>NC_091282.1:517632897-518369582 GCF_032444005.1 Ranitomeya imitator | reverse complement strand
ATCGTGCATCCGGATCTCGGTGAGTCCTCAGCTCGCACAATCAGTGCATGCTATCACATACGCCGCACATCTCACATCCCATAGTGTAAAGGGAGAAATACTTGGGACACATCCTGGGTGCAACGCGGCAGATGCACACCACCTATGCATGGTATAAGACCATTCAGGTACATCCTATATAGACATCCTATTTCATTCAGAAGGCATCTGGTTTAGGGACCCCCTTGAAGGGCATCAGTGTGAAGATCTCTTTTACGTACGTTCTTTACGATTGTCATACCCTTGAGCGTGGTCTCAGCACTACTAAAATCATTGTTTACACTGTGTGACAGTGTTGGCACCTACCTGTCTTTACTCCAGCTGCTAAGGGTACTACTTACTGTACAAGTTAGCGCTTGTGTGTTTCACATTTATACAGGATTTTCTAAATGTTGTTGAGCGAACTGTAAACACTTGAGCATGCTTTTTGTTCAGCAATGGAGTCTTGTGTGGCGAGTGTGCATACAAGCCATTGAGGTAAAGTGTATTACTTATTATTTTCTTTGAAACAATTGCACCTGCTGATTCCAGGTCTTTCTGTAGCTCTCCACAGGCAGTTATTGGCTCTTGAACAACTCTTCTGATAATTATTTTTAGTCCTTTGTCTAAAATCTTGTGGGGAACACCTGGTTGTGGCTGGTTTACGGTGAAATGATGTTCTTTCCACTTCCAGATTATGGCTCCAACAGTGGTCACAGGAAACTTCGGTTGTTTAGACATTTTTCTGTAACCAATGCCATCAGTATGTTTTGCAACAATAAGGCTGCAAAAATAAAGATATATAGATTTCAGCTGGTGCATTGACTTTCCAAGGCTTTTTGCACCTCTCTTTCTTCATGTGTTCATTACTTTTTCCCTGTGTCATTTCTCATTATTACATATAACTTAATTTATGGATACCTATGGTTTGATATCTTTGCCTGTGTGGATTGGATGGATTGTTCCCGATATCTGGTGAGAATTTCATGTCAACAGCACCTTTAGAAATATATCTATTTAGAAAATTGTAGAGGTAAGATTGACATCCCAGTCACTGATTTGCTTGCTGGAATCCATAACCCATGAAGAACATAACTTTCTAAGTGGTTTGCATTTTTCATATATTTATGCCTATTTCTAATCTGACTATGTTAGAGCTTAAATTAGAGCTTACACTGCTTATACCCGAGGGCGGCTCTTTCACAACTCCAACAGATGCTCATAATTTTATCATAAGCAAAGCACATTTAAAATCCTACACTTCCACTTTTGATAGCTCGCTTAAATTAAAAGTTAATTGTATTCCACTTTAAACATTTTAAGCAAAGTTTCTAAGACAGGAGAATGGAAAAAGTGTGCTTTATAGTTTTCCTGAATACATGATACACAATAAATTACACACGATTTAGTATAAATAATGTCATGTAAGTATATGTTATATGGATAATTCACAGTATTGCCATTTGATTCCACGTGCTATAAATATAGTGCGCTACAGTTAGATGTAGATGTGAAAACGTCACAAATCTTTCACTTTTCATGTTATAACTCTTTCTTAATAAATTAGTATAGCATTTGTATTTATCTGAAGATTTCTAGTAGGGGGCATACCAAGTTTTCAGAGCATTTTAAAATGGCAATCCCATATTACAGTGCCACTTTTGGGAGGTATTTCGTAAATCTAAATGTATGATGTTTATTAGACATCAGTCCTAGTGTTTGATCGGTTGTATATGCATAAACATAGAACATATCACATCTCATTAACTAGAGCTGATGGAAGAAAAATAAGGGTAAATTTAGAATCGGCAACAAAAACTGACCTAAAAACAGATTAAATATCTCCGGCACCAATTTTCTTGTTCCCCAGTAACTTTTAATCAGTAAGAGGCATAGTCACTTTACTAATTGTTCTTTCATTATTATTTGAAATCATATCAAGAATTTGCTATCATGGGTTGAAGGGGTTATCCAGGACTTTTGTTTTTTTTCCTATGAGGCTAATAACTTACTATGAGGCCCACTGTCAAATCAGCATGATGTCAGCAGAACAGGCAGTTAGGCTGGTTTCACATTTGCGTTTAAAAACACAGCGTTTTAAACGCCAACGCATTTGGTGAAAAAACACGTTTAAACGTGTTTAAACGCTGCGTTTTATAGACGCGAGCGTTTTTGTATGTTTTAATACAAACGCGGCATTTTGATGCGTTTACGTGCGTTTTTTCCTGCTTTTGCGTTTTTGAAACGCATGATGAGAAGTGTGTGACAGCTGCCAATCATCAAAATCGACAAGAAAACCCACTATAAACAGAAATAGCTAGGTTTAGGGTTAAGGTTAGGATTCCTAAGGTTACTAACCCTAACCCTAAGGGATCCTAACCCTAACCCTAACCCTAACACAAACCCAAATGCTAAGGGATCCTAACCCTAACCCTAACCCTAACACAAACCCAAACGCTAAGGGATCCTAACCCTAACCCTAACCCTAAGGGATCCTAACCCTAACCCTAACACAAACCCAAACGCTAAGGGATCCTAACGCTAACCCTAACCCTAAGGGATCCTAACCCTAACACAAACCCAAACGCTAAGGGATCCTAACCCTAACCCTAACCCAAACCCAAACGCTAAGGGATCCTAACCCTAACCCTAAGGGATCCTAACCCTAACACAAACCCTAACACAAACGCTAAGGGATCCTAACCCTAACCCTAACCCTAAGGGATCCTAACCCTAACCTTAACCATAACACAAACCCAAACGCTAAGGGATCCTAACCCTAACACAAACCCAAACACTAAGGGATCCTAACCCTAAGGGATCCTAACCCTAACCCTAAGGGATCCTAACCCTAAGGGATCCTAACCCTAACCCTAAGGGATCGTAACCCTAACACAAACCCAAACGCTAAGGCATCCTAACCCTAACCCTAACCCTAAGGGATCCTAACCCTAACCCTAAGGGATCCTAACCCTAACCCTAATCCTAACACAAACCCAAACGCTAAGGGATCCTAACCCTAACCCTAAGGGATCATAACCCTAACCCTAAGGGATCCTAACCCTACACCTAACCCTGACCCTAACACAAACCCAAACACTAAGGGATCCTAACCCTAACCCTAACCCTAAGGGATCCTATCCCTAACCCTAAGGTTTAGGGTTAGGATCCCTTGGGATTTGGGTTTGTGTTAGGGTTAGGGTTAGGATCCCTTAGGGTTAGGGTTAGGATCCATTAGTGTTTGGGTTAGGATCCCTTAGGGTTAGGGTTTGGGTTAGGGTTAGGGCTAGGGTTAGGGTTGGGGGTTGGCTTATCAGTGTGTTTTCATGTGTTTTTCTATAAAAACGCATGCATTTAAAAACGCATGCAAACGTATGTGCTTAAAAATGCATGTGTTTACATAGACATCAATACTTTTTTTGCCGTGAAAAAACGCATGCGTTTTTTTGCGGCAAAAAAACGCCGCTAGAAATTACTACATGTTGCATTTCTGCAACAAAATGCATGCATAGAAACGACGCATGCGTCGTCAAAATGCGGCAAAACGCACGCAATTAAAGCATGTATTTTTAATGTTAAGAATAGGAAAATAACGCATGCGTTTTTTTCCGTTTTTACCGCAAAAACGCAAAAAAAACGCAAATGTGAAACCAGCCTTAGTTGGCAACTACATGCTAAGAAGTTCTTAGCCCCATATGAAAAAAGTCATGGATAATCCCCTCCTCCCAGCCTGAGGCCCAAAACAGAATCCAACTCCTGCAGCTGCTGGCCTCCCAAAGCAGGCAGCGACCCAGCCTCCTGTGACCTTGATTCACTGCTGCCGACCCCCAGGTAAAATGAGACTATAAGATGCACCACCATTTTATTTAAAACATTTTTTTCCTACTTTCCTCTCCAAAATCTTTTTCTTTAATGTTGGCTCTCACGCCAAGCCTACATCTCTCCCTGCTTGTGATAACTGATTTAATCAGTCATCATGAGCCTTTACCAGTCACAGGTGGAGCGATGGTCTGCCTGCGGCTGTTATCCAGTTAAATTCCGCTGTCAATCTCTGGCAGCGGGCTTTAACACACGCCGACAGGAAGTGCATATTTAATCCCGCTCATTGACAAGCCTATCACGCTATTACAAGGCGTCGAGGGGTTTCATGACAGCCGAGGGTCTGCTGAAGACCCCCATGCCTGTCTTTATGACACTCCTGTGAATAAAAATGTCACGGTGATTGTGCAGGGAAATGCTGGTATTTAAGCACTTCCCAGCGATAAAATTCTGAGATCCGTTAGTAAGATTGACGAACCGATCTAAGCAGAGAGTGGGGACGACGCATTGCGACGTATTGAAAACAACGCTAGTGTGAAAGTAGCCTTAAAGTCATAACGGGTATAGCACATCATGATTTCATTTAACAATCGTAGTTACCACAACAACATTGCTTGCTGTTACTGTAAATACATTTCTGTGTGTACCTATATACCATTTTTTGTTAAGGCTGGGAAAATTGCATAGTATTTCTGGGTGTCAAAATATCTCTCCCAACCTGCATAAAAATTAACAGAAAAATGACAGTTACACACGTTCAGGTCTGTATTGCCTCACCTGTTTGTATTATCAGATAGGAAATACATGCACACTGACATTGCCAGCTGTTATTGAATTATCGTTTTAGTCTGTGGTTTTTACCTTCTAGCATTCTGGATGTGTCATATTTTTCTGGAGTTGGCTAAGTTTATCAACAAAGTTTAGAAATGAATAAAATGTATTTTGTGTCCAAAATGTATGCTAAACTAAAATGTGGCATTAACAACGGATGTGGTAGGGCAACAGAAAAATCTTTAATTTCATAGATATGAATGTGTTAGCAGCTAGCAGCTGCCTCACCAGCAATGCTGGCAGCATAAGTTCCAGCAGCAGTGATTCCAAACACAGGTAACATTTGGCCTTTATTGCCTTTGACTAATGGTGTATATGTTCATTTACTCATCTAAATCACTGCAGAAAGATGTGTCCTCTGACAGCAACACCATCAGCTGGAAGCTAATGTTCTGTTTAGTCCACCTTCTCCACCACCTCCATTACACTTGTACATAGCAGAGTTTTCAGTCCGTCAATGACACCTGTTTCTGTTCTGCCCCATAGTCCTCTAACCCACAGCACCCTGGGAGCTATGGAACATACTGAGCCAGAAAAACTTCATCCAGTTAAGTTTTTGGAAGAAATGAACAATCAGCCTTTGTCTTTAGATATCATGGTACCAGAGTATTTGGAGAGATAATGGTGTGTGCACAGTGATGCTGAAAGATACCAAACCACCATTATATATCACAGAAAAAGATTTCCGCTCTCTGTTCTCACATACACGAGAACATAGGCTGGTCTCTTGACTTGTCTTTGCACTTCAAAGTGCACTGCTCTGTAGATACCTAGAGCAGCAACTATGGCTATGGACAATACATGACTTTCATAGCTCACAGAGTGTATGTTTTCAGCAGCAGAACACCACCATATCTGGAACATCTGGTGAGGCCTCCTAGACTAGGAACTAAATCTGTTTCCACTGCCCAGAAGGAGGCAGATAACCATCATCTATACCTCTTCCGCATCCTGTTCAAGTGGCATTACCCCGTCCATTAAAGCCAGAGGGCACATAGTTGATTGTACACATCAACCACTTTCTTTTTACTCATGGAAAGCAATGGGCTACCAAGTGGTTCTACAGCTTGAAAGCTGGGGGAAAGAAAAGAGGATGAACTGTTGCTTTGAATTAAGTGGCCCATTTCCAGTGAACTGCAACTTATGGGTGACAGTGCTCTTGAATAGAGTTGAGCGACCTTGACCTTTTTAGAGTCGAGCCGGGTTTTGCGAAACCCGACTATGTCCAAAGTCGGGTCGAGTGAAATCGGCCGATTATGACGTAAAGTCGGGATCGACCGAAACACGAAACCCAATGCAAGTCAATGGGGCAGCATAGTCGGCAGTGAGTGGGGGCCAGGAAAACACCTAGAGTGCCCATTTTAATGTCAAAACCATCCATTCTTCTTAATGAAGCTTGTCAAGCGTAATTTACCTTAAAATAATTGGAAGGCATTTGAAATTGGGGGTCATTTGGCTAAAGTTGTGGGGGGTAGGGCTGGTTCAAGTAATTAGTGGGCCCAGTAAATCTGGACCACGTCACGGCAGTGGAGCAGGGAGAGGTAAGTATTTCAACTTTGCAAGTGCTGTGATCCTGAGCAAGCAGGGGGGGCCCACTCGTTGGCATTGGCACTGGCACAGGGCCCCTCAAAGTACAGCGGTGTGTTTGCACGGCGGGGGCGCCTCCCACCGGCAGCAACACTTTTGCGTACTATGAGAGGCCCTGTGCCAGTGACGTCGCCAACTAGTATTCCTCCCCCCACCTGATGAAGGAACCTGCACTTTCATCTGCACCTTCCTCTTTGTCCCCGTGTAAGGTGGTATGGTATGCGGGAAGAGCAACCTGACTTTCAGCAGGGTCACAATGTTGTTGTGTAGCGTGCACGGGGAATGTTGCGTTATGGGTCAATGTACCAGCAGACTCATCTATCACTGGCTGGGCAATGGGCACGATGAAGTGGAAACACAGATATAGGCCCAAAGAATAAAGTGGGCTAAATGCAGTTCAAAATTGGTAACACAGGAATAACCAGGGGGCATTGCAGTGGAGGACAACTGGAATGAGAGGCTGACACAGAGAGTAGGGCCAAATCAGTAAGTAGTCGAAATGCAGTTCAAAATTGGCAACCGTAGTAAACAGGCGGCACAGCTTTGTTCAGTGGAGGAGAACAGCAAGGAGTGGCAGACACCGATAGTAGGCCCCAACCCAACTAGTAGGCCAAATGCAGTCTAACATTAACAACTACTTAACGAGAGGCTGAAAATGGAATTTCAGGACAGGAAACCAGGAGAACAGCAAGGAGTGGCAGACACCGATAGTAGGCCCCAAACCAACTAGTACGCCAAATGCAGTTGTTCCATTTAACCACAATTTAATGAGAGCCTGAAGATAGAAGCTCAGGAAAGGCAACCTGGGGAACACCTTGGAGTGTAACACACCATCTCTCTCCACCCGATACCCATTTTGTAGGCCTAATGCAGTGTAGTTTTCTACAACTACTAAACGAGAGTCGGAAGATCGAAGCAATGGCGAGGAAACCTGGAGAACACCTTGGAGTGTAACACACCATCTCTCTCCACCCCATTCCCCATTTTTTAGGCCTAATGCAGCCTACTTTCCGACACCTACTAAACGAGAGCATGAAGATCGAAGCTCAGGAAAGGCAACCTGGGGAACACCTTGGAGTGTAACAACAACCTCTCTCTACACCACGGAAGGGCTGATTCTTAGGAAGGAAGGCTGTTGTAAATAAGCATTGCGCGTCCGAGGGTGATTATATTCTTATTCGGTATCTACTCACCCTCGGACGCGCCATGCTTCTTGATTTGTAATTAATGTTTATTTGCAATGTGCTTTTGACTTACTCAATAATTTTTTTAATTATTGATTTTATTAAATTAATAGTTTAACATCTTATTGGAAATAATTTAAAGGAGACGCGACAGGACAACACTCGGTGGATGCCATATCTGTGTTAACAACTCCAAAAAACTTTCAGTTAACTTCTTGCAGGAGAAAGAAATTGTAGCTGTTGGACCTTTGTAGTACAGTTCCAGATATTTGTTGTGTGTTTGTTTTGATTGTTAAAATGTCTGCATTTGAGATCTCAACACGATCTTATTTTTTATAATCAAATTAATTTTTTAAATATTTTATTAGGTTGGTTCAAGGGGTACACGGGCCGCAGTAGACAGGTCAGTGGAGGCCTAGTGGAAGGAGGGACCGCAGATGCGCCACTGTTTCACCCATACACAATTAGTAGGCCTAATGCAGCGTAGTTTCCAACAGCTACTAAACGAGAGCCGGAAGATCGAAGCTCAGGAAAGGCAACCTGGGGAACACCTTGGAGTGTAACAACAACCTCTCTCTACACCACGGAAGGGCTGATTCTTAGGAAGGAAGGCTGTTGTAAATAAGCATTGCGCGTCCGAGGGTGATTATATTCTTATTCGGTATCTACTCACCCTCGGACGCGCCATGCTTCTTGATTTGTAATTAATGTTTATTTGCAATGTGCTTTTGACTTACTCAATTATTTTTTTAATTATTGATTTTATTAAATTAATAGTTTAACATCTTATTGGAAATAATTTAAAGGAGACGCGACAGGACAACACTCGGTGGATGCCATATCTGTGTTAACAACTCCAAAAAACTTTCAGTTAACTTCTTGCAGGAGAAAGAAATTGTAGCTGTTGGACCTTTGTAGTACAGTTCCAGATATTTGTTGTGTGTTTGTTTTGATTGTTAAAATGTCTGCATTTGAGATCTCAACACGATCTTATTTTTTATAATCAAATTAATTTTTTAAATATTTTATTAGGTTGGTTCAAGGGGTACACGGGCCGCAGTAGACAGGTCAGTGGAGGCCTAGTGGAAGGAGGGACCGCAGATGCGCCACTGTTTCACCCATACACAATTAGTAGGCCTAATGCAGCGTAGTTTCCAACAGCTACTAAACGAGAGCCGGAAGATCGAAGCTCAGGAAAGGCAACCTGGGGAACACCTTGGAGTGTAACAACAACCTCTCTCTACACCACGGAAGGGCTGATTCTTAGGAAGGAAGGCTGTTGTAAATAAGCATTGCGCGCCCGAGGGTGATTATATTCTTATTCGGTATCTACTCACCCTCGGACGCGCCATGCTTCTTGATTTGTAATTAATGTTTATTTGCAATGTGCTTTTGACTTACTCAATTATTTTTTTAATTATTGATTTTATTAAATTAATAGTTTAACATCTTATTGGAAATAATTTAAAGGAGACGCGACAGGACAACACTCGGTGGATGCCATATCTGTGTTCACAACTCCAAAAAACTTTCAGTTAACTTCTTGCAGGAGAAAGAAATTGTAGCTGTTGGACCTTTGTAGTACAGTTCCAGATATTTGTTGTGTGTTTGTTTTGATTGTTAAAATGTCTGCATTTGAGATCTCAACACGATCTTATTTTTTATAATCAAATTAATTTTTTAAATATTTTATTAGGTTGGTTCAAGGGGTACACGGGCCGCAGTAGACAGGTCAGTGGAGGCCTAGTGGAAGGAGGGACCGCAGATGCGCCACTGTTTCACCCATACACAATTAGTAGGCCTAATGCAGCGTAGTTTCCAACAGCTACTAAACGAGAGCCGGAAGATCGAAGCTCAGGAAAGGCAACCTGGGGAACACCTTGGAGTGTAACAACAACCTCTCTCTACACCACGGAAGGGCTGATTCTTAGGAAGGAAGGCTGTTGTAAATAAGCATTGCGCGTCCGAGGGTGATTATATTCTTATTCGGTATCTACTCACCCTCGGACGCGCCATGCTTCTTGATTTGTAATTAATGTTTATTTGCAATGTGCTTTTGACTTACTCAATAATTTTTTTAATTATTGATTTTATTAAATTAATAGTTTAACATCTTATTGGAAATAATTTAAAGGAGACGCGACAGGACAACACTCGGTGGATGCCATATCTGTGTTAACAACTCCAAAAAACTTTCAGTTAACTTCTTGCAGGAGAAAGAAATTGTAGCTGTTGGACCTTTGTAGTACAGTTCCAGATATTTGTTGTGTGTTTGTTTTGATTGTTAAAATGTCTGCATTTGAGATCTCAACACGATCTTATTTTTTATAATCAAATTAATTTTTTAAATATTTTATTAGGTTGGTTCAAGGGGTACACGGGCCGCAGTAGACAGGTCAGTGGAGGCCTAGTGGAAGGAGGGACCGCAGACAGGCATCGAAGGCCTAAAATAATCACACATGGCTGTAGGCAATTTTAAATTGGTTCCAGGGGTACACGGGCAGCAGTGGTGTGGTCAGTGGAGGCCTAGTGGAAGGAGTGACCACAGACAGGCATCGAAGGCCTAAAATATTAACACATGGCTGTAGGCAATTTTAAATTGGTTCCAGGGGTACTTGGGCAGCAGTGCCCTGGTCAGTGTAGTAGTAGTTGAAAGAATGGACCGCAGACAGGCATCGAAGGCCTAAAATAAAAAAATTGGGCTGGCTGTAGGCAATTTTAAATTGGTTCCAGGGGTACACGGGCAGCAGTGGTGTGGTCAGTGGAGGCCTAGTGGAAGGAGTGACCGCAGACAGGCATCGAAGGCCTAAAATAATAACACATGGCTGTAGGCAATTTTAAATTGGTTCCAGGGTTACACGGGCAGCAGTGGTGTGGTCAGTGGAGGCCTAGTGGAAGGAGTGACCGCAGACAGGCATCGAAGGCCTAAAATAATCACACATGGCTGTAGGCAATTTTAAATTGGTTCCAGGGGTACACGGGCAGCAGTGGTGTGGTCAGTGGAGGCCTAGTGGAAGGAGTGACCACAGACAGGCATCGAAGGCCTAAAATATTAACACATGGCTGTAGGCAATTTTAAATTGGTTCCAGGGGTACTTGGGCAGCAGTGCCCTGGTCAGTGTAGTAGTAGTTGAAAGAATGGACCGCAGACAGGCATCGAAGGCCTAAAATAAAAAAATTGGGCTGGCTGTAGGCAATTTTAAATTGGTTCCAGGGGTACACGGGCAGCAGTGGTGTGGTCAGTGGAGGCCTAGTGGAAGGAGTGACCGCAGACAGGCATCGAAGGCCTAAAATAATAACACATGGCTGTAGGCAATTTTAAATTGGTTCCAGGGTTACACGGGCAGCAGTGGTGTGGTCAGTGGAGGCCTAGTGGAAGGAGTGACCGCAGACAGGCATCGAAGGCCTAAAATAATCACACATGGCTGTAGGCAATTTTAAATTGGTTCCAGGGGTACACGGGCAGCAGTGGTGTGGTCAGTGGAGGCCTAGTGGAAGGAGTGACCACAGACAGGCATCGAAGGCCTAAAATATTAACACATGGCTGTAGGCAATTTTAAATTGGTTCCAGGGGTACTTGGGCAGCAGTGCCCTGGTCAGTGTAGTAGTAGTTGAAAGAATGGACCGCAGACAGGCATCGAAGGCCTAAAATAAAAAAATTGGGCTGGCTGTAGGCAATTTTAAATTGGTTCCAGGGGTACACGGGCAGCAGTGGTGTGGTCAGTGGAGGCCTAGTGGAAGGAGTGACCGCAGACAGGCATCGAAGGCCTAAAATAATAACACATGGCTGTAGGCAATTTTAAATTGGTTCCAGGGTTACACGGGCAGCAGTGGTGTGGTCAGTGGAGGCCTAGTGGAAGGAGTGACCGCAGACAGGCATCGAAGGCCTAAAATAATCCCACATGGCTGTAGGCAATTTTAAATTGGTTCCAGGGGTACACGGGCAGCAGTGGTGTGGTCAGTGGAGGCCTAGTGGAAGGAGTGACCACAGACAGGCATCGAAGGCCTAAAATATTAACACATGGCTGTAGGCAATTTTAAATTGGTTCCAGGGGTACTTGGGCAGCAGTGCCCTGGTCAGTGTAGTAGTAGTTGAAAGAATGGACCGCAGACAGGCATCGAAGGCCTAAAATAAAAAAATTGGGCTGGCTGTAGGCAATTTTAAATTGGTTCCAGGGGTACACGGGCAGCAGTGGTGTGGTCAGTGGAGGCCTAGTGGAAGGAGTGACCGCAGACAGGCATCGAAGGCCTAAAATAATAACACATGGCTGTAGGCAATTTTAAATTGGTTCCAGGGTTACACGGGCAGCAGTGGTGTGGTCAGTGGAGGCCTAGTGGAAGGAGTGACCGCAGACAGGCATCGAAGGCCTAAAATAATCACACATGGCTGTAGGCAATTTTAAATTGGTTCCAGGGGTACACGGGCAGCAGTGGTGTGGTCAGTGGAGGCCTAGTGGAAGGAGTGACCACAGACAGGCATCGAAGGCCTAAAATATTAACACATGGCTGTAGGCAATTTTAAATTGGTTCCAGGGGTACACGGGCAGCAGTGGTCTGGTCAGTGGAAGTCTAGTGGAAGGAGTGACCGCAGACAGGCTTCCAAGGCCTAACATAACAAAATTGGGCTGGCTGTAGGCACTTTAAATTGGTTCCAGGGGTACATGGGCAGCAGTGGTCTGGTCAGTGGAAGTCTAGTGGAAGGAGTGACCGCAGACAGGCTTCCAAGGCCTAACATAACAAAATTGGGCTGGCTGTAGGCACTTTAAATTGGTTCCAGGGGTACATGGGCAGCAGTGTATGGTCAGTGGAAGTCTAGTGGAAGGAGTGACGGCAGACAGTCTTCGAAGGCCTAACATAACAAAATTGGGCTGGCTGTAGGCACTTTAAATTGGTTCCAGGGGTACATGGGCAGCAGTGTATGGTCAGTGGAAGTCTAGTGGAAGGAGTGACCGCAGACAGGCTTCGAAGGCCTAACATAACAAAAATGTCAAAACAATGGTATTGTCAGTGCCAGGCATTGAAGGATGTCAGCGCCTAGACTACACATTGGTGAAGCTGTGAGAGATAATTTTGCTAGTGGTAGAGCACTGTTTGAGCTGGGGGGGGGGAACTGGCTTGTGGCCGGCGGTACAGGCACAGGGCCCCTCATATTACAACGGTGAGTCTGACGTTGGGTGCGCACCACCACCGCCAGAGACACTTTATTGTACTATGAGGGACCCAGTGGCAGTGCCGTCGACCAAAAGCGGCCACACCCACCTCTTCAGACAAACAGCACTCTCAAGGGTCCAAGCGCAAAGTGGCGATAGCACGACCCCGTGTGGGGAGTTTGGCCATTTCGTGAGGTGGAAACATGTCGTATGCTGGACAATCAGGTGAAGAAAATTACGAGATTGGAAAAGTCATTCAGAATAGTCCACAGGCAAGACCTTTTCATAGGAAAGCTAGGTGTCAGCCGGGCAGGGTGGGGCAAAAGATTTTGAAATCCAGTTGTGGTTCATTTTAATGAAGGTTAGATCATCTACATTTTGGGTAGCCAGACGAGTCCTTTTTTCTGTTAGTATTGAACCTGCAGCACTGAATACTCTTTCTGATAGGACACTAGCTGCCGGGCAAGCAAGCTCCTGCAATGCATATTCTGCCAATTCTGGCCAGGTGTCTAATTTGGATGCCCAGTAATCAAATGGGAATGACGGTTGAGGGAGAACGTCGATAAGGGATGAAAAATAGTTTGTAACCATACTGGACAAATGTTGTCTCCTGTCACTTTGAATTGATGCTGCAGTACCTGTCCTGTCTGCGGTCATAGAAAAATCACTCCACAACCTGGTCAGAAAACCCCTCTGGCCAACGCCACTTCTGATTTCTGCCCCTCTAACACCTCTGGTCTGCTGGCCCCTGGAGCTCGTGTGAGAACGATCACGGGCGCTGTGTGCAGGGAATGCCAGAAGCAAACGGTCAACAAGAGTTGATTGTTTTGTTGCTAATATTAGTTCCAAGTTCTCATGTGGCATAATATTTTGCAATTTGCCTTTATAGCGAGGATCAAGGAGGCAGGCCAACCAGTAATCGTCATCGTTCATCATTTTTGTAATGCGTGTGTCCCTTTTGAGGATACGCAAGGCATAATCCGCCATGTGGGCCAAAGTTCCCATTGTCAAATCTGCGGTTGTGCTTGGTTGAGGGGCAGTTGCAGGCAAATCTACGTCACTTGTGTCCCTCAAAAAACCAGAACCCGGCCTTGCCACGCCACCAATTTCCCGTGCCCCCGGGAAAGCTTCCTCATTAAAAATATACTCATCCCCATCATCCTCCTCATCCTCCACCTCCTCTTCGCCCGGTACCTCGTCATGTACACTGCCCTGACCAGACAATCGCTGACTGTCATCAAGGCTTTCCTCTTCCTCTGGTGCAGACGCCTGATCCTTTATGTGCGTCAAACTTTGCATCAGCAGACGCATTAGGGGGATGCTCATGCTTATTATGGCGTTGTCTGCACTAACCAGCCGTGTGCATTCCTCAAAACACTGAAGGACTTGACACATGTCTTGAATCTTCGACCACTGCACACCTGACAACTCCATGTCTGCCATCCTACTGCCTGCCCGTGTATGTGTATCCTCCCACAAAAACATAACAGCCCGCCTCTGTTCGCACAGTCTCTGAAGCATGTGCAGTGTTGAGTTCCACCTTGTTGCAACGTCTATGATTAGGCGATGCTGGGGAAGGTTCAAAGAACGCTGATAGGTCTGCATACGGCTGGAGTGTACAGGCGAACGGCGGATATGTGCGCAAAGTCCACGCACTTTGAGGAGCAGGTCGGATAACCCCGGATAACTTTTCAGGAAGCACTGCACCACCAGGTTTAAGGTGTGAGCCAGGCAAGGAATGTGTTTCAGTTGGGAAAGGGAGATGGCAGCCATGAAATTCCTTCCGTTATCACTCACTACCTTGCCTGCCTCAAGATCTACAGTGCCCAGCCACGACTGCGTTTCTTGCTGCAAGAACTCGGACAGAACTTCCGCGGTGTGTCTATTGTCGCCCAAACACTTCATAGCCAATACAGCCTGCTGACGTATGCCAGTAGCTGCCCCATAATGGGAGACCTGGTGTGCAACAGTGGCAGGTGCGGATGGAGTGTTTGTGCGACTGCGGTCTGTGGACGAGCTCTTGCTTCTGCAGGAGGACGAGGAGGAGGAGGAGGAGGAGGGGGTGCGAACGGCTACAGACAACTGTTTACTAGACCGTGGGCTAGGCAGAACTGTCCCAAACTTGCTGTCCCCTGTGGACCCTGAATCCACCACATTTACCCAGTGTGCCGTGATGGACACGTAACGTCCCTGGCCATGCCTACTGGTCCATGCATCTGTTGTCAGGTGCACCTTTGTGCTCACAGATTGCCTGAGTGCATGGACGATGCGCTCTTTAACATGCTGGTGGAGGGCTGGGATGGCTTTTCTGGAAAAAAAGTGTCGACTGGGTAGCTCGTAGCGTGGTACAGCGTAGTCCATCAGGTCTTTGAAAGCTTCGCTTTCAACTAACCGGTAGGGCATCATCTCTAACGAGATTAGTCTAGCTATGTGGGCGTTCAAACCCTGTGTACGCGGATGCGAGGCTAAGTACTTCCTTTTTCTAACCATAGTCTCATGTAGGGTGAGCTGGACTGGAGAGATGGAGATCGTGGAACTAGCGGGGGTGCCGGTGGACATGGCAGACTGAGAGACGGTGGGAGATGGTATTGTTGCCGCCGGTGCCCTAGATGCAGTGTTTCCTACTACGAAACTGGTGATTCCCTGACCCTGACTGCTTTGGCCTGGCAAAGATACCTGCACAGATACAGCAGGTGGTGCGCTAAATGGTGGTCCTACACTGCCGGAAGGGATGTTGCGTTGATGACTAGCTTCATTGGCCGAGGGTGCAACAACCTTAAGGGACGTTTGGTAGTTAGTCCAAGCTTTCAAATGCATGGTGGTTAAATGTCTATGCATGCAACTAGTATTGAGACTTTTCAGATTCTGACCTCTGCTTAAGGAAGTAGAACATTTTTGACAGATGACTTTGCGCTGATCAATTGGATGTTGTTTAAAAAAATGCCAGACTGCACTCTTTCTAGCATCGGATACCTTTTCAGGCATTGCAGACTGAGCTTTAACCGGATGGCCACGCTGTCCTCCACCAGGTTTTGGCTTTGCCACGCGTTTTGGGCAAGATACGGGCCCGGCAGATGGAACCTGTGGCGATGTTGATGCCTGCTGCGGCCCCTCCTCCTCCTCTGCTTCAGAACTGCTGCCGCCTGCACCCTGTTCCCCCAATGGCTGCCAATCGGGGTCAAGAACTGGGTCATCTAATAACTCTTCTTGTACCTCCTGCGCAACTTCGTCTGTGTCACCGTGTCGTTCGGTGGTATAGCGTTCGTGATGGGGCAACATAGTCTCATCAGGGTCTGATTCTTGATCAGCACCCTGCGAGGGCAATGTTGTGGTCTGAGTCAAAGGACCAGCATAGTAGTCTGGCTGTGGCTGTGCGTCAGTGCACTCCATGTCAGATTCAATTTGTAATGGGCATGGACTGTTAACTGCTTCACTTTCTAAGCCAGGGACGGTATGTGTAAAGAGCTCCATGGAGTAACCCGTTGTGTCGCCTGCTGCATTCTTCTCTGTTGTTGTTTTTGCTGAAGAGGACAAGGAAGTGACTTGTCCCTGACCGTGAACATCCACTAACGACGCGCTGCTTTTACTTTTACCAGTTTCACGAGAGGAGGCAAAAGAGCTAGAGGCTGAGTCAGCAAGATAAGCCAAAACTTGCTCTTGCTGCTCCGGCTTTAAAAGCGGTTTTCCTAATCCCAGAAAAGGGAGCGTTCGAGGCCTTTTGTAGCCGGACGACGAACCTGGCTCCACAGCTCCAGACTTAGGTGCAATATTTTTTTCCCCACGACCACCTGATGCTCCACCACTACCACTACCCTCATTACCAGCTGACAATGAACGCCCCCGGCCACGACCTCTTCCACTAGACTTCCTCATTGTTTTAAAAACGTAACCAAACTAACGTTATTTGTTGCAGTCACACAACTTACACGGTGAGCTATAACTTCAGTATGATTTAGCTACCCCTTTACAGGTTGGTGAGACCACCGCGAAAATCAGGCACAATGTTACACACTCTTTTTTTGGTGGCTGCAAATTAGAGAGATGCCCCACACGCAGGACTGTCACTGAAGCACAAATGTTAATATTAATGTCACACTATTATTTGTTTTTTATTTTTATTTTTTTCAGGAACACTTTAGAAACCCCCCCCAAAAAAAAAAATTGATTTTTGCAGGGAGAATTTAGAAAACAAATGTAACAAACTATATGCTTTCTATGGGCCACTGAGTGAGAGATGACGCACACAGGAATCAGGAGTGGCACACAAGCCCAGAGGCCAATATTTTTCTACCAATGATTGATGGAGTTATTTTCTCTGGTAGATTTTGGAACCCAAATCAAGGAAAAAAAATATAGGCTTTCTATGGACCACAATTGGAGAGAGAGAGAGAGAGAGAGAGAGAGAGAGAGAGAGATGGCACACCCAGGAGTCAAGACTGGCACACAAGCAGAAAGGCCAATATTAATCTCCCACTGTTTTTTTTTTTTTTTTTTTTTTTTCAGGGAGACTTTAGAAAAAAAAAAAATAAAAAAAATATGATTTTATCAGGAAGAATTTAGAAACCAAATAAAATAAAATTATTTTTTCAGGGAGAATTTAGAAAACAAATAAAACCAAAAATAGGCGTTCTATGGCCCACTGACTGAGAGATGACGCACACAGGAATCAGGAGTGGCACACAAGCCCAGAGGCCAATATTTTTCTACCAATGATTGATGGAGTTATTTTCTCTGGTAGATTTTGGAACCCAAATCAAGGAAAAAAAATATAGGCTTTCTATGGACCACAATTGGAGAGAGAGAGAGAGAGAGAGAGAGAGAGAGAGAGAGAGATGGCACACCCAGGAGTCAAGACTGGCACACAAGCAGAAAGGCCAATATTAATCTCCCACTGTTTTTTTTTTTTTTTTTTTTTTTTCAGGGAGACTTTAGAAAAAAAAATAATAAAAAAAATATGATTTTATCAGGAAGAATTTAGAAACCAAATAAAATAAAATGATTTTTTCAGGGAGAATTTAGAAAACAAATAAAACCAAAAATAGGCGTTCTATGGCCCACTGACTAAGAGAGAGAGAGAGAGATGGAACGCTTAGTACTGGCACACAAGCCCAAAGGGCAATATTAATCTCCCTTTTTTTTTCCAGGGAGAATTTCTAAAAACCCCCCCCAAAAAAAAATAGGCTTTCTATGGCCCACTATTTGTGAGAGAGATGGGACGCTCAGGACTGGCACAGATGGCACACTCAGGACTGGCACAGAAGCCCAGAGGCCAATATTAATCTCCCTTTTTTTCTGGGAGAATTTATAAAACCAAAAAAATATTTAAATAGGCTTTCTATGGCCCACTATTTGTGAGAGAGATGGCACGCTCAGGACTGGCACAGATGGCACGCTCACAACTGGCACACAAGCCCAGAGGCCAATATTAATCTCCCTTTTTTCAGGGAAAATTTATAAAACCAAAAAAAAAATTAAATAGGCTTTCTATGGCCCACTATTTGTGAGAGAGATGGCACGCTCAGGACTGGCACAGATGGCACGCTCACAACTGGCACACAAGCCGAGAGGCCAATATTAATCTCCCTTTTTTCAGGGAAAATTTATAAAACCAAAAAAAAAATAAAATAGGCTTTCTATGGCCCACTATTTGTGAGAGAGATGGCACGCTCAGGACTGGCACAGAAGCCCAGAGGCCAATATTAATCTCCCTTTTTTTCAGGGAGAATTTATAAAACCCAAAAAAAAATAAAATAGGCTTTCTATGGCCCACTATTTGTGAGAGAGATGGCACACTCAGGACTGGCACACAAGCCCAAAGGCCAATATTAATCTCCCACTGTATTTTTATCAGGGAGAATTTATACACCCCACAAAAAAAAATACAGAAAAATGAAAAGGCTTTCTATGGCCCACTATGTGAGAGAGATGGCACACACAGGGATGGCACTCTAGCAGAAATGCCAAATTGCCAATCTTAATCTCCCACCAAAAAAAAAAAAAAACAGGGAATGTCCTACAATTACTATCTCCCTGCCTGCAGTAATCTCAGCCAGGTATGGCAGGCAGCTACTATCTCCCTGCCTGCAGTAATCTCAGCCAGGTATGGCAGGCAGCAATAAGGAGTGGACTGATGCACAAATGAAATAAAAAGTGTGGACAAACAAAAAAGATAGCTGTGCAGAAAGGAAGGAACAAGAGGATTTGTGCTTTGAAAAAAGCAGTTGGTTTGCACAGCGGCGTACACACAGCAATGCAGCTATCAGGGAGCCTTCTAGGGCAGCCCAATGAGCTACAGCTCTGAGGGGAAAAAAAAAAAAAAAAAACTTCCACTGTCCCTGCACACCGAGGGTGGTGTTGGACAGTGCAAATCGCTGCAGCACAAGCGGTTTTGTGGTTAATGGACCCTGCCTAACGCTATCCCTGCTTCTGACAAAGCGGCAGCAACCTCTCCCTAAGCTCAGATCAGCAGCAGTAAGATGGCGGTCGGCGGGAACGCCTCTTTATAGCCCCTGTGACGTTGCAGACAGCAAGCCAATCACTGCAATGCCCTTCTCTAAGATGGTGGGGACCAGGACCTATGTCATCACGCTGCCCACACTCTGCGTTTACCTTCATTGGCTGAGAAATGGCGCTTTTCGCGTCATTGAAACGCGACTTTGGCGCGAAAGTCGCGTACCGCATGGCCGACCCCGCACAGGGGTCGGATCGGGTTTCATGAAACCCCGACTTAGCCAAAAGTCGGCGACTTTTGAAAATGTTCGACCCGTTTCGCTCAACCCTACTCTTGAACATGACTGCCTTAGTGCCTGGCAAAGTAGCTCACACTCCATGCATTGCCCAAGTCTTGAATTTAATAGTAGAACATTTCGTACACAAATGCAAATGCTACCATGAAAGGCGATATATATATGGCCAGAAAAGTATCAGCCCCTTTTAATAGCTCTTATGTGGCAAGGCACACCCTCCTGGCTTTGCAAAACAATGATAATGGGCTTCCAAAGAGCCACTGGGTTGCAATGTTGCAACATGTTGTATGTTTTGCATCATTCTTTGTGAGGTGTAGAGCGGTGATTGACTGCATCATGCAGGAGTAAAATTGAGCATTATTTTGAGATCTGGCATTGGCAGGTAATGAGGGATATGTCATTTACTGAAACCCTTTGAACAGGTGACAAAATTTGTCAGTTGGGATTAACAAGTTTGGACTCATGCTAATATTTATCCTGAAAAAACATTTACCAGAATGTAAGGGGGAGGGAGGAATAACACCAATTTACACCTGTTCAGCGCCATCCTATGTCTGTTGGGAACCCTTAAGATCCATGTCACATGCTGCAGGGTTTGGAGGAGGTGATGAAAAAGGAGAAGGACGACAGTTATCAGCCGATGGATGTGTAATGGGACATTTGTCAAAATGATATAGGCATGGATCGATGCAGATTTTCTTGAAAAAAACGGAAGATGCCAATTACTAAATCAACTATTTTCTTGACTGCCTGTGTGATGGTAGATTGACTGTCTTCTACATTATTCTTCTGTCAGTGCCAATAATCCACACTCAGCTGGCATCTACTCCTTGTACATGATGTCATCTAAACTGATATTGCCAGGGTGACGGTCAGCGTCGGACTGGGGCACCGGGACACCGGAGAATCCTCCGGTGGGCCCCGCCTCCTGGCCCTGCCTGCCTCCTTCATTTGTCCCTGCAGTGCCCAGGCTGCCTCATTCACGCTCGCGTAGTGTGTGATCATCTCATGTCCTGTGTGAGAAGTGCAGCCGCGCTGCAGCTCCTTCTCCACATCACATGACATCACATCACATCACCACACTAGTAGTGGACCATTCATTACCGCGCGCTCAGTGCTGGGCTGGCTGCAGACAGTGCAGTGGCTAGTACTGTCTGCAGCCGCTGCAGTGCCGACTGTGCGCTACTGGCTGCCTGGCTGCTATCATGCTATTGAGAGCAGGCAGCCCGTGCGCAGCGATTCGCCGCTCAGCAGACCCGGCCACGGCACCACCCCTCACCCCACCAGCACCAGTCAGGAGTCACTCAGTCTCAGTCACATACCATTGCATACATTTGATTTGCATGAGCATCATTCATGATCTTCTCAACTCCGCCTCCTCTTCTAGTTCTGTGGTCTGGTTGGACTACAGTATTCTAATGCTGATTGGCTGACATGCAGCCAATCAGCATTAGTTTTGCCTTGTGTGACCTCACAGGTCACAGCACAGAGTGAGCTGTGCTGTGATTGGTCGACTGTCCTCCTGCCCAAGCAGCACAGAGCCTGCACAGGCGCACTGAGTCCTGCACTATCATTCATAGTCGAAGTCGGAGAGGCTGCAGTGCTGCCTGTAGCTGATGGTTCAGAGACAGTCCAGGAATTTCCTGTCTTAGGCTACGTTCACACTAGCGTTCGGCTAGTGTGCGTCGCGCTAGCGTCGGGCGACGCAATGGCGACGCACGCATCATGCGCCCCTATGTTTAACATATGGGACGCATGCGTTTTTGCTTGTTGCGTTTTCCGACACGTGCGTCTTTTTTGACGCTAGCGTCAGACCAAGAAAACGCAATAAGTTGCATTTTTCTTGCGTCCGATTTTCGTCAAAAAACGACGCACGCGTCGAAAAACGCAGCGTTTTTGCGTGCGTTTGCACGCGTTTTTCGGTGCGTTGTGCGTCGCGTCGCCGACGCAGCGGCGCACAACGCTAGTGTGAACGTAGCCTTAGTGAGTCACTACTATTGTAATAAATCAATGTACTAATGTATGTAAGACAGTATGTGAGTAAAATATGCCTGCAGCAGTAGACAGCCACTGAAACAGTTATGGGAGGCCCCCCGGCCCCTGCAATCTAAAGCGGTGACACAAGGTGTGGGTCTGGGGGGCCCCCATATAAAATTTCTAATTTCCTGTCGTCCCTCTTCCCCACTGTCTCCTAATTTACTGTGGGGCCCGGTCACCTCTCCCACCACTTCACCTCTGGGGAAGGGCCCCAAAGGGGCACACAGGGGGCCCTCAAGAAATTAGGTGACACAGTGGGGAAGGGGTCCTCAGGAAATCAGGTGACGTGACACAGTGAGGAAGGCAATATACTACGTGGCTGCGCAATATACTACGTGGCTCTGTGCTGTATACTACGTGGCTGGGCAATATACTATGTCGCTGTGCAATATACTATGTGGCTCTGCGCTGTATATACTACGTGGCTGGGCAATATACTATGTCGCTGTGCAATATACTATGTGGCTGTGCAATATACAACGTGGCTCTGTGCTGTATATACTATGTGGCTCTGTGCTGTATATACTATGTGGCTCTGTGCTGTATACTACGTGGCTGGGCAATATACTATGTCGCTGTGCAATATACTACGTGGCTCTGTGCTGTATATACTACGTGGCTGGGCAATATACTATGTCGCTGTGCAATATACTATGTCGTTGTGCAATATACTATGTGGCTGTGCAATATACAACGTGGCTCTGTGCTGTATATACTACGTGGCTCTGTGCTGTATATACTATGTGGCTCTATGCTGTATACTACGTGGCTGGGCAATATACTATGACGCTGTGCAATATACTACGTGGCTCTGTGCTGTATACTACGTGGCTGGGCAATATACTATGTCGCTGTGCAATATACTACGTGGCTCTGTGCTGTATATACTACGTGGCTCTGTGCTGTATACTACGTGGCTGGGCAATATACTATGTCGCTGTGCAATATACTATGTGGCTGTGCAATATACAACGTGGCTCTGTGCTGTATATACTACGTGGCTCTGTGCTGTATACTACGTGGCTGGGCAATATACTATGTCGCTGTGCAATATACTACGTGGCTGGGCAATATACTATGTCGCTGTGCAATATACTATGTGGCTGTGCAATATACAACGTGGCTCTGTGCTGTATATACTACGTGGCTCTGTGCTGTATATACTACGTGGCTCTGTGCTGTATACTACGTGGCTGGGCAATATACTACGTCGCTGTGCAATATACTACGTCACTGTGCAATATACTATGTGGCTCTGTGCTGTATATACTACGTGGCTCTGCTGTATATACTACGTGGCTCTGTGCTGTATACTACGTAGCTGGGCAATATACTACATCGCTGTGCAATATACTACGTGGCTCTGTGCTGTATATACTACGTGGCTCTGTGCTGTATACAACGTGGCTGGGCAATATACTACGTCACTGGGCAATATACTACGTGGCTGGCCAATATACTATGGGGCTCTGTGCTGTATACTACGTGACTGGGCAATATACTACGTGGCTGGCCAATATACTACGTCACTGGGCAATATACTACGTAGCTGGGCAATGTACTACGCAGCTGGGCAATATACTATGGGGCTCTGTGCTGTATACTACGTGGCTGGGCAATGTACTACGTGGCTGGGCAATATACTACGTGGCTGGGCAATATACTACATCACTGGGCAATATACTACGTGGCTGGCCAATATACTACGTCACTGGGCAATATACTACGTGGCTGGGCAATATACTACGTGACTGGGCAATATACTACGTGGCTGGGCAATATACTACGTCACTGGGCAATATACTACGTGGCTGCGCAATATACTACGGGGCTCTGTGCTGTATACTATGTCACTGTGCTGTATACTACGTCGCTGGGCAATATACTACGTGGCTGGCCAATATACAACGTCACTGGCCAATATACTACGTGGCCAGGCTGCGCAATATACTACGTAGCTGGGCAATATACTACGTGGCTGGGCAATATACTACGTCACTGGGCAATATACTACGTTATGTAGCTGGGCAATATACTACGTCTACGTCACTGGGCAATATACTACGTCACTGGGCAATATACTACGTGGCTGGTTAATATACTATGTGGACAGTCACATGCATATTCTAGAATACCCGATGCGTTACAATCGGGCCACCATCTAGTAGTACTAATAAAATGTTCTATGTTTTTGTTTCACTACTCAAATATTAAAAAAATGGACGTTTGGTCTTGCCGTCATCATACTGATGAGCCGAAAGATATTGCAAGGTAATTTTTTCACAAAATGCTCAAAAAAACAAACTTTTTTTTTTCCCACAATTTCACTGAACTATGAACATGTTTCCCTTTTTCAAGTAGACTATGTGTAAAAATCAATGGTGTCATTCAAAAGTTCAACTCGCCCTGCAAAAAACAAGTCCTCATATGTCTAATATCAGACCTGGGCAAAGTGCGGACCGCGGGCCACATGCGGCCCTCTGGCTGCCTGTCTCTGTCCGTCCCACGTACCAAGACAGCCGTGGGGCTGGAAATCAGAGGTCCATGGGCCACACAGTGATCGCCCGCTCGCTGTCTCTCCATCTGTGGCTCTGTGCTGCGCCACTGACTCCTTTGGTGGATGAGGAGCCTCCTGCCAATTCCTCCAACAATCAGTGTGTGAAACAGCTGATGCGATGACGTCACTTCATTGCGTCAGCTGTGTCCCCCTAAGAGTCAGCGCACTGGAGGCAGGGAGAGAAGCAGAGCGCCAGGGAAAGGGACAGAGGTGAGTATGTTGTGTTCATTTTTTTTTCTCATGTGTATGGGCTATTTGGGTGGGCATGGGGAGGCTATGGGGGTGTGACATGGTGCTGCATAAGGTGGTGACATGACATGCTGCACATGGTGCTGCCTTTGGAGGCGACATGCTGCACATGGGGAGGTTAAGGGGGCGATACGCTGCACATGGGGAGGATATGGGGGCAACATTCAGTGTATATGGGGAGGCTATGGGAGGCTCATATGATATACAGAAGGGGCTGTGCTCAGGTTCAAATGATATATAGGGGGATGTCAACATACTTAATTATGCTCAATATTAGGTGATACAATTAATATTAATAAAATTATCAATAGTATAATAATTATAATATATTGATATTACAATTGAGCAGAATTAATTTAGGCCTATTTGTTCGGCCCTCCGCAGCAGCCACGGTCTCATGTGGCCCCTTGGGAAAATAAATTGCCTACCCCTGGTCTATACTATATGTACATAAAAAAAAAAATGATGGCTCTTGGGAAAAAAAGGAAGCACCAAACTAGAGCTCAAAGCTGGAAAATTCCACCATCGTGAAAGGGTTAACAAAATTACTAAAGGGGAAAGGGGGAACTTCAATACCCTATTAGCAACATTAAGATTATTTAGTCTAGAAAAAAGATGACTGAGGGGCGATCTAATAACCATGTATAAGTATATAAGGGGCCAATACAAGCAGGCTCAGTCTGGCCCACCGGAGAACCGGAGGATCCTCCGGTGGGCCCTGGCACTGACACCTGCTGGCAGTGCCCCCACTGCTCCAGGGCCCCCACTGCTCCAGCCTCCAGGGCCCCCCCGCCGCCCGGCTTGAAGAAGATACTCACCCTCTCCCTGCACTGCAGCTCGTCCTGAACGAGCGGTCACGTGACACCGCTCATTAAGGCCATGATTATGCGCATCTTCATGACCTTAAATGAGTGGTGTCACATGACCGCTCAAGCAGGAAGAAGGTGCTGCGCTGGCGCCGCCGCCTGGAGTCGGGACAGAGCGCGAGGGATGTCGGCACGGCCGTGCAGTGGGACAGGTGAGTATGAGGGATGGGGGGATGAAGGAGGACATAAGCCGGCGCGCCGAGCAGGAGCCGGTGCGGAGAGATAAGCCATGCATACAGTAACAGGGGGGAGTATGAGCCGTGCATACAGGGGGGAATATGAGCCATGCATACAGGGGGGAATATGAGCCATGCATACAGGGGGGAATATGAGCCATGCATACAGGGGGGAATATGAGCCATGCATACAGGGGGGAATATTAGCCATGCATACAGGGGGAATATAAACCATGCATACAGTAAAAGGGGGGAATATAAGCCATGCATACAGGGGCAGAATATGAGCCATGCATACAGGGGGGAATATAAGCCATGCATACAGGGGCGGAATATAAGCCATGCATACAGGGGGGAATATAAGCCATGCATACAGGGGGTAATATGAGCCATGCATACAGGGGCAGAATATGAGCCATGCATACAGGGGGGAATATGAGCCATGCATACAGGGGCGGAATATGAGCCATGCATACAGGGGGGAATATAAGCCATGCATACAGGGGCGGAATATAAGCCATGCATACAGGGGGGAATATGAGCCATGCATACGGGGGGGAATATGAGCCATGCATACAGGTGGGGGGGGATATGAGCCATGCATACGGGGGGGAATATGAGCCATGCATACATGGGGAGATATGAGTCATGCATACAGGGGGGGTAATATGAACTATGTATATGGGATGGGAGGGAGATGAGCCATGCATACAGGAGGGGGGTCATTATACAGTATTGAGCATCATGTGTGGCCGTTATACAGTATGGAGCATCATTTGTGGCCATTATACAGTATTGAGCATTATGTGGGGCCATTATACAGTATGGAGAACTGTGTGGCCGTTATACAGTATGGAGCACTATGTGTGGGTGGTCATTATACAGTATGGAGCACTGTCTGGCCATTATACAGTATGGAGCAATGTGTGGCCATTATACCCATTATACACTATGGAGCATCATGTGTGGCCATTATACACTATGGAGCATCATGTGTGGCCATTATACACTATTGAGCATCATGTGCGGCCATTATACAGAATTGAGCATCATGTGTGGCCGTTATACAGTATGGAGAACTGTGTGTGGCCATTATACAGTATGGAGCATCATGTGTGGTGGCCGTTATACAGTATTGAGCATCATGTGTGGCCGTTATACAGTATTGAGCATCATGTGTGGCCATTATACAGTATGGAGCACTGTGTGGCCATATTTTTGTTTGCTTATAATTATTGTATATAAAACAGTGCGATCAGCAGTGCTAAATGGCCGCGGTTGGGACGTGGATATGGGTGTGACTAGTTGTGAAATGGGTGTGGTCAGAGGTGTGGCCTAAAATTTGACTTCATACCTCCTTCCCTTCTTCAAAAGTTGGGAGGTATGGTACCGCATCTGCCAGATCATGGCAAGTGCCGCAAATCCCATAGGGAATGAATGAGGCCGAACGCAGTGTTGCCATAAGTGATCCGTTACTCGGCAGATGCAGAAAAACTGCCGGATCTGCTGCAAAAGGCGACTTTCACATCAGTGATTCTTGCCAAACTGCCGATAGTGTCATACTCACCAAAGGGGGAGGCAGCACTAAAAGTGCCTAGGGCAGCAGAAACTCTAAATACGGCCCTGGGGGGCTACATTATATTCTGTGGGGGGACTGCATTATACTCAGGGTACTACATTGTATTATGGGGGGCTACATCATACTATATGAGGGGTTACATTATACTCTATGGGGGGCTGCATTATATTCTGTGGTGGGGCTGCATTATTCTCTCAGGGGACTACATAATATTATGGGGGCTACATCATACTATATGAGGGGGCTACTGTATACTCTATGGGGGAGCTGCATTATATTCTGTGGTGGAACTGCATTCTCTCAGGGGACTACATTATATTCTGTGGTGGGTGGCATTATATTATATGAGGGGGGGCTGCATTATACCCTATGGGTGCTACATTATATCCTATGGTGGGGACTGCGTCATACCTGAGAGGGTTGCATTATATTTTGTGGGGTGCTGCATTATATTCTATGAGAGGGGACTGCATTATATTTTATGAGGGGGCTACATTATATTCTGTGAGGGGGCTACCCCAACCCTTGCTACATTATTAAGACGTGAACTACCTTATATTATACCCTGATATTAGCGCTTTTTACCACACAATTGGTGGTCTTGTATATATTTCTATGTAGCTACATAGTGGGCCCCAAGAATGATTTTCTCTGGTGGGCCCAAGGTGCTCCAGTCCGACGCTGGTGACGGTTGCTGGGCCTAAACTGCCACATACATCCTTGCCTGCCCCATACTAACTCTCTAGCTTTTTGTAGCCACTGCACAGCTATGCTAACTAGTGATCACTAAAATGCTTGAGTGCTCATTGCTCGGGTCGAGCAAATTAGAATAGTCAGGTACTCGATCCGAGCAACGAGCCCAATGTAAGTCTATGGGAAACCCGAATATTTTCACCGTGATCCCCCCGGGAGTCCTTTTAAGGTCTAAAAACGTATGAAAATGATAGAAACACTGCTCAAATGACACAGGAACATCATGGGTTTCGCCCCTGGAAGCATTTCTGACTCATAGGTCACAACTAGGGTTGAGCGAATTTTACTTTTTTAGGATCGGATCGGGTTTTGCAAAACCTGACTTTGTCAAAAGTCAGGTCGGGTGAAATCGGCCGATTATTGCGAGAAGTCGGGGATCGACCGAAACAAGAAACCCAATGCAAGTCAATAGGGAATCAAAGTCAGCAGTGAGTGGAGGACAGGAAATTACCTACAGTGCCCATTTTTATGCCAAAAACATCAATTCTTATTTCTTAAGCTTGTCAATCTTAATTTACTTTATAATAATAGTTAGACATTGAAAACAGGGGGTAATTTGGCTAAAGTTGTGGGGGGTAGGGCTGGCTCAAGATTTTAGTGGGCCCAGGAAACGCGGACTACGTCACGGCGGTGGAGCAGGGTGAGGTAAGTATTTCAACTTTGCAAGTGCTGTGATCCCGAGAAAGCAGGGGGGCCCACTCGTTCGCATTGTCACTGGCACAGGGCCCCTCAAAGTACGGTGGTATGTTTGACGGCGGGAGCGCCTCCCACCGGCAGAGACACTTTTGCTTACTATGAGGGGCCCTGTGCCAGTGACGTCGCCAACGAGTATGCTCCCCCACCTGATGAAGGAACCTGCACTTTCATCTGCACCTTCCTCTTTGTCCCCGTGTAAGGTGGTATAGTATGCGGGAAGGGGAACCAGACTTTCATCAGGGTCAGATTCTGGCTGTGTAGAGTGCAAGGGAAATGTAGTGGTCTGGGTCAATGTACCAGCAGACTGATGTAGCATTGGCTGGCCAATGGGCAGGATGAGGAGGAAACACAGATATAGTCCCAAAGAATAAAGTAGGCTAAATCCAGTTAAAAATTGGTAACAGGACTAAACAGGCGGCATAGCTTTGTTCAGTGGCGAAAAACTATAATGAGTGGCAGACACAGTTAGTAGGCCCAAGTAATAAAGTGGGCCAAATGAAGTTCCAAATTGGTAACAGGAGTAAACAAGCGGCACAGCTTTGTTCAGTGGAGGAGAACAACAAGCAGCGGCAGACACCGTTAGTACGCCCAACCAAACCAGTAGCCCAAATGCAGTGTAATATCTGATATAACCTGAAAGCCAGAAGATTGAAGCTCAGCTTTGTAAAGTGGAGGAGAACACCAAGCAGCCGCAGACACCATTAGTACGCCCAACCAAACCAGTAGCCCAAATTCAGTGTAATATGTGATGTAGGCCCAAAGCCTGAAGATTGAAGCTCAGCTTTGTAAAGTGGAGGAGAACACCAAGCAGCGGCAGACAACGTTAGTACGCCCAACCAAACCAGTAGCCCAAATGCAGTGTAATATCTGATATAGCCCGAAAGCCTGAAGATTGAAGCTCAGCTTTGTAAAGTGGAGGAGAACACCAAGCAGCGGCAGACACCATTAGTACGCCCAACCAAACCAGTAGCCCAAATGCAGTGTAATATGTGATGTAGGCCGAAAGCCTGAAGATTGAAGCTCAGCTTTGTAAAGTGGAGGAGAACACCAAGCAGCCACAGACACCATTAGTACGCCCAACCAAACCAGTAGCCCAAATGCAGTGTAATATGTGATGTAGGCCGAAAGCCAGCTTTGTAAAGTGGAGGAGAACACTAAGCAGCGGCAGACACCGTTAGTACGCCCAACCAAACCAGTAGCCCAAATGCAGTGTAATATCTGATGTAGGCCGAAAGCCTGAAGATTGAAGCTCAGCTTTGTACAGTTGAGAAAAGCAAGCAGCCGCAGATACCATTAGTACGCCCAACCAAACCAGTAGCCCAAATGCAATGTAATATGTGATGTAGGCCGAAAGCCTGAAGATTGAAGCTCAGCTTTGTAAAGTGGAGGAGAACACCAAGCAGTGGCAGACACCATTAGTAGGCCCAACCAAACAAGTAGGCCAAATGCAGTTTAATATTTGATATAGGCTGAAAGCCCATAAATTTAAGATCACCTTTATTCTGTGGAGAACACCAAGCTGCAGCACACACCAATTGTAGGCCCAACCAAAGAAGTAGGCCAAATGCAATTAAATATCTGACACCGGATGAAAATTGAGGCTCAGCTTTGTTCAGTGGAGGATAACAGTAATGGGAGGCAGACCCAGTTAGTAGGCCTTAATAAGTAAGTAGGCAAAATGCAGTTCAAAATAAATAAGTGGAGTACACAGGCAGCATAGCTTTGTTCAGCGGAGGACAACTTTTTTCATTGTGGGCCTACTCTGTCTCTCTGAGCCACTTGTTATAAGTGGCTCAGAGAGACAGAGTAGGCCCACAATGAAAAAAGGTGGCTAATTGTATTTCAGAGTTGGTACGAGGAGTACACTGGCGGCATAGCGTGGTTAAGCGGAGGAGGACAAATGTAATTAGTGGCTTTGACACACTGAGTAGGCCTAAAATAAAAAATAAGGCTATATTCTGTTCACAATTGCTGAGAGGACTACAGAGGCGGCATTGCTGGGTTCAGCGGTGGAGGACAACTGTTGTGAGAGTCTGACACAGTTACTAGGACAAAATAAGTACCGTATATACTCGAGTATAAGCCGACCCGAGTATAAGCCGACCCCCCTAATTTTGCCACAAAAAACTGGGAAAACTTATTGACTCGAGTATAAGCCTAGGGTGGAAATGCAGCATTTACCGGTGAATTTCAAAAATAAAAATAGATCATTATTTCCCCATAGCTGTGCCATATAGTGCTCTGCACCGTTCATATTTCCCCATAGGTGTGAACCATATAGTGCTCTGCACCGTTCATTGTGCCCCCTAGCTGTGCCATATACGGTGCTCTGCACCGTTCATTGTGCCCCATAGCTGTGCCATATACGGTGCTCTGCACCGTTCACTGTGCCCCATAGCTGTGCTGTGCCATATACGGTGCTCTGCACCGTTCACTGTGCCCCATAGCTGTGCTGTGCCATATACGGTGCTCTGCACCGTTCATTGTGCCCCATACATAGCTGTGCTGTGCCATATACGGTGCTCTGCACCATTCACTGTGCCCCATAGCTGTGCCATATACGGTGCTCTGCACCGTTCACTGTGCCCCATAGCTGTGCTGTGCCATATACGGTGCCCTGCACCGTTCACTGTGCCCCATAGCTGTGCTGTGCCATATACGGTGCTCTGCACCGTTCACTGTGCCCCATAGCTGTGCTGTGCCATATACGGTGCTCTGCACCGTTCACTGTGCCCCATAGCTGTGCTGTGCCATATACGGTGCTCTGCACCGTTCACTGTGCCCCATAGCTGTGCTGTGCCATATACGGTGCTCTGCACCGTTCACTGTGCCCCATAGATGTTCCACATAAATTTGTGCCGCCGCTGCCGCAATAAAGAAAAAAAAACACATACTCACCTCCCTTGATTGCAGCTCCCGGCGTCTCGTTCCGGCGCCTCCATCTTCCCGGCGTCTCTGCTCTGACTGATCAGGCAGAGGGCGCCGCGCACACTGTATGCGTCATCGCGCCCTCTGCCTGAACAGTCAGAGAGCAGAGACGCCGGGAAGATGGAGGCGCCGGCCGGGAAGATGGATCGGCGCCCGGCGGCTGGAACGAGGACAGGTGAATATGCTATACTTACCTAGTCCTGGCGATCCTCGCGCTGTCCCCTCCTGTCTTCGGTGCCGCAGCTTCTTTCTCTATCAGCGGTCACCGGCACCGCTGATTAGAGAAATGAATAAGCGGCTCCGCCCCTATGGGAGGTGGAGCCGCTTATTCATTTCTGTAATGAGCGGTCCCACGTGACCGCTGAAGAGAGGAAGAAACTGCAGCGCCGAAGCCCGTGGGACGGCAGGGACAGCGCGAGGATCGCTGGGACTAGGTAAGTATACCTCAGCGCCCTCACCCGCCGACCCCACCGCTACCGTGACTCGAGTATAAGCCGAGGGGGGCACTTTCAGCCCAAAAATTTGGGCTGAAAATCTCGGCTTATACTCGAGTATATACGGTAAGTAGGCTAAATGCTGTTCTAAATTGGTCAGAGAGTACATAGGTGGCATAGCTTGGTTCAGCGGAGGAGGACAACTGTAATAAGTGGCTCAGACAGACAGAGTAGGCCTAAAATGAAAAAAGTAGGCTAATGTCTGTTCAAAATTAGTTTGAGTAGTACACAGGCGGCATAGCTTTGTAAAGCGGAGGACATTTGTAATGTGTGGCACAGACAGACAGACATACAGACAGACAGAGGCCTAAAATTAAAAAAGGTGGCTTCATGCAGTTCAAAACTGCTACCAGGACTTACCCGGCGGCCTAGCTTGTTTCAAGGGGGGGGGGGGAGAGTTGTAATGTGTGGCGCAGACAGACAGACAGACAGAGGCCTAAAATAAAAAAAAAGTAGGCTAATGTCTGTTCAAAATTAGTGTGAGTAGTACACAGGCGGCATAGCTTTGTAAAGCGGAGGACAGTTGTAATGTGTGGCACAGACAGACGGACATACAGACAGACAGAGGCCTAAAATTAAAAAAGGTGGCTTCATGCAGTTCTAAACTTCTACCAGGACTTACCCGGCGGCCTAGCTTGTTTCAGGGGTGGAGAGTTGTAATGTGTGGCGCAGACAGACAGACAGACAGAGGCCTAAAATAACAAAAGTAGGCTAATGTCTGTACAAAATTAGTTTGAGTAGTACACAGGCGGCATAGCTTTGCAAAGCGGAGGACAGTTGTAATGTGTGGCACAGACAGAAAGACAGACATATAGACAGACAGAGGCCTAAAATTGAAAAAAGGTGGCTTCATGCGGTTCTAAACTGCTACCAGGACTTACCCGGTGTCCTAGCTTGTTTCAGGGGGGGAGAGTTGTAATGTGTGGCACAGACAGACAGACAGACAGAGGCCTAAAATATCAAAAGTAGGCTAATGTCTGTTCAAAATCAGTTTGAGTAGTACACAGGCGGCATAGCTTTGTAAAGCGGAGGACAGTTGTAATGTGTGGCACAGACAGACAGACATACAGACAGACAGAGGCCTAAAATTAAAAAAGGTGGCTTCATGCAGTTCAAAACTTCTACCAGGACTTACCCGGCGGCCTAGCTTGTTTCAGTGGGGGAGAGTTGTAATGTGTGGCGCAGACAGACAGACAGACAGAGGCCTAAAATAAATAAAGGTGGCAAAAGGCAACTCAAAACTGCAACCAGGACTAACCAGGCGGCCTAGCTTGTTTCGGGGGGGGGGGGGGGGAGAGTTTTAATGTGTGGCGCAGACAGACAGACAGACAGACAGAGGCTTAAAATTAAAAAAAGTGGCAAAATGCAGTTCAAAACTGCAACCAGGACTAACCAGGTGGCCTAGCTTGTTTCAGGGGGGGAGAGTAGTAAGGTGTGGCGCAGACAGACAGACAGAGGCCTAAAATAAAAAAAGGTGGCTAAATGCAGTTCAAAACTGCTACCAGGACTAACCAGGCGGCCTAGCTTGTTTCAGAGGGGGATAGTTGTAATGTGTGGCGCAGACAGATAGACAGAGGCCTAAAATAAAAAAGGTGGCTAAATGCATTTCACAATTGGTAACAGGATTACTCAGGTGGCATAGCTTTGTTCAGCGGAGGACAACTGTTATAAGTGGCTGATACAGTTAGTATGCCAAAAAACTAAATTGTGCTAAATGTCTGCCAAGGAATTGCTCATAAATAAACTGGTGGCATAGCGATGTACAGGGGTGGGTTCCTCTGAAGAGTTGCAGACAGTGGTATTTGGCAAAAAGTATTAAGGGGTCTAAATGGAGGCCAGGGCCCCTGTATATTTTAACTATCATCTATCATTGCAACAAATTTGTAATGGCAGTGCCATTGAACGATTTAACAGCACAGACTACACAGTGGTGGAGCAGGGAGAGGTAAGTATTGCAAGTAGTAGAGCACTGTTCGAGCTGGGGGGAACACTCTTTCGTGGGTGGCGGTACTGGCACAGGGCCCCTCATACTACGACGGTGTGTCTGACATTGGTTGTGCACCACCACCGTCAGAGACACTTCATTGTACTATGTGGGAAACTGTGCAAGTGCCGTTGCCCAAGAGTGGGCACACACACCTGTCTAGGCAAGCGGCACTCGCACGGGTGCTTGCGCCAAGTTGTGACCACGGACCTGTGGGGGGATTCAGCCCTTTAAGGGAGGTATAAAAATGGCCTATGGTGGACATTCAGCACCTACAAATGGCGGAATTGGAGCAGTCAGTAAGAGGAGGCCAAATACAAACAATTTTTCAGGCAAGCTACGTGTCTGCAGGTGAAGGTGGGGCAAAATAATTTGAAATCCATGATTGGTTCATTTTAATGAAGGTTAGATCATCAACATTTCGGGGAGCCAGACATGTCCTTTTTTCGGTCAGTATTGAACCAGCAGCACTGAAGACTCTTTCTGAAAGCACAATAGCAGCTGGGCAAGCGAGCTCATGTAATGCATATTCTGCCAATTCAAGCCAGGTGTCTAGTTTAGATGCCCAGTAATCAAAGGGGAATGACCTGTGAGGGAGAACATCGATAATGGCGGAAAAATAGTTGGTAACCATACTGGACAAATGCTGTCTCCTGTCACTTTGCATCGATGCAGCAGTACCTGTCGTGTCTGCGGTCATTGCGAAATCACTCCACAACCTGGTCATAAATCCCCTCTGTCCAACGCCACTTCGGATTTGTGCACCTCTAACACCTCTGCCATGTTGCCCCTTACAGCTCGTGTGAGAACCATCAGCGCCGCTGTGTGCTGGGAATGCCAGAACCAAACGGTCTACAAGAGTTGCTTGTTTGGTAGCCAATATTTGCTCAAGGTTCTCATGTGGCATGATACTTTGTAATTTTCCTTTGTATTGTGGATCCAGGAGGCATGCTAACCAGTAATCGTCATCGGTCATCATTTTGATAATGCGGGGGTCCCGTTTTAGGATACGCAAGGTATACTATGCCATGTGGGCCAAAGTTCCAGGTGTTAATTCACTGCTTGTGCTGGGTTGAGGAGCACTTTCTTGAAAATCTACATCACTTGTGGCCCGCAAAAACCCTGTACCTGACCTTGCAATGCCACCAGTTCCTATTGCCCCCTGTGAAGCATCCTCCTCCCATAAATATTCAGCCCCATCATCCTCCTCCTCCTCCTCTTCATCTGCCACCTCATCCAGGAAAGTTCCCTGAGCAGACAATGGCTGGCTGTCATCAAGGCTTCCCTCCTCCTCGGGCCAGATGCCTGCTCCTTGATGTCCGTCAAACTTTGCATCAGCAGACGCATTAGTCGGATGCTCATGCTTATGATGGCGTCGTCCGCACTGACCAGTCGTGTGCATTCCTCAAAACACTGAAGGACTTGACAGAGGTCTTGGAGCTTCGACCACTGCACACAAGACAACTCCATGTCCGCCATCCAACTGCCTGCCCGTGTATGTGTATCCTCCCATAAATACATGAAAGCACGCCTCTGATCGCACAGCCTCTGAAGCATGTGCAGTGTGGAGTTCCACCTTGTTGCCACGCCGATTATTAGGCGGTGCTGGGGAAGATTCAGCGATCGCTGATGGTTAAGCATACAGCTGGAGTGAATGGGCGACCAGCGGATGTGGAGGCAAAGTCTGCGCACCTTCAGGAGCAGGGTTAGTAAATCAGGGTAATTCTTGAGGAAGCACTGCACCACCAGGTTCAATGTGTGAGCCAGGCAAGGTATGTGTTTCAGTTCTGAAAGGGCTATGGCAGCCATAAAATTCCTTCCGTTATCACTGACTACCTTGCCTGCCTCAAGATGTACACTGCCCAGCCATGACTGAGTTTCTTGCTGCAAGTACTCGGCCAGTACTTCTGCGGTGTGTCTGTTGTCGCCCAAACACTTCATTTGCAGCACAGCCCGTTGACACTTCCCACTAGCTGTTCCATAATCGGACACCACGAGTACAACACTGACAGCTGCGGATGGAGTGGTTGTGCGACTGTGCTCTGTGGACGAGCTTTTGCTTCTGGAGGAGGAGGAGCAAACGCCTACAGCCAACTGTTTCCAAGACCATGGGCTAGACAGAACTGTGCCAATATTGTTGTCCCCTGTGGACCCTGCATCCACCACATTAAACTAGTGTGCGGTAATGGACACATTACATCCCTGGCCATGCCTACTGGTCCATGCATCTGTTGTGAGGTGCACCTTTCTACTGACCGATTGCCTGAGTGCATGAACAATGAGTTCTTTGACATGTTGGTGGAGTGCTGGAATGGCTATTCTTGCAGAGAGGTGTTGACTGGGTAGGTCATATCGTGGTACTGCGTAGGCCATCAGGGCTTTGAAAGCTTTGCTTTTAACCAAACGGTAGGGCATCATCTCTAAAGAGATTAGTCGAGCAATGTACAATGTAGCCGTTCAAGCCCTGTGTACGCGGATGAGAGGAAGAGTACTTTCTTTTCCTATCGAGAGTCTCTTTTAGGCTGAACTGGACTGGGAAGCTGCATATGGTGGAACTAGCGGGGGTGGTGGTGGACATGGCAGATTGAGAGAGGCTTGGCGACGGTATTCTTGATGTGGGCCTACCTACAGTGTTTCCAACCAAGAACCTTGCGATTACCTGACTGCTTTGGCCTTGCGACAATACCTCCACATTTGCTACTGGTGGTGTCATAACCGGTGGGCTTCCAGTTAGGGAAGCAATGTTGCGTTGCTGACTAGCTTTAATATGAGCAGGTGCACCAACGGTACGGGACGTTTGGTAGTTAGTCCATGCTTCCAAGTGCCTGCTAGTTAGATGTCTATGCATGCACGTTGTATTTAAAAATTTTGAGCATTCTTCCCTCTGCTAAAGATCTTGGAGCATTTCTTACATATAACTTTGGACTGATCATTCGGATCTTGGTTAAAAAATTGCTGCCACACTGCACTCGTCCTACTATGGAATACCTTTTCAGGCTTTGCACGCCGTGCTACTGCCTCCGGATTGCATTGCTGTCCCACACCTGTTTTGGTTTTTGACACATGTTTTGGGCCTGATGCAGGCCTACCAGATGACAACTTTTGCGATGTAAATGGCTGCTGCACCCTCTTCCCCCAATGGCTGCCAATCTGGGTCATCAACTATCACCTCCTCTTCAATGTCATGTGCACCATCCTCTGTGTCACAGTGTAAGGTGCTATAGCGTTCGGGACTGGGCACCATAGTCTCATCAGGGTCAGATTTGGGCTCAGTACACTGCGAGGGCAAAACTTTGATCTGAGTCAATGGAACAGCATAATAATCAATCTGTGGCTGTGCATCTGTGCACTCCATGTCCGATTCTTCCTGTATTGGGCTTTTAACAATTTCCCTCTCTAACCCAGGCACGGTATGTGTAAAGAGCTCCATGGAGTAAAGTGTAGTGTTGCCTGCCGCATCCTTCACTTTTGTTTTGGGTGAAGGACACAAGGAAGCAACTTTTTCCGGAACTGGAGCATCCACTGATGACTCGCTGGTTTAAGATTTCGAAGCTTCTGAAGAGGAGGTGAAAGAGCTGGAGGCTGAGTCAGCAAGGAAAGCCAAAACTTGTTCCTGCTGCTCCGGCTTTAAAAGCTGTTTTCCTACTCCCAGAAAAGGGAGCCTTCAAGGCCTTGTGTAGCCAGACGATGACGCTGCCTCTACACCTCGAGCATTTGGTGCTATCTTGCTTTTCCCAGTACCACCAGATGCTCCACTACCACCACCACCATCAGTACCAGCTGGCAACGACCGCCCACGGCCTCTTCCACCAGACTTCCTCATTTTTGCGGAAATGTTACCAAAATAACAAGCATTATATGCTATTGTTACACAAGGTAGAAGGTGTATATTAGCTATTGGAGAATTTATATCTCCCTTTTTTTGGCGGGAAGACAGCAGAAGAAAACAGGCCCTGTGTATTACACCACACAATGGACAAGGCAGAACGTGGCTGGCAGATATACGCCAAACAGAACTCACATAGATCCACTTAGTGGCTCTTTAGAGCTCCTTTTTTTTGTTGGGGGGAGACTGCAGGAAAAAACAGGCCCTGTGTATTACACCACACAATGGACATGGCAGAACGTGGCTGGCAGATATACGCCAAACAGAACTCACGTAGATCCACTTAGTGGCTATTTAAAGCTCCCTTTTTATTTTGTTGGGGGGAGACTGCAGGAAAAAACAGGCCCTGCGTATTACAGCACACAATGGACAAGGCAGAACGTGGCTGGCAGATATATGCCAGACAGAACTCACGTAGATCCACTTAGTGGCTATTTAAAGCTCCCTTTTTTTGTTGGGGGGAGACTGCAGGAAAAAACAGGCCCTGTGTATTACACCACACAATGGACAAGGCAGAACGTGGCTGGCAGATATACGCCACACAGAAATCACGTAGATCCACTTAGTGGCAATGTAAAGCTCCCTTTTTTTTTGGATGGGAGACTGCAGGAAAAAAAAGGCACTGTGTATTACACCACACAATGGACAAGCCAGAACGTGGCTGGCAGATATATAAAAAAAATACAAGGGCTGTAAAGTCATGGACAAAAATTTTGAGAATGAGACAAATATTAATTTTTCCAAAGTCTACTGCTTCATTTTTTCTAATGGCAATTTGCATATACTCCTGAATGTCAGAGTGATCAGCTTAACAGCAATTACTGTACTTGCAAAGTCAATATTTGCCCAGAAAATGAACTTTAACCCCCAAAACACATTTCAACATCATTGCAGACCTGCCTTAAATGGAGCAGCTAACATCGTTTTAGTGATTGATCCATTAACACAGGTGTGGGTGTTGATGAGGACAGGGCTGGCGATCAATCAGTCATGATTAAGTAAGAATGACATCACTGGACACTTTAAAAGGAGGCTGGTGCTTGGTATCATTGTTTCTCTTCAGTTAACCATGGTTATCTCTAAAGAAACAGGTGCAGCCATCATTGCACTGCACAAAAATGACCTAACAGGGAAGAGTATCGCAGCTACAAAGATTGCACCTCAGTCAACAATCGCATCATCAAGAACTTCAAGGAGAGAGCCTCCATTGTTGTCAAAAGGCTCCAGGGCACCCAAGAAAGACCAGCAAGAGCCAGGACCATATCTTAAAACTGTTTCAGCTGTGGGATCGGACTACCAGCAGTGCTGAGCTTGCTCAGGAATGGCAACAGGCTGGTGTGAGTGCTTCTGCACGCACTGTGAGGCGGAGACTCTTTGGCAAGGCCTGGTTTCAAGGAGGGCAGCAAAGAAGCCACTTCTCTCCAGAAAAAACATCAGGGACTGACTGATATTCTGCAAAAGGTACATGGAGTGGACTGCTGAGGACTGGGGCAAAGTCATTTTCTCTGATGAATCCCCTTTTCGATTGTTTGGGACATCAGGAAAACAGCTTATTCGGAGAAGAAGAGGTGAGTGCTACCACCAGTCTTGTCTCATGCCAACTGTAAAGCATCCTGAAACCATTGATGTGTGGGGTTGCTTCTCAGCCAAGGGAATTGGCTCACTCACAGTCTTGCCTAAAAACACAGCCATGAATAAAGAATGGTACCAGAATGTCCTCCAAGAGCAACTTCTCCCAACCGTCCAAGAGAAGTTTGGCGCCCAACAATGCCTTTCCCAGCATGATGGAGCACCTTGCCATAAAGCAAAGGTGATATCTAAATGGCTCATGGAACAAAACATAGAGATTTTGGGTCCATGGCCTGGAAACTCCCCAGATCTTAATCCCATTGAGAACTTGTGGTCAATCATCAAGAGACGGGTGGACAAACAAAAACCAACAAATTCTGGCAAAATGCAAGCATTGATTATGCAAGAATGGACTGCTATCAGTCAGGATTTGGTCCAGAAGTTGATTGAGAGCATGCCAGGGAGAATTGCAGAGGTCTTGAAGACAAAGGGTCAACACTGCAAATATTGACTTGCTGCATTAACTCATTTTAACTGTCAATATAACCTATTGGTACTCATAATATGATTGCAATTATATTTCTGTATGTGATATAAACATCAGACAAACACTAATAAAAACCAGAGGGCAGCAGATCATGTGAAAATATAATTTTGGTGTCATTCTCAAAAATTTTGGCCATGACTGTAGTAGAATTTCAATCTCCCTACAATGATCAAAGGACAAGTATGGCAGCAATAAAAAGGACTGCTGCGCAGTGCACACAAAAGACTGTGGACAAAGAAACAACAGAACTGTGCAGAAAGAAGCAACAGGATTTTTGCTTTGAAAAAAGCAGTTGGTTTGCACAGCGGCGTACACACAGCAATGCAGCTATCAAGGAGCCTTATAAGGCAGCATAAGAAGCTACAGAGCTGATGCACCCCCCAAAAAAAAACCACTGTCCCTACAAAGAAAAGGTGGTGTTGGACAGTGGAAATCGCTAGAGCACAAGCGATTTGGGGGTTAGTCTTCCCTTCCTATGCTCAGATCGGCAGAAGTAAGATGGCGGTCGGCGTGGACGCCCCTTTATATCCCCTGTGACGCCGCAGAAAGCAAGCCAATCACTGTAATGCCCTTCTCTGAGATGGTGGGGACCGAGACCTATGTCATCACGCTGCCCACACTCTGCGTGCACCTTCATTAACTGAGAAATGGTGCTTAAAGCATCATACGAAACGTGACTTTGGCGCGCTGATCGCCGACCTCATGGCCGATCCCACTGTGGGATCGGGTCGGGTTTCACGAAACCCGACTTTGCCAAAAGTCGGCGATTTCTGAATTGACCGATCCGTTTAGCTCAACCCTACTAATTACCGATCTCATTGTGTGTTGGGCATTTAGCAAAACTTTTGTCCATTGTTTTATTACTGTTATTCGTCATTTTGTATCTGTAGATGAACATTGACCCCCTAATTCTATTAGTTGATGTACCAAAAAACAGGTGCAGGCATCTGTATAGTAACAGCAGTAACTCGTATTATTTACCTTTGAGAATATTCAGGTTTACATTTATGGGGAATAGCGTTCACTTCAAAGGTGACATCAAATAATAAAGATGTGAAGATGCCTGAGTTCTGTCTGACTTTTATTGGTTCTTTTGACATAGTTTTTGCCCCTTGTGATATACTACAAAAGAAATTGGTACTTTTACTATATACAGTGGGAAAATAAGTATTTGATACACTGTCGATTTTGAAAGTTTTACCTGCTACAAAGAATGGAGTGAGGTCTGTAATTTTTATCATAGGTACACTTCAACTGTGAAAGACAGAAAGACAGAATTTTAAAATAAAAAAAACTGAAAATATCATTGTATGATTTTTCCATAATTAATTTGCATTTTCTTTAATGAAATAAGTGCTTGAAATAATAGAAAAACATTATATTTGGTACAGAAACCTTTGTTTCTAATTGCATAGATCATATGTTTCCTGTAATTCTTGAACAAGTTTGCACACACTGCAGCAGGGATTTTGGTCCACTCCTCCATACAGATCTTCTCCAGATCTTTCAGGTTTTGGGGCTGTCACTGAGCAACATTGAATTTCAGCTCCCTCCAAAAATGTTCTATTGGGTTCAGGTGTGGAAACTGGCTATGCCACTCTCTGACCTTAAAATGCTACTTACAGAGCTACTTCTTAGTTGCCCTGACTGTGTATTTCAGGTATTTGTCATTGTTGAAATCGAGCCATGACCCAACTTCAATGATCTTACTGAGGGAAGGAGATTGTTGGCCAAATCTGTGTGCAGAAAAGCACACCCAAAGTGCAATGTTTCCCCCATCATGCTTCATGTTTGGGATGGTGTTTTGGGGGTGTACTCATCCTTCTTCTTCTGCCAAACTCAGCAAGTGCAGTTGACACCAAAAAGTTCTATTTTGGTCTCATCTGACCAAATGCACTTGGCTATGCAAATCATCAAGATCTGCAAGGTATATAAAAAGATTGAATGTATGAAATATAAACCTGACTATATGAATATAATACCTTCATATAAAAATATGTAGGCATTATTGACAACTAAACTACATTTTTTATTTAGGCTTTTAATGTACAAATTGACCATTTCTTGTCAGCCATGACAAGGCGTACCTTTCTTTGATGGTACCCTTGCCTCCTAAACTATGTATAATCAAAAATCATCTCGGTCCTCCCTCTCTTTTGCATATAGAGCATAAGATTTTATGGTCAGCAAGATCCTTTCACGCTCTCTGTCCTGTAGAGTATAAGTTCTCATGATTATCAGCATCCTCTCTTTTTCTCTTCTATATACTAGAGCGTAAGCTCTTATGGCGACCATGGTCCTCAGCAGGATTTTCTCTCTTTCATGTAAATATAAGCTCTTATGGTCAGTGGGTTTCTCTGTCATTCTCTCTTCTCCTCAATGTGTATTTTCCAAGCAATTTAATAAATAGAAAATTCTTGTAACGTTTGCATAGCAAGGATAGTTCATTAATGCTTTTGCTGGGTTACACATTCTTGTTTTGCTTATTTTCTATACTTCACATGCTACCTATTGAACATGTAGGTTAGTATTTTGCGCTCCCCCCAAAAAAGGTTCCAATCTATAGTAAAATTGTAATTTTTCAATATGTACTACCATTGATGGAAAATCTACAATTAAATTTTTGACACGTCTCAAAGCCAGATTGAAAAATGTGTTCTTCCATTCCATAAATAAATACGCCATTCTTGTATGGAATAGCACATGACTATTTAGATGCCTTCTATTTGTAACTTCAAACCTTTATTCTTGACAATATTTTAATTGTTTGTATTCCTGCATAAAGTTGACTAATTGATTTTTTAAATGATTATTTAGAAATTAGGTCTTCTTCAAGCTTGATATTTATCGGAACTCTGTTCTTCTGTGATTCTGTCTGTTTATATAGTTTTTTATATCAACACATTGTTCTGTGGCGCTAAAAATTAACACAAACCTGCAAACTCGGTGACAGATGGTATTTTTTCATCAAATGGAAGAGTAAATTGATGCCTGAGGTGGTATTAGACTTGGAATAACATTATGATCAAGAAGATTTTTCTTAACCCACTGCTGTTCAATAAAGGTCTCAAATTCTATCACAGATATTGGCATATTTTTGTAACAAATGTGATAATCTGTTTCCAAATTAAAACTATATATCAAACTGCATAACACACAGGTCCATTCTCCTCTTAAAAGATCTCTAAAAAATGCAATATTCACTGAAGTAAAGGGCAATTATTGCTCTGTAGTTGGGAAGAATAATAAAACCCACTTTAGAAGAAAACACTACATTATACAGAGCTAATGCATGTCATGAGAATAATAGAATGAATAAAGCCAAATAAAAGTATGCAAGAAAGGCTAAAATAATAAACATGACCAAGAAATGGTAATATTATAAGCGAATACTTTATTTAAAAACATAGATTGCTTAAGACAATTAAAAACGTGATGGAGAACAAAATTGATGTACAATGATATTGTAATGTAAATGCTGAAAACTGAGGCAAAAGAAAATAAGACAGAAAAAGAAAATATAAAATGGTTATATTTCATAAATATTCAAGGTCCAGTGACCATGGAAATGAGACTGATATGAATCCAAGGTTTAGTAATAAAATAACAATATTTCCAGCCACAGGGTGGTTGTATGAAGGTGACATAAGATAGACCCCAATATTGCACTGGCCCAGTCCTGGTAATATTAATAATTGTATAGGAAATATCATAGCAGCTAGAGAATAGGTATACAGGATCAATGACGGCATTGTTCCTTCTCCACAGACTCTGCTAGTTGGGAAAAACTAGAATTTTTGGAATTTACACTTGCTATCATTTTTTGCTTTCACTTATCTATAGAGTAGTGCAAAAATATGTTGCAATCTGGAAACCATCAATATAAAGGTCAATTACTATCTACACAGCATTAATTATAGTCTAATTATAACACAAATTTAATCCATCCATAGAGACTGGATTATCCAAATAATCTCATTTTCATATGTATATTGTGCAGTTTGTTAGTGGTTGGGAATCTGTCAGCAGGATTTCAAAGCCTATGAAACTATTTATATGCGCATATATTTCTTTCACAGACAAGTCCTTCAATACCTTTACATGGCCAGCACATTCCTCCACTGCTGAGAAATGAGCATTTCAATTGATATGCAAATGAGGCTCTATCTCTGAAGACTTTATCACTCCAGCTCTATTCCCTGCCTAGCGCCGCCTCCTCCTGCAACTTCATGGATAGGAGCCATTTGTCAAGCAGTAAGATGAAAAGGTGTAGCTGGACTTTCCTTTTAAAAGCTACATGCACAAATAAATAGCTTGGGGGCTGAATTGGGGGGATGAAATCATACGGGCAGATTCCTTTTAAGGCATTAAGGCTATGTGTACATTTTGCAGATTTGACTGTGGAATTTTCTGTGCAGATTCTGCATTTCTTGGCAGAAAACGCAGGTCAGAATCTGTGCCTTTTTTTGTTATGTGCACACGGTGCAGATTTTTGTGCGGATTTCTTCCTTTTTTTTACCCCTGTAGATTTCTATTATGGAATGGGTGCAGAAACGCAGCAGAACTGCACAAAATAATTGACATGGTCCTGCTGCGGATCTGCAGCGTTTCTGCGTAGAAAAAAAAGCTGCAGATCTGCAGGAAATCTGCAACGTGTGCACATACGCTAAGTGTTTTTTTAGGACATACTCTCTGATTTACTGTCCTTGTAATAGATCAGCAATGTTTGATCTATGTGGGTCTGACATTCATGATCACACATCCACTATGCTACAGGTAAAATAGCTCATATGAATAAGTGGCTGTGCCCGGTATTGCAAATAAGTCCTATTGACTAGAATATTTTATTGGAACAAATGGGAAATGAGTCAGGGGTGTGTCAGATGCAACAGACAGTCGCTTTGCATCTGGCTGCAGGAGGTCTCTGCATTTGGCATTGCAAATGCCTTCTAAATCTTTCTGACTTTTGGACCCAGTGGCAACCTCCCTCCAGCTCTAATTGACACACTTGGACTTGGGTGTTTATAGACTCTCAGACTTCAGGGAGCTGCCAGTAATACTCACATTTTCCCTTGTGAAGACTTGGAGCTATAGCAGTTGGCTTACTTCCTCTCTGGTGCTCTTGGAGGACGTTTGGTGTTACCTCTCTGGAGTCTGCTTGAGTTAAGTTTCTCCCCCTTGTTTGTCTACCTTCTTGTCTTTAGTGTACAGTGGGAACTGACCAATGCTTATCCCCCTACTTCCCTATTCAGGGTCTAGCTCTAGGGATATACAGGGCTAAGGTTTCCTGCTCAGTGATTGGTGTGGAGCCAATATAGGGATGGTAGGGTAGGCAGGGTGCTATTAGATCTGCCTAGTGGTATCCACTTCCCTTTTCCCTAGTGTTTTGGGATCCTTCACCTCATCCTGTCGAGTTGCATTTAGTTATCTCACACTTTGCATGATATTATCACCGGGCATGTATATTTAGAAAAAAAAAGCCTTGGGTGTGTTTGTATCCTTTCTTTCTCCTTTGGTTATGGATCCAGTGGCAGGGCAGGCAGAGCAAGCAGAGCAGCTATGTTGTCTGTCTCTGAAGGTGAATGACCTCGCTATGAGGTTCTACAGCAACAGCAGCAGCTACAGGTCACTTATGTTGGGGTCTCTGCAGGCAGGCCGATCCAGCTGGAACCATAGGTTGCCCTCTCGGACAGGTTTTCAGGAGGTAGGGACAAGTTTTTTTGTGTTCATAGAAGTTTGCAAACTTTATTTTAAACTTAGTCCTCATCCCTATGGAAATGAGGATCAATGAGTTGGAATTTTTATCTCTCTGCTGTAAGAAGATCCTCAATCCTGGGCTTTTCTCACAGGATTCGGTTTCGGTTTCTAGCCCTGAACGATTCTCCTAGGCTGAGTCTAGGTCCTGTCGCCTTCAGCAGGGGAATCAGTCAGTGGAGTCATACAGCTCCGAATTCTGCAGATGGGCAACTGATACAAAATGGAATGACCAGGCTCTCAGAAGCCAATTTCTTCAGGGCCTTACTGAAAGGTTGAAAGATGCTTTGGCAGCGTGTGAAACCCCTGAGTCCTTGGGGGCTGCTATGTCGTTAGCAATGTGTGTTAATAGACGCCTTCGGGATATTTGGCTAATACCACCTTCCCCAAAACCTCCTTTTTGGGGTATTGCCCCTTTGCCAGGGGAGTGGTCTGAAGGTTAACCAGTTCTGGGGAAGGTGGAGGAACCCATGCAGTGAGGGGGTGCCTCTGAATTGTACATTTCACCGGAGATTCACAAAAAGAAGTGAGTGTTTTTTGTGGAAAAATGGGACAATTTATTGAGGCAAGTCCTTTGAAGCCTAAGCAAAAGGATACTCGTTTAACCCTTGCTAGTCTGGCGTTGAATAAGCAAGGCATGCATTTATCGTCAACCTGCAGTTTTTGGTTTGCCTCAGACAGCAGAAGTGGTGCTGGAGAGCAAATCCGAGGAGATTTCTGTGTTTGCTGACAGTGGAGCTGGAGTCAGCATGGTTGATGCTGAGTTTGCTAGAACTCATGGGCTTGCTTGCTGTACTTTAGCTAAGTCCATTCCCATGTTGACCATCGACTCAGCGCCATTTGCACAGAAAGCTCTGATTCAAATTATACATAATGTAAGACTGAGGGTAGGGTCAGTTCACTGTGAGATGACTCCTTGCTATGTCCTGGACGGTCTTCCCACCCCAATTGTTTTGGCTCTTTCCTGGTTGGTGAAACTTAATCCGTTGGTGGATTTGCAAGCCAGGGAGATTGTTGAATGGGGAGATTACTACCATGAGAACTGTTTATATATTTCTCTTTCTACAGTCTTTACAGTAACCTTACCTGCATTTTTGGTCTAGTTTTGAGGACAGTTTTTCTGAGAGAGGGTGTCAGGATTTTCCTCTTCATCGTGCATATGACTGTCCTATTTACCTGATCCCCGGAGTTAAACTTCCAAATTCCAGACTGTATAATCTTTCTCATCTTTTGAGTCAAGCCATGAAAGATTTCATTGCGGAAAGTCTGGAAAAGGGACATATCTGACCCTCATCTTTGATTGTGGCGGCAGGGCTCTTCTTCGTGAAGAAATAAGATGGCAGTGCATGTCTCTGTTTAGATTTCCAGGAATTAAATCAGATTACCATATAAGATCCATACCTTCTTCCTCTGATTTCAGATCTGTTCAGCCAGGTCGTGGAAGCTAAGGTTTCTCCAAGTTGGATTTAAGGGGGGCCTACATCCTGGTTAGAATCAGAGAAGAGAAAGAATGGAAAATGGCATTCAATACCCCTGAGGGTTATTTCAAGAGTCTGGTCATGCCTTTCGGTGTGACCAATGCACCTGCGGATTCCAACATTTCATTAATGATAGTTCCCAATTAGGAAATGTGTCATGGGTGAGTCAAATGCAACAGACAGTCGCTCTGCATCTGGCTGCAGAAGGTCTCTGTTTTGGCATTGCAGATGCCTTCTTAAGTCTTCTGAGTTTTGTACCCAGTGGCAACCTCCCTCCGGCTCTAATTGAGACACTTGTACCTGGGTGTTTATAGACTCTCAGTCTGCTTCAGGGAGCCGCCGATGAAATTCACATTTTCCTTTGTGAAGGCTTGGAGCTATAGCAGTCGGCTTACATCCTCTCTGGTGCTCTTGGAGGACGTTTGGTGTTACCTCTCTGGTGTCTGCTCAAGTTATGATTCTCCCCCTTGTTTGTCTTCCTACTTGTCTATAGTGTACAGTGGGACCTGACCAGTGCACACCCCCCTCTTCCCTATTGAGGGCCTAGCTCTAGGGATATACAGGGCTTAGATTTCCTACTCGTCGGTTGGTGTGGATCCAATATAGGGACGGTAGGGTAGGCTGGGTGCTATTAGATCTGCCTAGGGGTCTCCACGCCCCCTTTCCCCTAGCATTTTGGCTTCCTTCCCCTCATCCCTTCGTGTTGCACTTAATCTTCCCACACTGTGTGGAAGACTATGAAGGAGAAAGGCACTTATGAGAGCATTGTGACCACTTCAATGTGTTGTCAGCAGTCCTGGAAGCTGGAACTGCCTCATTAAAACTTTGTTATCAATGAACATCAATGATTGCTATCAATGAATTTCCTTCTCGATTACTCAAAGCACAAAGTTTATATATTATAAATTAATAATTAGTCAATAATAGCTTGCTAATTGTTACTGGCAAAAAGAAAATGTGTAAAGTATATCTCAGACCATCAGCTCAAAAAGGCAACCTTGGACACACTAAGGCACTAGCCACACTGTCTAGCAAGTCCCAGATGAACCCTGGCCTTCACCCTTTACTCTCTACAGAGGTATCTGGACTTACAATGAGACGGGTTGCATCAACAGAATAGCTGATGGACGGAGAAGTGAGCGTGAATCAAGAGTAGTCAAACTATTTGAGTCAGAAATCTGAGGGTCAGAACCAAGACATCGATCTGTACACTGAGAAATAGCTGAATTCTAATACCAGGAGGTCAGTCAAAGACAAAATCAGAAAGGCCAGAGTCAATGTCAGAAGATATAAAGGCGTGAGATGAAGTTAGGGTCAGGATTAGTAACTGAATACCAAAAATACATTAGCAGTACAGCAAAACAAAATATGACTGTGCCCCATAGACACAGCACAGAACTAATTACATTGCTGAGCATTTGGACAGCACAAACAGGCATGCTCCCTTACACGACGGCACCACAAGTCCCAGCCACACCAGTATTTTTAGTTGGCCTGCATCACAAAATCATATCAGCAATGTCGCATCCTTCCTCACCAGCCATGACCTCAGATTAAATATGTCTGGTAATAGAGTCAGATGAGAAATCAGTTGAAATAAGCAACAATGGCATAATTAGAATATGCTAAGTTTTACATTTGTTGACTAGTCAAGGTTAGTCAAAGATGTAGCTTCACTTTTAATGCCTTCATAAAATTCATGAATTCGTTTGTCTTAATTGATATCTGTTAATTTTTTTATAGTTTATAAAATACTGTAGCACGATTGTTACAGTTTCGTCTGCGTTAGGAACGGGGGATTACTTATGTAAGTAAAATGTATGGAGATTGTTATTCTCGATTCTGCTTTATATAGGGAGAAGTCTGAATTAGTAATTCACAGTGTTTGCAATGAACACAAAAGGAGGGGAATGCACTCGATCCAGCAATCACTAATTACTCTCATGTATCATACTTACCAGCTGGTTTGAGGCTTCAGTCTCATTTACTCAACATTTCCATCATTGTTGGTTGGAATATAAATCAGCTTTGGTAATGAAAATATATGAGGTCTTGGTATTTCAGTGCCATTCAAGGTCTATTCCAAGAAGAATTGGTGCCGAGATATCGTTTAGAACTCAGATATGTACTGGCACTGTTACATTGTGAGCGCAAAATATACACAACCACTAGATGCTTGGTTTATAATCACATCATGTTCTAATTGTGCTGCTTCTGTTGCCTTTTCAACGGAGAAAATGCAAGTTTCTGTGGAAACCATCTAATATATAAAGCTGAATGTGTGTGTGTATGTGTGTGTATGTATGTCCGGGATTGGCATCTGAACCGTGGCAGCTACAGCCACAAAATTTTGCACAGTCACACGTCTGGACCCTGAGAGCGTCATAGGCTATGTTGTGAGGTGAAATTTTAACCCCGCGCTTTCCAATTCACCAAACAATTCTGCCCCTATCTACATAATGGGGAAAAAGTGAAAGGAAAAGTGTTGGAGGCATCGCAGCTACAGCTACAAAATTTTGCACAGTCACACGTCTGGACCCCGAGAGCGTCATAGGCTATGTTGTGAGGTGAAATTTTAACCCCGCGCTTTCCAATTCACCAAACAATTTTGCCCCTATCTACATAATGGGGAAAAAGTGAAAGGAAAAGTGTTGGAGGCAAATTGACAGCTGCCAGATGTGAACAAGGGGGACTTAAAGAATGAAAGCGATGGTGCCAAAGAGTATATACCGTACAGTTGCTAAGGTGGGGCCCCGACATGGGATATTCACCACACACGGGGATATGAACACGCACACAAAATGCGCCACACACTACCACGTGCTTGAACACATATACCACCCTCAGCACACATTTCACCACACATACACCAACCTCGCCACATAAAAGTCAAAACATAAAAGTCGCCGCTCAAAACTCGCCACATGCAAAACTAGGCTCACGCAAAACTCGCCACACGTGCAAAACTCACCTCATGGGAAAACTCGCCACACGCAAAACTTGCACCCGCGGAAAAATTGCCACATGCACAAAAGTTGCAACACATGCAAAAGTTGCCTCTCACAAAACTTGCACATACTCAAAAGGCACCACACATAAAACTCGCCACGCGCAAAACTCGCCATGCGCAAAACTTGCTGCACACAACTTACTACACTAACCTGTCACATGCAACTCGACACACAAAAAGTTGCTACACGCATGTCGCCACACAAAACTCATCTCACAAAAGTCGCTACATGCATGTCGCCACATGCAACTCAACACACACAACTTAACACACGAAACTCGTCCTAGAGCACACACAAGTCTGGTATTATCCTTCAAAAATAAAAATCTGATGAATAAGCAAACAAACTACAAGAGCAACAAATATACCATATAGGAAATACGCCAGCTGTCAGTCACATGACCTGTCTATTATGTGTATGTGTGAGCTAATATACACTGCCAAGGGGAGGGCTTCCTGTTGGCTGGGGATTTATCAGGCTGCCAATTTAGCTTACAAATACTGAGGTAAAAATACTGACCAAATAACGTGTGAACGAGGTCTAATACAGGAGGAGATGACATACAGATATATACTATGTACAGGGGAGATAACACACAGGTATATACTATATACAGGAGAGATGACACACAGGTATATACTATATAGAGAAGGAGATGACATACAGGTACATACTATATACAGGAGGAGATGACATACAAGTATATACTATATACAGGAGGAGATGACACACAGGTATATACTATATACAGGAGCAGATGACCTACAGGTATATACTATATACAGGAGGAGATGACATACAGGTATATACTATATATAGGAGGAGATGACATACAGGTATATACTATATACAGGGGAGATGGCACACAACAGGTATATACTATATACAGGGGAGATGACATACAGGTATATACTATATACAGGAGATGACATACAGGTGTATACTATATATAAGGGAGATGACAAACATGTATATACTGAGGTGAAAATGAGAGGTGTGAGGTGAAAATGAAAAGGTGTGAGTGCAAAATGAGAGGAGTGAGGGAAAATAGTGGAGTGATTGGAAAATGAAAGATGTGAGGTCGAAATGACAAGTGTTAGGCCGGGGACACACACAACGTATAATAAAACGGTCCGTTTTTGACGGATGAGAATCGCACAAATGTTAACAAAACAGTGATCCGTGTGCAGTGCGAGGATGCGATTTTCTCGCATCAAATGATCCGTTTGACATCCGTGTGACATCCGTATGGCATCCGTATGACGAGATTTTCTCGCAGGCTTGCAAAATGGACATATAACGGTTTTTCCACCTGAAAAAATTTAAATCATCACCAAGAACTTTATTTAATGGCCCTAAACACAGGTGCCACCCACCAATCTATGCAGTAGAGTCCCTGCTTGTGTTGGTGCACTTCGGATTGATGAGCAACATGTCTGATCGACTGACTTTCAACACCACAGAGCGTGTGCTTTTCAACTGGGTACTTTCCCAACGTTTTGGCCAGCCATACCCAGTTATTGTAGATCCGAGGAGGCGGAGACGGATGTGGGTACATCCACTTATCAAGCAACGTATCACTAAAGGCCATTTCAGCCGTCTGTATGCTGCTCTGAGGACTAATCCGGACAAGTTCTTCAACTATTGTCGGATGAGGATTCAAACCTTTGACATTTTGTTGGAGATTTTGCGTCCAGGGATCACGAAGAAGGACACCAGGATGCGCAAATCTATTTCAGCTGAGGAGCGCCTTATCCTTACCTTGCGGTATGCCTTAATAATAATTGACCCAATTTGTTACACATTTTTTGTTCGATCCCCCTTATTCAAATTAGATACTTAAATGGTTAAGTAACTTCCACATCATTTGTACTTCTTTTCTTACATTAAATTTTGCCAAAGATCAAAGCCATAGCATGTCCTTTTTTTTTTCCTTTGGTTTTAGGGTTTTATTGCCCCATATAACCCTGTATTGTGTTAATTTTATATTTGAAAACAATATTCTTTTGTCTTTTAGCTTCCTTGCCACTGGCCTATCATATGCGGCCCTGCATTTAGAGTTTTTATTGGGCAAATCTACAATTTCTGGGATTGTGCGGGATACATGCACGGAAATCTGGAGAAGACTCCATCAAGAGGTGATGCCTGAACCCAAAATTGCAGACTGGTTACGTATTGCTCAAGGATTTCAGGACACATGCCAGTTTCCGCACTGTATTGGGGCTCTTGACGAAAAGCACATCCGTGTGCGTAAGCCGCCAGGTTCAGGGACCCAATTCTATAATTACAGTTTTTCTGTGTAGTGCTGTTGGCCCTAGTCGACAGCAACTACAGGTTTATAATTGTAGATATTGGGGCCTATGGGAGAACTGGAGACTCTAGAGTCTTCAGTTCTTCCATTATGGGTCCATTATGGGTCGGCGGCTGCGCAACAATGAATTGGATCTCCCACCCCCAAGTCACATACCAGGGGCTAATTTGGATGCGGTCCCTTACATGATGGTAGCAGATGAGGCCTTTCAATTATCAAGGAACGTCATGAGACCCTATCCACGGAGAGGGCTGGACTACCGGCGCAGAATCTTTAATTTGCGTCTTTCCCGTGCCCGCGGTCTGGTCGAGTGTTCATTCGGCACTCTCAGTGCAAAATGGCGGGTCCTTCAGTCTGCAATCCAACTGAGTGAAGGCAATGTAAATGGCGTCATTAAAGCATGTGTTGTTCTTCACAACTTTACAAGAGACCATGATTGCCCATCATCTGCTGCAGATGACATTGATTATGCAAATGCTGTCTTGACCACTACACGTGTTCGTCCTTCACATCGTCAGCCCTCTGGCCTAAAAGTTCGTGATGTTTTAACCAATTTTTTTGTGTCACCAGAGGGATCTACGGTTTGGCAAGACAATGCTGTTTTGCCTTAATTTTGATTTAGATTCTAAGTTAATAAATCACATAATTTGCTTCATAAATGTGTGTAATATGTATCTGATGATGAAAAGATGTAAGTGTGTAAAGTTGGCAAATCATGTATGTAGCTGGACCAATACATAACACTCTGTTTTCAGAACAAATTTTTACTGCTCAGCGCATATATATATGTATTCAAAATACATATTTCCATTCTCATATATAATTTGAGCCAAAAAAAAAACAGCTTTACATGGCAAGGTCACAAAAAACTTAGGCCAACAAAAAGCCCAAATGACAGCCAAAATATAACATCACAAACATTACAGGTTATGGTAGGTTGGGGGTGGTTATGGTGATGGTGGGTGTCCAGCATGTGCGGAACTTGGCCTGGGTGGTTGACCAACCACACTGTCTACCTGTGTTAGTGCAGATCTAAATTGCGGGTGTTGCTGCAAGTTGCGATCATGTGTAATAGCTAACACTTGATGTGGAGGGTAGAAGGGCATCAAGTCCTGGGTACTGGATTGACCCATTTGGTCAGAACCCCCAATATGGCCATGTCGAGCAGACACATGTTGGGACCAGCCTCCAAACATGTGTCTGTTCAAGTGGTCAGATTGGGGATGTGCTGCAAAATCATAAATACCCCTGTTTTGGGCTTGTTGTGTGCTTTGTGCAGGCTGTTGTTGGGGAGCTATAGGTTGCGGGGGTGGTGCTGACACAGTTTGTGATTGGTCCTGTGGAAGGTCTTGCACCGCCAGAAGGTTTGTAGATGACATTTGCCACCGTTCAAGATAATTAAAAATATTAGTGGGGTTGTTTGGGGGTGTTGCCGCATCTAGCAAAATTTGGATGCAACCTCTGGTCCGCAGCCTGAGCGAGCGTGAAATGGGCCATAAATAGCGGGCAAGACTGCGGAAGTAAGCTTCCTCCCCATCGTCATTGGCAGCTCGGGACAAATAGTCCAACACCCCGGTATCAACTTGCCTCCTGGTGCCAATGTTCAAAGCCACCTTTCTGCGACGACAACAGTTTGGTCTGGTAGTAGGCTGTGGTGATGTATCCAGAGCCATTGTTGGACTGCTGCTCTGGGCTCCTTCATCAACCTCAGGATTTGCCTCCTGTGGAGCAGAAGACGCTGCTGCTGGTTGTGGTGGTGGTGGTGGGTGGTTGCTGCTTGTTGCTTGCCCAGATGGTCCAGCCATTTCTGCATCTTCAGCAACAGGGTCAATCAGCAACTCTGAGTCAGATCCAGTCTCTCTTTCAGTCAGATTTGACTCTGTTCTGTATTTCACAAAAGATTATTTATATTAAAAAATACATACATATTCACATAATAAGATGTGTAAAATATTTGGAGACATGCATGCACTTCCGATCGTAGCTCCATCACCGGGGCAAGAAAATTTAGTCGATCATAATAAAGGTATTTCCTTTTTTTGGGGGCTGCATCACGACTCCGCCCAGAAAGTTATCGTTCACGCCGGTATTGGTCCCAGCAACTCCGCCAGCGTCTATTGACATCATTGACTGCAAATATACAAAATATTCGATATAAATATCACACACAAACAGTTACAGGGTTTGCAATAACACATGGGCCCAGGAGGCTAGGGGGACATAAAATTCCTTTGGCCCTATATTAACGGACTATAGCTAAAATAAATTTCATCCATATTTGTGTCTCTTGGTAATGTTTTTGCCTCTTCAACCAAGAGCATGGATGATTTACTCCCATCATAAACAAAACACATATGATGGTTTCAGGCTTTTTTTTTTTTCCAGAAACAAATATTAATAAACAACATTTTTTGGTGAAGAAGGGTACTTACATATTTCTTGCTGAACCTCTTGAGGTCGCTCATCAAAATCGGGGAACATGTGGCGACATATTGACCTCCATGCTGCATCTTTACGTGCACGGTCCGCATAATGTGCATCGCGTTGGTCCCATAATTCGGGCCTATCATGGACCAGAGCAATGAGCATCTCCACATTAATATGCCTGGCCATGCTGCTACAACAGAACACTCCGTTGAGGCGTGCTTCCTGGTTTGCAATCCAGCATGGACCAGAAATTTGCATGCCAAAGCTTCCTGATAATGGATGATTCAATTTCCTGTCACCTGGAGAAGTCTTCCGTATTTCTCGCAATGCACACGCATGGTCCGTATGTAATCCGATTTTTTCTCGCACCCATAGACTTGCATTGGCGATTATCGGCCGAGATACGCTGACAATCGCAGCATGCTGTGATTTCACTCGGATCCGGAATACGGCCGAGAAAATATCGGATGATGGGAGCTGACTCATAGATTAACATTGGGACGAGTGCTATGCGATTTTTTAGCGCACTGCACTCGTCCGTAATACGGTCTAGTGTGACCCCGGCCTTAGGGGGGAATGAGAGGAGTGAGGGGGAAAATGAGAGGTGTGAGGGAGAAAATGAGAGATGTGAGAGGGAAAATGAAAGATGTGATGGGGAAAATGAGAGTCGTGATGGGAAAATAAAAGAAGTGACGTGCTATAACTAACCACAGATATTTATACTATGCCCAGGCAACGCCGGGCTCTTCAGCTAGTTCTATATACAATCCATCTTTTCTTATAAAAAAAGGCCCCTTACCTTAACAGTCTCAACTATAGCACAAAAGAAAATACACAACTTGTTATAATATTTTTTATTTGTGGTTAGTTTTTATTTTTTATACACATCCATTTTTTTGTCTGTGATAATACCAATGACTATTTAAGAACAGCATTTTATAAATATTGTGCTTGGATGATAGCTGAAAAGAAAAAGCACAATAGGCTCTGAATCCTAATATCCTGGACCCCTAACTACTTTCCAGTTCCTAAGGATTTCCTTATCAATGAGTGACAGTTTGGATGTAAACAGACACATTCTGCAGCATTGGCCATCATTGGTGAAAGGGCTGGAGTAGTTTGGGAGCGCAAGAGAAGTACATTCTTAATAGATACTAACTTGGTTATAATAGAGAGGTCATAATTTAATCAAAGACCTCCCAAAAACATTTTGGCCAGGATATTATCATTTCATTCTGAATGTTTGGTGTTATGAAGGCAATCCAGTAACACAGTGTGCCAGTAATCAGAGCACATACAGTGATCTGACAAAAACCCAAAAACAATAGAACGAGCTCTGAGACGTGGAATCTCTGTAGACCGCAATACCTGAACCTATCCTACACACAACTAATGGCAGCTGTGGATTGCGCCTGACACTACCTATGCAACTCGGCACAGCCTGAGGAACTGACTAGCCTGAAGATAGAAATACAAGCCTGACTTGCCTCAGAGAAATACCCCAAAGGAAAAGGCAGCCCCCCACATATAATGACTGTTAGCAAGATGAAAAGACAAAACGTAGGGATGAAATAGATTCAGCAAAGTGAGGCCCGATATTCTAGATAGAGCGAGGATAGCAAAGAGAACTTTGCAGTCTACAAAAAACCCTAAAGCAAAAAACCACGCAAAGGGGGCAAAATGACCCACCGTGCCGAACTAACGGCACGGCGGTACACCCTCTGCGTCTCAGAGCTTCCAACAAAAACGAATAGACAAGCTGGACAGAAAAAACAGCAACAAAAGCAAAGAAGCACTTATCTAAGCAGAGCAGCAGGCCACAGGAAAGATCCAGAAGCTCAAATCCAACACTGGAATATTGACAAGGAGCAAGGAAGACAGAATCAGGTGGAGTTAAATAACAAGGCAGCCAACGAGCTCACCAGAACACCTGAGGGAGGAAGCCCAGAAGCTGCAGTACCACTTGTGACCACAGGAGTGAATTCAGCCACAGAATTCACAACAGTACCCCCCCCTTGAGGAGGGGTCACCGAACCCTCACCAGAGCCCCCAGGCCGACCAGGATGAGCCACATGAAAGGCACGAACAAGATCTGGAGCATGGACATCAGAGGCAAAAACCCAGGAATTATCTTCCTGAGCATAACCCTTCCATTTAACCAGATACTGGAGTTTCCGTCTAGAGACACGAGAATCCAAAATTTTCTCCACAATATACTCCAATTCCCCCTCCACCAAAACAGGGGCAGGAGGCTCAACAGATGGAACCATAGGTGCCACGTATCTCCGCAACAACGACCTATGGAATACATTATGTATGGAAAAGGAGTCCGGGAGGGTCAGACGAAAGGACACAGGATTGAGAATCTCAGAAATCCTATACGGACAAATAAAACGAGGTTTAAATTTAGGAGAGGAAACCTTCATAGGAATATGACGAGAAGATAACCAAACCAGATCCCCGACACGAAGTCGGGGACCCACACGGCGTCTGCGATTAGCGAAAAGTTGAGCCTTCTCCTGGGACAAGGTCAAATTGTCCACTACCTGAGTCCAGATCTGCTGCAACCTGTCCACCACAGAATCCACACCAGGACAGTCCGAAGACTCAACCTGTCCTGAAGAGAAACGAGGATGGAACCCAGAATTGCAGAAAAATGGAGAGACCAAGGTAGCCGAGCTGGCCCGATTATTAAGGGCGAACTCAGCCAACGGCAAAAAGGACACCCAATCATCCTGGTCTGCAGAAACAAAACATCTCAGATATGTTTCCAAGGTCTGATTGGTTCGTTCGGTCTGGCCATTAGTCTGAGGATGGAAAGCCGAGGAAAAAGATAGGTCAATGCCCATCCTACCACAAAAGGCTCGCCAGAACCTTGAAACAAACTGGGAACCTCTGTCAGAAACAATATTCTCAGGAATGCCATGCAAACGAACCACATGCTGGAAGAACAAAGGCAGCAAATCAGAGGAGGAAGGCAATTTAACCAAGGGCACCAGATGGACCATTTTAGAAAAGCGATCACAGACCACCCAAATGACTGACATCTTTTGAGAAACGGGAAGGTCAGAAATGAAATCCATCGAAATATGTGTCCAAGGCCTCTTCGGGACCGGCAAGGGCAAAAGCAACCCACTGGCACGTGAACAGCAGGGCTTAGCCCTAGCACAAATCCCACAGGACTGCACAAAAGTACGTACATCCCGTGACAGAGATGGCCACCAGAAGGATCTAGCCACTAACTCTCTGGTACCAAAGATTCCTGGATGACCAGCCAACACCGAACAATGAAGTTCAGAGATAACTTTACTAGTCCACCTATCAGGGACGAACAGTTTCTCGGCCGGACAACGATCAGGTTTATTAGCCTGAAATTTTTGCAACACTCGCCGCAAATCAAGGGAGATGGCAGACACAATGACTCCTTCCTTGAGGATACTCGCCGGCTCAGATAAACCCGGAGAGTCGGGCACAAAACTCCTAGACAGAGCATCCGCCTTCACATTTTTAGAGCCCGGAAGGTACGAAATCACAAAATCGAAGCGAGCAAAAAATAACGACCGACGGGCCTGTCTAGGATTCAAGCGCTTGGCAGACTCGAGATAAGTAAGGTTCTTATGATCAGTCAATACCACCACGCGATGCTTAGCTCCTTCAAGCCAATGACGCCACTCCTCGAATGCCCACTTCATGGCCAGCAACTCTCGGTTGCCCACATCATAATTACGCTCAGCAGCAGAAAACTTCCTGGAAAAGAACGCACATGGTTTCAACACTGAGCAACCAGAACCTCTCTGTGACAAAACCGCCCCTGCTCCAATCTCAGAAGCATCAACCTCGACCTGGAACGGAAGAGAAACATCTGGTTGACACAACACAGGGGCAGAACAAAAACGACGCTTCAATTCCTGAAAAGCTTCCACAGCAGCAGAAGACCAATTAACCAAATCAGCACCCTTCTTGGTCAAATCGGTCAATGGTTTGGCAATGCTAGAAAAATTACAGATGAAGCGACAATAAAAATTAGCAAAGCCCAGGAACTTTTGCAGACTTTTCAGAGATGTCGGCTGAGTCCAATCCTGGATGGCTTGGACCTTAACCGGATCCATCTCGATAGTAGAAGGGGAAAGATGAACCCCAAAAATGAAACTTTCTGCACACCGAAGAGACACTTAGATCCCTTCACGAACAAAGAATTAGCACGCAGGACCTGGAAAACCATTCTGACCTGCTTCACATGAGACTCCCAATCATCTGAGAAGATCAAAATGTCATCCAAGTAAACAATCAGGAATTTATCCAGATACTCACGGAAGATGTCATGCATAAAAGACTGAAAAACAGATGGAGCATTGGCAAGTCCGAACGGCATCACTAGATACTCAAAATGACCCTCGGGCGTATTAAATGCCGTTTTCCATTCATCTCCTTGCCTGATTCTCAACAGATTATACGCACCACGAAGATCTATCTTAGTGAACCAACTAGCCCCCTTAATCCGAGCAAACAAGTCAGATAACAATGGCAAGGGATACTGAAACTTAACAGTGATCTTATTAAGAAGGCGGTAATCAATACACGGTCTCAGCGAACCATCCTTCTTGGCTACAAAAAAGAACCCTGCTCCCAGTGGTGATGACGATGGGCGAATATGTCCCTTCTCCAGGGATTCCTTCACATAACTGCGCATAGCGGTGTGTTCAGGCACGGATAAATTAAATAAACGACCTTTAGGGAATTTACTACCAGGAATCAAATTGATAGCACAATCACAATCCCTATGCGGAGGTAGGGCATCGGACTTGGGCTCTTCAAATACATCCTGATAATCAGACAAGAACTCTGGGACCTCAGAAGGAGTGGATGACGAAATAGACAAAAATGGAACATCACCATGTACCCCCTGACAACCCCAGCTGGATACCGACATAGAGTTCCAATCCAATACTGGATTATGGGTTTGTAGCCATGGCAACCCCAACACGACCACATCATGCAGATTATGTAGCACCAGAAAGCGAATAACTTCCTGATGTGCAGGAGCCATGCACATGGTCAGCTGGGCCCAGTACTGAGGTTTATTCTTGGCCAAAGGTGTAGCATCAATTCCTCTCAATGGAATAGGACACCGCAAAGGCTCCAAGAAAAACCCACAACGTTTAGCATAATCCAAATCCATCAGATTCAGGGCAGCGCCTGAATCCACAAACGCCATGACAGAATACGATGACAAAGAGCATAACAAGGTAATGGACAGAAGGAATTTGGATTGTACAGTACCAATGACGGCAGACCTATCGAACCGCTTAGTGCGCTTAGGACAATCAGAAATAGCATGAGTGGAATCACCACAGTAGAAACACAGACCATTCAGACGTCTGTGTTCTTGCCGTTCAACTCTGGTCATAGTCCTATCGCACTGCATAGGCTCAGGTTTAATCTCAGACAATACCGCCAGATGGTGCACAGATTTACGCTCGCGCAAGCGACGACCGATCTGAATGGCCAAAGACATAGACTCATTCAAACCAGCAGTCATAGGAAAACCCACCATGACATCCTTAAGAGCCTCAGAGAGACCCTTTCTGAACAAAGCTGCCAGCGCAGATTCATTCCACAGAGTGAGTACTGACCACTTCCTAAATTTCTGACAATATACTTCTATATCATCCTGACCCTGGCACAAAGCCAGCAAATTTTTCTCAGCCTGATCCACTGAATTAGGCTCATCGTACAGCAATCCGAGCGCCAGGAAAAACGCATCGACACCACTCAATGCAGGGTCTCCTGGCGCAAGAGAAAATGCCCAGTCCTGAGGGTCGCCGCGCAAAAAAGAAATAATAATCAAAACCTGTTGAACTGAATTACCAGAAGAATGAGGTTTCAAGGCCAAAAATAGCTTACAATTATTTTTGAAGCTCAGAAACTTAGTTCTATCACCAAAAAACAAATCAGGAATTGGAATTCTTGGTTTTAGCATAGATTTCTGATCAATTGTATTTGAATCTTTTGTACATTTATAACGAGATTATCCATTGAAGAGCACAGAGCCTGAATATCCATGTCCACAGCTGTGTCCTGAAGCACCCTAATGTCAAGGGGAAAAAAAAGACTGAACACAGAGCTGAGAAAAAAAAAATGATGTCAGAACTTCTTTTTTCCCTCTATTGAGAATCATTAGTTTTGGCTCCTTGTACTGTTATGAAGGCAATCCAGTAACACAGTGTGCCAGTAATCAGAGCACATACAGTGATCTGACAAAAACCCAAAAACAATAGAACGAGCTCTGAGACGTGGAATCTCTGTAGACCGCAATACCTGAACCTATCCTACACACAACTAAAGGCAGCTGTGGATTGCGCCTGACACTACCTATGCAACTCGGCACAGCCTGAGGAACTGACTAGCCTGAAGATAGAAATACAAGCCTGACTTGCCTCAGAGAAATACCCCAAAGGAAAAGGCAGCCCCCCACATATAATGACTGTTAGCAAGATGAAAAGACAAAACGTAGGGATGAAATAGATTCAGCAAAGTGAGGCCCAATATTCTAGATAGAGCGAGGATAGCAAAGAGAACTTTGCAGTCTACAAAAAACCCTAAAGCAAAAAACCACGCAAAGGGGGCAAAAAGACCCACCGTGCCGAACTAACGGCACGGCGGTACACCCTCTGCGTCTCAGAGCTTCCAGCAAAAACGAATAGACAAGCTGGACAGAAAAAACAGCAACAAAAGCAAAGAAGCACTTATCTAAGCAGAGCAGCAGGCCACAGGAAAGATCCAGAAGCTCAGATCCAACACTGGAACATTGACAAGGAGCAAGGAAGACAGAATCAGGTGGAGTTAAATAACAAGGCAGCCAACGAGCTCACCAGAACACCTGAGGGAGAAAGCCCAGAAGCTGCAGTACCACTTGTGACCACAGGAGTGAATTCAGCCACAGAATTCACAACAGTTTGGTCCAGTGGAGCGATAATTGGGATCCAGATGGAAAGATTAGCTCTTTAGGGCAAACTGCATCATACATTGTGGTTATACTTATATTCCTTCCACCTTTATAATTTCCCATCCTTCGGTTGAACTTAAACCTTATGAAGCAGTTGTAATAATAATGTAATAATAACACTAGCAACTGCCTCCAATTAGAAATCTGGTATAGTTCTTCTTATTTTCTATGTCGCTTACTCCACATGCAGGACATTACAGCAGCTTAGTTATCCACGATTTCGACCACTCATATAGTGATAGTTAGATAGTTGTTAGTGGTCGTAACCATGGATACCTAAGCTACTTCAATGCACAGCATATAGGGTAAGCGACTTAGAGAAACAGGAGAGCTATGCTACATTTCTGACTGGAGGTATTTGCTCATATAAATAATATTACACTTACTACAGATTGGATGTTGAAAATGGAAATACCCCTTTAATGGGCAAGTATCTTTTTCAACCATGTTAGCTTTGTAACTAATGAATTTCTGATTTCTCCTAAAAGTAATATTGTTTTTGCTAACATGGCCTGTTGGCTAAATATACCATCTAAGTCAAGAGTGGTAAGAGTATCTTGATGTATTGTGTCCCTTCACTTGTGTAACTAATTTTCCTCTTAATTACTGAGTAATTAGAGTGCACCTCTCAGTAGAATTATTCCTACATAAATAGATAGGAAATGTGAACAGTTGAAAGTTAGATCAAAGCAGGACAGTTTAATAGTTATCACTTTACTACAGGCTGCATTTACTCATGTTTTGTTAGAATATAGAAATCACTTCAATGTATCTGCTGTAATAATTATGAAAATCACAGGACGGATAGACATGTTAATGATATGCAAATGAGGAAAACATGGAAACATTTTCAAAACATCTCGATTTACTTTGTGTCGCGTATGAGCACCACAAGCAGAAATACATGCAGTGACAGACCTTAGCATACTACCAATGAGGTTATCAATGGTTGTCTGAGGAATATTCTGCCACGCTGAATGCACTTAGGTACATAAATAGAAGATCCACCGCTGGCAGCTTCCTTTGCAATTGCTGACCAATGACATCTCAGATATTCTTGATGGGAGACAAGTCTGAAGACTCTGCAGGTCATGGTAGCACATTTAAGACACACAAACTGTTCACAGAAGCACAGGTAACATACAGCCTGGCCTTGTCATGTTGATAAATGTCAACAAGCACAATTTGGAGAAATGGCCATACCACTGGTTCCTTGGCTAACTCAATGTACAATTACTCTGAGATGTTAGTTTACCAGGAATGATGTGTCTGGCTACAATTCATTATGCAACCCCATTACAAAATCCCTTGAGTAGGACTGGTTTGGCTTGGTTATTATACAGCAGTCTTGATCATGGTTTGGTGTGGAATAATGCATAGCAGCCAGCTTTCTTTAATCATAATTTCATGAACACTAACAGATCACTGTTACATTGATTTATTCATGGAACGAGTGGTAAGGCCATTTCTCCAAAGTTTCCCATGAGCCTTTTTATAACACAAGAATGTCAGGCTGCAAGGTGCGCATGCTACTGTGAGAATCCTGAAGGCCTGAATATGCTTCCATGGCCTGCGATTTTCATAATTCCACAACTTTTATTTCTTGATGTTGCAAATTAAATGTTGAGGATTGTTATACATAAGTAATCATTTGGCCATTGATTGTTTGATTGAAGTTCACCTAATGGGAGACACACTGTACCTAGTCTTAAATACTTTTTTACACATACATGAAAGCTATATATCTTTGTATCGTGTTACGCAGTAGACAGAAAAATATCTAGAATTGAATTGTAATCGGACATCTTTTTGTAGTAAAGGTTGTAATTTCCGTGCAGTTCCAGTTAGCACTTCAGATCTGGAGGTGCTAAGGGGAGTTGCACAGAAATTGAAACCTTTACTACAAAAAGATGCCCAATTACAATTCATATTTCCAGACCCCCCACTACCATGTTTTAGGCAGCCCCCGAATGTAAGTAGTATATTTGTGAGAAGCTCTCTGTTCTTTCCATCAGCTACAGAAACCTTACTTTGCAACCAGAAAAAATTTAAAACCTGTCCATTTATAATGACCACGGACAAGATAAAGATCCCCAATTCACATCAGGACTACAAGATACCAGGTACTTTCAGCTGCGTCACTTCTAATGTGGATTACTTAATTATGTGTACTAAATGTCTAACTGCAGGTCTGTATGTGAGGGAGACAGGGCAAAAGCTTAATACAGGGATGAATTCTCATCGCCACACAATAAGAGAAAAAAGAATGGCTATACCTGTGGCCAAACATTTTTGTAACCCTGATCACAGCATCATGGACTTGAAATTACTTGTATTAAAATCTCAGAGAGACAAAAGAGTCTGGGAGTATAACTCATGACAACCTTTGACACACTCAATGCAGGAACGAATGTGTGGCACAGATTTATGTATTTTTAGATCAGCTAAGGAATTTGCTCCTCAGACCTAGTAGGGGCATCACAGCACAGAACCAGACCCCTATCAGAGGGAAATAAAACTTTCACACTCCTTATCTATGAACTGTTCCAATATTTATGGCCACAACTGTTTATCCCTCTCCCATAATGATAGTTCTGTTTCACGTCACTTGTCTTATCTGTTGCATTATTTCTTTACTGTCTTGTGTATAAATATGTTATTCTTCAGATGTTGTATTAGTCTATGCCCGATGAAGAGACCTGAGTAGTCTCGAAAGCTTGCAATTTGTTACCATCTTTTCAGTTAGCAATGTAAAGGTATCAACCACTGAGGACTCTCAATTCTAAATATTTTTGTTTACACATACTACTTTTCCTGACATTTCACATCAAAGCCTCAAAATTCATTGTAAAAATGGATCATCCTATTTGAGACAATGCACTAATAATCATTACAATTCCTTTAAAGGTCATCAATATGTTCCTCGAAGTTAATATGTCTGGCAGAAAATCTATCCACAGATGGCATGATCTTCGATTTCTTTAATTTTTCTTTAATAAAAATGTAACATATGTCTGGTAAATCAATATATGGATAAAAAGAAACTACAGGACGACAATTTAAAATTAATGAAAATGTGCTTAGAAAATGCACTAATTTGATGGTATTGCTGAAAATTACATTTCTAAAGAGGTATATAAAAATAATTATTCTCGAAGCATATAGAATTTAGTGTGCTATGTTGGGAACTCACTTTTATCACATGCGGTGGTCAGTATTATACAGCTAGTCATATGCGATCTATAGAATCAAGTTGATTCATATAACTGTAGAATTACTATCTAACAGAAACTGCCTCCACTCACATCTGAAATTTTTGACCCCTGTTTTCGTAAACTGTGAGACTTGCAGTAGTTAGGCGACATCATTACTTTTTAGAAGAGTTCTTCATAGGATAAACCCTTTGAAGAGTGACTTCATTAATTATTTGCTTCCCTATAACTGTTAAATATACTTATTTCGTATATTTATTTATTCATGACTCTTTAGCAGATGCGATACTGTAAAAAACAGTCATGATATTTCTTATAAAAAATGTAGTGGTTTATTGGATTGTCCACCAAAAAGCATCATTGCATCAAAACATAAAATAAGTGAAATAGTTACAAAGAGATTGTCCATTTGTCCATATCAAAGTTTGTTCCCCGTCTTTCCTGGGATCCTGAATGGTAAATGGCGTTTGTCTCTGTCAAAAGCATGGTTGAAGAATGAAATGCGTGGCTAACTCACCACCTGTTCTTATAACCTAGTGTCGTCCATCTGATGTGTGTGTGAAGTGTGGGCAAAATGTTCGAAGAGAGTGAAGAGCGCCCCCCTTCCTGTGGGTCATGTGGTTACATACGTCCCACAGAGCATGTGTTCTCGCTATATGGTGTCACCATTTACCCTGAGCTAAATATACAGAAATGGCATATGTAATGCCAGTAAAACCTTCCACGGCTCAGTAAAGAATTGAGCGTAATAAGAATAAATCAATAACCAATAATTAATATTTAACAATAACTCGCTTGGTGCATCTGCATATGTAACATTTAACGATATTTAAAAAGTCGAACAGTATTAATTTTTTTATCTATTCAATGAATATGATATTTAATGGCAAAATAGCAACTTTAAACTAAAGAGTTAACAATTTCAACTCTGCTGTAGCAAAACAATGCACCTCCCCTGCTGCTAAAGTAAAGAATATCATAAGCTACATTTTATCTATTTAAAGAGGAACCACAATTTTTTCCTTAAATTAATAGTACAATTGAAAGCAGAACATTTTGTAATTTCATTTTTCAGAGAAATCTGCATCTTTTTCTCTGGTACTTATAGTTCACTCTTAGTCACTAGAATTTTTTTCCGTGAAGACAGACTTTACCATTACTGAGTTAGGAGATTAAAATTGCTACTGATAACATTCTATAGACAGGGGAGGGGAAAAGATGAGGTCTATAAACTTTCTGCTGTAAGTTCTCTTGAAAGAGAGTTACAATTTAAAGTAAAATTTCCGTATTCCTTAAGTGCCTCCCGCTAGCTCCGCCCTCCACCACTCTATGGAATCTTATAACACCAACTCTCACTTTCTATCTCAGTGATGTGAAAGTCTGTCTTCACTGAATACAGATTTTACCCATGAATTGAATATAAAATATCAATCAAACAGGAGTAAGGAGCAAATTTGTCTTTTAAGATATATGCTTTATTCCAAAGGTGCTACTATGTCACTATTTCATATGTACTATTGATATATGAAATAGAAATGAAAACAATGCCTAGTCTTTAACCATGTTTCGAACGCCTTCAGGATATGACTAATTTCCATTTATTTATTACAGTTTTTTCCTCCCCTGATTCCAAGAACCATAACTTTTTTTTTGTCCACATAGACATTTGAGGGCTTGTTTTTTGCCGTACAAATTGTACATTTGAAGGACACCATTCATTTTGCCACATAGTGTACTAGAAAACAGGAAAAAAAAAAGTAAAGTGGTGAGATTCTGAAAAAAATGCAATTTCGACATTTTTGGGGGAATTGTTTTTACAGCATACATTGCATGATAAAAGTGATCTGTCAATATTATTCTGCTCATCAGTATGATTACGGTGATACTAAATATGTTCAGTTTTTTTTATTTATTATTGTTATGAAACTCCCCCCCAGAAATTTATAAAAAAAAGGTAATTTTTTATTGTGTTGCAATTTTCAAGACCTTTTTTTACTGTTTGGTCTTTGGATCCGTGTGAGGGATGATTTTTATGCAGCGTGAGAATATGTTTTTATTGATACCAATTTAGGATAGGTATGACATTTTGATTGAATCTTACAGCTTCTTTTCTGGCAATGCAGATGCACAGGCAACATACTGCCTGGCCTTGTCATGTTGATAAATGTCTCCTAGCACAATTTGGAGAAATGCCCATACCGCTGGCTCCTTGACTAACTCAATACAGAATAACTCTGAGTTGTTAGTTTACCAGGAATGAAGGAGGTGGCTGGCTACAATACATTATGCCACCCCATACCATAATCCCGGGAGAAGGACAGGTGTGACTTGGATAATATATAGAAATCAGGATCATGGTGTGGTTTGAAATAATATATAGCAGCCAGCTCCCTTTAATCCCTTTCTGTCCTCAGATGGAATAGTACATCTGAGGACAGAACCCCCGCTTTGATTCGGGCTTCAGCGGTGAGCTCGCATCAAAGCCGGGACATGTCAGCTGTTTTGTTCAGCTGACATGTGCCCGCAATAGTGGCGGGTGGAATCGTGATCCACCCACCACTATTAACTACTTAAATGCCACAGTCAAACTCTGACAGCGGCATTTAACTAGTGCTTCAGACCATCGGGCCGGAAATATGCGCATTGCTGACCCCTGTCACGGGATAGGAGGTCAGCGATGCATCGGCATGACAACCAGAGGTCTCCTGAAGACCTCTATGGTTGTTGATGCCAGATTGTTGTGAGCACAACCCTGTGGTCGGCGCTCATAGCAATGCTATAATTCAGCTACATAGGAGCGATCTAAGCATCACTCTGAGCTGGCAGTGAATATTCATTTCTCTTATAGCATGTACAGTTAAAGCAGCAGCTGCCGGCTTCCAGCACACATCCTACTTACCTTCCCTGTGCACCGTCGCTGCATCTCCTTCTGGTGCCAGTCTTCCGGCAGAGTGATCCCCTGTCCCCCACTCATTACGATAATAAATATTCACCCCTCTTCACTCCCATAGGCATGGAGTGAACATTCATTACTTTAATGAGTGGGGACACATGATTGCTAAGCTAGAAGACCTCCAGCGCAGGCGTACTGACCTGACCTGTTGAGGGCAGAGCAAAGTACTGCAGTGTGCAAGCACCGGGAAAGGTCAGAGAGGCTCAGCGCCTGCGCACTGCAGGCATTTGCTCTGCCCTTAGCAGGGCAGATGAGCATGCCTGCACAGGAGTCTGACACGAAGCAAGCAGATTGATGACATTCCATGAATATGGGAGGCGCTGGACCCGGACCTGCAACACTCATTGGACTGGACCGCCCCCAGGTGAGTATAATAAATGTTATTATTCTTCTCTTTCAGGTCGGAAAGAATGCTGTAGATAAGCCTGGAAAGGCAGTGGCCGCATCTTATAGAGGTAAAACGAGGTGACAGGTTCCCTTTAAGCATAGAAAGTTATTGTGGTCATATCTTAAGATTGACATAGTAAGTGTCCCAAGACATACATATGAAATCAGACATCTTGACTTTATAAAATACTGCCACAAGTAGAGATGAATGAATCAAATCAAATTCTTGTTGAATTTGTAGGAATTTGAACAATTTGCCACATGACAAAAACAGATTTCACTGACTCTAAAAAGTCAAACATTTTGAAAGTCTTACAGAGTGATAGCAGCAGTCTTCAATTTGCTAAAATATTGGGCCGTGATCATCTCTAGCAGAATGGTATTGCACATTTTTAATTTGTGCATCAATTGATCTGCCGATGATGGGGGAGTGGGGATTGGTTTGTTACCATTATCTGACTATAAGGCATCGTGCAGCAGTCAGAGTATGTGTAAGCAACTTTGTCATTATTTTTCCCAATTACCCTAGTGTAATATTCAAAAGGTAAGATGGGGAGTCTGAAGGAATGTCATCGTCCAGAATCTTCAATATAAAATATGTTACTTCGAACCAAAATGGTCTGATAAGTATGGTGTACCATAATTTCTCCTTGTACTTTCACAATGCCAGCAAGTTGCTTGGATGGCTGGAAAGAGTTTGTTCTAGGACACAATACCAGTGCATTAGTGATTGATATTGATTTTGCTTGTAAAATGCACATACAGATGAATTATAAGCTCTGAACCCGAAACTCCTCCCATCCAATCACATAACTGTGCCTTATTGTATGCGCTGGGTTAGAATAATTTAAAACACTATGTAACCCCTGTAGAGGGAGCATGCTGTACAGAAACTGAGGCTGATAGGAGCAGACAGTGTTTCTCAGTATGATACCTTAATCACTCCTTACCTTCATTGCCTTGGCAACATTGAAGAAGAGGTGGAGCAGTAGAGGACAGGGCTGTTTGACTGAGCATGCTGGAGAAGAAAGGTCGAGTTATCAGCACCCTAGATTGTGAATGTTGTTGGAAAAAGAGAGCACAGTGTGGACAAAGCCTTGGATGAAGCATTTCTTGGTGAAACATACATAGGGTGTGGTGGGCTCCGGATAATTTCAAGGTACATATGTGATCTAGTTACTAAAACACTCTATTTTCTGTTCTGTCATATGCATATTGAATAGACTGTGTCTGATTCGATCTTTGCATTATGCATATATTTATAAATACAGATGATAAACTCTCATTAGGATGCAAACAGGAGAAATGGATCAAGTGGCATTCGGAGATCAATTGAACATAAATCTTTTTTTATTATGTAGGACCAATACATGGATGCAAGGGAGCATGTAGAATTGTGGAACAAGGCCTTTTCGCGTTGGTCAAGCGCTTCTACGGGTCCAAGAATGTTAGGAAGTGCAAAGGCAGTCTCTTTTCAAGGAGACAACGCCCAAAATTTGCACTTCTCTGTAACAACAATTAAAAACACAAATTGCAAATGAATAATTAAAAAATACATTACAAAAAAATATGATGGCTTTCTTAGGCTGGTTTCACATTTGCGTTTTTTGCCGCTGCGTTTTTGCACATAAAAACGCATGCGTTTTTTTTCCTATATTTAACATTAAAAACGCATGCTTTTTTGGCATGCGTTTTGCCGCATTTTGACAACGCATGCGTTGTTTCTATGCATGCGTTTGGTTGCAGAAATGCAACATGTAATAATTTCTAGTGGCGTTTTTTTGCGGCAAAAGACATATTGCTGTCTATGTAAACGCATGCGTTTTTAAGCACATGCGTTTGCATGCGTTTTTAAACACATGCGTTTTAATAGAAAAACACAAGAATACACACTGAAAAGCCAACTCCCAACCCTATCCCTAACCATAAGGGATCCTAACCCTAAAGGTACCTTCACACTAAGCGATATCGCTAGCGATCCGTGACGTTGCAGTGTCCTGGCTAGCGATATCGTTCAATTTGACACGCAGCAGCGATCTGGATCCTGCTGTGACATCGTTGGTCGGTGCAGAAAGTACAGAACTTTATTTCGTCGCTGCACTCCCTGCAGGCATCGCTGAATCGGCGTGTGTGACGCCGATTCAGCGATGTCTTCACTGGTAACCAGGGTAAACATCGGGTTACTAAGTGCAGGGCCACGCTTAGTAACCCGATGTTTACCCTGGTTACCAGCATAAACGTAAAAAAAAAAAAACACTACATACTTACATTCCGGTGTCTGTCCCCCGGCGCTGTGCTTCCTGCACTGTGAGCGCCGGCCAGCCGGAAAAGCACAGCACAGCGGTGATGTCACTGCTGTGCTTTCCGGCCGGCGCTCACAGTCAGTGCAGAGAAGCACAGCGCCGGGGGACAGACAGCGGAAGATAAGTATGTAGTGTTTTTTTTTTTTTACATTTACGCTGGTAACCAGGGTAAACATCGGGTTACTAAGCGCGGCCCTGTGCTTAGTAACCCGATGTTTACCCTGGTTACCAGGGGACCGGCATCGTTGGTCGCTGGAGAGCTGTGTGTGTGACAGCTCTCCAGCGACCAAACAGCGACGCTGCAGCGATCGGGATCGTTGTCGGTATCGCTGCAGCGTCGCTAAATGTGACGGTACCCTAACCCTAACCCTAGTTAGTTAGTTAGGGTTAGGGTTAGGGTTAGGATCCCTTAGGGTTAGGGTTTGGGTTTGGGTTAGGGTTAGGGTTAGGATCCCTTAGGGTTTGGGTTAGGGTTAGGGTTAGGATCCCTAGGGTTACTAGGGATCCTAACCCTAACCCTAACCCTAACCCTAGCTATTTCTGTTTATAGTGGGTTTTCTTGTTGATTTTGATGATTGGCAGCTGTCACACACTTCTCATCATGCGTTTCAAAAACGCAAACACAGGAAAAATGCATGTAAATGCGTCAAAACGCCGCGTTTGTATTAAAACATGCAAAAACGCATGCGTCTAAAAAACACAGCGTTTAAACGCGTTTAAACGCGTTTTTTCACTAAATGCGTTTGCGTTTAAAACACTGCGTTTTTAAACGCAAATGTGAGACCAGCCTTAATGTTCAATCCAGACCTTGCACATTGTTCCTGATAATACATCTGGCTTCTCTGCAGAAAAGTGATGTATTTAGATCACCTCCTTGGTCTGATGGATAGACTCTCTTAAATTCTGCGAACCAGAGTACTTTTGTATCTGAATTATGGGAGTCAGTCCAAGGCGGACTGGCCATCTGGCAATTCTGGCAAATGCCAGAAGGGCCTGTCTGGTTGTGGTCTGTGTTGTCTGCTATGTTATTAACAGAATTGGTGTTCTCAAGACACCCATACTGTTAAAGAGTTTTGAAGGAGCATAAAGTCACTGATTCCATCACTTATCCCAGCAGGCCACAGGAATCATTAGAAATATTGGTCATATAGTGTATCTTGCTTTCCTTCATGCAGGGTAATATTAGTAATATATTCCATCTGGTGGCAGTCCATACTTCCGAGTCGCATACAGTTGTGCTCAAAAGTTTACATACCCCAGCAGAAATAGTGCTTTCTTGGCCTTTTTTCAGAGAATATGAATGATAACACCGAAAGTTTTTCTCCACTCATGGTTAGTGGTTGGGTGAAGCCATTTATCGTCAAACGACTGTATTTTCTCTTTTTAAATCATAATGACAACCTAAAACATCCAAATGACCCTGACCTAAAGTTTACGTACCCCATTTCTTAATACCGTGTACCGTCCCCTCTAACATCAATGACAGCTTGAAGTCTTTTGAGGTAGTTGTGGATGAGGTTCTTTATTTTCTCAGATGGTGAAGCTGCCCACTCTACTTGGCAAAAAAACTCCAGTTCTTGTAATTTCTGTGGCTGTCTAGCATGAACTGTGCGCTTGAGATGTCCCAAGAGTGGTTCAATGATATTGTGATCAGGAGACTGAAATGGCCACTCCACAAACTTCACTTTGTTCTGCTATAGCCAATGACAGGTTGACTTGGCCTTGTGTTTTGGATCGTTGTCATGTTGGAACGTCCAAGTATGTCCCATGCGCAGCTTTCAGGCTGATGAGTGCAAATTTGTCTCCAGTATTTGCTGATAACATGCTGCATTCATCTTTTGTTCAACCTTGACCAAGTTTCCTGTGCTTTTGTAGCACACATTGTCGAAACATCAGCGATCCACCTCTGTTCTTTACAGTAGATTGGTGTTCCTTTCATCATAGGCCTTGTTGACCTATCTCCAAATGTAACATTTATATTCGTAGCTAAAAAGTTCAATTTTGGTCTCATCACTCCAAATTTCCTTGTTCCAGAGGTTTTGAGGCTTGTCTCTGTGCTGTTTTGCGTATTGTGGGCGATATATTTTGTGGCATTTGCGCAGTAATGGCTTTCTTCTGGTGACTCGACCATGCTGCCAATTTTTCTTCAAGTGCCTCTTTATGGTGGATATTGAAACAACCACACCACTAGTTTTCAGAGAGTCCTTTATTTTAGCTGCTGTTATTTGTGGGTGTTTCTTTGAATCCCAAACAATCTTCCTGGCAGTTGTGGATGACATTTTTGTTGATCTACCTGACCATGGTTTTGTTTATACAGAGCCCCTGATTTTCCATTTGTTAATCACAATTTGAAGGCTGCTGACTGGCATTATCAATTCTTTGGATATATTTTTGTATCACTTTCCTGTTTTATACAGGACAACTACATTTTCCTGTAGATACGTGGACAATTCTTTTCCTTTCCCTATGACTCACAGTCCAGAAATGTCAGTGGCTGGATGAAAGATGCAAGAGTCTCTCTGTATCCCAGAAACTCACTCAGCTTTCATGCACACACACTGATTACAAGCAAGCAGGTCACAGGTGAGGATGTTACCTTTAGTATCTATTCAAACCCATTTGTGTCAACTTCTGTGCATGTTATCATGACAAAATCACCAGGGTATGTAAAATTTTCATCAGGATCATTTTGATGTTTTAGGTTGTCATTATGATTTAAAAAGAGAAAATACAGTAGTTTGACAACAAATGGCTTCACCAAAAATTTTGCCCAGGTGTATAATCTTTTGAGCACAACTGTAGAGAGGAATGTCAAATGCTGATTGCATAACAAATACAACAGATGAAAGAAGCAGCTGAGGAGAAACCACAGAAATGACATGTAATTAATATATGTAGAACAGATCATTCTCAAAATTCATTCCATTAGGGAACTTGGTGTTGCGATGCAGAATCCAGAATGCCTCCCTCATCATTAAAGTCCTTTTCCAATCCCCTCCCCTGACCAGAAAGTCAACCTTTTCCAACCCCCCAAAAATGCAAAATGTGAAAGGTCACATTTGTGGCTGCAAACAAAATGTTTAGTCACTCCAGAATAGAACATATTATTGCAGGTTATATTGGATATACAGTACAGACCAAAAGTTTGGACACACCTTCTCATTTAAAGATTTTTCTGTATTTTCATGACTATGAAAATTGTAAATTCACACTGAAGGCATCAAAACTATGAATTAGCACATGTGGAATTATATATTTAACAATAAAAGTGTTAAACAACTGAAAATATGTCTTATATTCTAGGTGCTTCAAAGTAGCCACCTTTTGCTTTGATGACTGCTTTGCACACTCTTGGCATTCTCTTGATGAGCTTCAAGAGGTAGTCACCGGAAATGGTTTTCACGTCACAGGTTTTCCCTGCCAGGTTTAATAAGTGGGATTTCTTGCTTTATAAATGGGGTTGGGACCATCAGTTGTGTTGAACAGAAGTCTGGTGGAAACACAGCTGATAGTCCTACTGAATAGACTGTTAGAATTTGTATTATGGCAAGAAAAAAGCAGCTAACTAAAGAAAAACGAGAGGCCATCACTACTTTAAGAAATGAGGGTCAGTCAGTCTGAAAAAATGGGAAAACTTTGAAAGTGTCCCCAAGTGCAGTTGCAAAAACCATCAAGAGCTACAAAGAAACTGGCTCACATGAGGACCGCCCCAGGAAAGTAAGACCAAGAGTCACCTCTGCTTCTGAGGATAAGTTTATCCAAGTCACCAGCCTCAGAAATCGCAGGTTAAAGTTTTGGAATCATTTTGCATCCAAATCCGGCTTTAAACTTATAACTTATAACTTATAACTTATATTTTAAAATTTATACAGATACTTGATTACACACAGGTGGATTATATTTATCACCATTAGGCATTTAGGACAACATTGGATCATTCAGAGATCCACAATGAACTTCTGGAGTGAGTTTGCTGTACTGAAAGAAAAGTGGCCGAATAATATTGCACGACCCACTTTTCAGTTTTTGAATTTCCACAAAAATGTAAATATTGTGTTCCACTTGTTGTTGATTCTTCACCAAAAATTTACATTTGGTATCTTTGTATTTGAAGCATGATATGTGGGAAAATGTTGAAAAATTCCAATGGGCCGAATACTTTTGCAAAGCACTGTATGTGTGTGTATATAGATATCATGGGCGGACATACCGCCGGTTCAACCTGTGCAACTGCACCGGGGCCCAGAGCGGGATGGGGCCCCTGACGGACATACACAGCAATGAGGTGAATGACAGCCGGCGGCAGGATTACTGCTAACAGGAGAAGCAGGGGGCCCGCTCTGCTGCACACGTGATATGACGGTCAAAAGGAGCCCCCTTCCTGACCTCACCTGTTAGCATACATTACACTGCTGTCCGGGCGGTCACTGGTGCAGTGTGGTGAGGGGCAGCAGACGCTGGAAGAGAGGAGTGAGGGAGGGGAGGGTCTCTCAGTGAGTCACTGAAGCTGCGTCTCTGCTTGTGACTCGCTGCTGTACATGTGCGCATTTTTCCCAGAGCCTCAGTCATCGGCAGGACTGGGATACACATGAAAATAGGGGGAGGGGGAGGAGGAATTACTACTCTAGGTAGGATAAGGCCTGGCCCACCGGGAGTCTGCAGGGATGAGTGCTGACAGTCTAGACAGGCTCCATGTCTCCCCTGCTCATTTCCTGTGTTCTGGGCCTGACCAGCTCCCTGCAACTGCACTCTCTGTAGGTACTATACATATTCCATGTGATGGATGTTGATCTGTCTAATGTGTGTGTGTGTGTGTGTGTATACTGCTGTCTGTCTGTATATATAGCTAGTGTGTGTGTGTATGCTGCTGTGTGTGTATATAGGGCTAGTATGTGTGTGTTTACTGCTGTGTGTGTATATAGAGCTAATGTGTATACTGCTGTGTGTATATAGGGCTAGTGTATATGTATACTGCTGCATGTATATAGGGCTAGTGTGTATACTACTGTGTGTATACTGCTGTGTGTGTATATAGGGTTAGTATGTGTGTGTATACTGCTGTGTGTATATAGGGCTAGTGTGTATTTTCTGCTGTGTGTATACTTCTGTGTGTGTATATAGGGCTAGTATGTGGGTATACTGCTGTGTGTGTATACAGGGCTAGTATGTATGTATATACTGCTGTGTGTGTATATAGGGTTAGTATGTGTGTGTATACTGCTGTGTGTATATAGGGCTAGTGTGTATTTTCTGCTGTGTGTATACTGCTGTGTGTGTGTATATAGGGCTAGTATGTGTGTATATACTGCTGTGTGTGTATATAGGGCTAGTATGTGTGTGTATACTGCTGTGTGTGTATATAGGGCTAGTATGTGTGTGTATACTGCTGTGTGTATATAGGGCTAGTGTGTGTATTTTCTGCTGTGTGTATACTCTGTGTGTATAGGGCTAGTATGTGTGTGTATACTGCTGTGTGTGTATATAGGGCTAGTATGTGTGTGTGTATACTGCTGTGTGTGCATATAGGGCTAGTGTGTGTGTGTATACTGCTGTGTGTGTATAGGGCTAGTATGTGTGTGTATACTGCTGTGTATACACATGTTATTATAGGTATTTTATATACAGTGTACATGCATGAGGGGGGTCCCGAACGTATTTCCTGCGCAAGGGCACATTGCTGCTTGTGTCCGCCCCTGATAGATATCATTGCATACATCATAAGGGTCAATTCTATTACTATCTGCTGCTGCTGCTACCTATAGCATATATTGACCGTATATACCTAGCCACAGGTACTGTATAATTGGCTAGGAAAATTTTTTTTGCCAGGTTAACAGAGATTATTTTATTGCAAAGCACTCCAAAGACCTTTTTTTTCTCCTTTTGCTTTTTGACACTGCACAATACAGCCACATCCTTTTCCTAGCACAGCGTGAAAATCCAGCAATTTTAAAGGGGTCGCAAAAATCACTAATGAGTGCGCCGAAAAATCTTTCATTTTTTGTGGTACGGTAGAGTAGATATTTTTTTGAGTTTCTTGCACAATTTCTTGACACCATTTTGCTGAACCCCCCAAAAAATACACACAGGCCACATATTTTACAGTGTGGTATATCTGTGACACGCCTCATACATTCAATTTTTTTGCTGTCTGTTACTCTAGTTATATACAGCACTATTTTGCAGATCCCCCCCAAATATATTTGGCAGTGTGGTATCTCCGTGACTTGCCTCAAATATCTATATACTCCAAGTTTGGGCATTTTAGGCCAGTATTCCATGTTTTTCCTGTCTGTTACTTTAGTTATACTCAGCACTATTTAGCAACCCCCCCAAAAAATATAGGCCACATATTTGACAGTGTGGTACTTCTGTGACAGGCCTCATATATCTGCGTGCTCCAAGTTTTGGCATTTATGCCGGTATTCCAGTGTTTGTCCTGTCTGTGACTTTAGTTATATACAGCACTATTTTGCATTAAAAAATAAAAAATACACGCCACATATTTGCCAATGTGGTTTCTCCGCGACAGGCCTCATATCTGTGTGCTCCAAGTTTGGGCATTTTAGGCTAGTATTCCAGTGTTTTTCCTGTCTGTTACTCTAGTTATATACAGCACTCTTTAGCAGACCTAAAAAAAAAATACAGGCCATATATTTGGTAGTGTGATATCTCCGTGACAGGCCTCATATATCTGTGTGCTCCAAGTTTGGGCATTTTAGGCTAGTATTCCAGTGTTTTTCCTGTCTGTTAGTCTAGTTATATACAGCACTATTTAGCAGACTTCCAAAAAAATACAGGCCACATATTTGGCAGTGTGGTATCTTTGTGACAGGCCTTATATATCTGTGTACTCCAAGTTTAGGCATTTTAAGACAGTATTCCAGTGTTTTTCTTGTCTGTTACTCTAGTTATATACAGCACTATTTATCAAACCGCCAAAAAAATACAGGCCACATATTTGGCAATGTGGTATTTCAGTGACAAGCCTCATATATCTGCGTGCTTCAAGTTTGGGCATTTTAGGCTGGTATTCCTGTGTTTTTCCTGTCTGTTACTTTAGTTATATACAACACTATTTTGCATTAAAAAAAATAAAAAATACAGACCACATATATGACAGCATGTTATCTGTTGTGAATTCTGTGGTCAAGCTCCCTCCTGTGGTCATGAGTGGTACTTCGGCTGGTTCTGTCTATGAGCTTCCTCTGGTGGATGTGAGTGGGGCTGCGGCTTCTGAGTTTCCTTCCTCAGGTGACGAGGTTAAGTCGTTAGGTGCTGCTCTATTTAACTCCACCTAGTTCTTTGTTCCTGGCCTCCAGTCAATGTTCCAGTGTTGGTCTTGTTCTCTCCTGGATCGTTCTTGTGGCCTGTCTACCCTGCATAAGCTAAGTTTTGCTGGTGTTATTTTTGTTTGCTAATTTTTCTGTCCAGCTTGCTATTTTGGTTTTTCTTGCTTGCTTGAAGCTCTGAGGGAGCACCTCCGTACCGTTAGTCGGTGCGGAGGGTCTTTTTGCGCCCTCTGCGTGGTTGTTTGTAGGTTTTTGTGCTGACTGCAAAGCTATCTTTCCTATCCTCGGTCTATTCAGTAAGTCGGGCCTCACTTTGCTAAAATCTATTTAATCTCTGTGTTTGTATTTTCATCTTTACTCACAGTCATTATATGTAGGGGGCTGCCTTTTCCTTTGGGGAATTTCTCTGAGGCAAGGTAGGCTTATCTTTCTATCTTCAGGGCTAGCTAGTTTCTCAGGCTGTGCCCGAGGCGCCTAGGTCTGGTCAGGAGCGCTCCACGGCACAGGAAGTGGCCACAGCACCTTTGCCCTTCCAAGACCTGCCAAGAGGACCAATGGAATGTGCTGCAGAGCCTGAGCACATGACCCTTGATCTCCAACGGGAGATCTTACCCTGGGCATCCTCAGTACGTGCAGACAAGGACTTAGTCCCAGAGAAGTCCGCTCGCTGCCGACCAGCACTGACTTTAATGGCAGAGACTGGAAAAGCAGCAGTAACTCTCAGAACAGAGTGAGAATGAGCAAGAGGCTGGGACCGACGTCTTTGCTGAGCAGACTCCACTGTGGCTGGACAAGAATGGGAGACCGCAGCGGAGGTGGCTCGAGATTCCCCCTGTGCGGAAGCAGGAACTCGACCCCTAACATTACCCCCCCTCCTAGGGCCCCCCCTTGGGCCTCGCTACGTTCGAAGGCAGCAATGAGCTGCGGAGCCCGAATGTGCTCAGCAGGCTCCCAAGATCTATCCTCAGGACCGTAACCCCTCCACTCCACCAAATAAAATTTTTTGCCACGAACCACCTTGTACCCCAAGATAGCGTTCACCTCGTAATCGTCCGTAGACGAACCCGACGTCCCAGTAGATGACTCAGAAAACCGGGACATGTAGACGGGCTTAAGGAGGGACACATGAAAAATGTCGGTGATACCTAGGCGTGGAGGAAGGGCCAGACGGTAAACCACAGGATTAACCTGTTCGAGGACCTTAAAAGGACCTAAGTAGCGAGGTGCAAACTTGGTAGACTCAACTCGCAGCCTGATGTTACGGGCGGAGAGCCATACTAAGTCGCCAGGAGCAAAGGTTGGAGCGGGGCGCCGATGTGCGTCGGCGGAGGACCTCATTCTCTCCTTGGAAGCCTGAATGGCATCCTGAGTGCGATCCCAAATGTCCCGTGCCTCCACAGCCCAGTCTGCTACCCTGGAATCGGCGGAAGACGCAGGCATGGGCACAGGTACCCGCGGATGCTGACCATAGTTAAGGAGGAATGGAGTCTGTCCAGTGGAATCAGCGACAGCATTGTTAAGAGCAAACTCCGCCCACGGTAGCAAAGATGCCCAGTCATCCTGCTTAGCAGAAACAAAATGTCGCAGATATGTGACCAAGGTCTGGTTGGCTCTCTCTACCAACCCATTCGTCTCGGGATGATAAGCCGAAGAGAGATTCAACTCGATACTGAGAAGACGACAAAGCTCTCTCCAGAACCGAGACGCAAACTGGGGACCTCGGTCACTGACAATTTTGTCTGGCATACCGTGAAGACGAAAGATGTGTTTGACAAACAACGCTGCCAAGGCCCGTGCAGAAGGTAACCGGGGAAGCGGCACCAAATGCACCATTTTAGAAAAATGGTCGGTGATTACCCAAATAATGGTACAGCCACGAGACTTGGGCAGACCCACAACAAAATCCATCCCGACCATCTCCCAGGGCCTGTCTGCCACCGGCAGAGGGTATAACAAACCAGCTGGCCGTTGTCGGGAAGTCTTATTCTTGGCACAAGAGACACATGCCTGAACGTAGTCTCCGACGTCACGAACCATATGTGGCCACCAGTACATTCTCGCCAGTAACTCAGATGTCCTTTTTGCCCCAAAGTGTCCACCCACTCTGGACGAATGAGCCCAAGAGAGAACCTCCGGATGCAAATTGATGGGAACAAAAGTCCCGGGGGCACAGACTCCAGCGAAACCAGAGCTACAGTTCTCAGACTCTCCGAAGGGACAATGAGCCGAGGCTCGTCCTCCTCCTCCTCAGCTGACACGAAGGAGCGAGAGAGAGAGAGTCAGCACGAATGTTCTTCTCCCCGGCGAGATAATGTAGGGTAAAGTGGAACCGGGAGAAAAACAAGGACCATCTGGCCTGACGAGAATTCAGCCGCTGGGCTGTTTGTAAATAGACCAAATTCTTGTGATCCGTGAAAACTTGGAATGGGAACCGAGCACCCTCCAAGAGATGTCTCCACTCCGAAAAGGCCAACTTCATTGCCAGCAACACTCTATCCCCGATGGAGTAATTTCTCTCCGCTGGTGTGAAGGTCTTTGAGAAAAAGAAGCATGGGTGCTTCCGACCCTGCGCATCCTTTTGATAGAGGACTGCTCCAGCACCAACGGATGAGGCATCCACTTCCATAAGGAATGGCTTACCCACATCGGGACGATGTAAGATAGGAGCGCTAGCAAAATGGGACTTTATAGAAGTGAAGGCCTTGGAGACCCCTTCGGACCACGATTTGGGATTCGCTCCCTTCTTGGTGAGGGATACCAAGGGAGCTACCAAAGTTGAGAAGTGGGGAATGAACTGGCAATAGTAATTTATGAACCCCATAAAGCGCTGCACCGCTTTAAGAGAATGGGGTTCCTGCCAGTCCATCACTGCTTGTAGTTTGGCAGGATCCATAGCCAATCCCTCGGCCGAGATGATATAGCCCAGGAAAGGCAAGGACTCCTGTTCAAACACACACTTCTCCAACTTTGCATATAAGGAATTCGCCCGTAAGAGTTCGAAGACTCTGCCAACATCTCTCCGGTGGGAGTCAATATCTGGAGAGAAGATGAGAATATCATCCAGATAGACTACGACCGAGGTAGAAAGCATATCCCGGAAGATATCGTTGACAAAGTCCTGAAAAACGGCTGGGGCATTACAGAGCCCGAAAGGCATCACCAGGTACTCATAGTGCCCATCCCTGGTATTGAAAGCCGTTTTCCACTCGTCCCCCTCACGGATGCGAATCAGATTGTAGGCACCCCGCAGATCTAATTTGGTGAATATTTTAGCTCCCCTTAATCTGTCAAAGAGCTCCGATATCAGGGGCAATGGGTATTTGTTCTTAATAGTGATAGCATTGAGACCCCTGTAATCGATGCAAGGACGTAACTCCCCGTTCTTCTTTTGCACGAAGAAGAATCCCGCCCCTGCCGGAGACACTGACTTCCTTATAAACCCTCTTGCCAAATTCTCCTGAATGTATTGAGACATAGCCTCCGTCTCAGGGAGAGAGAGGGGATATACCCTTCCCCGAGGAGGTTCGGCTCCCGGCAAGAGGTCGATAGGACAGTCATAAGGGCGATGGGGCGGTAGAGTCTCAGCAGCCTTTTTAGAGAACACGTCTGCATAACACCAATAATACCTGGGAGGTGATGAAAGATCTACGGGTACCTCGGTAGTAGAGACCTGTACACACTCACTCACACACCTGCCCAAACAAGACTTACTCCAACCCAATATTCTCCCTGAGGACCACTCAATATGTGGGGAGTGGAAACGGAGCCAGGGTATTCCCAGCAAAATCTCATCCATTCCCACAGGAAGGACAAGAAGGGAAATAATCTCCTGGTGGGAAGGAGATATGGACAGCGAGAACGGAACTGTCTGGTGTGTGATTTGCAGTGGGAGTGTCGCCCCATTCACAACTCTAACCGTTATTGGTTTGGCGAGCATGACTAGTGGTATAGCATGACGTGTAGCAAAAGCAGAGGACATGAAGTTTCCCTCTGCTCCTGAATCCACACAAAGCTCGACTGTTAGAGTGGAGGAGCCTAACAGGATTGTCCCTTTAAAGGACAGTTTGGAGGAGAATGCTGCTGTGTCTAGTGAACCTCCCCCAATGGTTACTAGACGCGATCGTTTCCCGACCGCCGCGGACATTTATTGGCGTAATGTCCATGTTGTTGACAGTTATTACAAACCACGGGTACTCGAGCGGCTAGAGATTTAGGTCCCGCTCGAGAAACCTCCATGGCCTCATGGGAATCTGACGCCAAGACAGGGGATTCCAGAGGTCTGGCGAAAGTTGAAGCCAGCCGAAACCTCTGCCTACACTGGGTCCGCTCCAGCCTCCGCTCGTGAAAACGGAGGTCGATGCGGGTAGACACAGAAATAAGTTCCTCCAGTGTGGTCGGTATCTCCCTAGTGGCCAAGGCGTCCTTCACATGGTCTGCCAGTCCCCTCCAGAACACCGGAATAAGAACTTTGTCTGGCCACTCTAACTCTGAAGCTAGAGTCCGGAACTGGATGGCAAACTGGCTGACCACGGACGTACCCTGTGTAATAGACAACAATTGGAGTGTGGTGTCGTGGGTAACCCGAGGCCCTAAAAAGACCTGCTTCAGAGTGTCCAAGAAGAGAGGAGCACTCTGTACCACACGATCATCTCGCTCCCAGAGTGGCGTTGCCCACTCCAACGCCCTGCCCGACAAGAGAGATAGGATAAATCCCACTCTCGCCCGCTCCGTAGGAAAACGTGACGCCAGGAGCTCAAGATGTATAGAGCACTGGCTCACGAATCCGCGACAATGTTTACTGTCGCCAGCGAACTTGTCAGGAAGCGGGAGACGGGATAAAGTCGGAGCAGGGGTGGCAGCGGACAAACTGGCTGCGGCTACACTTGCAGCCTGCACAGCTACAGCAGTGACATCCACAGCTGAGGTTGTACGCTCAAGAGCCGCCAACCTTCCCTCCAGCTGCTGGATGTACCGCTGTAAACGCTGGTCGTCCGCCATTTTACTAGCCAGACCCTGGCGCTAGTATTCTGTTAGGACTGGCAGAACGCACCAAGACAGATGATATAGATGCGTTCGCAGTCCGGGGTCCACCATACAGGTGAAAACCTGCTGCTAGCAATTTGCAGACTATATGGCGGTACACTAAAGTATACACGCGTGGGTTAACCTCACCCAGCGTGAAAGAAGCAATCCTGTTGAGTCACAGGACCGCGGTACCGCACCTAAAGCGCGAGCAAGTAGTCAGCGAACTCAACCCCAACTAGGATTGAAGTCCGATTAGACCCTTGCTGGCACAACACCGCAACTGGGTGTGTAAGGAAACTGAACAACAATATTAAAGCACAAGAGTGCATGCGGTGCCGCACTGACGAACGCCACTAACCACCCAGGCTTGGGTAAGGAAAGCACAGAGGAAGTGCACAGCGCCGTACTGGCGGTCACAGCAACTGGACGCTGTAATGTGTGATTAGTGCTATAGGATAAGTCGGGCGCTAGATAGCAACCATACACCTTCCGCGAACAGACATTCAATAGGGTAGGGGTATCCAAGGACGACTTGCACTCACAACATACACACATTAGCAATTGTAAGACAATACTAGCGCATGGCCGTGCGGTCATGCGCAGTTTATATAGCTGCAGCACAGGAAGTGGCCACAGCACCTTTGCCCTTCCAAGACCTGCCAAGAGGACCAATGGAATGTGCTGCAGAGCCTGAGCACATAACCCTCGATCTCCAACGGGAGATCTTACCCTGGGCATGCTCAGTACGTGCAGACAAGGACTTAGTCCCAGAGAAGTCCGCTCGCTGCCGACCAGCACTGACTTTAATGGCAGAGACTGGAGAAGCAGCAGTAACTCTCAGAACAGAGTGAGAATGAGCAAGACGCTGGGACCGACGTCTTTGCTGAGCAGACTCCACTGCGGCTGGACAAGAATTGGAGACCGCAGCGGAGGTGGCTCGAGATTCCCCCTGTGCAGAAGCGGGAACTCGACCCCTAACACTCAATGGAATGAATGTGCGCTGGCAGCAATTTTCAGAAAGGGTCTCTATGAAGCCCTTAAGGATGTCATGGTGGGATTTCCTATGCCTGCTGGTCTGAATGAGTCTATGTCTTTGGCCATTCAGATTGGTCGACGCTTGCGTGAGCGTAAAACTGTGCACCATTTGGCGGTATTATCTGAGCATAAACCTGAGTCTATGCAGTGCGATAGGACTTTGACCAGAGCTGAACGGCAAGAACACAGACGTCAGAATGGGCTGTGTTTCTACTGTGGTGATTCCACTCATGCTATCTCCGATTGTCCTAAGCACACTAAGCGGTTCGCTAGGTCTGCCACCATTGGTACGGTACAGTCGAAATTTCTTTTGTCCGTTACTTTGATCTGCTCTTGGTCATCCTATTCTGTCATGGCATTTGTGGATTCAGGCGCTGCCCTGAATTTGATGGACTTGGAGTATGCTAGGTGCTGTGGGTTTTTCTTGGAGCCCTTGCAGTATCCTATTCCATTGAGAGGAATTGATGCTACGCCTTTGGCCAAGAATAAGCCTCAGTACTGGACCCAGCTGACCATGTGCATGGCTCCTGCGCATCAGGAGGATATTCGCTTTTTGGTGTTGCATAATCTGCATGAGGTGGTCATGTTGGGGTTGCCATGGCTACAAGTCCATAACCCGGTATTGGATTGGAAATCAATGTCTGTGTCCAGCTGGGGTTGTCAGGGGGTACATGGTGATGTTCCATTTCTGTCTATTTCATCATCCACCCCTTCTGAGGTCCCAGAGTTCTTGTCGGATTACCGGGATGTATTTGATGAGCCCAAGTCCAGTGCCCTACCTAGGGATTGCGATTGTGCTATCGATTTGATTCCTGGTAGTAAGTTTCCTAAAGGTCGACTGTTTAATTTGTCTGTGCCTGAGCACGCCGCTATGCGGAGTTACGTAAAGGAATCCTTGGAGAAGGGTCATATTCGCCCGTCGTCGTCGCCATTGGGAGCAGGGTTCTTTTTTGTGGCCAAGAAGGATGGTTCGCTGAGACCTTGTATTGACTACCGCCTTCTAAATAAAATCACAGTCAAATTTCAGTACCCCTTGCCGCTGCTGTCTGATTTGTTTGCTCGGATTAAGGGGGCTAGTTGGTTCACCAAGATAGATCTTCGTGGTGCGTATAATCTTGTGCGTATTAAACGGGGCGATGAGTGGAAAACAGCATTTAATAAGCCCGAGGGCCATTTTGAGTACCTGGTTATGCCATTCGGGCTTTCTAATGCTCCATCAGTGTTTCAGTCCTTTATGCATGACATCTTCCGAGAGTACCTGGATAAATTCCTGATTGTATACTTGGATGATATTTTGGTCTTCTCGGATGATTGGGAGTCTCACGTGAAGCATGTCAGAATGGTGTTCCAGGTCCTGCGTGCGAATTCTTTGTTTGTGAAGGGGTCAAAGTGTCTCTTTGGTGTTCAGAAGGTTTCATTTTTGGGTTTCATTTTTTCCCCTTCTACTATCGAGATGTACCCTGTTAAAGTTCAGGCCATTTATGATTGGACTCAGCCGACATCTCTGAAGAGTCTGCAAAAGTTCCTGGGCTTTGCTAATTTTTATCGTCGCTTCATCAATAATTTTTCTAGTATTGCTAAACCGTTGACTGATTTAACCAAGAAGGGTGCTGATGTGGTCAATTGGTCTTCTACTGCTGTGGAAGCTTTTCAAGAGTTGAAGCGTCGTTTTTCTTCTGCCCCTGTGTTGTGCCAACCAGATGTTTTGCTCCCGTTCCAGGTCGAGGTTGATGCTTCTGAGATTGGAGCAGGGGCTGTTTTGTCGCAAAGAAGTTCTGATGGCTCGGTGATGAAACCATGCGCCTTCTTTTCCAGGAAGTTTTCGCCTGCTGAGCGTAATTATGATGTTGGCAATCGAGAGTTGCTGGCCATGAAGTGGTTATTCGAGGAGTGGCGTCATTGGCTTGAAGGAGCTAAGCATCGCGTGGTGGTCTTGACTGATCTCAAGAACTTGACTTATCTCGAGTCTGCCAAACGGTTGAATCCTAGACAGGCTCGTTGGTCGCTGTTTTTCTCCCATTTTGACTTTGTGGTTTCGTACCTTCCGGGCTCTAAAAATGTGAAGGCGGATGCCCTGTCTAGGAGTTTTGTGCCCGACTCTCCGGGTTTGCCTGAGCCGGCGGGTATTCTCAAAGAGGGGGTAATTTTGTCTGCCATCTCCCCTGATTTGCCGCGGGTGCTGCAAAAATTTCAGGCTAATAGACCTGACCGTTGCCCAGCGGAGAAACTGTTTGTCCCTGATAAATAGACGAGTAGAGTTATCTCTGAGGTTCATTGTTCGGTGTTGGCTGGTCATCCTGGAATCTTTGGTACCAGAGATTTGGTGGCTAGATCCTTTTGGTGGCCGTCTCTGTCGCGGGATGTGCGTTCATTTGTGCAGTCCTGTGGGATTTGTGCTCGGGCTAAGCCCTGCTGTTCTCGTGCCAGTGGGTTGCTTTTGCCCTTGCCAGTCCCGAAGAGGCCCTGGACACATATCTCTATGGATTTTATTTCGGATCTCCCCGTCTCTCAAAAAATGTCGGTCATTTGGGTGGTTGTGATCGCTTCTCTAAGATGGTCCATTTGGTACCCTTGTCTAAATTGCCTTCCTCCTCTGATTTGGTACCATTGTTCTTCCAGCATGTGGTTCGTTTACATGGCATTCCGGAGAACATCGTTTCTGACAGAGGTTCCCAGTTTGTTTCAAGGTTTTGGCGAGCCTTTTGTGCTAGGATGGGCATTGATTTGTCTTTTTCCTCGGCTTTCCATCCTCAGACAAATGGCCAGACTGAACGAACCAATCAGACCTTGGAAACATATCTGAGATGTTTTGTTTCTGCCGATCAGGATGATTGGGTGTCCTTTTTGCCTTTGGCTGAGTTCGCCCTTAATAATCGGGCCAGCTCGGCTACTCTGGTTTCGCCGCTTTTCTGCAATTCTGGTTTCCATCCTCGTTTCTCTTCAGGGCAGGTTGAGTTTTCAGACTGTCCTGGTGTGGATACTGTGGTGGATAGGTTGCAGCAGATTTGGACTCATGTAGTGGACAATTTGACATTGTCCCAGGAGAAGGCTCAACGTTTCGCTAACCGCAGGCGCTGTGTGGGTCCCCGACTTCGTGTTGGGGATTTGGTTTGGTTGTCATCTCGTTATATTCCTATGAAAGTTTCCTCTCCTAAGTTTAAGCCTCGTTTAATTGGTCTGTATAGTATTTCTGAGGTTCTTAATCCTGTGTCTTTTCGTTTGACCCTTCCAGCTTCTTTTTCCATCCATAACGTATTCCATAGGTCATTGTTGCGGAGATACATGGCACCTGTGGTTCCATCCGTTGATCCTCCTGCCCCGATTTTGGTTGAGGGGGAGTTGGAGTATATAGTGGAGAAGATTTTGGATTCTCATATTTTGAGACGGAAACTCCAGTACCTGGTTAAGTGGAAGGGTTATGGTCAGGAAGATAATTCCTGGGTCTTTGCCTCTGATGTTCATGCTGCCGATCTGGTTGGTGCCTTTCATTTGGATCATCCTGGTCGGCCTGGGGGCTCTGGTGAGGGTTCGGTGACCCCTCCTCAAGGGGGGGTACTGTTGTGAATTCTGTGGTCAAGCTCCCTCCGGTGGTCATGAGTGGTACTTCGGCTGGTTCTGTCTATGAGCTTCCTCTGGTGGATGTGAGTGGGGCTGCGGCTTCTGAGTTTCCTTCCTCAGGTGACGAGGTTAAGTCGTTAGGTGCTGCTCTATTTAACTCCACCTAGTTCTTTGTTCCTGGCCTCCAGTCAATGTTCCAGTGTTGGTCTTGTTCTCTCCTGGATCGTTCTTGTGGCCTGTCTACCCTGCATAAGCTAAGTTTTGCTGGTGTTACTTTTGTTTGCTAATTTTTCTGTCCAGCTTGCTATTTTGGTTTTTCTTGCTTGCTGGAAGCTCTGAGACGCAGAGGGAGCACCTCCGTACCATTAGTCGGTGCGGAGGGTCTTTTTGCGCCCTCTGCGTGGTTGTTTGTAGGTTTTTGTGCTGACTGCAAAGCTATCTTTCCTATCCTCGGTCTATTCAGTAAGTCGGGCCTCACTTTGCTAAAATCTATTTCATCTCTGTGTTTGTATTTTCATCTTTACTCACAGTCATTATATGTGGGGGGCTGCCTTTTCCTTTGGGGAATTTCTCTGAGGCAAGGTAGGCTTATCTTTCTATCTTCAGGGCTAGCTAGTTTCTCAGGCTGTGCCCGACGCGCCGAGGTCTGGTCAGGAGCGCTCCACGGCTACCTCTAGTGTGGTATGATAGGATTAGGGATTGCGGTCAGCAGAGTTTCCACGTCTCAGAGCTCGTGCTATGTTATTAGTAACTATCAGGTCACCTTGTGAGCTCTTAACCTCTAGGTCCATTGTGGTTCTGAATCACCAGTTCATAACAGTTATCTCCGTAACAGGCCTCATCTATCTGTGCCAAAAATTTAGCCATTTTAGGCCTACATTTTCTAGCGTTTTTGCTGTCTGTTACCCTACTTATTGACACCAATTTGATAACCAAACACATTTTTAACTACAATCCAGATAGTATAAAGTGTGGTTTTCCCGCACACGTATCACATACAAGTTCGCTCCTAATTCAGCTATTTGTAGTGAATGCGTAAAACATTCTAGTACATTTACAATGGGCAAGACGCGTGGCAAGGGATGGGGAAGTAGACGTGATGGTAATGGTGCATGCCGGGGCCAAAGCTGTGGGCAAGCTGAAATTGGGCCACAAAAAACACCCACATCTTGTCGTTGGACCTTAGTGTCTGAAGTCCTAGGGACCGCAGCAAGACAGCACTATTGAAGCCAGAGCAGTGTGAAAAGGTTCCTCGTTGGATAACGGACAATACTTCCAGCTACTTGTCCACCACCACTAGCACCCTGTCTTCCACACAGTCAAGTCTTAATAGCAGTGAATCGGGACCAAATTTTACTCACCCTGTTCCTCCTTCCTCCCACCATGCTGAGTGCCCTGAGACAGCTGATCCCACACTCGGACACTCAGAAGAGCTGTTCACTTTTCCATTTATAGATTCGGGCCTCTTCCCCAGTACACTTGAAGCGGGGCAAGATGAGATTCCATGTAGTGATGACCAAATATTTGAGCAGCCATGGTCACAAGAGGTGGACGATGATGATACACAATTGCCAGAAAGTCAGGAGGAGGACCAGGGTGCGGAAGTGGAAGATGAGGTGATGGATGATATAGTAACTGACCCAACCTGGTAGGAGGACATGCAGAGCGAGGACAGCAGCACACAGGGGGAGGGAGGTGTAGCACCCCTTCAGGCAGGAAGAAGCAGTGTGGTGGCTGCAGACAGGAGGCGGGCAACCGTTCCTCATAACACCAACATGACGGAAGTTGCCAGTCCAACTGTTAGGTCTTCCTGAGTCTGCTTATTTTTTAAACACTCTGCTGATAACCCCAAACAGGCCATTTGCAACACCTGTCATGCCAGCATCAGCAGGAGTAGCAAAACTACCAGCCTTACCACCACCAGCATGATCAGGCACATGCACCAAAGCACCTGACTTTGTGGGCCCAACCTCAGGCTCCAGGAACAGTGTATGCAGGTGACACCACTGCTTCTTCCATTGTTGTGCATGCAAGCCAATCCCTGCCATTGCCCACACTCAAATAGCACCATCATCATGCACGTCCACATCCTTGTCCCAGCACAGTCTTCAGTTGTCCATACTCCAGTCATTGGAACGCAAACGGAAATAGGCAGCCAACGCCCCACAGGCCACAGTACTAAATTCACACATTTCTCATCTGCTTGCACTGGAAATGTTGCCTTTTAGACTTGTGGAGATGGAATCTTTCCACAACCTGATGGCAGCAGCAGTCCCAAGGTACTCGGTCCCCAGCCACCACTACTTCTCCGGCTGTGCCGTCCCGGCATTACACAAACATGTGTCCCACAACATTACCCGTGCCCTCAACCATGCAGTTACTGGGAAAGTACATGTAACCACGGACACATGGACAAATGCTTGTGGCCAGGGATGGTATATCTTGCTGATGGCACACTGGGTTAACATAGTGGAAGCTGGGACCCAATCAGACCTTGGAATGGAACACGTCCTCCTGACACCAAGGATTGCGGGCCCTATGTCAATCAGGGTTGCCCCCACAGTCTACAGCTCCTGCACCTCCTCCTCCTCTTCAGCGTCCATCTCTAAAATAAGCACATCAGTCCCAAGCTGGAAGCACTGCAGCACTGCCAAATACAAGTGACAATAGGTTGTGCTGAAGCTAATATGAATAGGTGACAAACTGCCCAATACTGAAGAGTTGTGGACAGCTCTGAAAGAGCAGGCAGATCTGTGGCCGACACCGCTGAACCTCCAGCCAGGCATGGTTGTGTATGACAATGGCAGGAACCTGGTGGCGGCTCTGATGCGAAGTGAACTGAAATACATACCATGCCTGGCCCATGTGCTTAACCTCATTGTTCAACGGTTTCTAAAAGCTACCCAAGCTGCTGAATCTGCTTGTGAAAGTACGCCGCCTTTGTGCCCATTTTATAAAGTCAGCTACAGCTTCAGCCTCTTTTGCTGTGCTTCAGCGATTGCAGCTTCCGGCTCACCGACTGGTGTGTGATGTCCCCACGCATTGCAACTCTGCACTGCAGATGTTGGAAAGGATTTATGAGCAAGAAGAGTGCAGTTGTTGAACACCAGCATCATCAAGACCGTAGTCAGGTCAAACTCCACACACAAGACCTCAGGAGTGGACATGGATGTCATACATATGTAACATCCTCCAAAACTTTGAGGAGTCCACCAAGATGGTGAGCGGCGATGATGCCATAATTAGCATCACCATCCCGCTTCTCTACATTCTGAAAAGCTCTCTGCTCACAATGAAATAGGATGCATTGCATGCAGAGCAGGAGGATATGGAGCAAGGATCCATACAGGGTGATTACACTCAGCCCAGCCTCATGTCATCCCAACGTTGATTGTTTGACAATGAGGAAGAGGGGAGGAAGAAGAACAGGAGCTACTTTCATGTGGTGTAGACGGTACTACAAGCACAACTGTCATATTACCTGTTCAGCGTGGATGGCCTGAGGTCAGGGAGGAAGAGGAGGAGAAGGAGGACACCTTGGTCAGTTGTCCTGTTGGTAAAGACACAGAAGGCTTGCCTGTTACCAGTCTGGCACGCATGGCTAACTTTATGTTGTGCTGCCTTTCCCGTGACCCTCATATGGTAAAAATTTTGGGTGACATTCATTACTGGGTCGTGACACTTTTAAACCCACACTACAAGGAGAACTTTCAATCTCTTCTTCCAGAGGCAGACAGATATACTAAAATGGTGCATTACCAAAGGGCCATTGTTGTAGAATAAGTAAAAAAATTCCCATCTCAAAATGCTGGCGGCAGACAAAACAGTTTGTTGTACAACCAAGGAGTACAGGCGAGAGAGACACAACTCCAATCCAGCACAGGCAGGGGAACACTGGCAAAGTTCTGGGTCAGTTTTCTAAAACCCTCCCATCGCCCTGGCCCTGCGGTGCAGGGTAATGTAACAAGGAATGGAGTGTTTTCTAAGATGCTGATGGATTACTTTGCTGACCGTACCAACATCCTCCGTGATTCCTCTGTGCCTTTTAATTATTGGATATCCTACCTGGACACGTGACATCAACTGTCTCTCTACTCCTTGGAGGTCCTGGCCTGCCCTGCCGCTAGCATTTTGGCAGAGCGGGTTCTTAGTGCTGCTGGTGGAATTATCACAGATAAGTGCATTCACCTGTGAATGGAATATGCAGACAGGCTTGCTCTTATAAAAATGAACAAGGGCTGGATTGGGCCAGACTTCTCTACACCACCAAATGACAGCGAAACATAACCTCCAATGTAGTTTCTTTTTAGGAGGTGCACCCAATATGAGTATATGATTCCTGTTTTTGACTATTTGGTGTACTCCTCTTCTTTCTCATCATCATCCACCACCACTAGAACACCAGGATGAACGTGTTCCATGCTGCTACAGCCAGTCAAATTTTTGGCAAGGATGTTTATGATGCCCATAAACAATTTTTAAACATTTTTTTACCCCTCATTGGGAAATGTTTGTCAGCCCAGACACTTAGTGTATGTGCATTCCAAGTCTATGAGACCTGTTCTTTTAAATTGGGCCTATTTTTAATGAGGTTTTCCTCCATGTCTCATCATCCACTGCCACTAGATGACCATGGTTATCGTGTTCCATGCTGCTACAGCCACTCTAGTTTTTTGCAAGGGTGTTTATGCTGCCTGTAAACAATTTTTTTTTTTAAATGTACCACACCATGTGGAAATGTGTGTCAGCTCATACACTTAGTGTATGGGCATTGCAAGCATAGGAGACCTGTTCCTTTAAATTGGGCCTATTTTTTAATGAGGTCTTCCTCCATGTCTCATCATTCACCACCACTAGATCTCCAGGGTTAACGTGTTCCGTGCTGCTACTGGAGTGCCCCCCACGTCAGGGAAATGGGGTACTCAGAGCCGGGCCCCTTCAGTTCTCAGTGGGGATGTCACGGTGGCTGACCCGGTCCATGGCCCTAGGGGAACGTCCATTGTAAAATGAGGGAAAGGTCTTTAAAGGGATAATGTTCGTGACGCCACCTGTGATATTTGGTCGGGATGACCGACGCTGCTTAGGGGTCCGCTGGGGTGATGTTATGGCAGCTAGATGGTATACCTTCCCACAGGTGAATATGTCTCCAGGGCTTCCCAGAGTGTAGATGGTGGATGGTGGTTGATGTAAGGCGCAGTGAATAACGAGGACACAAGGTTGCAGTCTCTTTACCTTTTCTGAAGGCTTCAGCATCCACAGTCCAGGGTAGGGACCACAGGGTAGGCAGAGTCCGCCAGTCTGAAGACAAATCCAGAGTCCCCTTATCCAGGTGGAATTCAATAGCCTTCCTATAGCGCCTGGGCGTTGCAGTCCCTCCCTGCTGAGTAACTTGGTAAGGTCCTCACAACTCTTGTAGATGTTAAGTCTCTTTCTCTCTGTCCCCCTGATGGATAGGACAAACCCGTATGACTGGTGGCCTGAGGCTTTTTATAGCGACCCTAGAGATGCCCCGGCCCCCACAAGTTGCCACCCTGCCTCCTGGGTATATGGTCGGGCAGCCAACGTGAAATCAACTGTCCTGCCAGTCTCCGAAGTAACGGCATAGAGATCCTTACTCCCTCGGTGTTCTGGCTACCAGTACTGCACTTCAGAAGGAGGCAGCCTGCTTCTAGCTGGTCTCCCGCTGATGTTCCTCTCCTGTTGCTATGACTTCGTTTCTCACTCACAGCAACACAATTCCTTTCAATGTCTCTTTCTTGGGATGCTGCCGCATGGGATGTAGGCGCAGCTCCGTGTACCCTCGCCCTCCGCAGGCCGCAGTCTGAAGCTGGCTGGAACCCACTTCAACCAGCCTCTGCCAAACTCGGTCGGGACTGACTGACTATCTCCTACTCCCTCCAGTCAGCTTCTGTCTGGGTGAAGCCCAGTCAGCTTCTGTCTAACTTGCTAACCAACCCACCAGTTTTACCTAAGTGTGAGGAGTGCCTTAGTAGATAGAAGCATGGCTCCCCCTTGCGGACTGGAGTGTGAAGTGTGTTTTGTGGTTGTGATACCTGGACAGAAGATCTCCTTCATTGCCCTCAGACGTAACATCACTCCCCCTGGAGGAAGAATAACATTACTGCAGAGACCAGGACTCTGGGGTGCTGCCCTATAGCCACTATAGTTTTTTGCAAGGGTGTTTATGATGCCCGTAATAAAAATATTAACACAGTATGTTGATGTGTACCCCCCAGGAGAAAATGTTTGTCAGCCCATACACTTAGTGTATGGGCATCATGAGTCCAGAAGACCAGCTCCTTTGTAATGGGACAGTTTTTTTTATGAAGTCCTCCTCCATGTTTCTTCCAAGGAGGTAGGGTGCGTGCAAAGTTGGGTCAAGGTGGCCCTTCCATTCAATGCATAAGGAAGCAGTATGGCAGGACCAACTGAAGAATGTGAGGTGGTTTTTCCTGTGGCCATCCATTACCTGGGTTCAAAGGCTTCTTGGGGTGCACATGACTTGATAGCAGGGCAGAGCTTACAGTCAATACATAAGAAAACAGTATAGGAGTACAAAATGAATAATGTGAAATGGATTTTCCTGTGGCCATCCAGTACCTGGGTTGAAAGGTTTATTGGGGTGCATATGACTTGGTAGCAGTGCAGGCCTTGCAGCCAATGCATAAGAAAACAGTATAGGAATACAAAATGCATAATGTGAAGTGGGTTTTCCTGTGGCCATCCAGTACCTCCGTTCAAAAGCATTTTGAGGTGAATATGACTTGATAGCAGGGCCTTGCATTCAATGCAACATTTTTTTGGGAAGCCCCCCTGTACCTATCGTGAAAGGGGTATTGGGGTGTGTCATAATTCTTGGCAGCGCAGCCACTCACTGCATAGGCAATAACAGTATAGGAGACCCACTGTTTAATAATGGCCCTTTAAGAATATTAATGCAAGCTGATGCACCTCTAAAAATAGGCTTTGTAACTTTAAGAGTCTCTCCTTCATAAATGAAACAAGATGTGTCTGCTTATGTGTCACACACGGCATGGCCAGCTAGGATTGTTAAATGTTACAATGACATTTCCCTATGAATGCATTTGTATTGATTGAAAGCAATGTTAAAGTTGAAAAACGCATCAAAAAGGCTGCGTGTGAACATACCCCAAGTGGTGGAGGAACATTTTGCTCTGGGGTTAATTATTTTGCCTTATATACAAGTCATTACCCTGGAAAGGATGTACCTTAACATATTTCCCAGCAAAATCCATTTTGGTTTCGTTTTTGTATGTTTTTGGTGCACCTGTAAAAATGGCGTGAAACTCTGACAATATTGCTTACAGCTGTGACCTAGGTGTCAGAAATGCTTTCAGGGGCGATCCCCATGATGTTCCTGAGTCATTTGAGCAGCGTTTCCATCATTTTCAGACTCTTTTAGATATTGAAAGGACCTTCCTTACTTACTTACTTGGGCTCGATGTTCTGTCCGAGTACCCAAGTATTCCAATTTGCTCGACCCGAGCAACGAGCACCCGAGCATTTTATTGCTCGCTCATCACTATACCCTTGAAAATAATGTGACAAAAGGAACATGTTAAATCAAGGTGTGTCCACTAGCTAGCTTCACTAGTGTCTACAATCTTGGAATCAGTGAGTGGGCCTGTATATAGGGCTACAGATACTCACTGTGCTGTTTGGTGACATGGTTTGTATCACACTCAGCATGTACCAGAGGAAACAAAGGAAAAAGTTGTCTCAGGAGATTAGAAAGAAAATTATAGACAAAAATGACAAAAAGGTGAAAATTATAAGACCATCTCCAAGAACCTTGAGGTTCCTGTGACTACAGTTGCACTTATTATTCAGAAATTTAAGATACATGGGAGTGTAGCTACCCTCCCCGTACGTCGCCACAGGAGGAAAATTTATGACAAATCAATGAGATGGATAATACAAATGGTAACAAAAGAGCCAAGAAAAACTTCTAAACAGATTAAAGATGAACTTAAAGCTCAAGGAACATCAATGTCAGATTGCACCCTCTGTCGTTGTATGAGCCAAAGTGGACTTCATAGGAGACGACCAAGGAGGACACCATTGTTGAAAAAAATAATAAAAAATCCAGACTGGAATTTGCCAAACTGCATATTGACAAGCCACAAAGCTTCTGATAGAATGTCCTTTGGACAGATGAGATAAAAATGGAACTTTTTGGCAAGGCACATCAGCTCTATGTTCACAGATGGAAAATTTAAGCATATCAAGAAAAGAACACTGCCCCTACTGTGAAACATGGAGGAGGCTCTGTTATGTTCTGTGTTTTTAGTTTCACACATTGTCGTGAATGGCAAAAAAAGGAGAAAAAAGTTCCAGCACCAAGCATCTCTTCATAGAAATCTTCAATATTTTATTTTCATGTCACATCACTAATTCCTTTCCCTGTTCCCAGTATGATGTTGGATTGACTTGAATGGTTTGTGAAAAAACGCTGAAAAACTCAGGTATGTTTTTGCACCAAAACCTGATACTATGGAATAGGACGTTTTTTCAACACAAAACGTAATCAGCATACATAAGAGACAAATCTAGCATGACAAAAATGCTGCAGAAAAAAACGCACAAAAAAACTTCCAAATCACAGAAAAAAATGCAAGAAAAAACAAGGAAAATATGCTTTTCATCTGCAGATTTCCTGCCAAGAGATCAGGTTTTGCTGAAGAAAAAAAGGCTGAAAAAACATCTAGTGTGAACTTACCTTAAGTAGGCTGCAAAGTCTGATACTGCAGTGTGTTGCTATATAGACCTAGATAGATATAAGTGAATTGATCGGCAGACTATTGAGTTCAAGTTAAATTTCCTGGAATTTGAAGTTTCATGCGAAATTGAAAATTTTGTGATTCGATTTGCGGTTCACTGAAAAAGCAAATCTTGCCTGCCACTGTTTTCCACACTGCTGAAATATCAGAGAGCAGACTAATGTCATTTTGTATTGCAGGTTGGACTATAATGCTCTGTGGCTATAAGATGTCATTAAGTCTCATTCTCCTGTAGAGTGTAAGATTTTATGGACATCAAGGACCTCTCTCTTGTCTGTAGATTGTCATCTCTTAAGGTCAACAAGGTACTCTTGCTCTCTCTTCTGTAAAGTGTAATCTCTTATGATCAGCAGGGTCCTCTATCGCCTCCATAGAGTAGACTGTATCCTCTTAAGGCCCCTTCACATTAAGCGACGCTGCAGCGATACCGACAACGATCCAGATCGCTGCAGCGTCGCTGTTTGGTCGCTGGAGAGCTGTCACACAGACCGCTCTCCAGCGACCAACGATGTCGGTAACCAGGGTAAACATCGGGTAACTAAGCGCAGGGCCGCGCTTAGTAACCCGATGTTTACCCTGGTTACCATCCTAAAAGTAAAAAAAAACAAACAGTACATACTTATCTACAGCCGTCTGTCCTCCAGCGCTGTGCTCTGCTCTCCTCCTGTACTGTCTGTGTGAGCACAGCGGCCGGAAAGCAGAGCGGTGACGTCACCGCTCTGCTTTCCGGCTGACCGACGCTCACAGCCAGTACAGGAGGAGTGCAGAGCACAGCGCTGGAGGACAGACGGCTGTAGGTAAGTATGTAGTGTTTGTTTTTTTTTACTTTTAGGATGGTAACCAGGGTAAACATCGGGTTACTAAGCGCGGCCCTGCGCTTAGTTACCCGATGTTTACCCTGGTTACCAGTGAAGACATCGCTGGATCGGTGTCACACACGCCGATCCAGCGATGTCAGCAGGAGTCCAGCGACGAAATAAAGTTCTGGACTTTATTCAGCGACCAACGATCTCCCAGCAGGGGCCTGATCGTTGGTCGCTGTCACTCAGAACGATTTAATTAACGATATCGATATATTTTTATTGATGAAAATCGATTGCTTACGCTCATCTGACCCCTTAGAGAATACGAGAAAATAATTATATTCTAGCTCCAACTACAATGATTTTAATATTTTAAGATTAATTCTAAGTGGGATGTAAAACTATTTTTAGCTATTTATATAATATTTATAATTCAATATTACTTCAAATTATAAAATGAACATGAAAAATGTTTAAAAGTCTAGCAAAGTTAATGATGTACAATGCTTCCATTTTTAGAAATCTATTTCTGATATGATATTCATTAAGATCTTTGTTTCAGCCATAGTGAGGTAGTGCTGGAGAAAGGATTTTTAAAGAAAATTAACCTAAAGGGAACTGATCATAAACTTTTAGACCCCCTCCCCCTCCACATCAAATAATGTGATTGTGTATACATTGAAAAGATAAGAGTCAATCGCTTTTTGAAATTATATCTGGAAGTGTGTTTCTAGCTTCTCAGCCTCATGCTGTACTTCCTACCATTGTCCATTCATTCCTTCATAATTGTAACAGCCCTAACTTTTTTATTTTTTTGGTGCTTTTCTCTCCATAGGCTTTTATTGGGAGCCTGAAAAAATGAATGTAAAAAAAGTGCAGAATCGAAGCTTTTCTGTAATGCAGAAAAAACATTAAAAATGCTGCTTCAAATCTACATCAAATAAAGGGAAAGGCATAAAAAATGCTGAGACAACATTATAATCAGAGAAGATTGTTTTTGCACAGTGTGTTGGAGATCCTTGCATAAAATGTGCAGATAAAAACCAGCATAAAAAAATGCAGTATTTTCGCTACATGTGGACATAGCCTTAGCTTTACATTGTTATCATATTTTTATTGGCTTAATGGAGAGAAAAAATCGATCACACCATTTTTGCACCATTTACTGATCACTAGTGATAGGCGAACCTGTGGATGTTCGGGTCCAGCGGGTTCAGCCGAACACATAAAAAAAGTAGACCCATACCCCATTCAGATAAATGGGGGCCCGATCATAGATTGTTTGCCACGCTGTAAGATCATTATTGATGGTCGCAGAGCTGCTGCTCACACTCTGTCAGATGACAACATGAGCCAGCAGCTGTACTCGGCAGTAAAAAGTTTACTGCCGGTCACAAGTCTCAGCTGATTAGAGACTACTACTCTCATCAGCGTATGCCTGCTGTCGTGAGAGCAGGCGCCGCAAATGGGTGTATTCATCAGCCAATGCCTGTGCAATAAATAAAGTTTTTAAAAAATACATGGTTTTTTTCTATTTTTGATAACCATTGCAGGCAAAACTGACAGCTGTGGACTGCTACCCTCAGCTGTCAACTTTTTTTAATTATTTAAAGCGTGAGCTTCCCCACATTTTTGACTACCAGCCAAGCTAAAAGTGGACAGCCGAGGCTGGTATTCTCAGACTGGTAAGAGGCCATGGATATTGCCCCCCCCCCCCGCCTAAAAATAGCAGTTTTTCTGCCACCCCTGGAAAGGCGCATCTATTAAATGAGCCAACTCTAGTGCTTTGTCCGGCTCTTCCCACTTGCACTGGTGTGATGGCAAATGGGGAAATAGGTTTGGGGTTGAAGTCAGCTTTTTTATGGCCGCTGACATCAAGCCCAGAGGTTAGTAATGGAGAGGTGTCTATAAGACTGTTTAGTATAATTGGATACCCATAAACCTGACCATAATCCTACAAAATCCCTGACTTTCTGCCAGTGTGCATTGAAGAATTTATGCAGTTTTGAAAGCAAACAGTAGTCACAGCTAATATTGATTTTATTTAGATTACTCTTTTGTAGATTCACTTTGTATTCTGTTAATTGAAAAAAAAAAAAAAATTTACATTTTCATTTTTAACAGCATTGTTTTTTTGCAGTATGTTTTTTCCACACCAGCCCTAAACTTTTGCTATAATCCTGTACATATACAGGATTGTAGTTCGACACAAAGTATGTCTGACATATGTTCAGTTCCTGCACTCCTTTCTGCAGAGAACATCCGCCATGATGACTGTCAGTTAAATTCAGAAAGAGTACAAATAATTTACCTTGCCAGCACTTCTGCTTCTTCTGAGTAACTGGTCTCAGAGTTGTTTGAAGTTAACTTATGGTGCTAGGCAGGTGACCATTAACAATGAAAAGATTTGCTTAGTTTAGGGATTAGTAGTGAGCGAAAAGAAAAGTAGGCATGACTCACTGATTTGCCAACATTTAGAAAAATGTATAGATTGCAACTTATGCTATATATATTTTTTTTTTGCATTCTACAGGGTATATGGGATGGAGGCAGTAATGGGAAAGTCTGTTTTCACTGAATGCAGATTTTACCTCAGAATTGAGAATTTTGCTAATGAATGATTAGTTTTGGCAGATAAAGATGCAGATTCCTCTGATAAGATAGATTACAAAGTTGCTTATTTTCATGTGCACTATTGATTTACTTTGAGGCAGTGGACTTATGATACAGAGAAAAGCATAATGTAATTTTTTGTGATAGATATGGTAGGGCAGTTAAGTGAGATGATGGAAAGAAGGTGAGTTTGTTTTTCCACATTGAGCTTTATAGAGCGTTACAATAGGTAACTTTGACACTAGCTAAAATTATGCCACTATTGAGGAATGGGAACCATGGTACTTGCATTTTCTAATTGAGCATAACATTATGACATTTAGGGTAGGGCTAAGGAGTGATAAAGTTCTTACAGCTGTGTTCCTCTTCCTAGCTGTAAAGATACAGAGATATTTACATTGATAAAGGTATTCTTAAAATCAGGCTTTAAACTTTTGGTTTCAGATAGCGGTTTACTGATTAAATTTACCTTAAGTTGACAATCATAAGTTAAAATAGCAAATCAGCTTGATCGAACATCTGGCTTCTACTCATGGGGTGGAAATGTACTGTTCTAAATGGACAACACTTTCCAAATATCATGAACTAATGTACCCAGCACAACTTAAAAAATCCCAATGTACATATCAATTTTTCACAGATTTCTGTCATATAGCCAGCTTTAAGTACTTAAAGGAAACTTGTTACATTGTACATGCAGTCTGGTCTATAAACATCATGGTATAGAGAAGAAGAGGAGCATAATGATACACAGGTTTGTTGGAAAAGATTTGATAAAACTTGCATTTTATACATTGGAATCCCTGGTGTTTGTATGCATATGAGTCCAGTAGGCAATCCTATTCACTGATAGACAGATATCTCTTTAAGGACAGTCATATAGGGAAGACTGTCAATCACTGAATGGCTGATCACTGGATCTAAATGCATACAAATATCAGGGATTTCAAGTAATAAAATGCAAGTTTTACTGAATATTTCCCAACAAACTGATATATCATAGTGCTTTTCTGCTAACATATCCCACAAAAATGTATATCAATCCGATCAGCTCCTGCTCTATGACATCCAGCCTGCAGATCAGATACCATGTTCCACATGAGAGATTATCTCTAAATATCTAAAGTTAGAGCACGCGTGCGTGAAACATGTACACATCTGGCATACTGGACCCATTTCTACAGTTGTGCTGCAGTAGAATTTGTTTTGGTTACTGCTTGCTCCAACCCATTTTTCATTTCTGTTCCTGTGATAGCCTGTTTAACTTTATGACTTTTAATTTTTAAGCTTTGGTTCTGTATATCTCTTTTTAGTCATTCAACTGTGCATTGCTCTAAAAACCTAATTTTGTGTCCGTGGAGTCCTAATATACCTGTATGCTTGTAAGCCTCTAAAACATATTCCCAGTTGTCAAAAAGAAATAATAAGTTCGCCATCAGTCACCGGTATAGCCATTTGTAGAATGACCCTTGAGGACATGACATGAAAAATACCTTGAAGAGTACAATTGTCAAGTTCACTAATGAACACCTGCTATCCATCAGACAGTGTCTGCAAATAGTGGTACGCCTGCTCCCCACCTCTCTGCCTAGGGCAACTGACATATTTTGCTCATTCTGATACAGAATCAGGATCCTATCCAGTTAAGTTCTGTTTGAGACAGATTTGTATCCTATTAAATGCAATATTTCACATTCATCATGGTATGTGGGAGAATTAGCCTTTTCCAGTTAATTTGATGACTCTTCTCCAGAGCGTAAATAAGTTTTTCTATAAACAAAGCACGTGCCAATCTCCAAAAGCTACAATTTACCTCCATTTAATTGTCTTTCAGTGTTCAGTGGTGAATAAAGTGATCTAATTAAATTAGCAAAGCTTCCAGAAAACAGTTCAGCAGGCAGCTCAAAATGTACAGCAGCGGAGATGATCATGATAAAGCGATGGTATTCATAATTTATGGAAAGAAAGAAGAAAAACAATATCATGACTTCAATGATCATTACTAGAGATGAGTGGATCTTTAGAAATTCGAATATACCAACTTCGCCGAATTTTCCGAAAAAGTTTGATTTGCTGTCAATAAAATCACAAAAATTTCAATACTCTATAGCTTGTTGTCTCTTCATAGAGGAAGAGAACTAGAACTCGGAAGTAGCAATCCTAACAGTCAATGTCGACCCTTTACCGAGCCTTGTCACATGACTAGTTCCTCTCTGAAGAGACAATTTGCATATTTCCCAGAGGAGCATTGCGGCTTTAAGTCTCCTCACCTCAACATGCTTATCATGTCACTCTCCGCAAGGAGAAACAATACTTCTTGGATGCCGGTCTGACGCCTCTCAATCAGCCAAACCAGATCTCCATTTTGCACTGACAAGGGGCAGTACCCCGAAACACAGTGTCTGCAAATTGAGATTCTGGTTTGGCTATTATCCTAAGTCATGTGACAAGGCTCGGTGAAAGGTTGACATTGACTGCTAGGATTGCTACTTCCAATAGGTGGCACTAGAGTTCTAGTTCTCTTCCTCTCTGAAGAGACAATTTGCATATTTCCCAGAGGAGCATTGCGGCTTTAAGTCTCCTCACCTCGACATGCTTATCATGTCACTCTCCACAAGGAGAAACGATACTTCATGGATCCCGGTCAGACGCCTCTCAATCAGCCAAACCAGATCTCCACTTTGCACTGAAGAGGGGCAGTACCCCGAAACACAGTGTCTGCAAATTGAGATTCTGGTTTGGCTATTATCCTAAGTCATGTGACAAGGCTCGGTAAAGGGTAGACATTGACTGTTAGGATTGCTACTTCCAATAGGTAGCACTAGAGTTCTAGTTCTCTTCCGCTCTGAAGAGACAATTTGCATATTTCCCAGAGGAGCATTGCGGCTTTAAGTCTCCTCACCTCGACATGCTTATCATGTCACTCTCCGCAAGGAGAAACGATACTTCTTGTATACTCTATAGCTTGTAATTGGTTGGAAAATACATGTGGGAGACTTTATAGGAAGCTTACACTCTACAAGAGATATAGAGGACCCCTCTCACCTTAAAAGTTTACACTCTATAGGAAAGAGAGAAAGAGAGAGAAAAGAAAGAGAGAGATATCCCCGCTGATAAGAGCTTACACTTAGCAGGAGAAAGAAAAAGAGGATCCTGCTGATTATAAGAGCTTACACTCTAAAGGGGAGAAAGAGAGAGAGGAACCTTATGACCATAAGAGCTTGCACTCTACAGGAAACAGAGAGGACCCTCCAGACCATAAGAGATTACACTTTACAGGGGAGAGAGACTTACCCAGTGACTCTGGAGATGGAAAGTGACTCTGCCGTACAACCTGTTCTCCACTGGGAACTCCTGATCTGTGATAGCCCAGGTACTGACCACTAGGGTTGAGCGAAACGGATCGGACAAATTAAAAAATCGCCGACTTTCGGCAAAGTCGGGTTTCATGAAACTTGACCCGATCCTAGTGTGGGATCGGCCATGAGGTCGGCGATCTTCGCGCCAAAGTCGCGTTTCGTATGACGCTTTCAGCGCCATTTTTCAGCCAATGAAGGAGGACGCAGAGTGTGGGCAGCGTGATGACATAGGTCTCGGTCCCCACCATCTTAGAGAAGGGCATGACAGTGATTGGCTTGCTTTCTGCGGCATCACAGGGGCTATAAAGGGGTGTGCACACCGACCGCCATCTTACTTCTGCCGATCTTAGCATAGGGAGAGGTTGCCACAGCTTCATGAGAAGAAGGGATATAGTTAGGGAGGGAAGATTAAGCCCTGAAACTGCTTGTGCTGTAGCGATTTCCACTGTCCAACACCACCATTTGTTTGCAGGGACAGTGGAGGCTATATTTTTGTGCTTTAGCTCTGTAGCTTATTAGGCTGCCTTATAAGGCTCCCTGATAGCTGCATTGCTGTTTGCACGCCGCTGTGCAAACCAACTGCTTTTTTAAAAGCAAAAATTCCTGTTGCTCCTTTCTGCACAGTTATCTTGTTTATTTGTCCACACTTTTGTGTGCAGCGGTCCTTTTTATTGCTGCATACTTTTCCTGAGATCATGGTAGGGAGATTGAAATTGTACTACAGTCCTTGTTTTTTTTCATATATCTTCCAGCCATTTTCTGCCACTGCATCGATTCAAAGTGACAGGAGACAGCATTTGTCCAGTATGGTTATGAGCTACTTTTCCTCCCTTATCAATGTTCTCCCTCACAGGTCATTCCCCTTTGATTACTGGGCATCTAAAATAGACACCTGGCCTAAATTGGCAGAATATGCATCGCAGAAGCTCGCTTGCCCTGCTTCTAGTGTGCTATCAGAAAGAGTCTTTAGTGCTGCTGGTTCAATACTGACCAAAAAAAGGATACGTCTGGCTACCCAGAATGTTGATGATCTAACCTTCATTAAAATGAACCAAGCATGGATTTCAAATTATTTTGCCCCACCTTCTCCTGCTTATATGTAGCTTGCCTGAAAAATGTCTTGCTTTTGGCCTCCTCTTACTAACTTGTCCAATTCCGCCATTTGCAGCTACTGAATGTCCACATTGGCCATTTTTATATCTCCCTAAATGGGCTGACTCCCCCCACAGGGCCGTGGTCACCACCTGGCGCAAGCAACCGTGTGAGTGCCGTTTGCCTGGACTGGTGGGTGTGACCACTCTTGGGCGATGGCACTGGCACAGGGTCCTTCATAGTGCAATGAAGTGTCTCTGATGGTGGTGTTGCACAACCAATGTCAGACATGCCGTCGTAATATGAGGGGCTCTGTGCCAGTACCGCCGCCCACGAGAGAGTGTCCCCCCCAGCTCGAACAGTGCTCTATCACTTGCAATACTTACCGCTCCCTGCTCCACCACTGTGTAGTCTGTGCTGTTAAATCCTTCAATGGCACTGCCAATACAAATTTGTTGAAATGATAGATGATAGTTAAAATATACAGGGGCCCTGGCCTCCATTTAGACCAGTTAATACTTTGCGCCTACTACCACTGTCTGCTACTCAGCAGAGGAGCCCACCCCAGTACCTAGCTATGCCGCCTGTTTAGTCCTGTTACCAATTTTGAACTGCTTTTAGCCTACTTTTGTATTTGGGCCTACTAACCGTGTCTGCGCCACTCGTTACAGTTGTCTTCCACTGAGCAAAGCTAGGCCACCTGTTTAATCCTGTTACCAATTTTGAACTGCATTTAGCCTACTTTTTTATTGTGGGCCTACAAACTGTGTCTGCGCCACTCATTACAGTTGTCCTCCACTGAACAAAGCAATGCTGCCTGTTTAGTCCTGTTACCAATTTTGAACTGCATTTAGCCTACTTTTTTATTTTGGGTCTACTAACTGTGTCTGCGCCACTCATTACAGTTGTACTCCACTAAACAAAGCAATGCCGCCTGTTTAGTCATGTTACCAATTTTGAACTGCATTTAGCCTACTTTTTTATTTTGGGCCTACTAACTGTGTCTGCGCCACTCATTACAGTTGTCCTCCACTGAACAAAGCTATGCCACTTATTTAGTCCTGTTACCAATTTTGAACTGCTTTTAGCCTATTTTATTCTTTGGGCCTATATTTGTGTTTCCTGCTCATCCTGCCCGTTGCCCAGCCACTGCTAGATGAGTCTGCTGGTACATTGACCCAGACCACTACATTCCCCTTGCATTCTACACAGCCTGAATCTGACCCTGCTGAAAGTCAGGTTCCCCTTCCCGCATACTATACCACCTTACACGGGGACAAAGAGGAAGGTGCAGATGAAAGTGCAGGTTCCTTCATCAGGTGGGGGGGCATACTCGTTTGCGACGTCACTGGCGCAGGGCCCTTAATAGTATGCAAAAGTGTCTCTGGCAGTGGGAGGCGCCACCCGCCATCAAACACACCGCCGTACTATGAGGGGCCCTGTGTCAGTGCCAAGTGCCAACGAGTGGGCCCCCCCTGCTTGCTCAGGATCACAGCACTTGCAAAGTTGAAATACTTACCTCTCCCTGCTCCACCGCCGTGACGTATTCCATGTTTCCTGGGCCCACGAAAATCTTGAGCCAGCCCTACCCCCCCACAACTTTAGTCAAATGACCCCCTGTTTTCAATGCCTAACTATTATTATAAAGTAAATTAAGATTGACGCCTTGCCCTGGCGTGTACTATGGAGGACAGAGAATGAACTTCAATCCAATATTGCAGCCAGCATGCAGCCAGCAGGTAAGGAAAGGGTGAATCAAACACCCGAAAACCCCGCCTCTATGGCTGAAAATTGTTCCCTCCAAATTCAGGTGACAGAGTCCCTTAAATTCGGAGTTGTACACCTATTAATGAATTAGGCGATTTTATGCCAGCACTGTCTTCATTAAGACTGTCGTGCGCAAGGTTAGTCTTAATGAATCAGGCCTACTGTGGTTCAGTGGTTAGCACTGTGTTGTGAATTCCGCTCTTGGGCTCCCTCCGGTGGTTGTAAGTGGCACTTTTGTGAGTTCTGCTCTTGGGCTCCCTCCGGTGGTTTTAAGTGGTATGGCTGCTCCTTGGATTTAGCAGCCTGCAGCTGCTTCCACTGATTGTCTTTCTGCTCGGCTATTTATGCCTGGCTCTTCCCTTCAGCCAGTGCCACTTGTCAATTGTTCCTGGTTGGATTCACATCTCTCTTGGATTTCCCTGATATCCTGACCAGTTCAGCAAAGATAAGTCCTTTCTTTGCTCCTTTCTGTCCACATGTTGTGGACTTATTCGTTCTGTGCATTCTATGTTTTGTCCAGCTTGTCAGTATGGATTAATTCAGTTAAGCTGGAAGCTCTGGGAAGCAGATTTACCCTCCACACCTTTAGTCAGGTGTGGAGATTTTTGTAAACTCTGTGTGGATTTTTGTAGTTTTTAATACTGACTGCACAGTATTCCGTCCTGTCCTATCTATCTAGCTAGACTGGCCTCCTGTGCTAAATCATGGTTTCATTCTACGTATGTCTTTTCCCTCTCCACTCACAGTCATTACTTGTGGGGGGCTATCTATCCTTTGGGGATTTTCTCTGAGGCAAGATAGTTTTCCTGTTTCTATCTTTAGGGGTAGTTAGTTCTCAGGCTGTGACGAGGTGCCTAGGGAGTGACAGGAGCATCCCACGGCTACTTCTAGAGTTGTGTTGAGCTTAGGGACTGCGGTCAGTACAGGTACCACCTCCTTCAGAGCTCGTCCCATGTTGCTCCTAAACCACCACTTCATAACACACTGAAGCCTTGCAGTGCTGGGGTCCTGGGTTTAAATCCCACCAAGGACAACATACGCAAGGAGTTTATAGGTTCTCCCCATGTTTGTGTGGTTTTCCTCGAGGTACTCTGGTTTCTTCCAACTCTCCAAAGACATACTGTTAGGGTATTTAAATTGTGAACCCCAATGGGGACAGTGTGGATAATGTCTGTAAAGCACTGTGCAATTAAATGGTGCTATATGAGTAAAATAAATAAACAAATAAATAATTACTCAAAAGTGCAGGAAATAATAGAAGATATAAAGCCATCTAGGGTTTAGTTTTTAAATACTGGCATTGCACTTCTATGCAGTTTGGGAGCGTGAACTTAGTGTAACGCATAGTGTAGGAAATACCAAGTGCAACATGAAGGCATAAGGGAAGAGAACCCAATACAAGAAAAGGGGTGTGTAGAGACCCCTAGGCACGTCTAACATCACCCTGTCTACCCTAACATCCTTATCTATCACCTTACCTATGCACCTATCGCTGAGCAGAATACCTAATCCCTGAATGACCCTAGCAGTAAGCCTTGCCTAGGGAAGAACAGGGTGAGCACCAGTCAATCCACAGTACAAATAAAGACAGATGGGATGCATAAATGAGGGGAACACTTAGCTTGAGTAGACTCAGAGAGAAACACAGACGTTCTCAAAACATCAAAGAGGAAGATAGCCAACTGCTATAGCTCCAAGCCTCAACAGGGAAATGGATATAGAAATATCACCGGCAACTCCCATCAGCAAGCTGAGAGTTATAAACATCCCAGTCCAGATGTGCCAACTAGAGCCAGGGGAAGGCTGCCAATGAGTCATAGAGTCAGAAGGATCAGGAGGAAGTCTGCAAACCAAACTGCTGAGACCTTCTTCAGTCAAATGCATAACGATGGTCTGCAGCATCTGACACACCCGTGACACTTCCTGATAGATTCCCTTTACAACTAGCTGCTGTCTTAAGGGTTATATTGCCTCCAACATGGAGATTCAAGTTGTCTTTTTCAGTCCTTGGAAAGAGTTAACATATTTGACATATCACAATGAAGAGCAGCTGCCTGGCACTGCTTGTTCATGCACAGCTTGCTATTCCTTATTGTCTCCTGATAATATTTGTGGTTGGTTTGACTCCTCTCCACTCCACTTGGATTTAAGACTGAGTGCTTAGCACTTTAACCATCATTCATGAGACATTTTGCATGCACTCATGCTCATCAGAAATGCTTTATAACTTGTTTAATTTCAAAAATGCATTTGTTGAACTTTAAGGTCTACAAGAAAAAAAGAGGTGTTCACCAAATACGTTTTGAAGTCTTAATGGTTATATTATAAATACTCAATACTTTTCTGCTAGAACAAGATTTAGTGGTTTAGAATTAAATGGATACATTTGTGTAAGAGGGAGATAAATAGAATGACACTGTTTTATTACAACGCATTTAGTGAAACTTATATAATACTCTTAGATTTCCAGCAAAGTGCTCTTCTAAAACTATAATAAGCTTAATATAATTAGAGACAAGAGCTATTCATTTTTACTCTGGTGCTCAAGTTTAATTTTGCAAAGTCGTTAAATAAACTCAATGTCCAATTGATGTTTTTAACTGTATAGAACTTCTGTTTTTCAGATGCAAAGCGCCTCTGATTTCTTCTGCCATGGCATAATAACACATGGCTAATTTTGAAACTTAGTTTGTCTTCAGAGAGAAAACTTATCAAAAAAAAAGTCTTCACATAATATATGTGGGTGTTTTATTAACCCCTTCATGACCCAGCCTATTTTGACCTTTAAAGACCTTGCCGTTTTTTGCAATTCTGACCAGTGTCCCTATATGAGGTAATAACTCAGGAACGCTTCAATGGATCCTAGCGGTTCTGAGATTGTTTTTTCGTGACATCTTGGGCTTCATGTTAGTGGTAAATTAAGGTCAATAAATTCTGCGTTTATTTGTGATAAAAACGAAAATTTGGCTAAAATTTTGAAAATTTCGCAATTTTCACATTTTGAATTTTTATTCTGTTAAACCAGAGAGTTATGTGACACAAAATAGTTAATAAATAACATTTCCCACATGTCTACTTTACATCAGCACAATTTTGGAAACAAAATTTTTTTTTGCTAGGAAGTTATAAGGGTTAAAATTTGACCAGAAATTTCTCATTTTTACAACGAAATTTACAAAACCATTTTTTTTAGGGACCACCTCACATTTGAAGTCAGTTTGATGGGTCTATATGGCTGAAAATGCCCCAAAGTGACACCATTCTAAAAACTGCACCCCTCAAGGTGCACAAAACCAGATTCAAGAAGTTTATTAACCCTTCGGGTGCTTCACAGCACCAGAAGCAACATGGAAGGAAAAAATGAACATTTAACTTTTTAGTCACAAAAATGATCTTTCAGCAACAATTTCTTTATTTTTCCAATGGTAAAAGGAGAAACTGAACCACGAATGTTGTTGTCCAATTTGTCTTGAGTACGCTGATACCTCATATATGGGGGTAAACCACTGTTTGGGCGCACGGCAGGGCTTGGAAGGGAAGGAGCGCCATTTGACTTTTTGAATGAAAAATTGGCTGCACTCTTTAGCGGACACCATGTCACATATGGAGAGCCCCCGTGTGCCTAAAAATTGGAGCTCCCCCACAAGTGACCCCATTTTGGAAACTAGACACCCCAAGGAACTTATCTAGATGCATAGTGAGCCCTTTAAACCCCCAGGTGCTTCACAAATTGATCCGTAAAAATGAAAAAGTACTTTTTTTCACAAAAAAATTCTTTTAGCCTCAATTTTTTCATTTTCACATGGGCAACAGGATAAAATGGATCCTAAAATTTGTTGGGCAATTTCTCCTGAGTACACTGATACCTCATATGTGGGGGTAAACCACTGTTTGGGCACATGGTAAGGCTCGGAAGGGAAGGAGCGCCATTTGACTTTTTGAATGAAAAATTATCTCCATCGTTAGCGGACACCATGTCGCGTTTGGAGAGACCCTGTGTGCCTAAACATTGGAGCTCCCCTACAAGTGACCCCATTTTGGAAACTAGACCCCCCAAGGAACTTTTCTAGATGCATAGTGAGCACTTTGAACCCCCTGGTGCTTCACAAATTGATCCGTAATTATGAAAAAGTACTTTTTTTCCACAAAAATTTTATTTTGGCTTCAATTTTTTTAATTTTTACATGGGCAGCAAGATAAAATGGATCCTAAAATTTGTTCGGCAATTTCTCCTGAGTATAGCGATACCTCACATGTGGGGGTGAACCACTGTTTGGGCGCACGGTATGGCTCGGAAGGGAAGCAGCGCCATTTGACTTTTTGAGTGAAAAATTAGCTCCAAATGTTAGCGGACACCATGCCACGCTTAGAGAGCTCCTGTGGGCCTAAACATTGGAGCTCCCCCACAAGTGACCCCATTTTGGAAACTAGACCCCCTAAGGAACTTATCTAGATGCATAGTGAGCATTTTGAACCCCCGGTGCTTCACAAATTGATCCGTAATTATGAAAAAGTACTTTTTTTCCACAAAAAATTTATTTTGGCTTCAATTTTTTTAATTTTTACATGGGCAGCAAGATAAAATGGATCCTAAAATTTGTTGGGCAATTTCTCCTGAGTATAGCGATACCTCAAATGTGGGGGTGAACCACTGTTTGGGCGCAAGGCATGGCTCGGAAGGGAAGCAGCGCCATTTGACTTTTTGAGTGAAAAATTAGCTCCAATTGTTAGCGGACACCATGCCACGCTTAGAGAGCCCCTGTGGGCCTAAACATTGGAGCTCCTTCACAAGTGACCCCATTTTGGAAACTAGACCCCCTAAGGAACTTTTCTAGATGCATAGTGAGCACTTTGAACCCCCCGGTGCTTCACAAATTGATCCGTAATTATGAAAAAGTACTTTTTTTCCACAAAAAATTTATTTTAGCCTCAATTTTTTTAATTTGTACAAGGGTAACAGGATAAAATAGATCCTAAAATTTGTTGGGCAATTTCTCCTGAGTACACCGATACCTCACATGTGGGGGTGAACCACTGTTTGGGCTCACGGCAAGGCTCGGAAGGGAAGGAGCGCCATTTGACTTTTTGAATGGAAAATTAGCTCCAATCATTAGCGGACACGTTGCGTAATGAAAGTATGTAGTATATGTCAGGTTGGTATGTGGTTTAGTGTACGTCAGGATGGTGTGTGCTGTGTAGTATACACCACACACACACACCAACCTGACATACACTATACCACACCACACAACAACCTGACACTACGTCAGGTTGGTGTGTGTGGTGTGGTGTAGTGTACATCAGGTTGGTGTGTTTGGTGTAGTTTACACCACACGCACCAACCTGATGTACACTATACCACACACCAACCTGACGTACACAGCGCCACACACACCAACCTGACACGCTACGTCAGGTTGGTGTGTGTGGTGTACTGTACGTCAGGTTTGTGTGTGGTTTAGTGTACGTGAGGTTGGTGTGGTGTAGTGTACGTCAGGTTGGTGTTTGTGGTGTAGTATACACACACACACCAACCTGACGTACACAACGCCACACACCAACCTGACACACTACATCAGGTTGGTGTGTGTGGTGTAGTGTACGTCAGGTTGGTGTGTGGTATAGTGTACGTTAGGTTGGTGTAGTGTACATCAGGTTGGTGTGTGTGTAGTACACACACACACCAACCTGACATACACTATACACACCAACCTGACGTACACAACGCCACACACACCAACCTGACACGCTATGTCAGGTTGGTGTGTGTGTGGTGTAGTGTACGTCAGGTTGTTGTGAGGTGTACTGTACGTCATGTGTGGTGTAGTATACACCCCACACACCATCCTGACGTACACAACGCCACACACACCAACCTGACACGCTATGTCAGGCTGGTGTGTGTGGTGTAGTGTACGTCAGGTTTGTGTGTGGTATAGTGTACGTGAGGTTGGTGTGGTGTAGTGTACGTCAGGTTGGTGTTTGTGGTGTAGTATACACACACACACCAACCTGACGTACACAATGCCACACACACCAACCTGACACACTACGTCAGGTTGGTGTGTGTGGTGTAGTGTACGTCAGGTTGGTGTGTGGTATAGTGTACGTTAGGTTGGTGTAGTGTACGTCAGGTTGGTGTGTGTGTAGTACACACACACACCAACCTGACATACACTATACACACCAACCTGACGTACACAACGCCACACACACCAACCTGACACGCTACGTCAGGTTGGTGTGTGTGTGGTGTAGTGTACGTCAGGTTGTTGTGTGGTGTAGTGTACGTCATGTGTGGTGTAGTATACACCCCACACACCATCCTGACGTACACAACGCCACACACACCAACCTGACACGCTATGTCAGGCTGGTGTGTGTGGTGTAGTGTACGTCAGGTTGGTGTGTGTGGTGTAGTGTACGTCAGGTTGGTGTGTGTGTGGTGTATACTACACCACACACACCAACCTGACATACACTACACCAAACATCAACCTGAAATACACTACACCACACACACCAACCTGACGTAGTGTGTCAGGTTGGTGTGTGTGGCGTAGTGTACGTCACGTTGGTGTGTGGTGTGATATAGTGTACGTCAGGTTGGTGTGCGGGTGTTGTGTATGTCAGCCTGGTGTGGGTGAGTCCATGTCAGGATGTGTTTAGTCAATGGACGTGTGATGAATTTTGAAGCATTCATTCAAACACAGTCCAGGTTTGTCAGGACACGTTTCACATTGGAAACGAGTTGTTTTTCTTGTCCCCCTTTTATAGCACACTCGGCACCTTTTTCTTATCCCCTCTCTGGGAAAATGTTGCCCCGGTACCATACGGGAAACTTGAGTTCCAGAGGTGCTGGGGCCCGCTCCTTCCTCGCCTCCAAACATCAGGGCCTTTATCACCGCCTCCTGGAACTGAAGGAAGGTGTTGTTGGTCTGGCCTGCACATCGTGATAGCACGTATGCGTTATACAGTGCCATTTGTACGATGTGCACAGCCAGTTTTTTATACCACACCTTCGTTTTCCGCATGGCACTATAGGGCTGGAGGACTTGATCAGAAAGATCAACTCCCCCCATGTGTTTGTTGTACCCCAGGGCACAGTCCGGTTTTTGGAAATGTACTGGGGTACCTCGAACGGTGGTGACCGTGGTGCCGGGACCATGGATTGTTGTCAAGAAAAAGACGTCCCTTTTGTCTTTGAACTTGACCACAAGCATGTTGCCACTACATTGGGCCCGGCTCTCACCCTTTGGGAGAGCCTGCTCAATTAGTGACAAAGGGAGACCCCTCTGGTTTCTGTGCACGGTACCGCAAGCGACGGTAGCTCTGGCAGAGAGGGATTGAAAGAGTGGGATGCTTGTATAAAAGTTATCCACGTACAGATGGTAACCTTTATCAAGCAGTGGGTGGACCAAATCCCACACTATTTTCCCACTCACTCCCAGACCAGGTGGACATTCTGGGGGCTGGATCCTTGTGTCCTTTCCTTGATAAACTCTAAAGCTGAGAGTGTACCCTGAGGTACTCTCACAGATCTTGTAGAGTTTTATCCCGTACCTCGCCCTTTTGCTTGGCAGGTACTGACGGAACTGAAGCCTCCCTTTGAAGTGGATGAGGGATTCATCCACACAAATTTCCCTTTGGGGAATGTACACTTCAGCAAACTTGTTGCTGAAGTGTTCGATAACTGGCCGAATTTTGAACAGCCTATCAAAATTCGGGTCATCGCGAGGAAGGATGTCCGTATTGTCCCTAAAGTGGAGAAATTTATGAATCGCCTCAAAACGTTTGCGATTCATAACCATGCCATATATTGGAGTTTGATATAAAATATCAGTACTCCAGTATTGGCGAATTTCTGGTTTCTTCACAATCCCCATGTGAAGGACCAGTCCCCAATATTTCAACATTTCTGCAGAGTCAACGGGACTCCAAGGAGAAAATGATGAAACTGGGTTTTGGGAAAAAAATTGTAGGGCGTACAAATTTGTTTGCTTCACCATGAGACTGACGATTGACTCCGAGAAAAAGACTTTGAAAAAGTCTATTTCCCGGAGGTTGGCAGTCTCAAATTGGATTCCTGATTGGGGAATGAAATCAGGAATCCGTGGAGCAAAATTTTCAGGGACGGGGGTCCAGACGGGGGCACTAGTGCTAGGTTGGGCGTCACTAGCACTAGGTTGGGGGTTACTTACTCTTGGCTGTGTGTCTTCTCCCCTGGGCTCGGGCTCTCCTCCCCTGGACTGCGGACGATTTCTCGTACTGCGACATCTTGGGGGTGGCGAGTCCGTGTCACTAGAGGAGGAAGAGTGGGAGGAGTACAGAAAAGTGGGGTCCTCTCCCTCACTATCAGCTTCGGAGGCAAGAAAGGAATATGCCTCCTCAGCTGAGTACAGCCTTGATGACTGGGATGAACGGGACATTGTGTGTGGGGTGTGTGTAAAAAAAAAAAACTAAACTTTATTATGGTGTTGCGTGTGCGTGTGTATGTGCGAGTGTTTGGTGAAACTATTCTGCAGGAGGAGGCTGTCAGGCGCGGGGGGGGGCTGTCAGGCGCGGGGGGGCTGTCAGGCGCGGGGGGCTGTCAGGCGCGGGGGAGCTGTCAGGCGCGGGGGAGCTGTCAGGCGCGGGGGGGCAGGAAGGGGCTGAGGAGATGCAGCGTCAGATGGAGCTGGCAGCAGCAAGTGATAAAGGGGGGTGATCAGGTGGGCAGGGGGTGATCAGGGGGGCAGGGGGTGATCAGTGGGGCAGGGGGTGATTAGTGGTGATCACTGAAGAGGGTGATCACTAGGTGAGGAGGGGCTGACAGGTGCAGGGGGCGGTAAGAGGAGAAATTAGTGCAGCAGCTGCAGGTGATAAAGGAGTGCAGGGGGTGATCAGTGGGGGGCAGGGGGTGGGGGGACGTGGGGGCATTGGGGTTGATCAGGGGGTGATCACTAAAGAGGGTGATCACTAGGGGAGGAGGGGCTGACAGGCGTGGTGGGTAGGAGAAGAGAAAACGGAGCAGGCAGCAGCAGGTGATAAAGGGGGGCAGGGGGGTGATCAGGTGGACGGGGGGGGCAGGGGGTGATTAGGTGGGGCAGGGGGTGATTAGCGGTGATCACTGAAGAGAGTGATCACCAGGGGAGGATGGGCTGACAGGCGCAGGGGGCAGTAGGAGAGCAGAAAAAAGCACAGAAGCTGCAGGTGATAAAGGGGGACAGGGGGTGATCAGTGGGGAGCAGGGGGTGATCAGGGGGGTGGAAAGGTGCGGGGGGTTGGGGGTGATCAGGGGGTGATCACTAAAGAGGGTGATCACCAGGGGAGGAGGGGCTGACAGGCGTGGGGGGTAGGAGAGGAGAAAACGGAGCAGGCAGCAGCAGGTGATAAAGGGGTGCAGGGGGGTGATCAGGTGTTCAGGGGGGGCAGGGGGTGATTAGGTGGGGCAGGGGGTGATCAGGGGGGGGACGGGGGGTGATTAGTGGTGATCACTGCAGAGAGTGATCACCAGGGGAGGAGGGGCAGACCGGCACAGGGGGCGGTAGGCGAGCAGAAAAACACTGCAGCTGCAGGTGACAAAGGGGGGCAGGGGGGTGACCACCGGAGCAGGGGGGCGATCAGGGGTGCAGGGGGGAGGGAGCGGAGGTTGGGGGGAGTGGAGGACAGGAGAGGGGAGTTACCTGTCCGCAGCAGCAGCTGCGGTACTGGCAGTGGCAGTGGGGGAGGCGGTGGCAGCGGCAGCGCTGACACTGTGAAGAGGTGTGCGGCGGCTGCGGCGGCGATCGCGGTGTCTGGGGGCATAGGTGGGCAGTCAGGCACTTCGCTCCTCAGCTTCCACGGATGGGATGAAGCTGAGGAGCGAGGCAGACATTGTTTTTTTCCGCCCCTCCACATCTAATTGGAGGGCTAGCGTCACATGGACGCTAGCTCCAATCAGATCAGAGGGGGGTGAAAAAAAGGTCAGCAGCGGTGATCGTAGACCCGGGGGGGCAAAGCCACCCCCCCTGCGGTCAAGTATAGGTCCCTCTGCACCTGCGGGTCGGGTGAACTTTCATTAACCCCGGTCACCCGGCCCGCAGGAACGCAATCCTTCTGTGACACAGCATATGCGTCACAGGTCGGATTGGCACCGACTTTCATGAAGCATATGCTGTGTCACAGGTCGGGAAGGGGTTAATAGCCAAAAAGTAATGTATTCGTGGTTTTATTTTTTTTTAATTGGGATCTCTAAGTATGCTGAATTATTTGAAAAAAAATAATTCCCAAAACATAATGAAAAACCATCACATTAGTTACTCAAACATGCTACTGTTATAATATATGGTTGTATTATAGAAACATTTCCTTCTATTGGTAAGTTTAAAGGATTTGGCAATTCATGAATGTTCCGTATTATGGCAAATAATGCAGATTCCATGTAACAAAATGCAAGGTTTATATGCAAAATATAGTTGTATAAAAGTGTACATGCATGATCCCTTCACCTAGCTATTTAAGGCAGTATTTTGTGAATAGCCATTTCAAACCCAATATTAGTGTAGAATTTCATGATGGACAAGTGCAGAAAAAGGGGTTGTATTTGAGAACTTTGGGTTTGGGTTAGCAGAAAGTATCTAAAATTTCAATGAACAAACCCTGTTCAAATGCCCTATTGGCATATGGACAATTAAGAGAGGGGCTGCCTACTGAGGAACTTCCTCAATCAGCGGTAATTGATCAATAGGGTTTACATTGATGACCATTCACTTGACCATTTCTTTGGTACCGCCTACATCTCACAATTTAAAATATAATCTTTTAAACACAGGGGAGAAGCCCTATGTGATCCATTCATGCAAAGGTAGATTTTGTCATTCTGAAGCATAAGTAAGTCTGTAACATATCCAGTCACTAGGGTTGAGCGAAACGGGTCGGCAATTTTCAGAAGTCGCCAACTTTTGTTGGGTCGGCCATGAAGTCGGCGATCTTCTGAATCTGGAATCGGAATTCCGATACCGATTCCCGATATGTTTAAGATATCGGGAATTGGTATCGGAATTCAGATTTAAGTGTAAAATAAAGAATAAAAAAAAAAAATATCGCTATACTCACCCTCTGACGCGCCCTGGTACTAACCGGGAACCTTCCTTCCTTCGAATCAGCCCTTCCAGGACCTTGCGGTGACGTCGCGGTGACGTCGCGGCTTGTGATTGGTCGCGCGACCGCCCATGTGACCGCTCGCGCAACCAATCAGAAGCCGTGACGTCACCGCGACGTCACCGAAGGTCCTGGAAGCGCTGATTCTTAGGAAAGAAGGCTGCCGGAAAGAAGCAGGGCGCGTCCGAGGGTGAGTATATTCCTATTAGGTATATACTCACCCTCGGACGCGACCTGCTGATTCGAAGGAAGGAAGGTTCCCGGTTAGTACCAGGGCGCGTCAGAGGGTAAGTATAGTGATATTTTTTATTTTAATTCTTGATTTTACACTTAAATATGGATCCCAGGGCCTGAAGGAGAGTTTCCTCTCCTTCAGACCCTGGGAACCATTGGAAACCCAATGCACTGCATTGGGTTTTGAGTTTCGGCCGACCCCGACACCGACTTTTTTATAGGATCGGCCGATTTCACTCGACCCGACTTTTGAAAAAGTCGGGTTTCGTGAAACCCGACCCGATCCTATAAAAGTAAAAGTCGCTCAACACTACCAGTCACTTAAAGTTATTGTACAGCACTATCTTATTTTCTTTGGCTAAGAACTGACAGGCAGATAGTTGCTAACTAACTCCATATTCTATCAGGAGGCGGTCTCAGAGCAATAACAGACCACTCCTGCCAACGATTCTACCACTTCACGTCAACAGAGCAGCTCTACCTCTTTGGGGCTGCACTGTTTATGGGGCATGACTTCCAACATTATGATGATTGACACCCCATAGTTAAGCCGCAAGGAGCTGGCTGTCAATCGCATGACATTGGTAGTCACACTAAGTCAGCAGAGAGGAGCAGATCAGAAGTAGCTGATCTCAGATCAGTGATCTGTCAACATGACAATACCAGAAACCACAGCATCATCGAAAGGAATGGTACATGACCGCTCAGTGGCACGAAAGATCGATAAAGCTTGACCTGAAGAGATCAGCACAGCATGCAGATAGTTCTAAGAGACCCATAAGAAAAATATAAAACAGGGCCTCAGATAAGTCCAATACATGTGTGCCCTTAAAGGACTGAAAAGAAATGTGATTTTCTTTTTCACAAAACATCCTCTATTTCTTTGATTTAGACCTTTTTCTTCACATTTGACGTTCCGAAGAGTTTCAGTTGCGCCCAAGCAGGCATAGCCTTAGAGCTAAGCTTGTAAATAGTCTCCATGGATTGAAGTTATCAAACAGCAACTGCTATTTTGGAAACATTGGAGTTACATAAACTAGAAATATATTCAGCAAGTACAAATAGAGAAAATGACATGAAGTTATTTAAACAAAAAATCGATATAGAATGCGTAAAGGAATTGTATGGTTATCTGCACAGAGAGCTCCTAGTAGAACTGTATTATTTGCATACTGTTGTTAAGCAGCAGTGGACCCCTGCTGTGAAATATGCCAGTCACTATATAAATATCTACTACCTGGAAATAATTTGTTTGATCTTGTGGATATTTTCAGACAGATGGTATTTCTGCATGATCTTAACAAACATCACCGTCTCCTTTACCACCTTTTCGGGAAGGATTGCATTACCTATTTAGTTTTATCCTTGCCTAAAGCTATTACTTCTTGATACATTTTCCCATTAAGCATGAAAAATTTTGTAAAGTTAAAATATTTTTAAAATTCACTAATGTAAAAAAATAAATGCACAGTTAGATATTAATTTTTAACCCCTTCAAGACCCAGCCTATTTTGACCTTAAAGACCTTGCCGTTTTTTGCAATTCTGACCAGTGTCCCTTTATGAGGTAATAACTCAGGAACGCTTCAACGGATCCTAGCGGTTCTGAGATTGTTTTTTCGTGACATATTGGGCTTCATGTTAGTGGTAAATTTAGGTTAATAAATTCTGCATTTATTTGTGATAAACACGGAAATTTGGCGAAAATTTTGAAAATTTCGCAATTTTCACATTTTGAATTTTTATTCTGTTAAACCAGAGAGATATGTGACACAAAATAGTTAATAAATAACATTTCCCACATGTTTACTTTACATCAGCACAATTTTGGAAACAAAATTTTTTTTTGTTAGGAAGTTATAAGGGTTAAAATTCGACCAGCGATTTGTCATTTTTACAACGAAATTTACAAAACCATTTTTTTAGGGACCACCTCACATTTGAAGTCAGTTTGAGGGGTCTATATGGCTGAAAATACCCAAAAGTGACACCATTCTAAAAACTGCACCCCTCAAGGTACTCAAAACCACATTCAAGAAGTTTATTAACCCTTCAGGTGCTTCACAGCAGCAGAAGCAACATGGAAGGAAAAAATGAACATTTAACTTTTTAGTCACAAAAATTATCTTTTAGCAACAATTTTTTTATTTTCCCAATGGTAAAAGGAGAAACTGAACCACGAAAGTTGTTGTCCAATTTGTCCTGAGTACGCTGATACCTCATATGTGGGGGTAAACCACTGTTTTGGCGCACGGCAGGGCTTGGAAGGGAAGGAGCGCCATTTGACTTTTTGAATCAAAAATTGGCTCCACTCTTTAGCGGACACCATGTCACGTTTGGAGAGCCCCCGTGTGCCTAAAAATTGGAGCTCCCCCACAAGTGACCCCATTTTGGAAACTAGACGCCCCAAGGAACTTATCTAGATGCATAGTGAGCACTTTGAACCCCCAGGTGCTTCACAAATTGATCCGTAAAAATGAAAAAGTACTTTTTTTTCACAAAAAAATTCTTTTAGCCTCAATTTTTTCATTTTCACATGGGCAACAGGATAAAATGGATCCTAAAATGTGTTGGGCAATTTCTCCTGAGTACACCAATACCTCACATGTGGAGGTAAACCACTGTTTGGGCACATGGTAAGGCTCGGAAGGGAAGGAGCGCCATTTGACTTTTTGAATGAAAAATTATTTCCATCGTTAGCGGACACCATGTCGCGTTTGGATAGCTCCTGTGTGCCTAAACATTGGCGCTCCCCCACAAGTGACCCCATTTTGGAAACTAGACCCCCCAAGGAACTAATTTAGATGCCTAGTGAGCACTTTAAACCCTCAGGTGCTTCACAAATTGATCTGTAAAAATGAAAAAGTAATTTTTTTTCACAAAAAAATTCTTTTCGCCTCAATTTTTTCATTTTTACATGGGCAGTAGGATAAAATGGATCATAAAATTTGTTGGGCAATTTCTCCCGAGTACGCCGATACCTCATATGTGGGGGTAAACCACTGTTTGGGCACTCGGCAGGGCTCGGAAGAGAAGGCGCGCCATTTGACTTTTTGAATGGAAAATTAGCTCCAATTGTTAGCGGACACCATGTCGCGTTTGGAGAGCCCCTGTGTGCCTAAACATTGGAGCTCCCGCACAAGTGACCCCATTTTGGAAACTAGACCCCCCAAGGAACTTATCTAGATGCATATTGAGCACTTTAAACCCCCAGGTGCTTCACAGAAGTTTATAACGCAGAGCCATGAAAATAAAAAATAATTTTTCTTTCCTCAAAAATGATTTTTTAGCCTGGAATTTCCTATTTTGCCAAGGATAATAGGAGAAATTGGACCCCAAATATTGTTGTCCAGTTTGTCCTGAGTACGCTGATACCCCATATGTGGGGGTAAACCACTGTTTGGGCGCACGGCAGGGCTCGGAAGGGATGGCACGCCATTTGGCTTTTTAAATGGAAAATTAGCTCCAATCATTAGCGGACACCATGTCACGTTTGGAGAGCCCCTGTGTGCCTAAACATTGGAGATCCCCCAGAAATGACACCATTTTAGAAACTAGACCCCCAAAGGAACTAATCTAGATGTGTGGTGAGGACTTTGAACCCCCAAATGCTTCACAGAAGTTTATAACGCAGAGCCATGAAAATAAAAAAAAAAATTATTTTCTCAAAAATGATCTTTTAGCCTGCAATTTTTTATTTTCCCAAGGGTAACAGGAGAAATTTGACCCCAAAAGTTGTTGTCCAGTTTCTCCTGAGTACGCTGATACCCCATATGTGGGGGTAAATCACTGTTTGGGCACATGCCGGGGCTCGGAAGTGAAGTAGTGACGTTTTGAAATGCAGACTTTGATGGAATGCTCTGTGGGCGTCACGTTGCGTTTGCAGAGCCCCTGATGTGGCTTAACAGTAGAAACCCCCCACAAGTGACCCCATTTTGGAAACTAGACCCCCAAAGGAACTTATCTAGATGTGTGGTGAGCACTTTGAACCCCCAAGTGCTTCATAGAAGTTTATAATGCAGAGCCGTGAAAATAATAAATACGTTTTCTTTCCTCAAAAAAAATTATTTAGCCCAGAATTTTTTAATTTTCCCAAGGGTAACAGGAGAAATTTGACCCCAATATTTGTTGTCCAGTTTCTCCTGAGTACGGTGATACCCCATATGTGGGGGTAAACTACTGTTTGGGCACATGCCGGGGCTTGGAATTGAAGTAGTGACGTTTTGAAATGCAGACTTTGATGGAATGCTCTGCGGGCGTCACGTTGCGTTTGCAGAGCCCCTGATGTGCCTAAACAGTAGAAACCCCCCACAAGTGACCCCATTTTGGAAACTAGACCCTGAAAGGAACTTATCTAGATGTGTGGTGAGCACTTTGAACCCCCAAGTGCTTCATAGAAGTTTATAATGCAGAGCCGTGAAAATAATAAATACGTTTTCTTTCCTCAAAAATAATTATTTAGCCCAGAATTTTTTATTTTCCCAAGGGTTACAGGAGAAATTGGACCCCAAAAGTTGTTGTCCAGTTTCTCCTGAGTACGCTGATACCCCATATGTGGGGGTAAACCACTGTTTGGGCACACGTCGGGGCTCAGAAGGGAAGTAGTGACTTTTGAAATGCAGACTTTGATGGAATGGTCTGCGGGTGTCACGTTGCGTTTGCAGAGCCCCTGGTGTGCCTAAACAGTAGAAACCCCCCACAAGTGACCCCATTTTAGAAACTAGACCCCCCAAGGAACTTATCTAGATATGTGGTGAGCACTTTGAACCCCCAAGTGCTTCACAGACGTTTACAACGCAGAGCCGTGAAAATAAAAAATCATTTTTCTTTCCTCAAAAATTATGTTTTAGCAAGCATTTTTTTAGATTCACAAGGGTAATAGGAGAAATTGGACCCCAGTAATTGTTGCGCAGTTTGTCCTGAGTATGCTGGTACCCCATATGTGGGGGTAAACCACTGTTTGGGCACACGTCAGGGCTCGGAAGTGAGGGAGCACCATTTGACTTTTTGAATACGAGATTGGCTGGAATCAATGGTGGCGCCATGTTGCGTTTGGAGACCCCTGATGTGCCTAAACAGTGGTAACCCCTCAATTCTAACTCCAACACTAACCCCAACACACCCCTAACCCTAATCCCAACTGTAGCCATAATCCTAATCACAACCCTAACCCCAACACACCCCTAACCACAACACTAACCCCAACACACCCCTAACCCTAACCACAACCCTAATTCCAACCCTAACCCTAAGGCTATGTGCCCACGTTGCGGATTCGTGTGAGGTATTTCCGCACCATTTTTGAAAAATCCGCGGGTAAAAGGCACTGCGTTTTACCTGCGGATTTTCCGCAGATTTCCAGTGTTTTTTGTGCGGATTTCACCTGTGGATTCCTATTGAGGAACAGGTGTAAAACGCTGCGGAATCCGCACAAAGAATTGACATGCTGCGGAAAATACAACGCAGCGTTCCCGCGCGGTATTTTCCGCACCATGGGCACAGCGGATTTGGTTTTTCATATGTTTACATGGTACTGTAAACCTGATGGAACACTGCTGCGAATCCGCAGCCAAATCAGCACCGTGTGCACATAGCCTAATTCTAAAGGTATGTGCACACGCTGCGGAAAACGCTGCGGATCCGCAGCAGTTTCCCATGAGTGTACAGTTCAATGTAAACCTATGGGAAACAAAAATCGCTGTACACATTCTGCGGAAAAACTGCACGGAAACGCAGCGGTTTACATTCCGCAGCATGTCACTTCTTTGTGCGGATTCCGCAGCGGTTTTACAACTGCTCCAATAGAAAATCGCAATTGTAAAACCGCAGTGAAATGCGCAGAAAAAAACGCGGTAAATCCGCCATAAATCCGCAGCGGTTTAGCACTGCGGATTTATCAAATCCGCAGCGGAAAAATCCGCAGAGGACCAGAATACGTGTGCACATTCCTAACCCTAACCCTAACCCTACCCCTAACCCTAGCCCTAACCCTACCCCTAACCCTACCCCTAACCCTAACCCTACCCCTAACCCTAACCCTAACCCTAGCCCTACCCCTAACCCTACCCCTAACCCTACCCCTATTCTAACATTAGTGGAAAAAAAAAAATTTCTTTATTTTTTTATTGTCCCTACCTATGGGGGTGACAAAGGGGGGGGGGGGTCATTTATTATTTTTTTTATTTTGATCACTGAGATAGATTATATCTCAGTGATCAAAATGCTCTTTGGAACGAATCTGCCGGCCGGCAGATTCGGCGGGCGCACTGCGCATGCGCCCGCCATTTTGGAAGATGGCAACGCCCGGGAGAAGACGGACGGGACCACGGCTGGATCGGTAAGTATGATAGGGTGGGGGGGGACCACGGGGGGGGACCACGGGGGGGGGGGATCGGAGCACGGGGGGGGGAATCGGAGCGCGGGAGGGGTGGAACGGAGCGCGGGGGGCGTGGAACGGAGCACGGGGGGGCTGGAATGGAGCACGGGGGGGTGGAACGGAGCACGGGGGGGGGTGGATCGGAGTGCAGGGGGGGTGATTGGAGCACGGGGGGGTGATTGGAGCACGGGGGGAGCGGACACGAGCACGGGGGGGAGCGGAGCACTGGACGGAGGGGAGCCGGAGCAGTGTACCGGCCAGATCGGGGGGGTGGGGGGGCGATCGGAGGGGTGGGGTGGGGGCACACTAGTTTTTCCAGCCATGGCCGATGATATTTCAGCATCGGCCATGGCTGGATTGTAATATTTCACCCGTTATAATGGGTGAAATATTACAAATCGCTCTGATTGGCAGTTTCACTTTCAACAGCCAATCAGAGCGATCGTAGCCACGAGGGGGTGAAGCCACCCCCCCTGGGCTAAACTACCACTCCCCCTGTCCCTGCAGATCGGGTGAAATGGGAGTTAACCCTTTCACCCGGTCTGCAGGGACGCGATCTTTCCATGACGCCGCATAGGCGTCATGGGTCGGATTGGCACCGACTTTCATGACGCCTACGTGGCGTCAAAGGTCGGGAAGGGGTTAAATTGGAATGATATATCCAAATCATAGAAAAAATATATATTATTTTGACTGGATTGAAAATTAGTCAATAGTAGGTTATGATATTGTCTATTATATATTTGTTATATTTATATGATCAGTAGTGTTGAGCATTCCGATAACGCAAGAATCGGGTATCGGCCTGTACTTGCAGTATCGGAATTCCGATACCGAGTTCCGATACTTTTGTGGTATCGGGAATCGGTATCGGATCCATATTAATGTGTAAAATAAAGAATTAAAATAAAAAATATTGATAAGCTCACCTCTCCGGAGGCCCCTGGACATCACCGCTGGTAACCGGCAGCCTTCTTTGTTTAAAATGAGCGCGTTTAGGGACTTCCATGATGTCACGGCTTCTGATTGGTCGCGTGCCGCTCATGTGACTGCGACGCGACCAATCAGAAGCCGCGACGTCATTCTCAGGTCCTAAACTCCTCATTCTAGGAATTTAGGACCAGAGAATGACGTCGCGGCTTCTGATTGGTCGCGTGGCGGACACATGAGTGGCACGCGACCAATCAGAAGCCGCGACGCCATTCTCAGGTCCTAAACGCGCTCATTTTAAGCAAAGAAGGCTGCCGGTTACCAGAGGTGATGTCCAGGGGCCTCCGGAGAGGTAATTATATCAATATTTTTTATTTTAATTCTTTATTTTACACATTAATATGGATCCCAGGGCCTGAAGGAGAGTTTCCTCTCCTTCAGACCCTGGGAACCATCAGGATACCTTCCGATACTTGGTGTCCCATTGACTTGTATTGGTATCGGGTATCGGTATCGGCGATATCCGATACTTTTCGGGTATCGGCCGATACTATCCGATACCGATACTTTCAAGTATCGGACGGTATCACTCAACACTAATGATCAGGTAATCAGTCAAAAATATAAGTGCTTTGCACTTGGACTTTCACGCCCAGAGAAAAATTTTACCATTTGGAAATATCAATCTTAAGGCTTTTCTTTTCTAAAAATCCATCTCCCTTATTTCCTTTTCTTTATTAATAAATAATGATCAGAACCTTTTATTTTGTAACTGTGTTCATTATGTAATGTATGATGTTGTCTTTTCATTCGGTAGACATAAACTGTGCATAAAATATTTACGTTTGCAGACTATTGCGTGTCTCATTTTGGAGACAAAAACAGTTGTTCTCTAATTATTTTTCTCATTTCATTTATTCATTTTACTATTTTTTTAGACCTCCCTAAGCTCAGGTTAGTGAGGAATATTTGATCCGTGCAATCCCTACAGTCCTCGTAAACAGATAACTAATAACCTAGTAATAATCTAATGCTTCTGCGAAAAGCATAAAAAGTGAAAGAAGATAAAATTAAGTGACATTTCTCAAGTATATGTTGTTAGCAAATCAGATGATTTCTTGAATATTAATGCAAAACAGACGTCACTGTCATTTCACTAAAGTTGGTGACTTTTTTTGTGAAGTACCAAATATGATCAGGGAAGAAGCTGATTCTATACAGTATCTGAAAAGTAAATGTTGGACTGTGCCCTAACACTCACATAGGGATGAACTAATGAAGGGAAATGTTAATCCTGCACATCAACAGTTCATGACCTTGATTTGTCACTGCCTGGCAGCGGAGGTTAGCACTCTAAAATTACGCAATAGAGCCTGACACAAAGTCGGCTGACCTGAGTGTCCTTAACTCCACCATCAACTATACACAGACAGAAAGAGAGACACAGAGTTAAAGATATGTTTACACAGTCATAAATTAAAAACAGAAGGAAAAGTAAGGAACTAAAAAAAACCCTAGATATACGTAAAAAACCCCAGACCCTGTAATAAGTTGGAAAAAGAGCTGAGAAATGGAATACACAAACAAACTTCAGAACAAACAATAGAGAAAACCTCAGCAAGATAATCCTGGGGATCTGGAGCTCCAAACATCCATCTAACTTAGAATATAGCCAGCACAGACTGCATGTGCCAGGATAGTATAAATGGCCCTTTCCAAAATGTGATAGGTCAAACCAAAAAGGGAAAGTGAAAACACCTGCATGAAAGCAACACAACAAAGCAAAGACAAGAGCATTATCAGCAGTTGGACAGATACAACACGGGCTGTGGTCAAACAGAGAGCGAAACTGACCCACAGCCATATATCACCAAATCGGGTTACAGAATCGAGCCACAACAGTACCCCTTCCCCTCTACAAGAGGCCACTGAACCCTCAGAATCTTCAACTCTCTAGCGACGTTGATGGAATTTACCCGGAAGCTATCTTCTGGACCATAACCCTTCCATTTGACAAGATACTGCAAATAGCGCCCATCTCTCCTGGATCCTAGAACTCGCTCTATTTCATGCTCCTGATCCCTAACCAGATCTACCACAATAATATCTTGGGAGCCAGGAGTCTCTTCAAATTTCTTTAAAAGGGAAGAGTAGAATGATTTATTGATTTTTCCAAGCTACAATGAGTTGAAGCTTAACAGTCTTGGGATTCTAGATTTTGGTAATCCTGTAAGAACCTACAAATTTGGGAGCAATCTTCCTAGAAGCCACCTTAAGACGTATATTCTTCAAAACTCCCCCACCTTGAATACATGCTCCTTTCTATGTTGGTTGATTTGCTCCCTTTTTGACCCAATCACTATTCACCAAAAGACCCCTCTCGACCTCTTTCCAGACTTTAATCAATTGGGAATAAAATTTCTCCTCCTTTGGCATGATGGATTGCAACACTGAAAAACTACCAAATAACGGATGAAAACCCCACAGCAAAAAAAAAAGGCGAGGTATGGCTATTTAACCCCTTCCCAAAATTCCCAATATTTGTATGGCGCTGTGGGATATGTGTATATATATATATATATATATATATATATATATATAAGCAAGAATAAACAAAAAAGTACACGGGTTCGGTATTGGCCTGTCTGGAACTCTGGAACAACTCATAAGACTGTAAAGTAAGTAAAAATGGTATCTCTGAAAACACCATCTTGTCCTTCAAAAAGGCAAGCACCATCAGTATACAAATAAAAAAAGTTATAGCTCTCAGAATAAAGCGATGCAAACATAATTATTATTTACATAAAATAGTTTTTATTGTGTAAAAGCCCCCAACACATAAATAATTATATAAATGTGGTATGGATTTAATCATACTGAGCTGAACTGAAGAATAAAGCTGACTTATCAATTTTACCACATGCGGAACGGCATAAAAAAAAAAAACAATTCCTCAAATTCTGTTTTTAGTTCATTCTTCCACCCAGAAAACTAAGTAGTAAGTGATTAGTAGAGAGCAAATAGTGAAATAGATTGTTGCTTTCTTGGCTTTTTTTCAAAGAACACGAACTCAAAAAGGCCAATAGCTAATTGGAGAGCACCACACCCTACGAAAGCTCCCAGTTTACAGCTGGAAGCTGCCAGATACAGTTGTGCTCAAAAGTTTACATACCACGGCAGAATTTTTGCTTTCTTGGCCTTTTTTCAGAGAATATGATTGATAACACCAAAACTTTTTTCTCCACTCATGGTTAGTGGTTGGGTGAAGCCATTTACTGTCAAACTATTGTGTTTTCTCTTTTTAAATCATAATGACAACCCCAAACATCCAAATGACCCTGATCAAAAGTTCACATACCCTGGTGATTTTGGCCTGACAACGTGCACAGAAGTTAACACAAATGGGTTTGAATGGCTACTAAAGGTAACAAGCTCACGTGTGACCTGTTTGCTTGTAATCAGTGTATTTGCATAAAAGCTGAGTGAGATTCTGGGAACCAGACAGATTCTTGCATCTTTCTTACAGTCACTGACGTTTCTGGATTGTGAGTCATGGGAAAAGCAAAAGAATTGTAAATAGATCTACAGAAAAGGCAGTTGAACTGGATAAAACAGGAACGGGATACAAAAAGTTATCCAAGGAATTGATAATTCCAGTTGGCAGCATTCAAAATGATTAACAAATCAGGGGCTCTGTAAAAATAAAACCACAGACAAGTAAACCAACAAAATTGTCGTCCACAACTGCCAGAAAAATTGTTCGGGATGCAAAGAAAAACCCACAAATAGCATCAGCTGAAATACAGGACTCTCTAAAAACTAGCATTTTGGCTGTTTCAAGATGCACAATAAGGAGTCATTTGATGAAAAATGAGCTGCATAGTCGAGTCGCCAGAAGAAAGCCATTACTGCACAAATGCCTCAATATGCAGGACAGCACAGAGATAAGAATCAACAATTATGGAACAAGGTAATTTGGATTGACGAGACCAAAATTGAACTTTTTGGTCACAACCATAAGCATTACATTTGGAGAGAGGTCAACAAGGCCTATGATAAAACGAACACCATTCCTACTGTAAAGCACGGAGGTAGATCACTGATGTTTTGGGGGATGTGTAAGCTACAAAGGCTCAGGAAACTTGGTCAAAGTTGAAGGAACAATGAATGCAGCACATTATCAGCAAATACTGGAGGCAAGTTTGCACTCATCAGCTTGGAAGCTGCTAAAGGGACGTACTTGGACATTCCAACATGACAATGACACAAAACACAAGGCCAAGTCAACCTGTCATTGGCTACAGCAGAACAAAGTGAATGTTCTGGAGTGGCCATCTTAGTCTCTTGACTTTTAAATATCATTGAGCCACTCGGGGGAGATCTCAAGCACGCAGCTCATTCTAGACAGCCCATCAGGAAATTACAGGAACTTGGCTTTTTGCCAAGAAGAGTGGACAGCTTTACCATCTGAGAAAATAAAGAACCTCGTCCACAGCTACCACAAAATACTTCAATCTGTCATTGATGTTAGAGTGGGCAATACACGGTATTAAGAAACGGGGTATGCAAACTTTTGATCAGGGTCATTTGGATGTTTTAGGTTGTTATTATGATTTAAAAAGAGAAAACACAGTAGTTTGACAATAAATGGCTTCACCCAACCACTAACCATGAGTGGAGAAAAAGTTTTGGTGTTATCATTCATGTTCTCTGAAAAAAGGCCAAGAAAGCAAAGATTCTGCCGTGGTATGTAAACTTTTAAGCACAATTGCATCTTCCAGCTTCCAGCTGTAAACTGGGAGCTTTCGTAGGGTGTGGTGCTCTCCAATTAGCTAAAGCAAAGAGCTGATATATCCGGCTGGACAGTACACACAGACTGGACATCACTTCAGGTCCCATACACTCTATGCTTAGTGGCTGCACAGAGCATGCACCATCCAGAGCTTCTGGTCCCGACACTTCTTCTATCACCAGCGCTGCTTGCCCGATGAATATGGTGGTGCCTGATGACAAAAACAGACATTACAGGAGCAGATCCTGATAGAGATGTGTCAAGTCCTGTCAAGAGAAATCAATTGAAGAAATACCATCAGTTTGTAAGAACGTTGCCCCAATTTTATTTTCATTAGCTAAATCTGTAAAAATATATGGGTTATGTAACATAAGTGTGATTCTGCCATAAGGAGAAATAATCATCTCGCCTCAAGGTGTGGTCTGAGCTGTCAACAAAAATGTCAACCTCCAAAAGTGGAACTTGTCCAGTTCTGCTCTTTGTATTCAACTGTTTTTTCATCATAGAGACATGAATGCAATTGAACCAAAACAGAAGAGAAAGAGTACTCCATAAGAGCTAAAATTAAAGAAGACTTCCATTTTGGGGTTTAGTAAAAGGGAACAGTATGGGGGACAGAGTGTAAGAAAGGGAATAAATGTTAGAGAGAGCAGCATGCAGGGGGGTATTGTGGAGGGATAGTATGGAGAGAAGAAGCCTGGGGGGACAATATGGAAAAAGGCAAGGTGGGAGGGACAGAATGGGGAGGAACAGTGTGTGGGGAACATAATGAAGACATGCAGACGTTGGAGTCTGTATGGAGAGGGGAAACTTGTGGGGGACAGTATGGAGAGGGACAGCTTGTGGGAGGCAGAGTATGGAGAGACAGTATGTAAGTGACAATATGGAAAGGGACAAGCATGGGGGGACAGTATGCAGAAGGGCAATGTGGGGGGGACAGTATGGACAGAAGGCAGCATAGGGGTTACAGTATGAAGAGGGCCAGCATGAGGAGAGAGTATAGAGAGTAGCAGTATGTGGAGGAAAGTGTGGAGAAGGGCAGATTGGATTGCATGGGGCAATATGGAAAGGGCCATTGTGTGGAGGAACATCATGAGGAAGAGGCAGCTTGTGGGAGACATTTTGGAAAGAGAGCAACATGAGGGGGACATGTAAATGAATATTGTTAGATACAGGTCACCCTTGCTTTTTGTACATATATCGATCCAGCCTGCAGGTGATCATTGACAATGCATGGACAAAGCTGGTAAGGCTCCAAACCTACTTTATAAGGTCCAATGATAGTTTGATGTTCAGCACATGGTAGTTAAAAATCTAATATTTGTTATTGGAAATTCATTAAAATATGTTTAATTTCTTTTCTTAATAATGGAATACATCACCACAACCACATCACAGATGTCAATCAGTGAGCAGCTCTGTCAATATAGATGGAACGCACTTCTGATATCTGTCCGTCATAACGCCCCCTTGTACTAAACCCCAGTCCCCTATCTTGAAGCCGCTATCTAGCTGTGAAACATGCATAAAGGTTGATTGTTTACCCATGGAGTAGGATGTTTCAATGTATATTCAGGATGCTACTTGTTGTGCTGTAATTTGTTTAATCTTTGACATTGATATATTAAAGGGACACTGTCACCTGGATTTGGAGGGAACAATCTTCAGCCATGGAGGCGGGGTTTTTGGGGTTTTGATTCACCCTTTCCTTACCCGCTGGCTGCATGCTGGCTGCAATATTGGATTGAAGTTCATTCTCTGTCTTCCGTAGTACACGCCTGCACAAGGCAATCTTGCACAGCGCAGGCGTGTACTATGGAGGACAGAGAATGAACTTCAATCCAATATTGCAGCCAGCATGCAGCCAGCGAGTAAGGAAAGGGTGAATCAAACACCCCAAAACCCCGCCTCCATGGCTGAAGATTGTTCCCTCCAAATCCAGGTGACAGTGTCCCTTTAAAGTAACATAGTAACATAGTAACATAGTTAGTAAGGCCGAAAAAAGACATTTGTCCATCCAGTTCAGCCTATATTCCATCATAATAAATCCCCAGATCTACGTCCTTCTACAGAACCTAATTGTATGATACAATATTGTTCTGCTCCAGGAAGACATCCAGGCCTCTCTTGAACCCCTCGACTGAGTTCGCCATCACCACCTCCTCAGGCAAGCAATTCCAGATTCTCACTGCCCTAACAGTAAAGAATCCTCTTCTATGTTGGTGGAAAAACCTTCTCTCCTCCAGACGCAAAGAATGCCCCCTTGTGCCCGTCACCATTCTTGGTATAAACAGATCCTCAGCGAGATAATTGTATTGTCCCCTTATATACTTATACATGGTTATTAGATCGCCCCTCAGTCGTCTTTTTTCTAGACTAAATAATCCTAATTTCGCTAATCTATCTGGGTATTGTAGTTCTCCCATCCCCTTTATTAATTTTGTTGCCCTCCTTTGTACTCTCTCTAGTTCCATTATATCCTTCCTGAGCACCGGTGCCCAAAACTGGACACAGTACTCCATGTGCGGTCTAACTAGGGATTTGTACAGAGGCAGTATAATGCTCTCATCATGTGTATCCAGACCTCTTTTAATGCACCCCATGATCCTGTTTGCCTTGGCAGCTGCTGCCTGGCACTGGCTGCTCCAGGTAAGTTTATCATTAACTAGGATCCCCAAGTCCTTCTCCCTGTCAGATTTACCCAGTGGTTTCCCATTCAGTGTGTAATGGTGACATTGATTCCTTCTTCCCATGTGTATAACCTTACATTTATCATTGTTAAACCTCATCTGCCACCTTTCAGCCCAAGTTTCCAACTTATCCAGATCCATATGTAGCAGAATACTATCTTCTCTTGTATTAACTGCTTTACATAGTTTTGTATCATCTGCAAATATCGATATTTTACTGTGTAAACCTTCTACCAGATCATTAATGAATATGTTGAAGAGAACAGGTCCCAATACTGACCCCTGCGGTACCCCACTGGTCACAGCGACCCAGTTAGAGACTATATCATTTATAACCACCCTCTGCTTTCTATCACTAAGCCAGTTACTAACCCATTTACACACAATTTCCCCCAGACCAAGCATTCTCATTTTGTGTACCAACCTCTTGTGCGGCACGGTATCAAACGCTTTGGAAAAATCGAGATATACCACGTCCAATGACTCACCGTGGTCCAGCCTATAGCTTACCTCTTCATAAAAACTGATTAGATTGGTTTGACAGGAGCGATTTCTCATAAACCCATGCTGATATGGAGTTAAACAGTTATTCTCATTGAGATAATCCAGAATAACATCCCTCAGAAACCCTTCAAATATTTTACCAACAATAGAGGTTAGACTTACTGGCCTATAATTTCCAGGTTCACTTTTAGAGCCCTTTTTGAATATTGGCACCACATTTGCTATGCGCCAATCCTGCGGAACAGACCCTGTCGCTATAGAGTCCCTAAAAATAAGAAATAATGGTTTATCTATTACATTACTTAGTTCTCTTAGTACTCGTGGGTGTATGCCATCCGGACCCGGAGATTTATCTATTTTAATGTTATTTAGTCGGTTTCGCACCTCTTCTTGGGTTAGATTGGTGACCCTTAATATAGGGTTTTCATTGTTTCTTGGGATTTCACCTAGCATTTCATTTTCCACCGTGAATACCGTGGAGAAGAAGGTGTTTAATATGTTAGCTTTTTCCTCGTCATCTACAACCATTCTTTCCTCACTATTTTTTAAGGGGCCTACATTTTCAGTTTTTATTCTTTTACTATTGATATAGTTGAAGAACAGTTTGGGATTAGTTTTACTCTCCTTAGCAATGTGCTTCTCTGTTTCCTTTTTGGCAGCTTTAATTAGTTTTTTAGATAAAGTATTTTTCTCCCTATAGTTTTTTAGAGCTTCAATGGTGCCATCCTGCTTTAGTAGTGCAAATGCTTTCTTTTTACTGTTAATTGCCTGTCTTACTTCTTTGTTTAGCCACATTGGGTTTTTCCTATTTCTAGTCCTTTTATTCCCACAAGGTATAAACCGCTTACACTGTCTATTTAGGATGTTCTTAAACATTTCCCATTTATTATCTGTATTCTTATTTCTGAGGATATTGTCCCAGTCTACCAGATTAAGGGCATCTCTAAGCTGGTCAAACCTTGCCTTCCTAAAGTTCAGTGTTTTTGTGACTCCCTGACAAGTCCCCCTAGTGAAAGACAGGTGAAACTGTACAATATTGTGGTCGCTATTTCCTAGATGCCCGACCACCTGCAGATTTGTTATTCTGTCAGGTCTATTAGATAGTATTAGGTCTAAAAGTGCTGCTCCTCTGGTTGGATTCTGCACCAATTGTGAAAGATAATTTTTCTTGGTTATTAGCAGAAACCTGTTGCCTTTATGGGTTTCACAGGTTTCACTTTCCCAGTTAATATCCGGGTAGTTAAAGTCCCCCATAACCAGGACCTCATTATGGGTTGCAGCTTCATCTATCTACTTTAGAAGTAGACTTTCCATGGTTTCTGTTATATTTGGGGGTTTGTAACAGACCCCAATGAGAATTTTGTTACCATTTTTCCCTCCATGAATTTCGACCCATATGGACTCGACATCCTCATTTCCTTCGCTAATATCCTCCCTTAAAGTGGACTTTAGACAAGACTTTACATAGAGACAAACCCCTCCTCCTCTCCGATTTTTACTATCCTTTCTAAACAGACTGTATCCCTGTAAGTTAACTGCCCAGTCATAGCTTTCATCTAACCATGTCTCGGTTATTCCCACTATGTCAAAGTTACCTGTAGATATTTCTGCTTCTAGTTCTTCCATCTTGTTTGTCAGGCTTCTGGCGTTTGCGAGCATGCAGTTTAGAGGATTTTGTTTTGTTCCAATCTCCTCGCTATGGATTGTTTTAGAAATGTTCTTACCTCCCTTCTGAGTATGTTTTCCTGGATCTTCTTTGTTCAAGTCTAATGTTTTTCTTCCCGTCCCCTCTTCTTCTAGTTTAACGCCCTCCTGATGAGTGTAGCGAGTCTTCTGGCGAATGTGTGTTTCCCAGGTTTGTTGAGGTGTAGTCCGTCTCTGGTGAGGAGTCCATCGTACAAGTAATTCACACCATGGTCCAGGAATCCGAATCCTTGTTGTCTGCACCATCGTCTTAGCCAGTTGTTTGCATCAAGGATCCTGTTCCATCTCCTGGTGCCATGCCCGTCTACTGGAAGGATAGAAGAAAAAACTACCTGTGCATCCAGTTCCTTTACTTTCTTCCCCAACTCTTCAAAGTCTTTGCAGATTGTCGGTAGGTCCTTCCTTGCCGTGTCATTGGTGCCAACATGTATCAGAAGAAATGGGTGGACGTCCTTGGAGTTGAAGAGCCCGGCGTTGCCCGGGCATAGTAACTAACTGTGTGGTTAGTTATAACAAACATCATTTGCCACAGCATCTCTAAGGTGAATGTATTCCTCGGCTCTGAGCTTCTTTTGATTTAGTCAGATATACAGAAGACGTTCACTCAGTTTTTGCATATATGTCAATGATGAATTGGTGGAAGAGATCTCTGCATTTGAGGATGGGATTTTCCTCACCAACTCTGTCATGATCCTGTAGGCATAGAAGTCCATGGCTGACACTTTTTTCCCTGAAGGGTTGCCTGTTGCAGGATTTGTCTGAGGTATTTCAAAGTGATAGCCATCCTGTCCCTGCCAGAGATAATTGGATATTGCAGTGCGTCATAGGACCTGTGAGTTTCTGCCAAGCGTTGCAAACAATTCTTCCTTTTCTGACGCACAATGTCTCGGCTGTGAAACTCATTACCCACAATCAATATAGCTACCTCATAAAATATGGTGGCATTGAAACACTGCTGAAACTCACCTTGTGGTGTTTTGTCAGCTCTGATTACAACTCTGTAATCATCACTTGGCATGCATTCAAGTGCAGTCTTGAAAACTTGAACATATGGATTGTTTAAGTGAAAAAACTCCTGAAAGTTAGTAACAATATCAAGGCAAGTGTTTGGAATTAAAGAGCATCTCTGCTGATCCTTTGCTTTCCATGAAGCAGAGTTGAAGAAATTGAGGTTACTTTCCTTGCAATGGAAGCAGTGAGCCAATTAAGTGGTAAATCCGTCCTTGAACTTTGAACATGGGCATAAATCCAGCTGAAAAAACTTCTCTTTTCATTTGGAAGCAGGAGTTGCACGTCCTGATGTTGTCCCAAGAAGTGGTTTGATATTGCAGTGGTGACTGTCATCAGATACTTCAGGGGATCTGGTGGTGAGAGGAGAGAAAGCAGTTTTAACTTGCCATTTGCACAGCATAAACCTGGTGGTTCATCTTTCCACTTCAGGGCATTGCGGTACATGCAGACTACATCCATTTTTCCAATGTTAACTATTGGATTATCCTGATAGTTGATGTCTGAGTGGTAGCAAAAGGCAGAGTATTTCAAACTTCCAATTTTTTCCTGTGTCCTGGTGTAAGCAGTTGCGATTTTCATGTCTGTAAGTCTTGCTTCTCTCTGCAGAGATGTTTCAGTGGATCTTGATGAAACAGCTCTTGCTCTCTTGTCACCAAGTCTTGCTTCTCTCCGCTGAGATGTTTCAGTGGCCCTTGAGGAAGCAGCTCTTGTTCTCATGTCTGCAAGTCTTGCTTCTCTCTACTGAGACATTTCATTCGCCCTTGAGGAAGCAGCTCTTGTGTCCCTTTCTTCCATTTCTGTAGTCATCTCGGTATGTCTTGGCTCCCTTTCTTCTTTCTGTAAGTTTTGCTCATTGAGTAGTAATACAGCTTTTCTCTTAGAGAAAGCAGATTTCAACCTCGTGGGAGTGTAATGCCATTTAGTTAGACATTTTAAAGAAGGACTCATTTGGAGTGGCATTAGTTGTAGCTGTACAAATAAGTTTAAAGCGAACCAGTCATTGTCAGGTTGGAGCTGTTACACCGATTAAAATGATACCTGGGTTGGAGAAATCCGCCTTGTGTTTCTTTTTTTAATCTGTGTTTGAATTTTTAAGTTAATGAGATGCTTCATGCCAGACAAAGAGATGTTCCTGATTCTGGGCTCCCACTGCAGTTTGTGTCAGAGGGTGGTCTGTGTGTATTACAGAATACGAAAACACCATAGAAATGATAACAATAATAGGCCTCAGTTACCACAACTGTCTACAAGGAAAACTGTTGCTCATAGCAACCAATCAATGCTCAGCTTTCATCTTTTAAACAGCTCTGGTGAAATGAAAGGTGCCTAGTGATTGGGTGATATGGGCAACACAGGCAGTGTAACCTGTTGTGGTCAAGAATATGTGCCTATAAAATATATATACATTTATCTATCTATCTATCTATCTATCTATCTATCTATCTATCTATCTATCTATATATATATATATATATATACAGTACAGACCAAAAGTTTGGACACACCTTCTCATTTAAAGATTTTTCTGTATTTTCATGACTATGAAAATTGTACATTCATGCTGAAGGCATCAAAACTATGAATTAACACATGTGGAATAATATACTTAATAAAAAAGTGTGAAACAACTGAAATTATGTCTTATATTCTAGGTTCTTCAAAGAAGCCACCTTTTGCTTTGATCACTGCTTTGCACACTCTTGGCATTCTCTTGATGAGCTTCAAGAGGTAGTCGCCCGGAATGGTCTTCCAACAATCTTTTGCCTTCACTCTGCGGTCCAGCTCACCCCAAACCATCTCGATTGGGTTCAGGTCTGGTCACTGTGGAGGCCAGGTCATCTGGCGTAGCACCCCATCACTCTCCTTCTTGGTCAAATAACCCTTACACAGCCTGGAGGTGTGTTTGGGGTCCAACTAAACGCAAACCGGATGGAATAGCATGCCGTTGCAAGATGCTTTGTAAGCCATGCTGTTTCAGTATGCCTTCAATTTTGAATAAATCCCCAACAGTGTCACCAGCAAAGCACCCCTACACCATTACACCTCCTCCATTCTTCACAATAGGAACCAGACATGTAGAGTCCATCCGTTCACCTTTTCTGCATTGCACAAAGACACAGTGGTTGGAACCAAAGATCTAAAATTTGGACTCAACAGACCAAAGCACAGATTTCCACTGGTCTAATGTCCATTCCTTGTGTTTTTTAGCCCAAACAAGTCTCTTCTGCTTGTTGCCTGTCCTTAGCAGTGGTTTCCTAGCAGCTATTTTACCATGAAGTCCTGCTGCACAAAGTCTCCTCTTAACAGTTGTTGTAGAGATGTGTCTGCTGTTAGAATTCTGTGTTGCATTGACCTGGTGTCTAATCTGAGCTGCTGTTAACCTGCGATTTCTGAGGCTGGTGACTCGGATAAACTTATCCTCGGAAGCAGAGGTGACTCTTGGTCTTCCTTTCCTGGGGCGGTCCTCATGTGAGCCAGTTTATTTGTAGTGCTTGATGCTTTTTGCCACTGCACTTGGGGACACTTTCAAGTTTTCCCAATTTTTCTGACTGACTGACCTTCTGTTAGGTGTCGAGTTCCCACCTCTGCACAGGGGGAATATTGAACCATCTCTGCTGCGGTCTCCCATTCTTCTCCAGCCGCAGTGGAGCCTGCTCAGCGGAAACGTTGGTCCCAGCATCTAGCTTAGGCTGATGCTGGACGATTGGTTACTACTGCCCTTCCAGGCTCTGCTTTTGTAGCCAGCAATGATCAGCAGTGAGCAGGTCTTTCTGGGACTAAGTCCTGCTTTTCCCATACTGAGCATGCCCACAGGACGACCTCCCATTGGAGGTCAGGGGTCACACGCTCAGGTCCTGTTGCAGCTCCTATTGGTTAATCTGGAAGGTCTTGTAGCACTGCTGCTATAAAAGATTCGCATGGCAGCTCGGCCATGCGCTAGTGTAGTCTTGAAATCGTGTGTGTGTGTTGATGAGTTAAAGTCGTGCATTAATCATCCCCTCCCTTGTGTATGACTGCTCGTATAAGGTGGATGTCTGCTATCTAGCACCCGGCTGAGCTATCAGCAATAAACACACGAAACAGCGTCTAATTGCTGTGACCGTTAGTGCGGTGCCGTGTGCTATTAGAGCGCTTTCCTATCCCAAGTCTGGGTCGTTAGTGGCGTCCGCCAGTGCGGCACTGCATGCACTCTTGTTCATTTAAGTTATTTTTGCAGTTACTCTGACACCCCAGTTGCGGTGTCGATTGCAAGAGGTCTAGAGGAACTTTAATCCTGTGTCTTGGGATTGAGTTCTGAGACTCCTTGCTTGCGCTCTTGGTGCGGTACCCCGGCCATGTGATGCAACAGGGTCGCTTCCTTCACACAGGGTGAAGTTAACCCGTGTATGTATCCACATTTTACCGCGACATAGTCCGTCATTACTCAGCAGCAGGTTCCATCTCTGCACGGTGGATCCCAGGCTGCGAACGCACCTTATACCATCTCTCTAGTTATTTGGTGCGCTCCTAGCCCTAACCCTTTCATTTCTTAAAGTAACAATGGCCACTCATTTTTCTTTACTTAGCTGCTTTTTTCTTGCATAATACAAATTCTAACAGTCTGTTCAGCAGGACTAGCAGCTGTGTATCCACCAGACTTCTGCACAACACAATTGATGGTCCCAACACCATTTATAAGGCAAGAAATCCCACTTATTAAACCTGACAGGGCACACCTGTGAAGTGAAAACTAGGGTTGAGTGACCTTTACTTTTATAGGATCGGGTCGGGTTTCACGAAACCCGACTTTCTCAATAGTCGGGTCGAGTGAAATCGGCCGATCCTATAAAAAAGTCGGGGTTGGGGTCGGCCGAAACCCGAAACCCAATGCATTGCAATGGGTTACTATGGTTCCCAGGGTCTGAAGGAGAGTAAACTCTCCTTCAGGCCCTGGGATCCATATTTAAGTGTAAAAGAAAGAATTAAAATAAAAAATATTGCTATACTCACCCTCTAACGCGCCCTGGTACTAACCAGCAGTCTTCCTTCCTTAGAATCAGCGCTTGAAAGACCTTCGGTGACGTTGCGGCTTGTGATTGGTCGCGCGACGGCCCATGTGACCGCTCACATGACCAATCACAAGCCGCGACGTCACCGAAGGTCCTTCAAGCGCTGATTCTTAGGAAGGAAGGCTGCCGGAAAGAAGCAGGGCGCGTCCGAGGGTGAGTATATTCTTATTAGGTATATACTCACCCTCGGACGCGCCCTGCTTCTTTCCGGCAGCCTTCCTTCCTAAGAATCAGCGCTTGAATGACCTTCGGTGACGTCGCGGCTTGTGATTGGTTGCGTGAGCGGTCACATGGGCCGTCGCGCGACCAATCACAAGCCGCGACGTCACCGAAGGTCTTTCAAGCGCTGATTCTAAGGAAGGAAGACTGCCGGTTAGTACCAGGGCGCGTCAGAGGGTGAGTATAGCAATATTTTTTATTTTAATTCTTTCTTTTACTTTTAAATATGGATTCCGATACCGATTTCCGATATTGCAAACGTATCGGAACTCAGTATCGGAATTCCGATACCAGATTCAGAAGATCGCCGACCTCATGGCCGACCCCACATAGGGGTCGGGTCGGGTTTCATGAAACCCGACCTTGCCAAAAGTCGGCGACTTCTGAAAATTACCGACTCGTTTAGCTCAACCCTAGTGAAAACCATTCCCGGTGACTACCTCTTGAAACTCATCAAGAGAACGCCAAGAGTGTGCAAAGCAGTCATCAAAGCAAAAGGTGGCTACTTTGAAGAACCTAGAATATAAGACATAATTTCAGTTCTTTCACATGTTTGTGTTAAGTATATAATTCCACATGTGTTAATTTATAGTTTTGATGCCTTCAGTGTGAATGTACAATTTTCATAGTCATGAAAATACAGAAAAATCTTTAAATGAGGTGTGTCCAAACTTTTGGTCTGTACTATATATATATATATATATATACTAGATGGTGGCCCAATTCTAACGCATCGGGTATTCTAGAATATGCATGTCCACGTAGTATATTGCACAGCCCACGTAGTATATTGCCCAGCCACGTAGTATATTGCCCAGCCACATAGTATATTGCCCAGCCACGTAGCATATAGCACAGCCACATAGCATATTGGCCAATCACATAGTATATTGCCCAGCCACGTAGTATATTGCCTAGCCACGTAGTATATTGCCCAGTCACGTAGTATATTGCCCAGTCACGTAGTATATTGCCCAGCCACATAGTATATTGCCCAGCCACGTAGCATATAGCACAGCCACGTAGCATATTGGCCAGTCACGTAGTATATTGCCCAGCCACGTAGTATATTGCCCAGTCACGTAGTATATTGCCCAGTCACGTAGTATATTGCCCAGTCACGTAGTATATAGCACAGCCACGTAGTATATTGCACAGCGACATAGTATACAGCACAGAGCCACGTAGTATATTGCCCAGCCACATAGTATATTGGCCAGTCACGTAGTATATTGCCCAGCTACGTAGTATATTGCCCAGCTACGTAGTATATTGCCCAGCCACATATGTCACCGGTTAAAAAATAAAAAATAAACATATACTCACCTTACGAGGGCCCATTGTAGTTCGGTCACATGACCGTGACGTCATGGCAGGTCCTTCTCCCATACCATCCTTGCCACCGTAACCTGCCGCTTGCATGGAGCGGTCACCGGAGCGTCGCGAAAGGTGAGAATATAATGATTTTTTTTTTAATTATTTTTTAACATTAGATGTTTTTACTATTGACGCTGCATAGGCAGCATCAATAGTAAAAACTTGGTCACACAGGGTTAATAGCGGCGGTAACGAAGTGAGTTACCCGCGGCATAACGCGGTCCATTACCGCTGGCATTAACCCTGTGTGAGCGGTGACTGCGGGGAGTATGGAGCGGGCGCCAGGCACTGACTGCAGGGGAGTAGGGAGGGACTAATCGGACTGTGGCCGTCGCTGATTGGTCGCGGCAGCCATGACAGGCAGCTGGCGAGACCAATCAGTGACTTGGATTCCATGACAGACAGAGGCTGCGACCAATGAATATCCGTGACAGACAGGGCAGACAGAAAGATGGAAGTGACCCTTAGACAATTTTATAGTAGATATATATATATATATATATATATATATATATATATATATATATATATTTATTGATAGATATATATACATACATATTTATTATGCAGGACTTTGCGTGTGGAGTGAGTGTGGCTATGCGGAGTGGGTGTGGCTTGATACATACACACATACATACATACACTCAGCTTTATACAGTATATATAGATGATATTCTATAGCATCCAGCATGTTACATAGACATCCTTTTTCATTTCTTGTTTACTTGCAGTGTAGAGGTTCAAGCACTATAAGTCATACACGAGAATATTTTTGAAAGTCCTACCATTGCATATTTATTTCATTCTTATGCACCTTAATATTGTTGTAGTTTTATATAGTTATAGGGGTATTTTTGTCTGCTCTGTAAAATACATTTTGACTTCTTTTCTTTGCTCCTTTCTCCCTTTGGATGACTTTGTTTCTAAAAAAAAATAGAAAACATTTTCTTTATTTTGCTTGTTTTAAACATTTAATAACCATTACGTTTTTATATTCAGGAAATGGTCTGCAATCTCCTTGTACTTGTTATAGATTTATATACAGTATATTGGTAGATGAGGTACCAAATTTAATAACTAGCTATGAGGTTCTTTTGTTTTTCTTACATTGTAAGAGCTCACACTCATCTGCGTATAAATCGGACGAGTGCAATCCGACAAAAAAAATCGGATTGCACTTTCACTAATGTAATACTGATTTAGTGCTCATCTGCAATTTTGTTCCCAGCTGGAATCTGGATGAGTAAAATATCGCAGCATTATGGAGGTGACCGGTAGTGATGAGCGAGCGTGCTCAGATAACATCTTAACTGAGCATACTCGGGTTTTATCCAAGCATCTGGGCGTGCACGTATATTATGTTGGCGTCCCGGCGGCTGCATGTCTCACAGCTGTTAGAAAGCCCCAACACATGTGGAGATTGGGTAACAAACAGGCAATCCCTGGATGTTTTCAGGCTGTTTATCAGCCACAAATCATGCAGCTGCAGGGACAGGAACATAATATACAAGCACTTCAAGAAGCTTGGATAACACCTGATCATGCTTGTATAAGAAGTTATCCGTGCATGTTCGCCCATCACTAGTGGCTGCATATTATTAGACGAGACTCATCAATGCAAGCCAATGGGTGTAAGAAAGAAATGGATGGCACATGGACCCTCTGTAAACTGTCTGATTTTTTCCAAAAAAATTGGATGGCATTTGGGTGGTCCATGTATTATTACCATTCTGTAGCATAGAACACTGTAAATGGTGCTGTAAATGATTGTATAATAATAGTAGTAGAGGAAAAAATGCATTGCAAACAGATGTCATATGGATGCTATGTGAGAAAAATTGCATAATAATTGATACTTGTTCTGCTTTTCTGGATCAACATAGATAAGTGTAAGCCCTAAAAGTAACTATTGGCTCATACATAATCCATAACAGTATTACAAAAAGAACTTTTAGGCTTCTCAATGGCTAAAAATACACAGTAGCTTAAATTCCTAAAGGGATAAACTCACATTTTTCTTATATAAAATGTTTCTGAGCTGTACAATGGTTCATTAAATCTCTAATGTAAATGTCTCTCTGTGCATACGCTGTGATTTCCTTTAATCTATCACATTTAGCAGCCTTATAAATATTGCTAATGAAATTGTTATATTCTTTTATGACCCGGTAAAGTTTTATATAATGTTGCGATGAAAGACTAATTCATGTGGAAGCCTGGAGCCAGAAACTGACAAAAGTGATCCCAACAATGTGAACATGCCTAACGTGCCACAGCTTACAGCCTTAATGCATCTAAGTGCTTGATGAAAGCATAACCATCCTCACCCTTCTGTTCTATAATTTATCTTCTTTAAAAAATGACAGCACAGCTTTGACAAGACTGAAGCAACAATTAGTGCGTTGTACCCAGAGCTCAATACCAACTCACACAAGTCATTGGAAAACGCTCCAGACTTAAGATGTTTATCGGCCTATCCTCAGGATAATTAATGTTTATTGAAAAACACCAGAACATTACATCCTCTGCATATAATCAGATGTATCGTCCCTAGTGTGCGCCATGAAAACAATGACAACAAAGAAGGTGCAAGGGGACTTGGCATCTGTGATGTTTGCTACAAGAACACATAGGGATATCACAGTAATATAAGAGATGATCCAAAATCTCATTATAGCTCAGGCTCAGTTCATTGTACGGTATACAAAACTGTACAATTAAACTATGCAGCCTTCACTTGTTCTTCAGACTCAGATCCCTAGTAATAAAATAGTCAATTCCCCTTGGATATGCTTTCAATTTTATCTAATCAAAGGACGGTCTCCAATTAAAATTGCTATGTGATGGCAAAAATTTCTAATTAATAACCTCTGCTGTTTATAAGCCTCAGTCACAGCTGATCTTCACTGTCCTTGGTTTATATTACAACCTTGATATTCTCTATTTAACATCAGAACTATCTCCCAAGGCAGTTATTGTAAAGAGACGCTCCTGGCAAAATGTTTCTACAGTGAAGTACTTAGCAAACTACAGTATAAAGTATCCACAATGAATAAAGTAAGAATAGGCAATAAAAAAGTTTACGTGATTTTTATATTTCCAAGGTAAGAAGAACTAATAAATACATTAACTCTTAAGTGACCATTTAAACAGAGCACCTTAATATCTTGCTCGGCAGAGTGCTCCAGTGTTTTTTATTCAAGCTACCACCAGACCTTTTTATCATCAGTATTTCATTAGTGATTTTGTCACGGTATGTCAGAAGCTGCAGACAGTCACACTGCATCTAGCTGCAGAAGGTCTCTGCATTTGGCTTTGCAGACACCTTCTTAACCCTTTTAACTCTTTGACCCAGGGGCAACCTTTCTCCAGCTCTAACTGAGACACCTGGACCTGGGTATTTATAAACTCTCAGCCTGCTGCTGGGAATCGCTGGTGATATTTCCATTTTCCCCTGTTGAAACTTGGAGATATAGTAGTTGGCTATCTTCCTCTTTGGTGTTGCTGGAGGACATCTGTGTTACATCTGAATCTGCTCCAGATAAATATTCCCCTTGTTTGTCTATCCCAGCTGTGTTTAGTGGTAGTGGGGATTGAATAGTGCAAACCTCTTCCTTCCCTAAGCAGAGCTTAATGCTAGGGTCAGACACAGATTAGGTTCCTGCTCAGCGATAGATGCAGAACCTATATAGGGATGTTTAGGGCAGACAGGGTGACTTTAGCTCTGCCTAGGGGTCTCCACTCTCCCCTTCAGTACTGTTGGGTTTCCTTCCCTCATCACTTGGTGTTTCACTTAGTCGTTCCTACACTGTGAGTGACATTATCACCGGTCATGCATATTTAAGGGAAAAAAAAATGGCACGTTTTTGTGTGTGTGTTTTTTCAGGTGTGTTTTTTATTCATTTTCTCCATTGGTATGGATCCGGTCGCAGAGCTGCTCCACTGTCTGTTTCTAGAGGTCAATGACCTCTGATATGAGGTTCAGCAGCAGCGGCAGCGTCTGCAGGTTGCTGATGATGGGGTTTCTGCCGGTAGGCTGGTCCAACCTGAACCCAAGATTGCCCTATCAGATAGGTTTTCCAGAGGATGAGACAAGTTTTTTGTGTTTCAGGAAGCTTACAAACTTTATTTTAAACTTTGTTCTCACTCTTCCTGAAATGAAAAGCAACGAGTCGGTATTCTGATCTTTCTACTACATGGAGATCCGAAGTCATGGGCTTTCTCTTTGCTGCAGGAATCAGTTTGTCTCCAGTCTGTGGGGGGATTGTTTGGGGCTCTAGCCTTCATCTATGATGACCCTGACTGAGTCGCTTTGGCTGAGTCCAGGTTGCATCACTTTCAGCAGGGGAATTGGTCAGTGGCGATGTATAGCTCAGAATTCCGCATGTGGGCAACTGATAATAAGTGCAATGACCCAGCTCTCAGAAGCCAATTTCTTCATGGTCTTACTGAAAGGTTGAAGGATGCTTTGGCGATATATGAAACCCTGGGTCCTTGGAGGCCGCTATGTCATTGGCTATACATGTTGACAGACTGTCATGATCCCAATGGCAGGGGATCACAAAAGGACAAGCACAAAAACAAAACAAGCTCTAGGGTGATGGAACCTGAGCTGACCGCGATCCTGAACCTAAACACACAACTAGCAGTAGCCGGGGAACGTGCCTACGATGATTCCTAGACGTCTCGCGCCAGCCGAAGGATTAACTTCCCCTATAAGAAGAAACACAGACCTCACTTGCCTCCAGAGAAACACCCCACAGAAATAGCAGCCCCCCACATGTAATAACGGTGAAATGAGAGGAAAGCACATACGTAGTTATGAAAAAATAGAATTAGCAAAAATGAGGCCCGCTAAAGCTAGATAGCAGAGGATACAAAAGTGAACTGCGCGGTCAGCGAAAAACCCTTCAAAAAACCATCCTGAAATTACTTGTACTCATGTGCCAACTCATGGAACATGAGGAGTAATTTCAGCCCACTAGAGCAACCAGCAGCAAGGAATCACATCTCTGCAAGCTGGACTAAGACAAAAATTAAGCAAAACGTGGAACAGGAAAATCAAAACTTAGCTTGTCCTGAAGATAACAGACGCAGGGAGCAGAGATAAAAAGACATGCTGATTACATTGATAGCCGGCGAGGAAATGACAAAAAAGCCAGGTTAAATAGGAAACTCCCATAACCTGATGGAACAGGTGGACACCAGAGACCGCAGAGAACACAAGTCACCCAGTACCATCAGTAACCACCAGAGGGAGCCCAAAAACAGAACTCAGAACACAGACGCCTTTGGGATAGTTGGGTAAGACCACTATCCCCGGAGCCTTTTCTGGGGGTATTGTCTCTTTTCAAGTGGAGCAGTCTAGCGGTGAACCTTTACGGGAGAGAGAGAAGAAACTCATGCAGTTAAGGGGTGCCTCATAAATTTCCGGGGAGGTTCACAAAAAAGGGTGTGTTTTTTGAGGAAAAAAGGGACATTTTATTAGGGCCTGTCCTTTGATGCCTAAACAAAAAGAAACTTGTTTAACTCTTGGTAGTCTACAGTGGAATTAGCAAGGGGTGCGTCTATCGTCAACCTGCAGTTCCCGGTTTGTCGTGACAGCAGAGGTGGTGCTGGAGAGCAAAGTCAATGACATTTCTATGTTTGTTGACAGTGGAGCTGGAGTCAGCATGGTTGATGCTGAGTTTGCCAGAACTAGTGGGCTGGTTTACTGTGCTTTAGCTAAGCCCATTCCAATCTTTGCCATCGACTCAGCGACACTTGCAAAGAAAGCTCTGACTCAAATTGCACATAATGTAAGACTGAGGGTAGGGTCAGTTCATTCTGAAATAATTCCATGCTATGTCCAGGACTGTCTTCCCACCCCAATTGTATTGGGTCTTCCCTAATTGATGAAGCATAATCCCTTGGTGGATTGGCAAACCAGGGACATCATTGAGTGGAGGATTACTGCCATGAGAACTGTTTAAATATTTCCCTTTCTACAGTCTCTACAGAAACCTTACATGCATTTTTTTCAGGGTTTGAGGACGTTTCTCTGAGAGGGGGTGTCAGGATTTGCCTCCTCATTGTGAATATAGCTGTCTTATTAATCTGACCCCTGGAGTTTAACTACCAAAGTCCAGATTGTATAATCTTTCTTGTCCTGAGAGGCAAGCCATGAAGAATTTAATTGCGGAAAGTCTGGAGAAGGGATACATCAGACCTCATCTTCACCCGTGGCGGTAGGGTTCTTCTTCTTGAAGAAAAAAGATTGTGGTCTATGTCCCTGTTTAGATTTCAAGGAATTAAATCAAATTACTGTCCGAGATTCATACCCTCTTCCTCTGATTCCTGATCTGTTCAGCCAGGTTGTGTGAGCTAAGGTGTGCTCCAAGTTGGATTTAAGTGGGTCTATAACTTGGTTGGAATTAGAGAAGGAGATGAATGGAAGGCAGTGTTCAATACCACTGAGGGTCATTTTGAGAGTCTGGTCATGCCTTTTGGTCTGACCAATGCACCTGCGGTATTTCAGCATTTCATTAATTATATTTTCCATCATTTGGTTGGTAGGTTTGTGGTGGTCTATCTAGATTATATTTTGGTTTACTTTCCTGATTTGGAGACATATCGGGGACATGTTAAACATGTGCTGCAAATATTAAGAGATAAGAAATTATGACAAACTGCAAAAATGTGTTTTTGTCATCCAGGAGGTGCAGTTTTTGGGCTACCTATTGTCATCTTCAGCTTTTCGGATGGATCTGGAGAACATCCATGCTGTCCTTGATTGGGAGCATCCTGAGAACTTGAACGTCCTACAACTTTTGTGGGCTTTAGTAATATTTACCGGGAATTAATCTGGAATTATTCAGTAATTTTGAAACTCCTTACTGACATTACAAGGAAGGGGTTGGACTTTTCCAAATGGTCGGATGGCAATTTCCCAGCGTATCCAGTTTAAACTACTAACACTGACCTGCAAAGCCATCCATAACATTTCTCCTCCATATATTTCTGAACTAATCTCCCCATACCTTCCCTCACATAATCTCCGGTCCTCCCAAGACTTCCTACTCTCCTCCACACTTATTCGCTCCTCACCTAATCGCCTCCAAGATTTCTCCCATCTATCCCCCATCCTCTGGAATTCTTTGCACCAACATATCAGATTATCCACCACATTTCGATCCTTCAGACGGAACCTGAACACCCATCTCTTCAAAAAAGCCTACAACCTGTTATGACCACGTTGCCACCTCAACACCATTGGAGCTACTGCAACCTCCAACCTACTGTCTCCTTCCCCATAATCCTGTAGAATCTAAGCCCACAAGGGCAGGGTCCTCTTCCCTCTGTACCAGTCTATCATTGTTAGTTTGTTTACTGTAAGTGATATTTGCATTTTGATGTAACCCCTTCTCATGTACAGCACCATATATAAATAAATAATAATAATGTCACGGCTCCTGTACTTAGTCAACCCGATGTTTCCCAGCCCTTTGTTATGGAGGTTGATGCACCGGAGGTGGGGGATGGGGCAATGTGTCGTGTCAGGGTCCATCCCTTGGTAAATGGCATCCATGCAACTTCTTTTCTAAAAAATTTTCTTTGGCTGCGAGATATTATGACATGGGTAATAGAGAGCTTTTGGCAATTAAATTGGCATTTGAAGAATGGTGACATTGGTTTTTGGGGGCTGTCCATCCTATTAAAGTTATCACTGACCATAAGAATCTTCAATCAGCTAGGTTGAGACCCTAGGTAATCAAGATGGTCCCTGTCTGTTACTTATTTTAATTTTGTAGTTACTTTCCGTCCAGGGGTGAAAGATGTCAAAGCTACTGCTTTGTCCCGGAGCTTCCCTGGTGGTACTGACAATGAGGACCCTGTTCCGATTTTGCAGAAGGGGTAGTAATTTTGGCATTGTACCCTTTGCTGGAAGGTATTGGGAATCCAGGGGGACTCCTTAGTCTCCTGCCATCCAGGAAGGTTATTTGTGCCACCAAATCTGCACTGCAAAGTATTTTGGTAGCATCACAACTCTGTGCTTGCTGGTAATCCAGGTGGTAAGGCAACCACAGACCTCCTTTCTCATCATCTTTGGTGGTTGGGGTTGCATCGGGATATGGTTGAACAAGTAGATGCTTGTAGTATCTGCGCACAGTCTAAAATACTGCTTACTTGTTCGTCTGGTACCCTTCTCTCACAACCTATTCCTAGTGGACCATGGACACACTTGTTCATGGATTTTATTACAGACCTACCGTTATCTACAGGCAAGACTGTGGTTTTAGTGGTTGTAGATAGGTTCAGTAAAATGGTTCATTTTGTCGCGATACTGCCACTTTCAAATGCCAAGACTCTTTCTCAGCTGTTTATAAATCGGATCATGAAGCTTCACGGGGTTCCCTCTCATGTGGTGTCAGATCGGGATAGGAGGACCCAGTTTGTTTACAAGTTCTGGAGGGCATTCTGATCTAGACTGGGGGTGAAGCTTTCCTTTTCCTCTGCTTTCCATCGTCAGTCAAATGGACAGACTGAACGTTTTTACCAGAATTTGGAGACATACCTCAGGTGTTTTGTCTCGAAAATCAGGAGGATTGAGTTTCCTACTTACCACTGGCAGAATTTGCTATCAATAATCATCGTCATGAATCTACAGGCAGGTCACCGTTCTTTGGTGCATACAGTTACCATCCGCAGTTTGATACTTATAGCAGGGGAGGGACTTCAGGAGTTCAGGAAGAGGAACAATTTGATTCGTCGATCTCCTCGGTGTGGTGGGGGATTCTGAGTAATTTGAAGATTATGGGAAACTGGTACAAACATATGGCTGATATAAAATGCTTGCCAGGTCCGGAGCTTAATGTGAATGACTTTGTGTGGTTGTCTAACAGGAATATCAGGTTAAAGGTTCCTTCCTGGAAGATGGGACCTAGATTTATTGGTCCCTGTAAAATAACCGCCATCATTAATCAAGAGGCATTTTGTCTTGAGCTACCTCAGGCTCTTAAGATCCACAATGTCTTCCATAGGTTTTTGCTCAAGAAGTACTTGGAACCTCTTGAGCCCTCACCTCTACCTCCACTCCCAATAATGGTTGATGGAAATATCCAGTTTCAGATTTCGAGGATTGCAGATTCTCATCTCCAACGTCGTTCCCTACAATACTTTGTACACTGGAAGGGTTACGATCCAGAGGAAAAGATGTGTGTCTCAGCATCAGAGGTGAATGCCCTCAGGCTGGTTCATGCATTTCACACCTCTTATCCTGAGAAAACTGGTCCTGAGCGTCCAGTAGTCACTCGTAGAAGGAGGGTACTGTCACGGGTATGTCAGAAGCTGCAGACAGTCACCCTGCATCTAGCTGCAGAAGGTCTCTGCATTTGGCTTTGCAGATACCTTCTTAACCCTTCTGACTCTTTGACCCAGGGGCAACCTTTCTTCAGCTCTAATTGACACACCTGGATCTGGCTGTTTATAGTCTCCAAGCCTGCTCCTGGGAATCACCGGTGATAATTCCATTTTCTTCTGTTGAGGCTTGGAGCTATAGCAGTAGGCTATCTTCCTCTTTGGTGTTGCTGGAGGACATCTGTGTTACATCTCAGAGCATACTCAAGAGAAGTGTTCCCCCTATTTGTCTATCCCAGCTGTTTTTAGTGGTAGTTGGGATCAACTAGTGAACACCCTATCCTTCCCTAAGCAGGGCTTAATGCCCCGGTCAGGCAGGGAGAAGATTCCTGTTCAGTGATAGGTACAGAACCTACATAGGCACATTTAGAGCAGACAGAGTAACTTTAGAGACGCCTAGCAGTCTCCACTCCCCAATTCCCTAGTGTTGGGCTCCCTTAACCTCTTCCCTTTGTGTTGTAGTCTTTCCTACACTGTGCGTGACAGATTTCCACTGCTAAAAAAAACTGGCTAAGCTTCTCCAATCTGTTATTATTGACAATTTCAACCCCTTAATGACCTCTCATATGTCTTTTAACTGACCTGTGATATAAGAGAAGAGCCTCCCCATACAGGTGACAATCCAGCAGCTGTCAGTTGTGCACTATAGCTGACAACTTTCTGCATCAGCCATGATCAGTGTTTGCATCGTCCATGTCTGTTTAACCCCTCAGATGCTGCTGTCAATAGTGACTACATCATTATAAATGGTTAACAGACAGAGTGTGGGGGCTCCCTTTTTGTCCCAATTGGTGCCCTCAGATCATGATTTTGTGTTACTGATGTTTGCCATGGCAATTCATGACCAAATAGTGGCCTTAGAGTCTGACGGCTGTAGTAATCTGTTCAGAAGTTAGAGGCATTTAGGTGGTAAAAATACACATTTTCATTTCTGTCATGCCACTTTGCATAAATTCCTGAAAAGCACCTGAAGGGTTAATAAACTATACCTGACAAAATAGTATCACTTTTGGGGGTTTCCCAATATATGGAACCCCTAGGCACTTCCAACATGGATAAGTCCCTAAAAAAAATTTTTTGTCAATTTCCTTGACAAAATGAAAAATTACTGCTACATTTTTGAACCTCCTAAAATGCTAACAAAATAAAATAACATTTTACAAATGGTGCTGATTTAAAGCAGGCATGAGGGAAATGTTATTTATTAATGTTTTGCTATGGTATGACTATCTGCATAAAAAATGGCATAGCACTCGGGCCAATGTTAATCTATGAGGCAGCTCCTATCATCCGATGTTTTCTCGGCCGTATTATACGTGCGAGAGAAATCGCAGCATGCTGTGATTGTCACCGTATTACTCCCGAAATATGCCAATGAAAGTCTATCGGTGCAGAAAAAACTAGCACACCACATGGACCATCATAGACTATAGAAAAGCTGGCAATTCAGTGCGGAGTACAGTAAAATCACACTGACAGGTTAGAGTAGAATAGATAAAATTAATGTCTACACATAGTATAGGATGATATATAAATATATATATGTAATTGACATTTATATATATATATATCTTTATATTTCATAGAGAGTTAAATAGCAGAATAGCCGATAATTCAATTGTCGGCTTCTGTAAAATCATTGCAGAACCCGACAGGATATGAGATATGGTTTAAAAACATCTGCCCCCAGCCACCCCAGAAAACGCGCATCTGTAAGATGGCTGGGGGCAGATGTTTTTAGCCAGGGGGGGCAATAACCATGGTCCCTCTCTAGGCTATTAATAGCTGCCCTCAGTCACTGGCTTTCCCTCTCTGGCGGAGAAAATTGTGCAGGAGCCCACTCCAGTTTTTCCGTGATTTAACCCTTTAATTTAACACCTACAGCTCCCAAATTTTACACACACTCCTAACATTATTAGGGAGGGATATATAAAAATCTAACGGATATGAAATGGTTTACTGTATGTAAACCATGTCTCATATCCTGTCGGGTTCGGTAATGATTTAACAACAGCCGACAATTGAATTACCGGCTTTTATGCTATCTAGCTCTGTATGAAATATAAATATATATAAATATATATACGTGTCTCACCGACATATATATATATATATATATACACAGTAAAAACCAAAGGTTTGGACACACCTTCTCATTTAAAGATTTTTCTGTATTTTCATGACTATGAAAATTGTACATTCACACTGAAGGCATCAAAACTATGAATTAACACATGTGGAATTATATACTTAACAAAAATGTGTGAAATAACTGAAATTATGTCTTATATTCTATGTTCTTCAAAGTAGCCACCTTTTGCTTTGATGACTGCTTTGCCCACTCTTGGCATTCTCTTTATGAATTTCATATCCGTTCGATTTTAATATATCCCTCCCTAATCTTTTAAATGAGAAGGTGTGTCCAAACTTTTGGTCTGTACTGTATATATATATATATATATATATATATATATATATATATATATATATATATATATAGACTATATATGCTTTTAGGAATATTTGAGCCCATGAATCCATTATATGTCCATTTTGCAAGCCGTCGAGAAAATATCGTCATACGGATGCCATACGGATGACACACGGATACTTTTTGGAGAATCGCATCCTCGCATTGAATACGGATGACATACGGATAACTGTTCATGAACATTTCTGCATATCTCGGCCGTGTAAAACGGACCAATTTTTATTTACGAAGTGTGGGACTCCAGCCTTCAACGTTTTGAAAATTGCTAATTTTTAATATTTTTCTCAAATTTCTGATATTTTTTATAAATAAACACAAAACATATCGACCTAAATTTACCATTATCATAAAGTATAATGTGTCATGAAAAAACAATCTCAAAATCACTGAAATTTGTAGAAGCGTTCCAGAGTTATTACCACATAAAGTGACATTGGTCAGATTTAAAAAATGGATGGAGTGCTGACAAGTACAACTCCTCTGTAAGGCATGAAAAATAGATGCTGCCCCGAAGCTGGTGGAAAAATCATCCAGAAGATATTGGATTCATTTGATTGAATATGTAGGTAGGCTGCGCTGCTGGAGTAAATCAAACCTTCAGAAATTATGAAGATTTTTTATTCACAATGAATTTTAACACCGTATTTCAGTTTTTTTCGAGTGAAAAACCAAAAGGGCAAAAACATTACAACGGGTGGGTTTTTAGCACCTTTCCGACATCGGGCGTTATAGTACACCGATGTCGGACTCCCTCTCTTTGATGTGGGCTCCAGCGGTGAGCATGTCAGCTGTTTTGAACAGTGATCGTGATCCACCTAAGGCTAGGGTTGCACATTGCGTTAGTGCAACCCGTTTAGCGCTAGCGGGTTGCGCTAACGCAATGTTTTTAATGGGGCCGCGTCCTGGGGTCGCGGTAACGTCCCCGCTCTCGCAGATCCCCGAACAGCGTCCGCGGCGCGCCAGGAAACACCGGCGCGTCGCTAGCGTGTGCCGAACATGGCACGCGCTAGTGCTGCGCGTTCCCATTGCCGTGAATGGGCGCGCTAACAGACGCGTTGCACGGCGTTAATTTCGCCGTGCAATGCTGTCCGTTAAGCACATTCCCATAACGCAATGGGAACCCAGCCTAAGGCTATTAAACCACCCGGTAAAACTCTTACAGCGGCATTTAACGTGTGCTTCAAGCAATTGCGCCGGAAATGCGCCCATCCATGACCTGCATCACGTGATCATGGGTCACCGATGGGCTGGCATGACAGATGTCTCCTGCAGACCTATATGGTTCTCACTGCTGGATTGCTATGAGGCCGGCGTCACACTAGAGAGTTTTACGGACGTATGAGAGGCGCAAAAACTATGCATTGCACACGGACCAATGTTTCTTTATGGAGCAGCGCCTATCTGCCGTATATTTCTCAGCTGTATTTTAGGGGCATAGAAAATCGCAGCATGCTGCTTTTGTCATTGTATTGCACAAAAAACCCGCCAATGAAAGTCTATGGGGGCGAGAAAGATACGGATTACACACGGACCATCAGTGTGACTTGGAAGAAATACGTACCGATGTTCTGTAGAAAAGCTGGCAATTCAGCACAGTGTACAGTAAAATCACACTGACAGGTTTGAATAGAATAGATAGAATAAATGTCCACACATAGTATAGGTATATACATATATATATATATATATATATATATATATATATATATATATATTTCTATTTATTACAGCCCTAGATAGCAGAAAAGCCGGCAATTCAATTGCCGGCTTTTGATATCTCCTTCCCAAACCCGACAGGATATGAGACATGGTTTACATACAGTAAACCATTTCATATCCCTTTTTTTTTTTACATATTCCTCACTACTAAAGTTAGATGTGTCTGTGTGTAAAATTTTGTGGCTGTAGCTGTTAAAATAAATAAAGGGTTAAATCACGGAAAAAATTGGTGTGGGCTCCCGTGCAATTTTCTCCTCCAGAGTGGGAAAGCCAGTGACTGAGGGCAGATATTAATAGCCTAGAGAGGGACCATGTATATTGGCCCCCCCTGGTTAAAAACATCTGCCCCCAGCCACCCCAGAAAAGGCACATCTGTAAGATGTGCTTATTCTGCCACTTAGCCTCTCTCTTCCCACTCCCCTGTAGCGGTGGGATATGGGGTAATAAAGGGTTAATATCACCTTGCTATTGTAAAGTGACATTTGGTCGCGGCAACACTGCATTTAACTGCAATAATGGGCGACGAAAAGATCTTACCTTCACCAAAATGGTATCATTAAAAATGTAAGCTCAGCATTCAAAAATAAGCCCTCACTCAACCCGAGATCCTGAAAAGTGGAGAAGATACGGGTCTCGTAAAATGACAATTTTTTTTAAACAAATTTTGGATTTTTTTTTTCACCACTTAAGTAAAAATAAAAAACTAGACATGTTTGGTGTCTATAAACTCGTAATGACCTGGAGAATCGAAATGGCAGGTCAGTTTTAGCATTTAGTGAACATAGTAAAAAAGCAAAACAAAAAACAAGTGTGGGATGGCACACTTTTTTTGCAATTTCTTGGAATTTTTTCCCATTTTCCAGTATATGACATGGTAAAACCAATAGTGTCATTCAAAAGTACAACTCGTTCTGCAAAAAACAAGCTCTCACATGCCATATTGATGGAAAAATAAAAAAGTTATGGCTCTAGGAAAAAGGGGAGCGAAAAACAGAAACCAAAAACAAAAAGGGCTCTGTCATGAAGGGGTTAATACCGTGTATTTTCCCTCTAACATCAATGGCAGCTTGAAGTATTTTGTGGTAGTTGTGGATGAGTTTCTTTATTTTCTCAGATGGTAAAGCTGCCCACTGTTCCTGACAAAAAGCCTCCAGTTCCTGTAAATTCCTGGGCTGTCTAGCATGAACTGCACACTTCAGATCTCCCCAGAGTGGCTCAATGATATTGAGGTTAGAAGATCAAGATGGACATTCCAGAAACTTCACTTTGTTCTGCTGTAGCCAATGACAGGTCAACTTGGCCTTGTGTTTTGGATCGTTGTCATGTTGGAACATCCCAGTACATCCCATGTGCAGCTTCTGGGCTGATGAGTGCATATTTGCCTCCAGTATTTGCTGACAACATGATGCATTCATCTTTCCTTCAATTTTGACCAAGTTTCCTGTACCTTTGTAGCCCACACATTCCCAAAACATCAGCGATCCATCTCCATGCTTTACAGTAGGAATGGTGTTTCTTTCATCATAGGCCTCGTTGACCTCTTTCCAAATGTAACGTTTATGATTGTGGCCAAAAAGTTCAATTTTGGTCTCATCACTCCAAGTTACCTTCTTCCAGAAATTTTGAGACTTGTCTCTGTGCTGTTTTGCGTATTGTAGGTGATATACTTTGTGACATTTGCTCAGTAATGGCTTTCTTCTGGCGACTCGACCATGTAGCCCATTTTTCTTCAAGAGCCTCCTTTTTGTGCATCTTGAAACGGCCACACCACTAGTTTCCAGAGAGTCCTGTGTTTCAGCTGATGTTATTTGTGGGTTGTGCCTATGGGTGTTCCCTATGTATTTGCCTTCTTTTTGTTGCTTTTAAAAACCCAGCTGCTGTTATGTTTTGCACTTTTCCATTTTTCAACTTGAAAAGACACAACGGCATTGAAATGCTCTGTGAATAAAAGGCCTTTTCTTCATCATCATTTCTGAGGAAATGATTCATTCCAGCAGCGTAGCCCAGCAGCGTAGCCCACCTATGAGGTCATCCAACTGGATCCTTATAACCATGAAAAGCACAGAACATGTATCTGACAAACAGATGTCTGAATGAGGCCTAATGTTGTGAATTCTGTTGTCGAACTCCCTCCTGTGGTCGTGAATGGTACTTCGGCGAGTTCTGTCCATGGACTCCCTCTGGTGGCTATGAGTGAAGCTGCTGCTTCTGAGGTTCCTTACACAGGTGACGTGGTTTATCCTTTGGTTGGCTGCTCTATTTAACTCCACTCAGATCGTTACTCCATGCCAGCTGTCAATGTTCCTGCATTGGTTCAGTTCGCTCTTGGATCTTTCTGGTGACCTGTCTTCTCCAGCAGAAGCTAAGTTCCTGATAGTTATTATTTGTTCATTGTTTCCTTGTCCAGCTGGTTATCATGATTTTGTCTTGCTAGCTGGAAGCTCTGGGATGCAGAGTGGCATCTCCGCACCGTTAGTCGGTGCGGAGGTCTTTTTGCACACTCTGCGTGGCCTTTTGGCGTTCAGAAGGTTTCATTTTTGGGTTTCATTTTTTCCCCTTCTACTATCGAGATGGACCCTGTTAAAGTTCAGGCCATTTATGATTGGACTCAGCCGACATCTGTGAAGAGCCTGCAGAAGTTCCTGGGCTTTGCTAATTTTTACCGTCGCTTCATCGCTAATTTTTCTAGTATTGCTAAACCGTTGACTGATTTGACCAAGAAAGGTGCTGATGTGGTCAATTGGTCCTCTGCGGCTGTAGAGGCTTTTCAGGAGTTGAAGCGTCGTTTTTCTTCTGCCCCTGTGTTGTGCCAGCCAGATGTTTCACTCCCGTTTCAGGTCGAGGTTGATGCTTCTGAGATTGGAGCAGGGGCTGTTTTGTCGCAAAGAAGTTCTGATGGCTCGGTGATGAAACCATGTGCCTTCTTTTCTAGAAAATTCTCACCTGCTGAGCGCAATTATGATGTTGGCAATCGAGAGTTGTTGGCCATGAAGCGGGCATTCGAGGAGTGGCGACATTGGCTTGAAGGAGCTAAACATCGCGTGGTGGTCTTGACGGATCACAAGAATTTGACTTATCTCGAGTCTGCCAAACGGTTGAATCCTAGACAGGCTCGATGGTCGCTCTTTTTCTCCCGTTTTGATTTTGTGGTTTCATACCTTCCGGGATCTAAGAATGTGAAGGCTGATGCCCTGTCAAGGAGTTTTGTGCCTGACTCTCCGGGTGTTCCGGAGCCGGCGGGTATTCTTAAAGAGGGGGTAATTTTGTCTGCCATCTCCCCTGATTTGCGGCGCGTGCTGCAGAAGTTTCAGGCTGATAGACCTGACCGTTGTCCAGCAGAGAGACTGTTTGTCCCTGATAGATGGACTAGTAGAGTTATCTCTGAGGTTCATTGTTCGGTGTTGGCTGGTCATCCTGGAATCTTTGATACCAGAGATTTGGTGGCTAGATCCTTTTGGTGGCCTTCTTTGTCACGGGATGTGCGTTCTTTTGTGCAGTCCTGTGGAACTTGTGCTCTGGCTAAGCCCTGCTGTTCTCGTGCCAGTGGGTTGCTTTTGCCCTTGCCGGTCCCGAAGAGGCCCTGGACGCATATTTCCATGGATTTTATTTCTGATCTCCCTGTTTCTCAAAGGATGTCGGTAATTTGGGTGGTTTGTTATCGCTTCTCTAAGATGGTCCATTTGGTACCCTTGTCTAAATTGCCTTCCTCCTCTGATTTGGTGCCATTGTTTTTCCAGCATGTGGTTCGTTTGCATGGCATTCCAGAGAACATCGTCTCGGACAGAGGTTCCCAGTTTGTTTCGAGGTTTTGGCAGTCCTTTTGTGTTAAGATGGGCATTGATTTGTCTTTTTCTTCGGCTTTCCATCCTCAGACTAATGGCCAAACCGAACGAACTAATCAGACTTTGGAAACATATCTGAGATGCTTTGTTTCTGCTGATCAGGATGATTGGGTGTCCTTCTTGCCTTTGGCTGAGTTCGCCCTTAATAATCGGGCCAGCTCGGCTACTTTAGTTTCTCCTTTTTTCTGTAATTCTGGTTTCCATCCTCGTTTCTCTTCAGGGCAGGTTGAGCCTTCGGACTGTCCTGGTGTGGATATGGTGGTGGACAGGTTGCAGCAGATTTGGACTCATGTGGTGGACAATTTGACATTGTCCCAGGAGAAGGCTCAACGTTTCGCTAACCGCCGGCGCATTGTTGGTCCCCGACTTCGTGTTGGGGATTTGGTTTGGTTGTCATCTCGTCATGTTCCTATGAAGGTTTCCTCTCCTAAGTTTAAGCCTCGTTTCATTGGGCCATATAAGATTTCTGAAGTTCTTAATCCTGTGTCATTTCGTTTGGACCTTCCAGCTTCTTTTGCCATCCATAATGTGTTCCATAGGTCGTTGTTGCGGAGATACGTGGCGCCTATGGTTCCCTCCGTTGATCCTCCTGCCCCGGTGTTGGTCGAGGGGGAGTTGGAGTATGTGGTGGAGAAGATTTTGGATTCTCGTGTTTCGAGACGGAAACTCCAGTACCTGGTCAAGTGGAAGGGTTATGGTCAGGAAGATAATTCCTGGGTTTTTGCCTCTGATGTTCATGCTGCCGATCTAGTTTGTGCCTTTCATTTGGCTCATCCTGATCGGCCTGGGGGCTCTGGTGAGGGTTCGGTGACCTCTCCTCCTCAAGGGGGGGTACTGTTGTGAATTCTGTTGTCGAACTCCCTCCTGTGGTCGTGAATGGTACTTCGGCGAGTTCTGTCCATGGACTCCCTCTGGTGGCTGTGAGTGAAGCTGCTGCTTCTGAGGTTCGTTACACAGGTGACATGGTTTATCCTTTGGTTGGCTGCTCTATTTAACTCCACTCAGATCGTTACTCCATGCCAGCTGTCAATGTTCCTGCATTGGTTCAGTTCGCTCTTGGATCTTTCTGGTGACCTGTCTTCTCCAGCAGAAGCTAAGTTCCTGATAGTTATTATTTGTTCATTGTTTCCTTGTCCAGCTGGTTATCATGATTTTGTCTTGCTAGCTGGAAGCTCTGGGATGCAGAGTGGCATCTCCGCACCGTTAGTCGGTGCGGAGGTCTTTTTGCACACTCTGCGTGGCCTTTTGGCGTTCAGAAGGTTTCATTTTTGGGTTTCATTTTTTCCCCTTCTACTATCGAGATGGACCCTGTTAAAGTTCAGGCCATTTATGATTGGACTCAGCCGACATCTGTGAAGAGCCTGCAGAAGTTCCTGGGCTTTGCTAATTTTTACCGTCGCTTCATCGCTAATTTTTCTAGTATTGCTAAACCGTTGACTGATTTGACCAAGAAAGGTGCTGATGTGGTCAATTGGTCCTCTGCGGCTGTAGAGGCTTTTCAGGAGTTGAAGCGTCGTTTTTCTTCTGCCCCTGTGTTGTGCCAGCCAGATGTTTCACTCCCGTTTCAGGTCGAGGTTGATGCTTCTGAGATTGGAGCAGGGGCTGTTTTGTCGCAAAGAAGTTCTGATGGCTCGGTGATGAAACCATGTGCCTTCTTTTCTAGAAAATTCTCACCTGCTGAGCGCAATTATGATGTTGGCAATCGAGAGTTGTTGGCCATGAAGCGGGCATTCGAGGAGTGGCGACATTGGCTTGAAGGAGCTAAACATCGCGTGGTGGTCTTGACGGATCACAAGAATTTGACTTATCTCGAGTCTGCCAAACGGTTGAATCCTAGACAGGCTCGATGGTCGCTCTTTTTCTCCCGTTTTGATTTTGTGGTTTCATACCTTCCGGGATCTAAGAATGTGAAGGCTGATGCCCTGTCAAGGAGTTTTGTGCCTGACTCTCCGGGTGTTCCGGAGCCGGCGGGTATTCTTAAAGAGGGGGTAATTTTGTCTGCCATCTCCCCTGATTTGCGGCGCGTGCTGCAGAAGTTTCAGGCTGATAGACCTGACCGTTGTCCAGCAGAGAGACTGTTTGTCCCTGATAGATGGACTAGTAGAGTTATCTCTGAGGTTCATTGTTCGGTGTTGGCTGGTCATCCTGGAATCTTTGATACCAGAGATTTGGTGGCTAGATCCTTTTGGTGGCCTTCTTTGTCACGGGATGTGCGTTCTTTTGTGCAGTCCTGTGGAACTTGTGCTCTGGCTAAGCCCTGCTGTTCTCGTGCCAGTGGGTTGCTTTTGCCCTTGCCGGTCCCGAAGAGGCCCTGGACGCATATTTCCATGGATTTTATTTCTGATCTCCCTGTTTCTCAAAGGATGTCGGTAATTTGGGTGGTTTGTTATCGCTTCTCTAAGATGGTCCATTTGGTACCCTTGTCTAAATTGCCTTCCTCCTCTGATTTGGTGCCATTGTTTTTCCAGCATGTGGTTCGTTTGCATGGCATTCCAGAGAACATCGTCTCGGACAGAGGTTCCCAGTTTGTTTCGAGGTTTTGGCAGTCCTTTTGTGTTAAGATGGGCATTGATTTGTCTTTTTCTTCGGCTTTCCATCCTCAGACTAATGGCCAAACCGAACGAACTAATCAGACTTTGGAAACATATCTGAGATGCTTTGTTTCTGCTGATCAGGATGATTGGGTGTCCTTCTTGCCTTTGGCTGAGTTCGCCCTTAATAATCGGGCCAGCTCGGCTACTTTAGTTTCTCCTTTTTTCTGTAATTCTGGTTTCCATCCTCGTTTCTCTTCAGGGCAGGTTGAGCCTTCGGACTGTCCTGGTGTGGATATGGTGGTGGACAGGTTGCAGCAGATTTGGACTCATGTGGTGGACAATTTGACATTGTCCCAGGAGAAGGCTCAACGTTTCGCTAACCGCCGGCGCATTGTTGGTCCCCGACTTCGTGTTGGGGATTTGGTTTGGTTGTCATCTCGTCATGTTCCTATGAAGGTTTCCTCTCCTAAGTTTAAGCCTCGTTTCATTGGGCCATATAAGATTTCTGAAGTTCTTAATCCTGTGTCATTTCGTTTGGACCTTCCAGCTTCTTTTGCCATCCATAATGTGTTCCATAGGTCGTTGTTGCGGAGATACGTGGCGCCTATGGTTCCCTCCGTTGATCCTCCTGCCCCGGTGTTGGTCGAGGGGGAGTTGGAGTATGTGGTGGAGAAGATTTTGGATTCTCGTGTTTCGAGACGGAAACTCCAGTACCTGGTCAAGTGGAAGGGTTATGGTCAGGAAGATAATTCCTGGGTTTTTGCCTCTGATGTTCATGCTGCCGATCTAGTTTGTGCCTTTCATTTGGCTCATCCTGATCGGCCTGGGGGCTCTGGTGAGGGTTCGGTGACCTCTCCTCCTCAAGGGGGGGTACTGTTGTGAATTCTGTTGTCGAACTCCCTCCTGTGGTCGTGAATGGTACTTCGGCGAGTTCTGTCCATGGACTCCCTCTGGTGGCTGTGAGTGAAGCTGCTGCTTCTGAGGTTCGTTACACAGGTGACATGGTTTATCCTTTGGTTGGCTGCTCTATTTAACTCCACTCAGATCGTTACTCCATGCCAGCTGTCAATGTTCCTGCATTGGTTCAGTTCGCTCTTGGATCTTTCTGGTGACCTGTCTTCTCCAGCAGAAGCTAAGTTCCTGATAGTTATTATTTGTTCATTGTTTCCTTGTCCAGCTGGTTATCATGATTTTGTCTTGCTAGCTGGAAGCTCTGGGATGCAGAGTGGCATCTCCGCACCGTTAGTCGGTGCGGAGGTCTTTTTGCACACTCTGCGTAGTTTTTTGTGCTGACCGCAAAGGTAACTTTCCTATCCTCTGTCTGTTTAGTAAGTCTGGCCTCCCTTTGCTGAAACCTGTTTCATTTCTGCGTTTGTGACTTTCATCTTTACTCACAGTCAATATATGTGGGGGGCTGCCTTTTCCTTTGGGGAATTTCTCTGAGGCAAGGTAGGCTTTATTTTCTTTCTCTAGGGCTAGCTAGCTCTTAGGCTGTGAAGAGGCGTCTAGGGAGAGTCAGGAACGCTCCACGGCTATTTCAAGTTGTTGTGATAGGATTAGGGCCTGCGGTCAGCAGAGCTCCCACATCCCAGAGCTTGTCCTGTGTGAGTTTAACTATCAGGTTGTGCCGGGTGCTCCTAAACACCAGGTCATAACAGCCTAAATAGCATTAAAAACAAATGCAAGAATACCACAGATCAACTGGCTTTTAGGACGGAGCAGTGATGGACAGAGACACAGAAACCACCGGAGACTAGACGGAGGTGGACATGACTTGGGGATGGGTGGACTGAGAACTCCTGCAGCCTTTGTTTGTATTGCAGTGTAGATTTTAAACAAGAGTGATGTTGCTTTAAGAGGAAGGAGTTTAGATGTTTGTGCCTGGTGTATTACTGTGAGGAGGGTGGGGCTTATATGGGGGAGGCAACTCTGGCTCTCCCTCTTTCTCTCACACAATGGACAGGAGGAAACATTGGAGGAAACATGTCTGCAGTTTCAGGGAGTATAATACTGGGGTTATCACCTCACATTATATCTGATAGGAGCACATTCACTTCACACATCATATATTAGTGTAGTATCAGCTCCTACATCATATATGGGATCAATTTTACCTCAGAAATTCATGTAGCTGCCATGTTCCCTCATGTGAACTTCCCTGCAGACATGGCTGATATACTACTCCACATTCATCATGTATTAGTGTAGTCTCAGCTCTTACATCTTATTTGGGAGCAATATTACCTCAGAAATTCATGTAGCCGCCATGTTCCCTCATGTGTACCTCCCTGCAGACATGGCTGATATACTACTCCACATTCATCATGTATTAGTGTAGTCTCAGCTCTTACATCTTATTTGGGAGCAATATTACCTCAGAGATTCATGTAGCTGCCATGTTCCTTCATGGGTCTGTTACAAGTTGCCTCACACACTGCAGAGACAGCTCCTGTGTGACCTGCTTACAGACATGGCTGTTGTGTATTATTTCTGCTGTATTATACAGAGTCTTCATGAGTTTTGTGTATCTGTGTAATGTGTCAGAGCATTGGCACATACAGTGTCTGCTATTGGTAGCGTGGAGCTGGGCAGTTACAGGGACTAGTCACTGGTGAGAGGGAGCAGTAACGAGGTGGTATATATATACCTTATATATATGAGGGTAAGAGGCTTCATGTCTGTGCATTGCATACTGCTTTCTGCTGATTCCCCTCTTCCCATTTATGGAGTCTGGTGACCGTATGTGACCTCATCTCTGCTGCAGTACAGTCTGATGATGCTGGGTGATAACCAGGTTACTATCACTATCTATATGTGATATATGAGAAAAGGCTCCATCTTTGCGCAGCATGCTTATCATGTATACAGACTTTGAGTACATGTTAGATCCTGGGTCTCCAGGTTATTTTCCTTGCTGCACATATAATCTGTGCATGACTTCCAAATCCGTGCTTTATTTCTGGAGATAAGGCAGCCTTTAGTCTTATTATGTTGCATGCTGTCCTGCCTGATATATCCACCCCTTTTTCTGTATATACTTATGGCTGCAGGCAGCTTATCACAAGCCTGAGTGGATTACCTGGAGCCTTACTACATATATTTTATCAGGTGTCAATAATTATTCAGGGAGTAATTCAGCACATGGTGGGGTGGTGAGTGGGCACTAATAACTCAGCACATGGCGGGGGCAGTGAGTGGGCACTAATAACTCAGCACATGGTGGGGGCAGTGAGTGGGCACTAATAACTCAGCACATGGCGGGCAGTGAGTGGGCACTCCTAGTGTGATGCTGCACCTTGCTCTGGAGAATACATCATGGGCCCAGTTTTCAGCCCTGTCTCTTGTCTATTGTATGTAGGTAGTGTGACTGACTGGGGACACAGACCTTGCAGTTTTCTGCACATACACTTATGGCTGCAGGCAGCTTACACTAGACCTACATATTATATTTTCTTATGATGTATGTGCAGCTGGTGGTTAGAGAGCCTGTCTGTAACTGCTGTAGAGGAGCAGGCGGCTTCTTTATTGTTACAGCATATAACAGCATTGCCCTTCATTGAATGTATCTGACCTTATGATGGGACATTTTACAGGATCAACCTGTAATATGCCTTGGTTGTAAACTTACATGGTGTTTTCATCTTCACTTATCCCACATCTTGTGCAGTTAGGGGGGGGGAGGGGTCCTTGAAGTTGGTTATAAATTGGTCTGGGGGATCCATTGGGAAATGGATTCCTCTTTTTGGAATTTAATTTGGTTCTTGATCTGGTGAATGGTAGAGGGGATTTTCAGCAAGGGTTTGTTGAATCCTCAGGAAGTTCAAGTGAACATTGGAACCCTGTGGTTGTGGTGCTCCCGAGCTAGTGGGGTAACGGCTGGGAGTAATTGTTGATACATTTTATGTTCACTTTTTGTTTGGTAATTACCAGATCTTATGAGCTTCAAGGACTCCTCCCAGCATGTTAATATTCTTTATGCGTTGATGTTTTATTGTATGCTGTTTTTAATTCTTATATTGTCCCCTTCATATATTTGCAGGAATGGTGTATATCCACTGAGTGCTAAATTTTATATTACCTAAGATGGTGGATAGCACAGACTAAGTGGATTACCTGGAGCCGGGCAGTTGGGGGGTTCCTTGAAGTTCGTTACAAATTGGTCTGGGGGGTCCATTGGGATATGGATTCTTCCTTTTGGTATTAAATATGGTTCTGATCTGGTGAAATGTGGAGGGGAGTTTTGGCAAAGGTTTGTCGGATCCTCAGGAAGTTCAAGTGAACATTGGAACCCTGTGGTTATGGTGCTCCCGAGCTAGTGGGGTAACGGCTGGGAGTAATTGTTGGTACATTTTATGTTCACTTTATGCTTGGTAATCTCCAGATCTTATGAGCTTCAAGGACTCCTCCCAGCTAGCTAAGGTTATTTATGCTTTGTTGGGTTATTGTATGTTTGTATTAATAAAGGTGTGTATTTAAAAAAAAAAAAAAAGCACTTATTTGTGTCTTTTTTTAGTGGGTCCTTGAAGCTAATTATAATTTGGTCAGTAGGGGTAACCATCTCAGGTATGGACCCTCTGTTTAGGGGGGTGTTCATCATAGTATCACCCCTTGTGTGGAGGACTAAACATCTCGGGTGTGGCCCCTGGATGGAGGGGTGTACATCATAGTATGACCCCGTGGAATGGAGATGCAACCATCTTTGGTATGGCCCCCTGGTGTGGAGGAGTGACCATCACGGTATGGCCCCCTGGTCTCCAGAAGCATTTATATCTTACAAGACCCTGTTAGGGTAAAGTCCCTGTGGTCATGGCAATCATATTCTACATGCATACAAATTGGGTTATATGCCTGGGGTGTTGGACGAGGTCCTGAATAGTACCTGGACAGGTCATATGCCTGGGGTGTTGGACGAGGTTCTGAATAACACCTGGACAGGTCATATGCCTGGGGTGTTGGACTACGTTCTGAATAGCACCTGGACAGGTTATATGCCTGGGGTATTGGACTGACGTCCTGAATAGCACCTGGACAGGTTATATGCCTGGGGTATTGGACTGACGTCCTGAATAACACCTGGACAGGTCATATGCCTGGGGTGTTGGACTACGTTCTGAATAGCACCTGGACAGGTCATATGCCTGGGGTGTTGGACTACGTTCTGAATAGCACCTGGACAGGTTATATGCCTGGGGTATTGGACTGACATCCTGAATAGCACCTGGACAGGTCATATGCCTGGGATGTTGGACTGATGTCCTGAATAGCACCTGGACAGGCCATATGCCTGGGGTGTTGGACAAGGTCCTGAATAGTACCTGTGACTTGAGAATGCTGAGGCACAGATTTTGACTGTTTATATTGACCAACTCCTATTTCTTTCAAGGTTGTTGTCTGGACAATGCAGTAATCTGGGGCATCAAACTGAAGAGCAATGTACCTAATATGGATGCCCTGGAGTCAGTGGGAGTGACTAAGAGAAAAGTAATAAAGTGCATCCCGATGCCCTTGAGCCAGTGGGAGCGGCTAGGGGTGAAGACATCAAGTGCATTGACACGAAGGGCAATGTGCCTATTCCCAATGCCTTTGTCCCAGTTGGAGAAGATTAATGGTATATGTTATCAAGTGCCTGTAAAGCAATTAACAATGGCGTGGCAAGGTTATTAATAATGTCTTTGTAGACTTTTCTGCAATAGGCTTATTTCATTCACCATGTCCAAATATTGCAGAAATTATTTAAATTATTTAATGATCGGTTATAATGTCGATATTATATTGTGTATGGCACTTAATTACTCCTTGTTTATAGTATCTTTCTCTTTATATACACTCATCACTTTTTGGGTAGTAATAGTAAGTGGGTTTAAGAATTGGTTACTGCACAGCCCAGCTACTGTATGTAATGGTGGTTTCTTGAACTGAAATCTGTGAATTAGTGAGTTATTAGAGCTGGCTACAATACATGCAGTATAATAGTTGTTGAGGCATCACAGATGTCATTATACAGGTAGTCAGACTTTGTTATGGTTTAGTTTCTGCATTCCCTATTATAGGATCCACATTGCAGGGTGTTTAGCGGCTGGTATTTTGCTGTAGTTACCATATTATCGATCATAATTTGGTAGTGTTGCATTGTTAAAATTAATCTGTTGCAGTCCTGGAATTTTGTTCCTTATATGCACAGTCTTTCCATAGCATGCAGATCTGGTTGATGACTTTATTAGGCATGGGTGATGGGGGTCGAGTCCATTCAAGGTGTCAAATGGCCTCGCTGGTGGCGGTTTAGGAGTCAGGTGGAAGTTGCAGACAAGTTAAGGTGGACTCATTTTAACTAATAGAGGATGTAAAACCTCATGGTGGTGAGCAGGCTCGGCTTTGGTGGCCAGCCTCAAGGACGTTGTAATGGTAACATCAATCAGGGGCGGGCACAGTGGTTAAGCACAGGAGTGAGGATAATAGGGTCATTGGTGCCCTGAAAGTTTACTGGCTCTGCTTGAATGGCAAGCCAGTGCGTGCAGCCCCTTTATGGCTGTCTGTCCTGGTGCTGTATGTCAGACAGCAGGGGATATCGCAGTACTTGTGAATCCCAATTTACTAGCACTCCACCTGACTCCTACTGTGATTATTTAATCCTGTGATTTGAATAAAAGCTGTGGCCATTTTGACAACCAAAATAATGTGTTTTGTGTATTTATTTTAGTACCTAGGTTTACAGTAGTTATGGTGGTTTTAAGAAGGAGTGGGGTCCATCCCATATCCAAAAGTCATGGTTACACAGCACTATATAGGCATAGTTTTGGTTGGTTACAAGTAGTGTTGAGCGATACCGTCCGATACTTGAAAGTATCGGTATCGGATAGTATCGGCCGATACCCGAAAAATATCGGATATCGCCGATACCGATATCCGATACCAATACAAGTCAATGGGACATCAAGTATCGGAAGGTATTCTCATGGTTCCCAGGGTCTGAAGGAGAGGAAACTCTCCTTCAGGCCCTGGGATCCATAGGGATGTGTAAAATAAAGAATTAAAATAAAAAATATTGATATATTTACCTCTCCGGCGGCACCTGAACTCAGCGCGGGTAACCGGCAGGCTTCTTTGTTCAAAATCAGCGCTTTTAGGACCTGAGAATCACGTCCCGGCTTCTGATTGGTCGCGGGCCGCCCATGTGACCGCCACGCGACCAATCACAAGCCGCGACGTCACCGCAAGCTATTAGCGCGCTCATTTTTGAAAAATGAGCGCGTTAATGACTTTCAAAGACGTAGCGGCTTGTGATTGGTCGCGGCCGCGACCAATCACATGCCGCTACGTCCTTGAAAGCCATTAACGCGCTCATTTTTAAAAATGAGCGCGTTAATAGCTTGCGGTGACGTCGCGGCTTGTGATTGGTCGCGTGGCCGCGACCAATCACAAGCCGCTACGTCTTTGAAAGTCATTAACGCGCTCATTTTTCAAAAATGAGCGCGCTAATAGCTTGCGGTGACGTCGCGGCTTGTGATTGGTCGCGTGGCGGTCACATGGGCGGCCCGCGACCAATCAGAAGCCGGGACGTGATTCTCAGGTCCTAAAAGCGCTGATTTTGAACAACGAAGCCTGCCGGTTACCCGCGCTGAGTCCAGGGGCCGCCGGAGAGGTAAATATATCAATATTTTTTATTTTAATTCTTTATTTTACACATCTCTATGTATCCGATACCGATACCCGATACCACAAAAGTATCGGATCTCGGTATCGGAATTCCGATACCGCAAGTATCGGCCGATACCCGATACTTGCGGTATCGGAATGCTCAACACTAGTTACAAGTCAAAGCTGAGGCACAGAGCTGTATTTTAGCTGGGTGGCACTTTGTGCTCTGGAAACCTATCGCAGCCAGCATACCTTGCACTTGTAGGTGCAGGACACAAATGTATATACAGACACACTTTCATTCTATAGAGTTCACCTTGTGTGGCTACCACATCATCTTTACAGGTCATAGAATGCTCCCAATTAAGGACGCAGATAATTCACTGTCTCAGGCCTCAGCGGAGCTGGTCACCACCAGGCTACTCATTCTGTTGCTGTCTCTGGTCTATGTTTCACTAGTTATAGACAGTTTTAAGACAGGTAGGCTGGTGTTGTCAGTTGTTTCAAATGACCTCATGGTCCATCTTCTTAGATCCCAATATGCATGTACATACATACCAGGAAAAGTTCCTAATATAAATTTTAACCCCTTTGAGACGAAGCCTGCTTTCACTTTAACCCCTTACCGGCATCGGACGTACTATACCGTCCGATGCCGGCTCCCCTGCTTTGATGCAGGGCTCCGCGGTGAGCCCGCACCAAAGCCGGGACATGTCAGCTGTTTTGAACAGCTGACATGAGCCTGTAATAGGTGCGGGCAGAATCGCGATCTGCCCGCACCTATTAACTAGTTAAATGCCGCTGTCAAACGCAGACAGCGGCATTTAACTACCGCTTCCGGCCGGGCGGCCGGAAATGACGTAATCGCCGACCCCCGTCACATGTCCGGGGGTCGGCGATGCGTCTCCATTGTAGCCATAGAGGTCCTTGAGACCGCTATGGTTACTGATTGCCCATCGGTGTGAGCGCCACCCTGTGGTCGGCGCTCACAGCACACGTGCAATTCTGCTACATAGCAGCGATCAGCAGATCGCTGCTATGTAGCATAGCCGATCGTGCTGTGCCTGCTTCTAGCCTCCCATGGAGGCTATTGAAGCATGGCAAAAGTTAAAAAAAAAAGTTTAAAAAAATGTGAAAAAAATAAAATAAACATAAAAGTTTAAATCACCCCCCTTTCGCCCCAATCAAAATAAATCAATAAAAAAAATATCAAATCTACGCATATTTGGTATCGCCGCGCTCAGAATTGCCCGATCTATCAAATAAAAAAAAGTATTAACCTGATCGCTAAACAGCGTAGCGGGAAAAAAACTCGAAACGCCAGAATTACGTTTTTTTGGTCGCCGCGACATTGCATTAAAATGCAATAACGGGCGATCAAAAGAACGTATCTGCACCGAAATGCTATCATTAAAAACGTCATCTCGGCACGCAAAAAATAAGCCCTCAACCGACCCCAGATCACGAAAAATGGAGACGCTACGAGTATCGGAAAATGGCGCAATTTTTTTTTTTTTTTTTTTTTAGCAAAGTTTGGAATTTTTTTTCACCACTTAGATAAAAAATAACCTAGTCATGTTTGGTGTCTATGAACTCATAATGACCTGGAGAATCATAATGGCAGGTCATTTTTAGCATTTAGTGAACCTAGCAAAAAAGCCAAACAAAAAACCAATGTGGGATTGCACTTTTTTTGCAATTTCACCGCACTTGGAATTCTTTTCCCGTTTTCTAGTACACGACATGCTAAAACCAATGATGTCGTTCAAAAGTACAACTCGTCCCGCAAAAAATAAGCCCTCACATGGCCAAATTGACGGAAAAATAAAAAAAGTTATGGCTCTGGGAAGGAGGGGAGCGAAAAACGAACACGGAAAAACGAAAAATCCCCCGGTCATGAAGGGGTTAATGACCAGGCCAGGGCCGGACTGGGACTAAAATTCAGCCCTGGCATTTGAAGTTACACAGGCACACTTGTCATATGGTGGCTGTATTATATATTAATAGAACACTTGTAGGTTACAAGAAGTGATGGGAGTGTAACATGACTTATAACATATAATTACAGCTGTATCCAGCATTACAGCTCAGTCCTATTTATGGCTTTTAGTTGCAGTACCAAGAAAAGCCGCTACTTTACCTACATAACTGAATCTCGTAGATCAGGGGTCTTACCTTGAGAGCCACATTCTGCTATGAAAGTTGGTTGAGAGCCACATTGTAGTACAGTGTATATGGTCAGTGTACAGGTAACACACTGAGTCACCAGTGACGTCTGTATGTGAAGTCCTTCATCTTTGCTTTTCATCTTCATCCAGCACAGACAACCGTTACTTCTTCCAGCCAGGGATTGTCTGTGTAGGAAATAATGCAGTTATCTAGAGCTCCGCTTGCAGAACACAATACTTTTTTCCCCCAAATTCTAAACTACACCAGATGAAGAAAAAAAGGCAACAGTGTTGCTATACACAGTAAAAGGATCGCCTCCCCCATTTAAAACACTATCCTCAAAAAATAAAATAAATACCTCACTGCAGTAATAATATCCCCCATCCTGACCCCCGTGTGTCTCATTCTTTGCTCCAGCCATATGTTCTCCCATCCTGCCTCCATGTGATATCCCATCCTGTCCAATCTGTCCCATGATCTTGCCCCACCTGTCCCATGATCCTGCCCCATCTGTCCCATGATCCTGCCCCATCTGCCCCATGATCCTGCCCCATCTGTTCCATGATCCTGCCTCATGATCCTGACCCATGATCCTGCCCCATCTGTCTCCATTATATCCATCCTGCCCCATGATCCTGCACCATGTGTCTCCATCCTGCCCCATGATCCTGCCCCATCTGTCTCCATCCTGCACCATCTGTCTCCATCCTGCCCCATATTCCTGCACCATGTGTCTCCATCCTGTGCGTGTCATGATTAAGGGAGCTTATTCTCCAGAAACGCGTTGAGATTCTTACCCATATGGTTTGTGCTGAAGTCTATATCCTCCATGTTTAAAGTTTGTGAATAAAGAAAACTCTTTTTTGCGGATTCGATGAAGCTGGACATTCTCTTCTTTTTTGGTCTCCATCCTGCCCCATGATCCTGCCCCATCTGTCTCCATCCTGCCCCATGATCCTGCCCCATCTGTGTCCATTGTATCCATCCTACCTCATGATTCTGCACCATCTGTCTCCACCCTGCCCCATGATCCTGCACCATCTGTCTCCATCCTGCCCCATGTTCCTCCACCATCTGTCTCCATCCTGCCCCATCTGTCTTCATCCTGCACCATGTCTCCATCCTGCTCCGTGTCTCCAATCCTGCCCCCTGTGTCCATTCTGCCCCGTCTCCATTCTGCCCATTTCTCCCATCCTCACACCGTGTCTCCATTCTGCCCCTTGTCTCCATTCTGCCCCTTGTCTCCATTCTGTCCCCTTATCTCCATTCTGCCCCTTGTCTCCATTCTGCCCCTTGTTTCAATTCTGCCCTGTGTCTCCATTCTGCCCCTTTTCTCCATTCTGCCCTTCGTGTCTCCATGATGCCCCATGTCTACAATCCTGCCCCGTGTCTCCCATCCTGCCCTGTGTCTCCCATCCTGACCCTGTGTCTCCCATCCTGCCTCTGTGTCTCCATTCTGCCACTTGTCATCATTCTGCCCCCATGTCTCCCATCCTGCCCACTTGTCTCCATTCTGCCCCCTTGTCTGCCATCCTGCACCCGTGTCTCTATTATGCACCGGGCAGGATGGAGACACATGGATGGAGACACATGGTCCATGTGTCTTCATCCTGTCAGTGAAACATATTGCTTTAAAAAAAAAACAAAAAAAACAAACAACAACTTTCTTTGTACCTTGCCATGCTCCTGCTGCACAGCCCCCATAGAATGTAATGCAGCACAGCCCCCATAGAATGTAATGCAGCACAGCCCCCATAGAATGTAATGCAGCACAGCGCCGATAGAATGTAATACAGCACAGCCCCCATAGAATGTAATACAGCACAGCCACCATAGAATGTAATGCAGCACAGCCCCCATAGAATGTAATGCAGCACAGCGCCCATAGAATGTAATACAGCACAGCCCCCATAGAATGCAATACAGCACAGCCACCATAGAATGTAATGCAGCCAGCCCCCATAGAATGTAATGCAGCACAGCGCCCATAGAATGTAATACAGCACAGCCACCATAGAATGTAATGCAGCACAGCCCCCATCGAATGTAATGCAGCACAGCTCCGATAGAATGTAATACAGCACAGCCCCCATAGAATGTAATACAGCACAGCCCCCATAGAATGTAATGCAGGCAGCCACCCATTGAATGTAATGCAGCCCCCAATAGCCCCACAATCCAGTTATCACTCAGTGATATATTTTAAAGAAAAAAAAACCCTCACCTCGTGCCCAGCGCTGCTCCTGGCTCCGGTCTCAGCAGCTGCAGTCTGCCCGGTCACACAGCAGGTGCGTGATGACGTCATTTTAATGCGGTGTTCACTGAAGGTATTAACTAGTGGGACAGTTTTATAGAGTGAGTTGTTATGGACACGATGATACAAAATATGTGTACTTTTATTGTTTTTTTTTTTACATAAATAAATGTATTTATTGGAAAAATATTTATTTTCTTTATTTAGGGATTTAAAAAAATTTTTTTTACACTTTATAATATTTTTTCTAACTTTATTACATTGTCCCTGTATGGAACATTACTATAAAACTTCAGATCACTGATTTGACACCTCTCTGCAATGCAGAGTATCACTTCAGCGATCTGACAGGCAGGGAAAGAGGCATGGGAACACATGGGCTACTTGCACAGTGAACAAGTCTGTATGATCATGTTCACACACCACCAAGAAACCTGAAGACACAAAAGAGAATGGTAAAACCAAAAACACTCAGTTTGAAAAAATGTTTGCAGTAATCCGCAAGTGCTAGTAAAAGATGTAAATAACAGGGTATTTGGTTGATACGTTTTTTGCAAAAAATGTATACTAAGCTGCTTAGAGCAGCTTAGTATACATTTTTTGCAAAAAACGTATCAACCAAATACCCTGTTATTTACATCTTTTACTAGCACTTGCGGATTACTGCAAACATTTTTTCAAACTGAGTGTTTTTGGTTTTACCATTCTCTTTTGTGTCTTCAGGGAAAGAGGCATGCCTGCACCTGCTCTCAGCAGGCGCTCACAAGCCACCGCCCTGCAGGACACGGAAGAACCCTGGGGCCACTTTGGGGCCTGGGGTTTCCATGGAGACCATCAGAACAATGTGATCGCAACTCCCTGCGTGATGCTTCTCTATGCTGCTGTCACTGCTGACAGAGGCATCAGAGAGGTTAAATGCTCACGATCATGGGCATTTCTGCAGGGTGTCAGCTGTCACATACAGCTGATACCCGCATATGATCACCGTGGCACTCAGCATGAGACCGCGGTGATTCGCGGCGTTGTACTTGTACTGCTCTGGGCACAAATGCACCTCCTGCAGAGCAGTACTAGTACAGTGAAGTTCACGAAGGGGATAAACAAGGGCCTCTGACCATTGCCTGAGCACTTGGTATGTATGGAAAAGTATAGTCTGCTATGCTATTCCATGGTTTATTTTTTGAAAGAAAAGTGGAGACACAAAGTGCAAATAGGGTCTTATCCCACAAAACATATAAAGGAATCACCAAGAAAGTTGCTCACCTGGTGAAACTGAAAGCAAGCTTGTAAGGATTTCAGCAGGTCCACAGGTCGGTCACCAACCATGTGAAGCAATATACTAGGTAGGAGATGTGGATTAAATCCACGCTGCCATGATAATAAGGTTCCAGTTGATAGTAGAATTAAACAGTGGTTTATTCAACGTGTTTCATGGCTCCAATGGCCCCTTCTTCAGGATCCACCACATACAACATACAGAGACAGTGTGCTTACACTGTTTAAATATATGCTGGGTTCAAAAAACGGAGCCAAACAATCAAATGATGTATAATGTCAAAGTTCATAGTTGACAGACGGTTAACAAATCTTTATCATCAAAGAATTTATCACATATATTAAAGATTAATCTCTTAATCAGAAATCCATTTTGTTATTTACAGAACCTTGGGAGATATACTGTCTGGCTCAGTAGCCAGAGTTCTCCGCAGCCGACTCTGTTGCTTGAACACTCTGCTTTGCAGGTTCTTGACTAAATTCTTTCAGCTCAAGTCCATTTATATACATTTTTTATTTTGTATTCATTTTCCATCTTTTCTTTTTATCCCAAGGTTCTGTAAATAAAAAAATGGATTTGTGATTAGGAGAGTAATCTTTAATATCTAATATATAAAGCTGAATGTGTGTGTGTGTGTGTGTGTGTATGTCCGGGATTGGCATCTGCACCGTCGCAGCTACAGCCACAAAATTTTGCACAGTCACATGTCTGGAACCCGAGAGCGTCATAGGCTATATTGTGAGGTGAAATTTTAACCCCGCGCGTTCCAATTCACCAAACAATTTTACCCCTATCTACATAATGGGAAAAAAGTGAAAGAAAAAGTGTTGGAGGCAAATTGACAGCTGCCAGATGTGAACAAGGGGGATTTAAAGAGTGAGAGTGATGGAGCCTAAGAGTATATACCGTACAGTTGCTAAGGTGGGGCCCCGACATGGGATACTCACCACACATGGGGATATGAACACACACACAAAATGAGCCACAACTACCACATGCTTGAACACATATACCACCCTCAGCACACATTTCACCACACATACACCATCCTTGCCACATAAAAGTCGCAACACAAAAGTAGCCGCTCAAAACTCGCCACACGCAAAACTCACCACATGCAAAACTAGGCTCACGCAAAACTCACCTCATGGAAAACTCGCCACACGCAAAACTTGCACACGTGGAAAAATTGCCACATGCCCTAAAGTTGCAACACATGCAAAAGTTGCCTCACACAAAACTTGCACATACTCAAAACGCACCACACATAAAACTCGCCACGCGCAAAACTCCCCATGCGCAAATCTTGCTGCACACAACTTGCTACACTAACCTGTCACATGCAACTCGACACAAAAAGTTGCTACACGCATGTCACCACACAAAACTCAACACACACACCTTGACACATGAAACTCGCCCTAAAACACACACAAGTCTGGTATTATCCTTCAAAAATTAAAATCTGATTAATAAGCAGACAAACTTCAAGAGCAACAACTGTACCATATAGGAAATACAGCAGCTGTCAGTCACATGACCCGTCTATTATGTGTATGTGTAAGCTAATTTACACTGCCAGGGGGGAGGGCTTCCTGTTGGCTGGGGATTTATCAGACTGCCAATTTAGCTTACAAATACTGAGGTAAAAATACTGAGCAAATAACGTGTGAACGAGGTATAATACAGGAGAAGATGACACACAGGTATATACTGTATACAGGGGAGATAACACACACATATATACTATATACAGGGGAGATGACACACATATATAATTTATACAGGGGAGATGACACACAGGTATATACTATATACAGGAGGAGATGACATACAGGTATATACTATATACAGGAGGAGATGACATACCGGTACATACTATATACAGGAGGAGATGACACACAGGTATATAATATATAAAGGGGAGATGACACGTATATACTATATACAGGAGGAGATGACACACAGATATATACTATATACAGGAGCAGATGACACACAGGTATATACTATATAAAGGAGGAAATGACACACAGGTATATACTATATACAGGAGGAGATGACACACAGGTATATACTATATACAGGAGGAGATGACTTACTGGTACATACTATATACAGGAGGAGATGACATACAGGTATATACTATATACAGGAGGAGATGACACATAGGTATATAGAGGAGGAGATGACATACAGCAGGTATATACTATATACAGGGGAGATGACATACAGGTATATAATATATACAGAAGAGATGACATACAGGTATATAGTATATATATTAGATGACACATAGGTATATGCAATATACAGGAGGAGATGACATACAGCAGGTATATACTATTTACAGGGGAGATGACATACAGGTATATACTATATACAGGAGATGACATACAGGTGTATACTATATATAAGGGAGATGACAAACATTTATATACTGAGGGGAAAATGAGAGGTGTGAGGTGAAAATGAGGGGTGTGAGGTGAAAATGAAAAGGTGTGAGTGCAAAATGAGAGGAGTGAGGGAAAATAGTGGAGTGATCGGAAAATGACAGATGTAAGGTCGAAATGACAAGTGTTAGGGGGGAATGAGAGGAGTGAGGGGGAAAATAAGAGGAGTGAGGGGGAAAATGAGAGTTGTGAGGGAGAAAATGAGAGCTGTGAGGGGGAAAATGAGAGGCGTGATGGGAAAATAAGAGAAGTGAGGTGCTATAACTAACCACAGATATTTACTATGCCCAGGCAACGCCGGGCTCTTCAGCTAGTATATGATAAATTCTTTGATGATAAAGATTTGTTAACCATCTGTCAACTATGAACTTTGACATTATATGTCATTTGATGGTTTGGTGCCGTTTTTTCAACCCAGCATATATTTAAACAGTGTAAGCACACTGTCTCTGTATGTTGTATGTGGGTCTCCTGAAGAAGGGGCCATTGGAGCCTTGAAACGCGTTGAATAAACCACTGTTTAATTCTACTATCAACTGGAACCTTATTATTATGGCAGCGCGGATTTAATCCACATTTCCTACCTAGTATTTGGTTTATATTTTGCAATCTACCTATGTGTATTGGATGATTGAGTCCAAATTCACACACCTTTGGCCTCCTTTATAATAGTGGATTCTTATGCCTATGCCTATTCCTATGCCTCTATTTACGTGTGCATAGGAATTCAAATAAACAACAAAAAAAAATATTTTTTTAGTTCAATTGACCTCTCTACATGGGTATACTGCAAATAATGGAATAGCATAACATGTTCATATATACTGTACCAAGTGATCAGGCATTGGTCAAGGCCTCTGCGCTGTTTAATATATACATTAAAATGTTATATATACATGTCAGCATAGTCCAAGAGGTGATTTAATGCATAAGTTGATGGATACCTACTATTTAATTCAGTGTATTACAGCTGGGTACCAAATCCAAGAGAAAAATAATATAGAATAGCAATTGGATAAAACGTAACCTTTATTAGGTCTTGCATATAAAATCTGAAAATCAAATAAACCAGAACAATGGGGAAGAGAAACCAAGTGCCAATGTGACCCTCACCAAACACAGAATAGGGAAAACAAATATATACAAAAAATGACAAAGTCACATTCGCCTATATGGAAATAGGGTAGACAAACCATTAAGGCTATTGGCAACCCTCAGTAACTGCAAGCAGTGGTGCTCATATATAGCCAATAAAGTTAGGTCTGTATGTATGACTTGGATCATAGAGCTAAGATAACCCAAAGTACTTTCTTAATATGTCATGAGTATGCTCTATATAGATCCAATGCCGCTAGATATAGGTCCTGTATACTATATATAATGATGATTGTCTCATTAATATACCATTAATAACAGAGCACATCAGCCAAAACAAACACGAAGGCTACAATGTGACCTAGAGCATGTACCAAGCTCATTCAAAGCGGCAGTGAGACACACACTGTGCGTCATATGTGACTGTCAAATAACATGGCAGCGTATAGGAGGCATGTGAGCAAAAAATGACCATACAAAGTGTTTAGAAAACCAACCTCAGAACGGGACCATGCTGCCCCATGAAACCGATCATGAGCATCCCTCTGTGTGTATCAATACACTTCTGGTTCTTATGGAGAAATAACCTTTGTTGTCAGACACATTAGTGTCAATCTCCATATAGCTCAAAATGATGGAAGGATCTCACCCAATGTTGGAGAGCCTGATCCTAACTCTCAAAGGGTGAGACTGCCTCCGCTAGACCGTAGCGTCTCCCGACGCGTTTCGTCCAGATGGACTCATCAGGGGAGTATAAAGACCTGTAGCTGCTGCTTACCGAGCTCCCCGCTACTGTGCCATACAAATACTCCAAGCGTGTAAACGCGCCCAGGAGACCCCGCCCCTGGCGTGTGACGCGCTTCCCATGCTTCGTTCCATACTTCCGGTGTTACGGAGCTCCACAAAGCAGACAGCGCCGGGCGCCATGGAGACGGAACGCCAAACCGTTCCCCTCCTTTTATTGTCTCCCCAAGATACATAAGGGTACAACCCCCTAAAAGGGAGACCGATAGTCTCAGGCAACAACAGCCTTACAGAGAGACTTGGAATATATGTGGACAAAATCTTAAAACCCTTTGTGATTGCTTTGAACTCCTATGTGCGAGACACCACCGATCTTTTGGGCAAACTAGATGGTATCTATCTGGAAGATGATATGATACTAGCCAGCATAGATGTGGAAGCGTTATACTCTTCGATACCGCATGACAAAGGTCTGTTGCTGTGAACCATTACCTTGGCACAAGGGGTACACAATATGATAGACATAACAAGTTTGTATTGCAGGCCCTGGAGTTCTGTCTCACCAAGAATGTGTTCTTGTTCGACCGTAAGTGCTTCCACCAGCTCAGGGGCACCGCGATGGGGAGCCCTTGTGCACCTTCGTATGCAAATCTGCTCCTGGGCTGGTGGGAGGAAACAGTGGTGTTTGGAGAACATGCCTCCGGTCCAGATGAGAGGATAATATTATGGTTAAGTTACATTGATGATGTGCTGGTCATCTGGAGGGGGTGCCTTGATGATTTTGGTATATTCGTAAAGGGTTTGAACAAGAACAACATTGGCCTACATTTTACTTACGAGGCCAGTCCAACAAAATTGGCTTTCCTGGACATCTGTATTGAAAGAGGCAGGAACGGTGCTATTTCCACTAAAACACATAGGAAAGATACAGCTACCAATTCCCTCCTTCGGTGGGAAAGTAATCACCCGGCCCCACTTAAAAGAGGGATTCCCAAAGGCCAATATTTGAGAATTCGGAGGAATTGCTCTGATTCGGTCTCTTTTCATGAACAGGCCAAGGATCTTCGAGGCAGATTTTTGAATAGGGGTTACCCCGAGGGAGTTTTAAAAAAAGCCTACAATGGCACCATTGCAAAAGACAGGAAAGATCTCTTAACAACTAGAGTAAAATCGGATAATGATACGACTATTCGTTTTATCACGAGGTATTGTAATGGGGCAAGCGACATCAGGGACATTTTTCAAAAACATTGGCCAATCCTCCTAATGGATAAGGACATCAGGGAACATGTAGCCCCATATCCGCAAATTACCTACAGCAAAGGAAAATCTTTGGGGGATAGGTTGGTTCACAGCCATTACGACCCAAAAAGTAATTTGGTTCCATACTTTGGCCATACTATAGGCTGTTTTAGATGTGGCACTGTGAAGGCTGCAGCGCTGCTAGTCAGATCAGTGATCTGACAGAGTGCTGTGCACACTGTCAGATCACTGATCTGTGATGTCCCCCCCTGGGACAATGTAAAAAAGTAAAAAAAAATTTTTCAAAATGTGTAAAAAAAAATAAAAAAAAATATTCGTAAATAATGAAAAAAAAATAAAAATATTATTCCCCTAAATATATTTCTTTATCTAAATAAAAAAAAAAAACAATAAAAGTACACATATTTAGTATCGCCGCGTCCGTAACGACCCGACCTATAAAACTGGCCCACTAGTTAACCCCTTCAGTAAACACCGTCAGAAAAAAAAAACGAGGCAAAAAACAACGCTTTATTATCATACCGCCGAGCACAAAGTGGAATAACACGCGATCAATAAGACAGATATAAATAACCATGATACCTCTGAAAGCGTCATCTTGTCCCGCAAAAAACGAGCCGCCATACAGCATCATCAGCAAAAAAAAAAAAAAGTTATAGTCCTGAGAATAAAGCGATGCAAAAATAATTATTTTTTCTATAAAATAGTTTTTATCGTATAAAAGCGCCAAAACATAAAAAAAGATATAAATGAGGTGTCGCTGTAATCGTACTGACCCGAAGAATAAAACTGCTTTATCAATTTTACCAAACGCGGAACGGTATAAACGCCTCCCCCAAAAGAAATTCATGAATAGCTGGTTTTTGGTCATTCTGCCTCGCAAAAATCGGAATAAAAAGCGATCAAAAAATGTAACGTGCTCGAAAATGTTACCAATAAAAACGTCAACTTGTCCCGCAAAAAACAAGACCTCACATGACTCTGTGAACCAAAATATGGAAAAATTGTAGCTCTCAAAATGTGGTAACGCAAAAAATATTTTTTGCAATAAAAAGCGTCTTTCAGTGTGTGACGGCTGACAATCATAAAAATCCGCTAAAAAACCCGCTATAAAAGTAAATCAAACCCCCCTTCATCACCCCCTTAGTTAGGGAAAAATAAAAAAAATGTATTTATTTCCATTTTTCCATTAGGGTTAGGGCTAGGGTTAGGGTTTGGGCTAGGGCTTGGGCTAGGGCTAGGGCTAGGGCTAGGGTTAGGGCTAGGGTTAGGGCTAGGGCTAGGGTTAGGGCTAGGGTTAGGGTTAGGGTTAGGGCTAGGGTTAGGGCTAGGGTTAGGGCTAGGGTTAGGGCTAGGGTTAAGGCTACAGTTAGGGTTGGGGCTAAAGTTAGGGTTAGGGCTATGGTTAGGGCTAGGGTTAGGGCTACAGTTTGGGTTGGGGCTAAAGTTAGGGTTGAGGCTAGGGTTCAGGCTACAGTTAGGGTTGGGGCTAAAGTTACGGTTAGGGTTTAGATTACATTTACAGTTGGGATTAGGGTTAGGTGTGTGTCAGGGTTAGAGGTGTGGTTAGGGTTACCGTTGGGATTAGGGTTAGGGGTGTGTTTGGATTAGGGTTTCAGTTATAATTGGGGGGTTTCCACTGTTTAGGCACATCAGGGGCTCTCCAAACGCGACATGGCGTCCGATCTCAATTCCAGCCAATTCTGCGTTGAAAAAGTAAAACAGTGCTCCTTCCCTTCCGAGCTCTGCCGTGTGCCCAAACAGGGGTTTACCCCAACATATGGGGTATCAGCGTACTCAGGACAAATAGGACAACAACTTTTGGGGTCCAATTTCTCCTGTTACCCTTGGGAAAATACAAAACTGGGGGCTAAAAAATAATTTTTGTGGGAAAAAAAATGATTTTTTATTTTCACGGCTCTGCGTTATAAACTGTAGTGAAACACTTGGGGGTTCAAAGTTCTCACAACACATCTAGATAAGTTCCATGGGGGTCTAGTTTCCAATATGGGGTCACTTGTGGGGGATTTCTACTGTTTAGGTACATTAGGGGTTCTGCAAACGCAATGTGACGCCTGCAGACCATTCCATCTAAGTCTGCATTCCAAATGGCACTCCTTCCCTTCCGAGCCCTCCCATGCGCCCAAACGGTGGTTCCCCCCAACATATGGGGTATCAGCGTACTCAGGACAAATTGGACAACAACTTTTGGGGTCAAATTTCTCCTCTTACCCTCGGGAAAATACAAAACTGGGGGCTAAAAAATAATTTTGGGGGGAAAGATTTTTTTTTTCAATTTTCAAGGCTCTGCGTTACAAACTGTAGTGAAACACTTGGGGGTTCAAAGCTCTCACAACACATCTAGATGAGTTCCTTAGGGGGTCTAGTTTCCAAAATGGTGTCACTTGTGGGGGGTTTCTACTGTTTCGGTACATTAGGGGCTCTGCAAATGCAATGTGACACCTGCAGACCATTCCATCTAAGCCTGTATTCCAAATGGAGCTCCTTCCCTTCCGAGCCCTCCCATGCGCCCAAACAGTGGTTCCCCCCCCACATATGGGGTATCAGCGCACTCAGAACAAATTGGACAACAAATTTTAGGGTCCAATTTCTCCTGTTACCCTCGGGAAAATACAAAACTGGGGGCTAAAAAATAATTTTTGTGGGAAAAAATTTTTGTTTTATTTTTACGGCTCTCCATTATAAACTTCTGTGAAGCCCTTGGTGGGTCAAAGTGCTCACCACACATGTAGATAAGTTCCTTAGGGGGTCTACTTTCCAAAATGGTGTCACTTGTGGGGGGTTTCTACTGTTTAGGTACATTAGGGGCTCTGCAAACGCAATGTGACACCTGCAGACCATTCCATCTAAGTCTGCATTCAAATGGCACTCCTTCCCTTCCGAACCCTCCCATGCGCCCAAACAGTGGTTCCCCCCACATATGGTGTATCATCGCACTCTGGACAAATTGGGCAACAAATTTTGGGGTCCACTTTCTCCTGTTACCCTCGGAAAAATACAAAACTGGGGGCTAAAAAAATAATTTTTGTGGGAAAAATTTTTTGTTTTGTTTTTACGGCTCTGCATTATAAACTTCTGTGAAGCACTTGGTGGGTCAAAGTGCTCACCACACATCTAGATAAGTTCCTTCGGGGGTCTACTTTCCAAAATGGTGTCACTTGTGGGGGTTTCAATGTTTAGGCACATCAGTGGCTCTCCAAACGCAACATGGCGTCCCATCTCAATTCCTGTCAATTTTGCATTGAAAAGTCAAACGGCGCTCCTTCCCTTCCGAGCTCTCCCATCCGCCCAAACAGTGGTTTACCCCCACATATGGGGTATCAGCGTACTCAGGACAAATTGTACAACAACTTTTGGGGTCCAATTTCTTCTCTTACCCTTGGGAAAATAAAAAATTGGGGGCGGAAAGTTAATTTTTGTGAAAAAATATGATTTTTTATTTTTACGGTTCTACATTATAAACTTCTGTGAAGCACTTGGTGGGTCAAAGTGCTCACCACACATCTAGATAAGTTCCTTAAGGGGTCTACTTTCCAAAATGGTGTCACTTGTGGGGGGTTTCAATGTTTAGGCACATCAGGGGCTCTCCAAACGCAACATGGCGTCCCATCTCAATTCCTGTCAATTTTGCATTGAAAAGTCAAACGGCACTCCTTCCCTTCCGAGCTCTCCCATCCGCCCAAACAGTGGTTTACCCCCACATATGGGGTATCAGCGTACTCAGGACAAATTGTATAACAACTTTTGGGGTCCAATTTCTTCAATTACCATTGGGAAAATAAAAAATTGGGGGCGGAAAGTTAATTTTTGTGAAAAAATATGATTTTTTATTTTTACGGTTCTACATTATAAACTTCTGTGAAGCACTTGGTGGGTCAAAGTGCTCATCACACATCTAGATAAGTTCCTTAAGGGGTCTACTTTCCAAAATGGTGTCACTTGTGGGGGGTTTCAATGTTTAGGCACATCAGGGGCTCTCCAAACCAAACATGGCGTCCCATCTCAATTCCAGTCAAGTTTGCATTGAAAAGTCAAATGGCGCTCCTTCGCTTCCGAGCTCTGTCATGCGCCCAAACAGTGGTTTACCCCCACATGTGGGGTATTGTCGTGCTCAGGACAAATTGTACAACAATGTTTGCTGTCTATTTTCTCCTGTTACCCTTGGTAAAATTAAACAAATTGGAGCTGAATTAAATTTTTTGTGAAAAAAAGTTAAATGTTCATTTTTATTTAACCATTCAAAAAATTCCTGTGAAGCACCAGAAGGGTTAATAAACTTCTTGAATATGGTTTTGAGCACATTGAGGGGTGTAGTTTTTAGAATGGTGTCACACTTGGGAATTTTCTATCATATAGACCCCTCAAAATTACTTCAAATGAGATGTAGTCCCTAAAATAAAATGGTGTTGTAGAAATGAGAAATTGCTGGTCAACTTTTAACCCTTATAACTCCCTAACAAAAAAAAATTTGGGTTCCAAAATTGTGCTGATGTAAAGTAGACATGTGGGAAATTTTACTTATTAAGTATTTTGTGTGACATATCTCTGTGATTTAATTGCATAAAAATTCAAATTTGAAAAATTGCGAAATTTTCAAAATTTTCGCCATATTTCTGTTTTTTTCACAAATAAACGCAGGTAATATCAAAGAAATTTTACCATTGTCATGAAGTACAATATGTCACGAGAAAACAATGTCAGAATCACTGGGATCCGTTGAAGCGTTCTAGAGTTATAACCTCACAAGGGGACAGTGGTCAGAATTGTAAAAATTGGCCCGGTCATTAACGTGCAAACCACCCTTGGGGGTAAAGGGGTAAATGGTTTGTCTACCCTATTTCCATATAGGGGAATGTGACTGTCATTTTTTGTATATATTTGTTTTCCCTATTCTGTGTTTGGTGAGGGTCACATTGGCACTTGGTTTCTCTTCCCCATTGTTCTGGTTTATTTGATTTTCAGATTTTTTATGCAAGACCTAATAAAGGTTACGTTTTATCCAATTGCTATTCTACTATTTAATTCAGTTGAAAGCTTACAGAAGCATAAAACGATTATTCTGGTAATAATAATTTTTTAGATCATTAGTTTTAGTATTACAAATGAAGCTTGTATTGGTCCTAGCTCCTTTTATTTAAGACCTACGGATAGGTCACATAATATCAAAAAGGTTGTCCTGCTATACGGCTATGTTTCCACGATCTTGAATGGCAGAGCTTTGGACGCAGCAGACACACACCCCGTCCAAAGTGCTGCCGGCTTTTGTATGCGCAGTGATTCCGCATGTGTTCATTGAACACATGCAGAATTAAGGAATCCTATACATAGAACGGTGCTATTTATCTTGCAGAGACTGAGCGTCTCCGCAAGATAAATAGACATGCTGCGGTCTACAAAGACGCGCCGCATGTTCATATACGCAGGTTTGCCACCTGCGTCTTTGAACGCATAGTGGATATGGGATTTCATAAAAAACCCCTCCACTATGCTGTAACGTCTGGATGTGGCGGATAGGACGCTGCGGTTGTACACAGCATCCAAGCCGCAGCAAATACGCCATGTGGAAACATGCCCTTACAATATGAACAAAATAAATATATATATATAATATATAATATAATGCTGGGAGCGTCACTCTGTCCGAAGCCTTTATAGACTTCGCAGGCGCGACGCTCCTAGCGTTACATTATAGCCAGTGTCAGAAAAAAAAAAATAATGGCGCCGGAAAGCGCAGACTGCCGGGAGCAGGGGGACATTTATGATCCGTAACCCGGACGTGGGGACACCGTGGACATGATTTCGCCCTGATGATGCTGTGGCAGTTCATGCCACAGCAATTTGTTACTTACACAACCTGATTCCTTTCCGCCGCTATTTTCTTGGTCCTGCTGCCGGAATCGGCGCCTGCGCAGTCCGCGCTTTCCGGCGCCATTTTCTTGAAGAAACACTGTAGTGTGTCTTCAAGAAAATGGTGCCGGAAAGCGCAGGCGCCGATTCTGGCAGCAGGAGTACCAAGAAAATGGTGGCGGAAAGGAATCAGGTAGCGTGTGCACAGGATCCGCACATGACAGAACGGGGGTGCAGGATGGGAGCAGCACATGACAGGATGGGGATGCAGGATGGAGCAGCACATGACAGGATGGGGACGCAGGATGGAGCAGCTCATGACAGGATGGGGATGCAGGATGGAGCAGCACATGACAGGATGGGGACGCAGGATGGAGCAGCTCATGACAGCATGGGGACGCAGGATGGAGCAGCACATGACAGGATGGGGAAGCAGGATGGAGCAGCTCATGACAGGATGGGGATGCACGATGGAGCAGCACACGACAGGATGGGGACGCAGGATGGAGCAGCACATGACAGGATGGGGCGCAGGATGGAGCAGCACATGACAGGATGGGGACGCAGGATGGAGCAGCTCATGACAGGATGGGGACGCAGGATGGAGTAGCACATGACAGGATGGGGATGCAGGATGGAGCAGCTCATGACAGGATGGGGACGCAGGATGGAGCAGCACATGACAGGATGGGGACGCAGGATGGAGCAGCTCATGACAGGATGGGGACACAGGATGGAGCAGCACATGACAGGATGGGGACGCAGGATGGAGCAACACATGACAGGATGGGGACGCAGGATGGAGCAGCACATGACAGGATGGGGACGCAGGATGGAGCAGCACATGACAGGATGGGGACGCAGGATGGATCAGCACATGACAGGATGGGGGCGCAGGATGGAGCAGCACATGACAGGATGGGGATGCAGGATGGAGCAGCACATGACAGGATGGGGATGCAGGATGGAGCAGCTCATGACAGGATGGGGACGCAGGATGGAGCAACACATGACAGGATGGGGACGCAGGATGGAGCAGCACATGACAGGATGGGGATGCAGGATGGAGCAGCTCATGACAGGATGGGGACGCAGGATGGAGCAACACATGACAGGATGGGGACGCAGGATGGAGCAGCACATGACAGGATGGGGGCGCAGGATGGAGCAGCACATGAAAGGATGGGGACGCAGGATGGAGCAGCACATGACAGGATGGGGACGCAGGATGGAGCAGCACATGACAGGATGGGGGTGCAGGATGGAGCAGCTCATGACAGGATGGGGGCTCAGGATGGAGCAGCACATGACAGGATGGGGACGCAGGATGGAGCAGCTCATGACAGGATGGGGACGCAGGATGGAGCAGCACATGACAGGATGGGGACGCAGGATGGAGCAGCACATGACAGGATGGGGGCGCAGGATGGAGCAGCTCATGACAGGATGGGGACTCAGGATAGAGCAGCTCATGACAGGATGGGGACGCAGGATGGAGCAGCACATACCAGGATGGAGACCATATACCAATATAAATGCTCGCCACCCGGGCGTAGAACGGGTTCAATAGCTAGTATATATATAACTCATCCTGAAAATACATTAATCATAGTACACCCCTTGAATTGAAAAGTTAGGTTCCTTTGTACAATAGATGAGACGAGCATATGTCAAGTTGGCAAGCATATTTTACCTTTAATTTAAATCTGATCACATGGAAAAGCTATGGTATTTTTGACAACTGCTACAACTGTTCCTCTGCCAGCTCAGCAAGAGCCTTCAGGAACATGTCAGTGGAGAGGATAAAAGACTGCACAATTTGCATGTCTCAGTTAGGAGATACTGTGCTCGCTCTGCACTTTATTACTGCAAACATTTATTTGAGACAGTGACTGCTGACAAATTGGAGATAATTGGGTAGCTGTTAGTTTTATGTTAAATGGCTAATTTGGAAACATATTAGCAGCCCAACAAATCTTTTGAGCAAGCCTGGGGTGCGCATTATTGTGCAGACGTGTGCCTCAATGAGCTCCTTGCTATACACTGAAACTAATTGCAGCTTTCTATTTCCCATTACTATTACTGAAGCTAATCTCTTGGGTTTTAACTATGCATTCTAATAAACTATTAACATTCTTGCTTGGTAGTTCTAAAATAAAACTATATAAGTTTCCAGTTTAGTTCGCTACATGTTTTAATGCCTGAGACCTACAATGATGAAAAGGGGATCCAATAGGAGGAATAAAAATGAAATCTACTGCTCATAATACTGCAGTTCATGTTAGTTTACCGAAACATCCTATTCATTGATGCCCAAAACCTGTTTTTATTTTATCCCCTTCCCTAATCTTGTAAGAGTGAAGGTTGGCATGAGTTTCTAAACATTTATTTGTGTGGCACTTTTTCAGGGTTTTTTTAACCCATATTGTATTTATGTTGGTAAATCACTGACATGATGAGACAAACTTTAGTTTTTTTTTGTTTTGCAAATTGTGAGGAATAGGGATGGATGGACTGCTGAAAGTTCGGGTTCTGGTAAATGACCCAAACTTGTTAGAAAGTTCGGTTCGGGTACCAGAACAGTGCCCGAACTTCCATCAGATCCAGAACTCCATTGTAAATAATGGCTACTAGAACTGCTAAGTAAAAAAAAAATCTCTTTTTCTCTCCCTCTCTATTTTCATTCAGGATGGTCAAATAATCACTAATGGTTATAAAATTACACACACACAATTACTGTATTTTTCATATTATAAAAGGCACTTTTTCCCCCTCAAATTTGGGGGGAAAATGGGGGTGCATCTTATAATTCGAATAAACCCTACCGGCTACAGTTGAGCGGGCTCCAGGATCACTGCTGGTGGAGGCAAGAGTGCAGCAATTCTGCAGGCCGCAGGCTGGGAGGAGGGGGTGTTCAGAGGTGTGACGCTGTGTGTGTTCGGAGGTGTGGGGGCACCGCCAACATTTTGTGAAAGCCCGGAGACCCCACACTTCCAAGGTTCACATTGCGGTGGACTCTGGGAAAATGGCAACCTGGAGCGGCGCATGCGCAGTTGGAGATCTCGGCACCTCTGGCGGCCATTTTTCTGGAGTCCACTGCAATGTAAACCATTGATGTGTGAGGGCACTACCGAATCCTGGCAGCATCACACTTCCACTTTGAACACCCCTTCCTTCCAGCCTGGGGCCCGCAGCTTCCCCTTACTCCTGCCTCCGCCAGCACCGACTATGGGACCCTGCTCCACTGCAGCTGCCACCCCCTGTAAGCAATAAAACAAACGGATTATAAGAAGCACCACCATTTTACTAAAAAAAGTTTTTGTTTCCTATTTTTCTCCCCAAAATTTGGGGTGTGTCTTATAATCCGGTGCATCTTATAAACCACAAAATACAGTATATCCTTTGAAATACCACAGTTCTCACTTTTTAACAGTTATATACAGTGGGGAAAATAAGTATTTGATACACTGCTGCCTTTGCAAGTTTTCCCACCTATAAAGAATGGAGAGGTTTGTAATCTTTATTGCAGGTACAATTCAACTGTGAGAGACATAATCTTAAAATAATATTCAGAAAATCCCATTGTATGCTTTTTAAATAATTAATTTTCATTTTATTGCATGAAATAAGTACAGAGGTCTGACATTTCCTGTAGTTCTTGACCAAGTTTGCACATACTGCAGCAGGGATTTTGTCCCACTCCTCCATACAGATCTTCTCCAGAACTTTCAGGTTTCAGGGGTGTCGCTGGACAACACTAAGTTTCACCTACCCCCAAAGAGTTTCTATTGGGTTCAGGTCTGGAGACTGGCTAGGCCACTCTAGGACCTTGAAATGCTTATTGCTACAGAGACACTCCTCAGTTGTCCTGGCTGTGTGTTTTGGGTCATTGTCATGCTGGAAAACCCAGCCATGACCCATCTTCAATGCTCTTACTGATAGAAGGAGTTTATTGGCCAAAATCTTGCGATACATGATTCCATCCATCCTCCCTTTCAATACAGTGCAGTCATCCTGTCTGCTTTTCAGAAAATCACCCCCAAAGCATGATGTTTCCCCATCATGCTTCACAGTTGGGACAGTGTTCTTGGGGATGTACTCATCCTTCTTCTTCCTCCAAACATGTCGAGTGGTGTTGATACCAAGAAGTTCTATTTTGGTCTCATGTTATCACATGACCTTTTCCCATGCCTCCTTTGGATCATCCCAATGTCATTGGTGAGCTTCAAATGGATATGGACATCTGTTGGCATGAGCAGGGGGACCTTGTGTGCCTGCAGGATTTTAAACCATGACAGGGTGTTACTAACGGTAATGTTTGAGGATTGGGATGAAGGGGCCATGCATACCAGGATAGGGATAAAGGGGCCATGCATACCAAGATGCACAAAATGCCATCTTCTTAGGTGGCCAGTTTTTATATTTCTTATGTTGAGATAATAAAAGGTGATTTTTTTTTCCAACCAGACCATCAATTTATATATTGGAAATTTGCCACTAGAGGACCTCCTTCAACTTTGATACCTCAGCATTGGTGTTTAATGATCAATTCAATATGAAGATGGACTATATGTTTCTTATGGCCAAAGTGCATTCTATTAGCAATGCTAAATGCTGATAAGTAAAACCCTGGTTTTGCAACATGGCTTTTGAAAAATGTATTGTTTGATATTCCCATATACAAGTAGCCAAGTTTGACCTCTTCTAGTGATTCTCTCCATGTTGTCTCTGTTACATCTCTTACTCTGTACATTCCAATAACGCTTACCTCTCTATAATTGTTTTTACTCTCTATTTCCATTACCCATTTTGACTGACCTACACTCTGATATGTACATGTGTTCTAGATTCATAATATTCCTTTGCCTGTTACCCTGTAATGTGGTTTCCATTGTTCTGACTGAAAGGTGAGCAATAGGGTTGAGCGAAACGGATCGGACAAATTAAAAAATCGCCGACTTTCGGCAAAGTCGGGTTTCATGAAACCCAACCCGATCCTAGTGTGGGATCGGCCATGAGGTCGGCGATCTTTGCGCCAAAGTCGCATTTCGTATGACGCTTTCAGCGCCAATTTTCAGCCAATGAAGGAGGACACAGAGTGTGGGCAGCGTGATGACATAGGTCTCGGTCCCCAACATCTTAGAGAAGGGCATGACAGTGATTGGCTTGCTTTCTGTGGCATCACAGGGGCTATAAATGGGCGTGCACGCCGACCGCCATCTTACTTCTGCCGATCGTAGCATAGGGAGAGGTTGCCGCAGCTTCATCAGAAGAAGGGATATAGTTAGGGAGGGAAGATTAACCCCTGAAACTGCTTTTGCTGTAGCGATTTCCACTGTCCAACACCACCATTTGTTTGCAGGGACAGTGGAGGCTATATTTTTGTGCATCAGCTCTGTAGCTTATTAGGCTGCCTTATAAGGCTCCCTGATAGCTGCATTGCTGTTTGCACAACTGCTTTTTTAAAAGCAAAAATCCTGTTTCTCCATTCTGCACAGTTATCTTGTTTATTTGTCCACACTTTTGTATGCAGCAGTCCTTTTTATTGCTGCCATACTTTTCCTGAGATCATTGTAGGGAGATTGAAATTGTACTACAGTCCTTGTATTTTTTCATATATCTTCCAGCAACTTTCTGCCACTTAGATTGCGTTGTTTTATACACTGGGCCTGAGTTTTGGGTAAGTCTCCCCCCAAAAAAGGGGAGATTCAAATTTTCACAAAGTGGATCTACTGCAGTCCGGTTAGTTTGGTGTATGTCAGCCAGCCACTTTCTGCCACTTAGATTGCGTTGTTTTATACACTGGGCCTGAGTTTTGGGTCAGTCTCCCCCCAAAAAAGGGAGTTTTAAATTCTCACAAAGTGGATCTACAGCAGTCCTGTTAGTTTGGTGTATGTCAGCCAGCCACTTTCTGACTGTCATGCCCTCAGCCGCAGGTTCGGTCTCCGCTGTGCAGGGAGACCGGCGCCTATCACACAGCCTTACTCACCCTGTCCGTGGCTCCAGACGATCTGCGGCTTCTTTCTCTGCTAAGAACTTGCATCCTCTTAGCAGGTCTCCTGGAAATGCTCTTAGGAGCCGCGCCCTGCTTCCTGCACATACTTGAAACAGCAGGACACCTGTTCGCTATTAGGGCCGTCTGTGTTATGATGATCTGTGCATAAAAAGCACCCTCCCCTTTAGGGAGGTGCCTGGGCTATGTGTTCATTCTTTGGATTGTTTCCGCAGCTTCAGGCCACGCTCTGCTGTGCTCTGCACTTTACTTATGTCTCTATTTTCACAGAGTCCTCTTCTGGTGAATCCCATTCTGGACTTCTCTTGTCTCTCCGGTTCTCACTCCAGGTTGTCTTGCCTCTCCTCATGGAATCCTCCAGATCCTGCTACCAGTGGAAACTACCTTGCTGGATTTCATGGAGCTTCTGGGATTGTCCCCACCAGCTGGCCCAAGTATTCTACTGTGTTGCTAGTTTGTCCGTATGGGTCGTCCTCTGGTCCTGGATTCGTAGCATTCAGGCCACCTGGTGTTGTGACGGGGGAATCCCTGTATAGGGGTACACCTTGCCCGGTGCTCCACTACGTGGTACAGTGCTGTGATCCAGAGGTTCTTTCCCTCTGACACCTGTTTCCTTTTTGTTAATAAATATCTTTTTGTTTATGAGATCTACTCTCCTGTCTTTTGAGTATCGGGTATACAGCCGCCACTTCACCATCAGTGGTCTAGTGAGTCCACTTTACCTTGTCATACCCTGTGGGCGTAACACTGCCACTTAGATTGCATTGTTTAGTACACTGGGCCTGAGATTTGGGTCAGTCTCTCCCAAAAAAAGGGAGTTTCAAATTCTCACAAAGTGGATCTACTGCAGTCCTGTTAGTTTGGGGTATGTCAGCCAGCCACTTTCTGCCACTTAGATTGCGTTGTTTTATACACTGGGCCTGAGTTTTGGGTCAGTCTCCCCCCAAAAAAGGGAGTTTTAAATTCTCACAAAGTGGATCTACGGCAGTCCTGTTAGTTTGGTGTATGTCAGCCAGCCACTTTCTGCCTCTTACATTGCGTTGTTTTATACACTGGGCCTGAGTTTTGGGTCAGTCTCCCCAAAAAAGGGAGTTTCAAATTCTTACAAAGTGGATATACTGCATTCCTGTTAGTTTAGTGTATGTCAGCCAGCCACTTTTTGCCACTTACATTGCGTTGTTTTATACACTGGGCCTGAGTTTTGGGTCAGTCTCCCTCCAAAAAAGGGAGTTTCAAATTCTCACAAAGTGGATCTACTGCAGTCCTGTTGGTTTGGTGTATGTCAGCCAGCCACTTTTTGCCACTTACATTGCGTTGTTTTATACACTGGGCCTGAGTTTTGGGTCAGTCTCCCCAAAAAAGGGAGTTTCAAATTCTCACAAAGTGGATATACTGCATTCCTGTTAGTTTAGTGTATGTCAGCCAGCCACTTTTTGCCACTTACATTGCGTTGTTTTATACACTGGGCCTGAGTTTTGGGTCAGTCTCCCAAAAAAAAGGGAGATTCAAATTCTCAACAAGTTTATATACACCTTCTACCTTGTTTTACAGTACCATATAATGGTTGTTATTTTGGTTAGATTTTCCAAAAAATGAGGAAGTCTCGTGGAAGAGGCCGTGGGCGGTATTTGCGGGCTGGTACTGATGGTGGTGGTGGTAGTGCATCTGGTGGTAGTGGCAAAAGCACAATAGCACCTAAGGCTGGAGGTGTTGAGCCAGCGTCATCGTCTGGCTACATAAGGCCTCGAAGGCTCCCTTTTCTGGGAGTAGGAAAACGGCTTTTAAAGCCGGAGCAGCAGGAAAAAGTTTTGGCTTTCCTTTCTGACTCAGCCTCTAGCTCTTTCGCCTCCTCTTCAGAAAATTCCAAATATAAAAGCAGCGAGTCATCAGTGGATGCTGCCGGTCAGGAACAAGATGTTTCCTTGTGTCCTTCACCCAAACCAAAAGTGAAGGATGCGTCAGGCAACACTACAGGTTACTCCATGGAGCTCTTTACTAGGGTTGAGCGAAACGGGTCGAACATTTTCAAAAGTCGCCGACTTTTGGCTAAGTCGGGGTTTCATGAAACCCGATCCGACCCCTGTGCGGGGTCGGCCATGCGGTACGCGACTTTCGCGCCAAAGTCGCGTTTCAATGACGCGAAAAGCGCCATTTCTCAGCCAATGAAGGTAAACGCAGAGTGTGGGCAGCGTGATGACATAGGTCCTGGTCCCCACCATCTTAGAGAAGGGCATTGCAGTGATTGGCTTGCTGTCTGCGACGTCACAGGGGCTATAAAGAGGCGTTCCCGCCGACCGCCATCTTACTGCTGCTGATCTGAGCTTAGGGAGAGGTTGCTGCCGCTTTGTCAGAAGCAGGGATAGCGTTAGGCAGGGTCCATTAACCACAAAACCGCTTGTGCTGCAGCGATTTGCACTGTCCAACACCACCCTCGGTGTGCAGGGACAGTGGAAGTTTTTTTTTTTTTTTTTTTCCCCTCAGCGCTGTAGCTCATTGGGCTGCCCTAGAAGGCTCCCTGATAGCTGCATTGCTGTGTGTACGCCGCTGTGCAAACCAACTGCTTTTTTCAAAGCACAAATCCTCTTGTTCCTTCCTTTCTGCACAGCTATCTTTTTTGTTTGTCCACACTTTTTATTTCATTTGTGCATCAGTCCACTCCTTATTGCTGCCTGCCATACCTGGCTGAGATTACTGCAGGCAGGGAGATAGTAGCTGCCTGCCATACCTGGCTGAGATTACTGCAGGCAGGGAGATAGTAATTGTAGGACATTCCCTGTTTTTTTTTTTTTTGGTGGGAGATTAAGATTGGCAATTTGGCATTTCTGCTAGAGTGCCATCCCTGTGTGTGCCATCTCTCTCACATAGTGGGCCATAGAAAGCCTTTTCATTTTTCTGTATTTTTTTTTGTGGGGTGTATAAATTCTCCCTGATAAAAATACAGTGGGAGATTAATATTGGCCTTTGGGCTTGTGTGCCAGTCCTGAGTGTGCCATCTCTCTCACAAATAGTGGGCCATAGAAAGCCTATTTATTTTTTTTTTTGGTTTTATAAATTCTCCCTGAAAAAAAGGGAGATTAATATTGGCCTCTGGGCTTGTGTGCCAGTCCTGAGCGTGCCATCTGTGCCAGCCCTGAGCGTGCCATCTCTCTCACAAATAGTGGGCCATAGAAAGCCTATTTAATTTTTTTTTTTGTTTTATAAATTTTCCCTGAAAAAAGGGAGATTAATATTGGCCTCTGGGCTTGTGTGCCAGTTGTGAGCGTGCCATCTGTGCCAGTCCTGAGCGTGCCATCTCTCTCACAAATAGTGGGCCATAGAAAGCCTATTTAAATATTTTTTTGGTTTTATAAATTCTCCCAGAAAAAAAGGGAGATTAATATTGGCCTCTGGGCTTGTGTGCCAGTCCTGAGCGTGCCATCTGTGCCAGCCAGCCCTGAGCGTGCCATCTCTCTCACAAATAGTGGGCCATAGAAAGCCTATTTAATTTTTTTTTTTGTTTTATCAATTTTCCCTGAAAAAAGGGAGATTAATATTGGCCTCTGGGCTTGTGTGCCAGTTGTGAGCGTGCCATCTGTGCCAGTCCTGAGCGTGCCATCTCTCTCACAAATAGTGGGCCATAGAAAGCCTATTTAAATATTTTTTTGGTTTTATAAATTCTCCCAGAAAAAAAGGGAGATTAATATTGGCCTCTGGGCTTCTGTGCCAGTCCTGAGCGTGCCATCTGTGCCAGTCCTGAGCGTCCCATCTCTCTCACAAATAGTGGGCCATAGAAAGCCTATTTTATTTTTTTTTTGGGTTTTAGAAATTCTCCCTGAAAAAAGGGAGATTAATATTGGCCTCTGGGCTTGTGTGCCAGTTGTGAGCGTGCCATCTGTGCCAGTCCTGAGCGTGCCATCTCTCTCACAAATAGTGGGCCATAGAAAGCCTATTTAAATATTTTTTTGGTTTTATAAATTCTCCCAGAAAAAAAGGGAGATTAATATTGGCCTCTGGGCTTCTGTGCCAGTCCTGAGCGTGCCATCTGTGCCAGTCCTGAGCGTCCCATCTCTCTCACAAATAGTGGGCCATAGAAAGCCTATTTTATTTTTTTTTTGGGTTTTAGAAATTCTCCCTGAAAAAAGGGAGATTAATATTGGCCTCTGGGCTTGTGTGCCAGTTGTGAGCGTGCCATCTGTGCCAGTCCTGAGCGTGCCATCTCTCTCACAAATAGTGGGCCATAGAAAGCCTATTTAAATATTTTTTTGGTTTTATAAATTCTCCCAGAAAAAAAGGGAGATTAATATTGGCCTCTGGGCTTCTGTGCCAGTCCTGAGCGTGCCATCTGTGCCAGTCCTGAGCGTCCCATCTCTCTCACAAATAGTGGGCCATAGAAAGCCTATTTTATTTTTTTTTTGGGTTTTAGAAATTCTCCCTGAAAAAAGGGAGATTAATATTGGCCTCTGGGCTTGTGTGCCAGTTGTGAGCGTGCCATCTGTGCCAGTCCTGAGCGTGCCATCTCTCTCACAAATAGTGGGCCATAGAAAGCCTATTTAAATATTTTTTTGGTTTTATAAATTCTCCCAGAAAAAAGGGAGATTAATATTGGCCTCTGGGCTTCTGTGCCAGTCCTGAGCGTGCCATCTGTGCCAGTCCTGAGCGTCCCATCTCTCTCACAAATAGTGGGCCATAGAAAGCCTATTTTATTTTTTTTTTGGGTTTCAGAAATTCTCCCTGGAAAAAAAAAGGGAGATTAATATTGCCCTTTGGGCTTGTGTGCCAGTACTAAGCGTTCCATCTCTCTCTCTCTCTCAGTCAGTGGGCCATAGAACGCATATTTTTGGTTTTATTTGTTTTCTAAATTCTCCCTGAAAAAATCATTTTATTTTATTTGGTTTCTAAATTCTTCCTGATAAAGTCATATTTTTTTTATTATTTTTATTTCTAAAGTCTCCCTGAAAAAAAAAAAAAAAAAACAACCAAAAAAACAGTGGGAGATTAATATTGGCCTTTCTGCTTGTGTGCCAGTCTTGACTCCTGGGTGTGCCATCTCTCTCTCTCTCTCTCTCTCTCTCTCTCTCTCTCTCCAATTGTGGTCCATAGAAAGCCTATATTTTTTTTCCTTGATTTGGGTTCTAAAATCTACCAGAGAAAATAACTACATCAATCATTGGTAGAAAAATATTGGCCTCTGGGTTTGTGTGCCACTCCTGACTCCTGTGTGCGTCATCTCTCAGTCAGTGGGCCATAGAACGCCTATTTTTGGTTTTATTTGTTTTCTAAATTCTCCCTGAAAAAATCATTTTATTTTATTTGGTTTCTAAATTCTTCCTGATAAAATCATATTTTTTTTATTATTTTTTTTTCTAAAGTCTCCCTGAAAAAAAAAAAAAAAAACAGTGGGAGATTAATATTGGCCTTTCTGCTTGTGTGCCAGTCTTGACTCCTGGGTGCGTCATCTCTCAGTCAGTGGGCCATAGAACGCCTATTTTTGGTTTTATTTGTTTTATAAATTCTCCCTGAAAAAATCATTTTATTTTATTTGGTTTCTAAATTCTTCCTGATAAAATCATATTTTTTTTATTATTTTTTTTTCTAAAGTCTCCCTGAAAAAAAAAAAAAAAAAACAACCAAAAAAAACAGTGGGAGATTAATATTGGCCTTTCTGCTTGTGTGCCAGTCTTGACTCCTGGGTGCGTCATCTCTCAGTCAGTGGGCCATAGAACGCCTATTTTTGGTTTTATTTGTTTTATAAATTCTCCCTGAAAAAATCATTTTATTTTATTTGGTTTCTAAATTCTTCCTGATAAAATCATATTTTTTTTATTATTTTTTTTTCTAAAGTCTCCCTGAAAAAAAAAAAAAAAAAAACAACCAAAAAAAACAGTGGGAGATTAATATTGGCCTTTCTGCTTGTGTGCCAGTCTTGACTCCTGGGTGTGCCATCTCTCTCTCTCTCTCTCTCTCTCTCTCTCTCTCTCTCTCTCTCTCCAATTGTGGTCCATAGAAAGCCTATATTTTTTTTCCTTGATTTGGGTTCTAAAATCTACCAGAGAAAATAACTACATCAATCATTGGTAGAAAAATATTGGCCTCTGGGTTTGTGTGCCACTCCTGACTCCTGTGTGCGTCATCTCTCAGTCAGTGGGCCATAGAACGCCTATTTTTGTTTTTATTTGTTTTATAAATTCTCCCTGAAAAAATCATTTTATTTTATTTGGTTTCTAAATTCTTCCTGATAAAATCATATTTTTTTTATTATTTTTTTTTCTAAAGTCTCCCTGAAAAAAAACAAAAAAAAAAAAAACAAAAAAAAAACAGTGGGAGATTAATATTGGCCTTTCTGCTTGTGTGCCAGTCTTGACTCCTGGGTGTGCCATCTCTCTCTCTCTCTCTCTCCAATTGTGGTCCATAGAAAGCCTACATTTTTTTTCCTTGATTTGGGTTCCAAAATCTACCAGAGAAAATAACTCCATCAATCATTGGTAGAAAAATATTGGCCTCTGGGCTTGTGTGCCACTCCTGATTCCTGTGTGCGTCATCTCTCACTCAGTGGCCCATAGAAAGCATATAGTTTGTTACATTTGTTTTCTAAATTCTCCCTGCAAAAATCTATTTTTTTTTTTTTGGGGGGTTTCTAAAGTGTTCCTGAAAAAAATAAAAATAAAAAAAAAATAATAGTGTGACATTAATATTAACATTTGTGCTTCAGTGACAGTCCTGCGTGTGGGGCATCTCTCTAATTTGCAGCCACCAAAAAAAGAGTGTGTAACATTGGGCCTGATTTTCGCTGTGGTCTCACCAACCTGTAAAGGGGTAGCTAAATCATACTGAAGTTATAGCTCACCGTGTAAGTTGTGTGACTGCAACAAATAACGTTAGTTTGGTTACGTTTTTAAAACAATGAGGAAGTCTAGTGGAAGAGGTCGTGGCCGGGGGCGTTCATTGTCAGCTGGTAATGAGGGTAGTGGTAGTGGTGGAGCATCAGGTGGTCGTGGGGGAAAAAATATTGCACCTAAGTCTGGAGCTGTGGAGCCAGGTTCGTCGTCCGGCTACACAAGGCCTCGAACGCTCCCTTTTCTGGGATTAGGAAAACCGCTTTTAAAGCCGGAGCAGCAAGAGCAAGTTTTGGCTTATCTTGCTGACTCAGCCTCTAGCTCTTTTGCCTCATCTCGTGAAACTGGTAAAAGTAAAAGCAGCGCGTCGTTAGTGGATGTTCACGGTCAGGGACAAGTCACTTCCTTGTCCTCTTCAGCAAAAACAACAACAGAGAAGAATGCAGCAGGCGACACAACGGGTTACTCCATGGAGCTCTTTACACATACCGTCCCTGGCTTAGAAAGTGAAGCAGTTAACAGTCCATGCCCATTACAAATTGAATCTGACATGGAGTGCACTGACGCACAGCCACAGCCAGACTACTATGCTGGTCCTTTGACTCAGACCACAACATTGCCCTCGCAGGGTGCTGATCAAGAATCAGACCCTGATGAGACTATGTTGCCCCATCACGAACGCTATACCACCGAACGACACGGTGACACAGACGAAGTTGCGCAGGAGGTACAAGAAGAGTTATTAGATGACCCAGTTCTTGACCCCGATTGGCAGCCATTGGGGGAACAGGGTGCAGGCGGCAGCAGTTCTGAAGCAGAGGAGGAGGAGGGGCCGCAGCAGGCATCAACATCGCCACAGGTTCCATCTGCCGGGCCCGTATCTTGCCCAAAACGCGTGGCAAAGCCAAAACCTGGTGGAGGACAGCGTGGCCATCCGGTTAAAGCTCAGTCTGCAATGCCTGAAAAGGTATCCGATGCTAGAAAGAGTGCAGTCTGGCATTTTTTTAAACAACATCCAATTGATCAGCGCAAAGTCATCTGTCAAAAATGTTCTACTTCCTTAAGCAGAGGTCAGAATCTGAAAAGTCTCAATACTAGTTGCATGCATAGACATTTAACCACCATGCATTTGAAAGCTTGGACTAACTACCAAACGTCCCTTAAGGTTGTTGCACCCTCGGCCAATGAAGCTAGTCATCAACGCAACATCCCTTCCGGCAGTGTAGGACCACCATTTAGCGCACCACCTGCTGTATCTGTGCAGGTATCTTTGCCAGGCCAAAGCAGTCAGGGTCAGGGAATCACCAGTTTCGTAGTAGGAAACACTGCATCTAGGGCACCGGCGGCAACAATACCATCTCCCACCGTCTCTCAGTCTGCCATGTCCACCGGCACCCCCGCTAGTTCCACGATCTCCAGCTCTCCAGTCCAGCTCACCCTACATGAGACTATGGTTAGAAAAAGGAAATACTTAGCCTCGCATCCGCGTACACAGGGTTTGAACGCCCACATAGCTAGACTAATCTCGTTAGAGATGATGCCCTACCGGTTAGTTGAAAGCGAAGCTTTCAAAGACCTGATGGACTACGCTGTACCACGCTACGAGCTACCCAGTCGACACTTTTTTTCCAGAAAAGCCATCCCAGCCCTCCACCAGCATGTTAAAGAGCGCATCGTCCATGCACTCAGGCAATCTGTGAGCACAAAGGTGCACCTGACAACAGATGCATGGACCAGTAGGCATGGCCAGGGACGTTACGTGTCCATCACGGCACACTGGGTAAATGTGGTGGATTCAGGGTCCACAGGGGACAGCAAGTTTGGGACAGTTCTGCCTAGCCCACGGTCTAGTAAACAGTTGTCTGTAGCCGTTCGCACCCCCTCCTCCTCCTCCTCCTCGTCCTCCTGCAGAAGCAAGAGCTCGTCCACAGACCGCAGTCGCACAAACACTCCATCCGCACCTGCCACTGTTGCACACCAGGTCTCCCATTATGGGGCAGCTACTGGCATACGTCAGCAGGCTGTATTGGCTATGAAGTGTTTGGGCGACAATAGACACACCGCGGAAGTTCTGTCCGAGTTCTTGCAGCAAGAAACGCAGTCGTGGCTGGGCACTGTAGATCTTGAGGCAGGCAAGGTAGTGAGTGATAACGGAAGGAATTTCATGGCTGCCATCTCCCTTTCCCAACTGAAACACATTCCTTGCCTGGCTCACACCTTAAACCTGGTGGTGCAGTGCTTCCTGAAAAGTTATCCGGGGTTATCCGACCTGCTCCTCAAAGTGCGTGGACTTTGCGCACATATCCGCCGTTCGCCTGTACACTCCAGCCGTATGCAGACCTATCAGCGTTCTTTGAACCTTCCCCAGCATCGCCTAATCATAGACGTTGCAACAAGGTGGAACTCAACACTGCACATGCTTCAGAGACTGTGCGAACAGAGGCGGGCTGTTATGTTTTTGTGGGAGGATACACATACACGGGCAGGCAGTAGGATGGCAGACATGGAGTTGTCAGGTGTGCAGTGGTCGAAGATTCAAGACATGTGTCAAGTCCTTCAGTGTTTTGAGGAATGCACACGGCTGGTTAGTGCAGACAACGCCATAATAAGCATGAGCATCCCCCTAATGCGTCTGCTGATGCAAAGTTTGACGCACATAAAGGATCAGGCGTCTGCACCAGAGGAAGAGGAAAGCCTTGATGACAGTCAGCGATTGTCTGGTCAGGGCAGTGTACATGACGAGGTACCGGGCGAAGAGGAGGTGGAGGATGAGGAGGATGATGGGGATGAGTATATTTTTAATGAGGAAGCTTTCCCGGGGGCACGGGAAATTGGTGGCGTGGCAAGGCCGGGTTCTGGTTTTTTGAGGGACACAAGTGACGTAGATTTGCCTGCAACTGCCCCTCAACCAAGCACAACCGCAGATTTGACAACGGGAACTTTGGCCCACATGGCGGATTATGCCTTGCGTATCCTCAAAAGGGACACACGCATTACAAAAATGATGAACGATGACGATTACTGGTTGGCCTGCCTCCTTGATCCTCGCTATAAAGGCAAATTGCAAAATATTATGCCACATGAGAACTTGGAACTAATATTAGCAACAAAACAATCAACTCTTGTTGACCGTTTGCTTCTGGCATTCCCTGCACACAGCGCCCGTGATCGTTCTCACACGAGCTCCAGGGGCCAGCAGACCAGAGGTGTTAGAGGGGCAGAAATCAGAAGTGGCGTTGGACAGAGGGGTTTTCTGACCAGGTTGTGGAGTGATTTTTCTATGACCGCAGACAGGACAGGTACTGCAGCATCAATTCAAAGTGACAGGAGACAACATTTGTCCAGTATGGTTACAAACTATTTTTCATCCCTTATCGACGTTCTCCCTCAACCGTCATTCCCATTTGATTACTGGGCATCCAAATTAGACACCTGGCCAGAATTGGCAGAATATGCATTGCAGGAGCTTGCTTGCCCGGCAGCTAGTGTCCTATCAGAAAGAGTATTCAGTGCTGCAGGTTCAATACTAACAGAAAAAAGGACTCGTCTGGCTACCCAAAATGTAGATGATCTAACCTTCATTAAAATGAACCACAACTGGATTTCAAAATCTTTTGCCCCACCCTGCCCGGCTGACACCTAGCTTTCCTATGAAAAGGTCTTGCCTGTGGACTATTCTGAATGACTTTTCCAATCTCGTAATTTTCTTCACCTGATTGTCCAGCATACGACATGTTTCCACCTCACGAAATGGCCAAACTCCCCACACGGGGCCGTGCTATCGCCACTTTGCGCTTGGACCCTTGAGAGTGCTGTTTGTCTGAAGAGGTGGGTGTGGCCGCTTTTGGTCGACGGCACTGCCACTGGGTCCCTCATAGTACAATAAAGTGTCTCTGGCGGTGGTGGTGCGCACCCAACGTCAGACACACCGTTGTAATATGAGGGGCCCTGTGCCTGTACCGCCGGCCACAAGACAGTTCCCCCCCCCAGCTCAAACAGTGCTCTACCACTAGCAAAATTATCTCTCACAGCTTCACCAATGTGTAGTCTAGCCGCTGACATCCTTCAATGCCTGGCACTGACAATACCATTGTTTTGACATTTTTGTTATGTTAGGCCTTCGAAGCCTGTCTGCGGTCCCTTCTTTCTACAACTACTACACTGACCAGGCCACTGCTGGCCGTGTTACCCTGGAACCAATTTAAAAGTGCCTACAGTCAGCCCAATTTTGTTATGTTAGGCCTTCGAAGACTGTCTGCCGTCACTCCTTCCACTAGACTTCCACTGACCATACACTGCTGCCCATGTACCCCTGGAACCAATTTAAAGTGCCTACAGCCAGCCCAATTTTGTTATGTTAGGCCTTCGAAGCCTGTCTGCGGTCACTCCTTCCACTAGACTTCCACTGACCAGACCACTGCTGCCCGTGTACCCCTGGAACCAATTTAAAAGTGCCTACAGCCAGCCCAAGTTTGTTATGTTAGGCCTTGGAAGCCTGTCTGCGGTCACTCCTTCCACTAGACTTCCACTGACCAGACCACTGCTGCCCGTGTACCCCTGGAACCAATTTAAAAGTGCCTACAGCCAGCCCAAGTTTGTTATGTTAGGCCTTGGAAGCCTGTCTGCGGTCACTCCTTCCACTAGACTTCCACTGACCAGACCACTGCTGCCCGTGTACCCCTGGAACCAATTTAAAAGTGCCTACAGCCAGCCCAAGTTTGTTATGTTAGGCCTTGGAAGCCTGTCTGCGGTCACTCCTTCCACTAGACTTCCACTGACCAGACCACTGCTGCCCGTGTACCCCTGGAACCAATTTAAAAGTGCCTACAGCCAGCCCAAGTTTGTTATGTTAGGCCTTCTAAGCCTGTCTGCGGTCCATTCTTTCAACTACTACTACACTGACCAGGTCACTGCTGCCCGTGTACCCCTGGAACCAATTTAAAAGTGCCTACAGCCAGCCCAAGTTTGTTATGTTAGGCCTTGGAAGCCTGTCTGCGGTCACTCCTTCCACTAGACTTCCACTGACCAGACCACTGCTGCCCGTGTACCCCTGGAACCAATTTAAAAGTGCCTACAGCCAGCCCAAGTTTGTTATGTTAGGCCTTCTAAGCCTGTCTGCGGTCCATTCTTTCAACTACTACTACACTGACCAGGTCACTGCTGCCCGTGTACCCCTGGAACCAATTTAAAATTGCCTACAGCCATGTGTTATTATTTTAGGCCTTCGATGCCTGTCTGCGGTCACTCCTTCCACTAGGCCTCCACTGACCACACCACTGCTGTCCGTGTACCCCTGGAACCAATTTAAAATTGCCTACAGCCAGCCCAATTTTTTTATTTTAGGCCTTCGATGCCTGTCTGCGGTCCATTCTTTCAACTACTACTACACTGACCAGGTCACTGCTGCCCGTGTACCCCTGGAACCAATTTAAAATTGCCTACAGCCATGTGTTATTATTTTAGGCATTCGATGCCTGTCTGCGGTCACTCCTTCCACTAGGCCTCCACTGACCACACCACTGCTGTCCGTGTACCCCTGGAACCAATTTAAAATTGCCTACAGCCATGTGTTATTATTTTAGGCCTTCGATGCCTGTCTGCGGTCACTCCTTCCACTAGGCCTCCACTGACCACACCACTGCTGCCCGTGTACCCCTGGAACCAATTTAAAATTGCCTACAGCCAGCCCAATTTTTTTATTTTAGGCCTTCGATGCCTGTCTGCGGTCCATTCTTTCAACTACTACTACACTGACCAGGTCACTGCTGCCCGTGTACCCCTGGAACCAATTTAAAATTGCCTACAGCCATGTGTTATTATTTTAGGCCTTCGATGCCTGTCTGCGGTCACTCCTTCCACTAGGCCTCCACTGACCACACCACTGCTGTCCGTGTACCCCTGGAACCAATTTAAAATTGCCTACAGCCATGTGTTATTATTTTAGGCCTTCGATGCCTGTCTGCGGTCACTCCTTCCACTAGGCCTCCACTGACCACACCACTGCTGTCCGTGTACCCCTGGAACCAATTTAAAATTGCCTACAGCCATGTGTTATTATTTTAGGCCTTCGATGCCTGTCTGCGGTCACTCCTTCCACTAGGCCTCCACTGACCACACCACTGCTGTCCGTGTACCCCTGGAACCAATTTAAAATTGCCTACAGCCAGCCCAATTTTTTTATTTTAGGCCTTCGATGCCTGTCTGCGGTCCATTCTTTCAACTACTACTACACTGACCAGGTCACTGCTGCCCGTGTACCCCTGGAACCAATTTAAAATTGCCTACAGCCATGTGTTATTATTTTAGGCCTTCGATGCCTGTCTGCGGTCACTCCTTCCACTAGGCCTCCACTGACCACACCACTGCTGTCCGTGTACCCCTGGAACCAATTTAAAATTGCCTACAGCCAGCCCAATTTTTTTATTTTAGGCCTTCGATGCCTGTCTGCGGTCCATTCTTTCAACTACTACTACACTGACCAGGTCACTGCTGCCCGTGTACCCCTGGAACCAATTTAAAATTGCCTACAGCCATGTGTTATTATTTTAGGCATTCGATGCCTGTCTGCGGTCCATTTTTTCAACTACTACTACACTGACCAGGTCACTGCTGCCCGTGTACCCCTGGAACCAATTTAAAATTGCCTACAGCCATGTGTTATTATTTTAGGCCTTCGATGCCTGTCTGCGGTCACTCCTTCCACTAGGCCTCCACTGACCACACCACTGCTGTCCGTGTACCCCTGGAACCAATTTAAAATTGCCTACAGCCAGCCCAATTTTTTTATTTTAGGCCTTCGATGCCTGTCTGCGGTCCATTCTTTCAACTACTACTACACTGACCAGGTCACTGCTGCCCGTGTACCCCTGGAACCAATTTAAAATTGCCTACAGCCATGTGTTATTATTTTAGGCCTTCGATGCCTGTCTGCGGTCACTCCTTCCACTAGGCCTCCACTGACCACACCACTGCTGTCCGTGTACCCCTGGAACCAATTTAAAATTGCCTACAGCCAGCCCAATTTTTTTATTTTAGGCCTTCGATGCCTGTCTGCGGTCCATTCTTTCAACTACTACTACACTGACCAGGTCACTGCTGCCCGTGTACCCCTGGAACCAATTTAAAATTGCCTACAGCCATGTGTTATTATTTTAGGCATTCGATGCCTGTCTGCGGTCCATTTTTTCAACTACTACTACACTGACCAGGTCACTGCTGCCCGTGTACCCCTGGAACCAATTTAAAATTGCCTACAGCCATGTGTTATTATTTTAGGCCTTCGATGCCTGTCTGCGGTCACTCCTTCCACTAGGCCTCCACTGACCACACCACTGCTGTCCGTGTACCCCTGGAACCAATTTAAAATTGCCTACAGCCATGTGTTATTATTTTAGGCCTTCGATGCCTGTCTGCGGTCACTCCTTCCACTAGGCCTCCACTGACCACACCACTGCTGCCCGTGTACCCCTGGAACCAATTTAAAATTGCCTACAGCCAGCCCAATTTTTTTATTTTAGGCCTTCGATGCCTGTCTGCGGTCCATTCTTTCAACTACTACTACACTGACCAGGTCACTGCTGTCCGTGTACCCCTGGAACCAATTTAAAATTGCCTACAGCCATGTGTTATTATTTTAGGCCTTCGATGCCTGTCTGCGGTCACTCCTTCCACTAGGCCTCCACTGACCACACCACTGCTGCCCGTGTACCCCTGGAACCAATTTAAAATTGCCTACAGCCAGCCCAATTTTTTTATTTTAGGCCTTCGATGCCTGTCTGCGGTCCATTCTTTCAACTACTACTACACTGACCAGGTCACTGCTGTCCGTGTACCCCTGGAACCAATTTAAAATTGCCTACAGCCATGTGTTATTATTTTAGGCCTTCGATGCCTGTCTGCGGTCACTCCTTCCACTAGGCCTCCACTGACCACACCACTGCTGTCCGTGTACCCCTGGAACCAATTTAAAATTGCCTACAGCCATGTGTTATTATTTTAGGCCTTCGATGCCTGTCTGCGGTCACTCCTTCCACTAGGCCTCCACTGACCACACCACTGCTGTCCGTGTACCCCTGGAACCAATTTAAAATTGCCTACAGCCAGCCCAATTTTTTTATTTTAGGCCTTCGATGCCTGTCTGCGGTCCATTCTTTCAACTACTACTACACTGACCAGGTCACTGCTGTCCGTGTACCCCTGTAACCAATTTAAAATTGCCTACAGCCATGTGTTATTATTTTAGGCATTCGATGCCTGTCTGCGGTCCATTTTTTCAACTACTACTACACTGACCAGGTCACTGCTGCCCGTGTACCCCTGGAACCAATTTAAAATTGCCTACAGCCATGTGTTATTATTTTAGGCCTTCGATGCCTGTCTGCGGTCACTCCTTCCACTAGGCCTCCACTGACCACACCACTGCTGCCCGTGTACCCCTGGAACCAATTTAAAATTGCCTACAGCCAGCCCAATTTTTTTATTTTAGGCCTTCGATGCCTGTCTGCGGTCCATTCTTTCAACTACTACTACACTGACCAGGTCACTGCTGCCCGTGTACCCCTGGAACCAATTTAAAATTGCCTACAGCCATGTGTTATTATTTTAGGCCTTCGATGCCTGTCTGCGGTCACTCCTTCCACTAGGCCTCCACTGACCACACCACTGCTGTCCGTGTACCCCTGGAACCAATTTAAAATTGCCTACAGCCATGTGTTATTATTTTAGGCCTTCGATGCCTGTCTGCGGTCCATTCTTTCAACTACTACTACACTGACCAGGGCACTGCTGGCCGTGTACCCCTGGAACCAACATCAGAAAATATAAAAATAAGTATTTTGCTTATAAAAAAGAAAATACTGGTGAGATATCAAATGCAGACATTTTAACATTAAAAACAAACACACAACTCTAATCTGGTACAGTACTAAAAATGGCCACCAGCTACAATTACTTTCTCCTGCAAGTAGTTAACTGAAAGTTTTTTTAAATTGAAAACACACATATGGCATCCACCGAGTGTTGTCCTGTCGCGTCTTCTTTATATTATTGCCGAGAAGATGCAAAATAATGAAAATAATAAAATCATTAATTACCAAAATAATAGAGAAAGTCAACACCACATTGCAAATAAACATTCATTCCAAATAAAGAAGCAGGGCGCGTCCGAGGGTGAGTATATACCTAATAAGAATATAATCACCCTCGGACGCGCAATGCTTATTTCCAACAGCCTTCCTTCCTAAGAATCAGCCCTTCCGTCGTGTAGAGAGACGTTGTGTTACACTCCAAGGTGTTCCCCAGGTTGCCTTTCCTGAGCTTCGATCTTCCGGCTCTCGTTTAGTAGTTCTTGGAAACTACTCTGCATTAGGCCTTCAAATTGGGTATGGGGTGTAGAGAGATGGTGTGTTCCACTCCAAGGTGTTCCCCAGGTTGCCTTTCCTGAGCTTCGATCTTCCGGCTCTCGTTTAGTAGTTGTTGGAAACTACGCTGCATTAGGCCTTCAAATTGGGTATGGGGTGTAGCGAGAGGGTGTGTTACACTCCAAGGTGTTCCCCAGGTTGCCTTTCCTGAGCTTCGATCTTCCGACTCTCGTTTAGTAGTTCTTGGAAACTACACTGCATTAGGCCTTCAAATTGGGTATGGGGTGTAGAGAGAGGGTGTGTTACACTCCAAGGTGTTCCCCAGGTTGCCTTTCCTGAGCTTCGATATTCCGGCTCTCGTTTAGTAGTTGTCGGAAACTACGCTGCATTAGGCCTACAAATTGGGTATGGGGCGTAGAGAGAGGGTGTGTTACACTCCAAGGTGTTCCCCAGGTTGCCTTTCCTGAGCTTCGATATTCCGGCTCTCGTTTAGTAGTTGTCGGAAACTACGCTGCATTAGGCCTACAAATTGGGTATGGGGTGTAGAGAGAGGGTGTGTTACACTCCAAGGTGTTCCCCAGGTTGCCTTTCCTGAGCTTCGATCTTCATGCTCTCGTTTAGTAGTTGTCGGAAACTACGCTGCATTAGGCCTACAAATTGGGTATGGGGTGTAGAGAGAGGGTTTGTTACACTCCAAGGTGTTCCCCAGGTTGCCTTTCCTGAGCTTCGATCTTCCGGCTCTCGTTTAGTAGTTGTTGGAAACTACGCTGCATTAGGCCTTCAAATTGGGTATGGGGTGTAGCGAGAGGGTGTGTTACACTCCAAGGTGTTCCCCAGGTTGCCTTTCCTGAGCTTCGATCTTCCGGCTCTCGTTTAGTAGTTCTTGGAAACTACACTGCATTAGGCCTTCAAATTGGGTATGGGGTGTAGAGAGAGGGTGTGTTACACTCTAAGGTGTTCCCCAGGTTTCCTTGCCATTGCTTCGGTCTTCCGACTCTCGTTTAGTAGTTGTAGAAAAGTACACTGCATTAGGCCATACAAAATGGGTATGGGGTGGAGAGAGATGGTGTGTTACACTCCAAGGTGTTCCCCAGGTTGCCTTTCCTGAGCTTCTATCTTCAGGCTCTCATTAAATTGTGGTTAAATGGAACAACTGCATTTGGCGTACTAGTTGGTTTGGGGCCTACTATCGGTGTCTGCCACTCCTTGCTGTTCTCCTCCACTGAACAAAGCTGTGCCGCCTGTTTACTACGGTTGCCAATTTTGAACTGCATTTCGACTACTTACTGATTTGGCCCTACTCTCTGTGTCAGCCTCTCATTCCAGTTGTCCTCCACTGCAATGCCCCCTGGTTATTCCTGTGTTACCAATTTTGAACTGCATTTAGCCCACTTTCTTCTTTGGGCCTATATCTGTGTTTCCACTTCATCGTGCCCATTGCCCAGCCAGTGATAGATGAGTCTGCTGGTACATTGACCCATAACGCAACATTCCCCGTGCACGCTACACAACAACATTGTGACCCTGCTGAAAGTCAGGTTGCTCTTCCCGCATACCATACCACCTTACACGGGGACAAAGAGGAAGGTGCAGATGAAAGTGCAGGTTCCTTCATCAGGTGGGGGGAGGAATACTAGTTGGCGACGTCACTGGCACAGGGCCTCTCATAGTACGCAAAAGTGTTGCTGCCGGTGGGAGGCGCCCCCGCCGTGCAAACACACCGCTGTACTTTGAGGGGCCCTGTGCCAGTGCCAATGCCAACGAGTGGGCCCCCCCTGCTTGCTCAGGTTCACAGCACTTGCAAAGTTGAAATACTTACCTCTCCCTGCTCCACTGCCGTGACGTGGTCCAGATTTCCTGGGCCCACTAATTACTTGAACCAGCCCTACCCCCCACAACTTTAGCCAAATGACCCCCAATTTCAAATGCCTTCCAATTATTATAAGGTAAATTACGCTTGACAAGCTTCATTAAGAAGAATGGATGGTTTTGACATTAAAATGGCCACTCTAGGTGTTTTCCTGGCCCCCACTCACTGCCGACTATGCTGCCCCATTGACTTGCATTGGGTTTCGTGTTTCGGTCGATCCCGACTTTACGTCATAATCGGCCGATTTCACTCGACCCGACTTTGGACATAGTCGGGTTTCGCAAAACCCGGCTCGACTCTAAAAAGGTCAAGGTCGCTCAACTCTACTCTTTACACATTCCGTGCCTGGGTTAGAAAGGGAAATTGTTAACTGCCCATTACAAAATGAATCGGACATGGAGTGCACTGATGCACAGCCACAGCTAGATTATTATGCTGTTCCATTGACTCAGATCACTACATTGCCCTAGCAGTGTACTGAGCCAGAATCTGACCCTGATGAGACTATGGTGCCCCAACCCGAACGCTATAGCACCTTACACGGTGACACAGAGGAAGGTGCACATGACATTGAAGAGGAGGTGATAGATGACCCAGTTGTTGACCCAGACTGGCAGCCATTGGGGGAAGAGAGAGCCGCTGTCAGTAGCTCAGAAGCGGAGGAGGATGATCCGCAACAGCTGTCATCTGGCAGGCCCGTATCAGGCCAAAAACATTTGTCAAAAACAAAAACAGTTTTAGGACAGCGTGGCCATCTGGTGATAGTAGCACAGTGTGCAATGCCTGAAAAGGTATTCCATAGTAGGAAGAGTGTAGTGTGGCAATTTTTTAACCAAGATCCGAACGATCAGTCAAAAGTTATCTGTAAGAAATGCTCAAAGACCTTTAGCAGAGGGAAGAATCTTCAAAATTTAAATACAACGTGCATGCTTAGACATTTAACCAGCATGCACTTGCAAGCATGGACTAACTACCAAACGTCCCGTACTGTTGGTGCACCTGCTCAGAATGAAGGTAGTCAGCAACGCTACATTGCTTCCCTCACTGTAAGCCCACCGGTAAGGACACCACCAGCAGCAAATGTGGAGGTATCGTCGCAAGGCCAAAGCAGTCAGGGAATCACAAGGTTATTCGTAGGAAACACTGTATGTAGGCCAACATCGAGAATACCATCACCAACCCTCTCTCAGTCTGCCGTGTCCACCACCACCCCCCCGCTAGTTCCGCCATATGCAGCTCTCCAGTCCAGTTCACCCTACAAGAGACTCTCGTTAGAAAAAGAAAGTACTCATCCTCTCATCCTCTCATCCGCGTACACAGGGTTTGAACGCCCACATTGCTAGACTAATCTCATTAGAGATGATGCCCTACCGGTTGGTTGAAAGCAAAGCTTTCAAAGACCTGATGGCCTACGCAGTACCACGCTATGACCTACCCAGTCGGCACTTCTTTGCGAGAAAAGCCATCCCAGCCCTCCACCAGCATGTCAAAGACCGCATTGTCCATGCACTGAGACAATCAGTCAATGGAAAGGTGCACCTCACAACAGATGCGTAGACCAGTAGGCATGGCCAGGGATGTTACGTGTCCATCACGGTGCACTGAGTTAATGTGGTGGATGCAGGGTCCACAGGGGACAGCCATAGTGGGACAGTTCTGCCTAGCCCACGGTCTAGGAAAGTCGTCGAAGCTACAAGACCTCTGTCCAGTCCTTCAGTGTTTTGAGGAATGCACACGGCTGGTAAGTGCAGACGACGCCATCATAAGCATGGGCATCCCACTAATGTGTCTGCTGATGTAAAGTTTGACGCACATTAAGGAGCTGGCGTCTGCAGCCGAGGAGGAAGGAAGCCTTGATGACAGTCAGCCATTGTCTGCTCAGGGAACTCTCCTGGACAAGGTGGCGGATGAAGAGGAGGAGGTGGAGGATGATGGGGATGAATATTTATGGGAGGAGGATGCTTCTCAGGGGGCAATAGAAACTGGTGGCGTTGCATGGTCAGGTACAGGGTTTTTGCGGGACACAAGTGATGTTGATTTGCAAGAAAGTGCTCCTCAACCCAGCACAAGCAGTGAATTGACACCTGGAACATTGGCCCACATGGATGAGTATGCCTTGCATATCCTAAAAAGGGACCCCCGCATTATCAAAATGATGACCGATGACGATTAGTGGTTGGCCTGCCTCCTGGATCCACGATATAAAGGAAAATTACAAAATATCATGCCACATGAGAACCTTGAGCAAATATTGGCTACCAAACAAGCAACTCTTGTAGACCGTTTGGTTCAGGCATTCCCAGCACACAGCGGCGGTGATGTTTCTCACACGAGCCTTAGGGGGCAACATGGCAGAGGTGTTAGAGGTGCACAAATCCGAAGTGGCATTGGACAGTGGGGTTTTATGACAAGGTTGTGGAGTGATTTCGCAATGACCGCTGACATGACAGGTACTGCTGCATCGATTCAAAGTGACAGGAGACAGCATTTGTCCAGTATGGTTACAAACTACTTTTCCTCCCTTATTGATGTTCTCCCTCACAGGTCATTCCCCTTTGATTACTGGGCATCTAAAATAGACACCTGGCCTGAATTGGCAGAATATGCATTACAGGAACTCACTTGCCCTGCTGCTAGTGTGCTATCAGAAAGAGTCTTCAGTGCTGCTGGTTCAATACTGACCAAAAAAAGGACACGTCTGGCTACCCAGAATGTTGATGATCTAACCTTCATTAAAATGAACCAATCATGGATTTCAAATTATTTTGCCCCACCCTCCCCTGCTGACACGTAGCTTGCCTGAAAAATGTCTTGCTTTTGACCTCCTTTTACTGACTTCTTCAATTCCTCCATTTGCAGCTGCTGAATGTCCACCATAGGCCATTTTTATACCTCCTTAAATGGGCTGACTCCCCCCACAGGGCCGTGGTCTCCACCTGGCGCAAGCACCCGTGCGAGTGCCATTTGCCTGGTCAGGTGGGTGGGCCCACTCTTGGGCGACGGCACTGGTACAGGGTCCCTCATAGTACAATGAAGTGTCTCTGACGGTGGTGGTGCACATCCAACGTCAGACACACCGTTGTAATATGAGGGGCCCTGTGCCAGTTCCACCGCCCACGAGAGAGTGTTCCCCCCAGCTCGAACAGTGCTCTACCACTTGCAATACTTACCTCTCCATGCTCCACCACTGTGTAGTCTGTGCTGTTAAATCATTCAATGGCACTGCCAATACAAATTTGTTGAAATGATAGATGATAGTTAAAATATACAGGGGCCCTGGCCTCCATTTAGACCAGTTAATACTTTTCCCCTACTACCACTGTCTGCTGTACCTAGCTATGCCACCTGTTTATTTATGAACAATTTTTTGGCAGATATTTAGCCCACTTTATTATTTGGGCCTAATAACTGTGTTTGCCACTTATTACAGTTTTCCTCCACTGAACAAAGCAATGCCGCCTGTTTATTCCTGTTACCAATTTTGAACTGCATTTAGCCTACTTTATTATTTGTGCCTACTAACTGTTTCTGCAACTCATTACAGTTTTCCTCCACTGAACAAAGCAATGCTGCCTGTTTAGTCCTGTTACCAATTTTGAACTGCATTTAGCCTAATTTATTATTTGGGCCTATATCTGTGTTTCCTCCTCATCCTGCCCATTGCCCAGACACTGCTAGATGAGACTGCTGGTACATTGACCCAGACCACTACATTCCCCTTGCACTCTACACAGCCAGAATCTGACCCTGCTGAAAGTCAGGTTCCCCTTCCCGCATACTATACCACCTTACACGGGGACAAAGAGGAAGGTGCAGATGAAAGTGCAGGTTCCTTCATCAGGTGGGGGCATACTCATTGGCGACGTCACTGGCACAGGGCCCCTCATAGTACACAAAAGTGTCTCTGCCAGTGGGAGGCGCCACCCGCTGTCAAACACACCGCCGTACTATGAGGGGCCCCGTGCCAGTGCCAATGAATGGGCCCCCCCTGCTTGCTCAGGATCACAGCACTTGCAAAGTTGAAATACTTACCTCTCCCTGCTCTACCGCAGTGACGTATTCCGCATTTCCTGGGCCCACGAAAATCTTGAGCCAGCCCTACCCCCCTACAACTTTAGCCAAATGACCCCCAGTTTTGAATGCCTCACATGCTTAAGTAATAAGAATTGATATTTTTGGCATTAAAATGGGCACTGTAGGTGTTTTCCTGTCCTCCACTCACTGCCGACTTTGATTCCCCATTGACTTGCATTGGGTTTTGTGTTTCAGTCGACTTTTCGTAATAATCGGCCGATTTCACCCGACCTGACTTTTGACAAAGTCGGGTTTCACGAAACTCGACTCGATCCGAAAAAAGTAAAAGTCGCTCAACTCTAGTTTTGACCTATATAAAGTTTTCACAATTGTTCCTCTTCATCATAGATATTACATTTGCTTACAGCTTCATATCTGCATTCCGATCCATTAACCCCTTAGAGACAAAGCCAATTTTGTACTTAACCCCTTCATGACCCAGCCTATTTTGACCTTAATGACCAGGCCGTTTTTTGCAATTCTGACCAGTGTCCCTTTATGAGGATCCGTTGAACGCTTCAACGGATCCTAACGGTTCTGAGAATGTTTTTTCCAGACATATTGGGCTTCATGTTAGTCGTAAATTTAGGTCAATAATTTTTGCGTTTATTTGTGAAAAAAATGGAAATTTGGCTAAAATTTTGAAAATTTCGCAGTTTTCAAATTTTGAATTTTTATTCTGTTAAACCAGAGAGTTATGTGACACAAAATAGTTGATAAATAACATTTCCCACATGTCTACTTTACATCAGCACAATTTTGGAAACAACATTTTTTTTTGCTAGGAAGTTATAAGGGTTAAAATTTGACCAGCGATTTCTCATTTTTACAACGAAATTTACAAAACCATTTTTTTTAGGGACCACCTCACATTTGAAGTCAGTTTGAGGGGTCTGTATGGCTGAAAATACCCAAAAGTGACACCATTCTAAAAACTGCAGGGCTCGGAAGGGAAGGAGTGCCATTTGACTTTTTGAATGAAAAATTAGCTTCAATCGTTAGTGGACACCATGTCGCGTTTGGAGAGGCCCTGTGTGCCTAAACATTGGAGCTCCCCCATATCTGACCCCATTTTGGAAACTAGACCTCCCATGGAACTAATCTAGATGTGCGGTGACCACATTAAACCCCCAAGTGGTTCATAAAAGTTTATAACGCAGAGCCGTGAAAATAAAAAATCATTTTTCTTTCCTCAAAAATTATTTTTTAGCCTGCAATTTTTTATTTTCACAATAGTAACAGGAGAAATTGGACCCCAAAAGTTGTTGTCCAGTTTGTCCTGAGTATGCTGATGTCCCATATGTGGGGGGGAACCACTGTTTGGGCACACGTCGGGGCTCAGAAGGGAAGTAGTGACTTTTGAAATGCAGACTTTGATGGAATGGTCTGCGGGCGTCACGTTGCGTTTGCAGAGCCCCTGATGTGCCTAAACAGTAGAAATCCCCCCACAAATGACCACATTTTGGAAACTAGACCCCCTAGGGAACTTATCTAAATATGTGGTGAGCACTTTGAACCCCCAAGTGCTTCACAGAAGTTTACAACGCAGAGCCGTGAAAATAAAAAATCATTTTTCTTTCCTCAAAAAAGATGTTTTAGCAAGCAATTTTTTATTTTCACAAGGGTAACAGGAGAAATTGGACCCCAATATTTGTTGCCCAGTTTGCACTGAGTATGCTGGTACCCCATATGTGGGGGTAAACCACTGTTTGGGTGCACATCAGGGCTCGGAAGGGAAGTAGTGACGTTTTGAAATGCAGACTTTGATGGAATGGTCTGCAGGCGTCACGTTGCATTTGCAGATCCACTGATGTGCCTAAACAGTAGAAACCCTCAACACGTGACCCCATTTTGGAAACTAGGCCCCCCAAGGAACTTATCTAGATGTGTGGTGAGCACTTTCATCCCCCAAGTGCTTCACAGAAGTTTATAACGCAGAGCCGTGAAAATAAAAAATAATTTTTCTTTCCTCAAAAATTATGTTTTAGCAAGCAATTTTTTATTTTCACAAGGGTAACAAAAGAAATTAGACCCCAATATTTGTTGCCCAGTTTGTCCTGAGTACGCTGGTACCCCATGTGTGGGGTAAACCACTGTTTGGGCGCACGTCGGGGCTCGGAAGGGAGGGAGCACCATTTGACTTTTTGAACGCAAGATTGGCTGGAATCAATTGTGGCGCCATGTTTTGTTTGGAGACCCCTGATGTGCCTAAACAGTGGAAACCCCTCAATTCTACCTCCAACACTAACCCCAACACACCCCTAACCCTTATCCCAGCTGTAGCCATAGCCCTAATCACAACCCTAACCACAACCCTAACCCCAACACACCCGTAACCCTAATCCCAACCCTAACCCTAATCCTAACCCTAATCCCAACCCTAACCCTAATCCCAACCCTAACCACAACTTTAACCCCAACACACCCCTAACCCTATCCATAACCCTAACCACAAGCCTAATCTTAACCCTATTTCCAACCCTAGCCCTAATTCCAACCCTAACCCTAAGGCTATATACCCACGTTGTGGATTCGTGTGAGATTTTTCCGCACGATTTTTGAAAAATCTGCAGGTAAAAGGCACTGCGTTTTACCTGCGGATTTACAGCGGATTTACAGTGTTTTTTGTGCGGATTTCATCTGCGGATTCCTATTGAGGAACAGGTGTAAAACGCTGCGGAGTCCACACAAAATTGACATGCTGCGGAAAATACAACGCAGCGTTTCCGCATGGTATTTTCCGCACCATGGGCACAGCGGATTTGGTTTTCCATAGGTTTACATGGTACTGTACACCTGATGGAAAACTGCTATGAATTCGCAGCGGCCAATCCGCTGCGGATCCGCGGCCTAGCCGCTCTGGATCCGCAGCCAAATCCGCACCGTGTGCAAATACCCTAAACCTAACCCTAACCCTAGCCCTAACTCTAACCCTAACCCTAGTTCTAACCCTAACCCAAGTGGAAAAAGAAAAAAAAATATTTTCTTTATTTTATTATTGGCCCTACCTATGGGGGTGATAAAGGGAGGGCCATTTACAATTTTTTTTATTTTGATCACTGTGATAGGTTATATCACAGTGATCAAAATATACCTGGAACGAATCTGCAGGCCGGCAGATTCGGCGGGCGCACTGCGCATGCGCCCGCCATTTTGGAAGATGGCGGCGCCCAGGGGGAAGACGGACAGACACCGGGAGGCCCGGTAAGTATAAAGGGGGGTAGATCTGAGCATGGGGGGTGGATTGGAGGATGGGGGTGGCATCGGAGCACGGGGGGAGCGGGCAGGAGGACGGGGGAGCAGACAGGACGGCGGAGGGGAGCGGAGCACCAGACGGAGGACCAGGGAGGAGTTTGGTGGCGGATGGGGGTACACCAGTGTTTTCAGCCATGGCCGATGATATTGCAGCATCGGCCATGGCTGGATCGCAATATTTCACCAGTTTTTTAGGTGAAATATTACAAATCGCTCTGATTGGCAGTTTCACTTTCAACAGCCAATCAGAGCTATCGTAGCCACGGGGGTAGGGACCGCCAAATAAAAACCCCAAACTGCCCCCAGACAATTGGTATACTAGGTAAAATTGTCTGGGAGCTAATGACGCCCTTTCTCCATCAAGTGTACCACGTGTATACTGACAACTATTACACGAGTATCCCCCTATACAAATTCCTCCATGCTGCAAATACAGGGGCCTGTGGGACAGTGAGGAAAAACAGAGTGTGATCTCCATCACAGTTGGTGTCCAGACGTTGGGAGAGGGGGGCGTCATTCTCACTCGCAAGTGACCAACTTCTTGCAGTGAAGACAAGAAGGACGTCTACATGCTTTCCACACTGCATACGGACACCACTGTGACGGTCAGAGAGAGGGGTGCCACCAGGGACAAGGAAAAACCAGTCTGCGTCACAGACTGTAACAAACATATGGGTGGCGCAGATTTGTCAGACTAGGTTCTGCAACCATACCTGGTCAAAAGGAAGACCAGGGCATGGTATAAAAAGGTGGCAATCTACCTTATTCAAACTGCCACATATAACAGCTTTGTCCTGTATAAAAAATCCCAAGGACCACTTAAGTTCCTGCACTTTCAGGAAAAAGTTGTAGAGAGCCTCATATTTGAGTCAATGGCACCGGGGGAAGCCTTCGACTCTGAGGATTCCCAGAGACTTTAAGAACGCCATTTTCCTCACCCTGTCCATGTCACTCCCACCCAAAGGTATCCTCAAAAAAGATGCCGAGTAGTGTTGAGCATTCCGATACCGCAAGTATTGGGTATCGGCCGATACTTGCGGTATCGGAATTCCGATACCGAGTTCCGATATTTTTGTGATATCGGGAATCGGTATCGGATCCATATTAATGTGTAAAATAAAGAATTAAAATAAAAAATATTGATATGCTCACCTCTCCGGAGGCCCCTGGACATCACCGCTGGTAACTGGCAGCCTTCTTTGTTTAAAATGAGCGTGTTTAGGGACTTCCATGACGTCACGGCTTCTGATTGGTCACGTGCCGCTCATGTGACCGCCACGCGACCAATCAGAAGCCGCGACGTCACTCTCAGGTCCTAAATTCCTAGAATGAGGAGTTTAGGACCTGAGAATGACGTCGCGGCTTCTGATTGGTCGCGTGGCGGTCACATGAGCGGCACGCGACCAATCAGAAGCCGCGACGTCATTCTCAGGCCCTAAACTCCTCATTCTAGGAATTTAGGACCTGCGAATGACGTCGCGGCTTCTGATTGGTCGCGTGGCGGTCACATGAGCGGCACGCGACCAATCAGAAGCCGCGATGTCATTCTCAGGTCCTAAACGCGCTCATTTTAAACAAAGAAGCCTGCCGGTTACCAGCGGTGATGTCCATGGGCCTCCGGAGAGGTAATTATATCAATATTTTTTATTTTAATTCTTTATTTTACACATTAATATGGATCCCAGGGCCTGAAGGAGAGTTTCCTCTCCTTCAGACCCTGGGAACCATCAGGATACCTTCCGATACTTGGTGTCCCATTGACTTGTATTGGTATCGGGTATCGGTATCGGCAATATCTGATACTTTTCGGGTATCGGCCGATACTATCCGATACCGATACTTTCAAGTATCGGACGGTATCGCTCAACACTAATGCCAAGTTTGCAGAAAGCATGGCAGACGGAGTGATTCCCGATTCTATTGCCCCACATGTCCATCCCAACCAGGCCTTTGTATCTCCCCCTGTTTTAAGACCTACCACACCACCTACAATTATTAGTTTGTTTTTTTTTTCAATAATTTTTATTTTCTGCTTAGTGGCCCCAGTAGAACAATTTGGAACAATTGATAAAGAATATTTTAATTAGTAGATCCCATTTTACCCTATTTCACAATTAATTCCAGAACTTGATCAATCCCATACCAAACTTCTATCCCAACATATTCTCATCCACGTACCCACGTCTGTACGCTCTAGAGTAGAGTTGAGCGACCTTGACCTTTTTAGAGTCGAGCCGGGTTTCGCGAAACCCGACTATCTCAAAAGTCGGGTCGAGTGAAATCGGCCGATTATGACGTAAAGTCAGGATCGACCGAAACACGAAACCCAATGCAAGTCAATGGGGCAGCATAGTCGGCAGTGAGTGGGGGCCAGGAAAACACCTAGAGTGCCCATTTTAATGTCAAAACCATCCATTCTTCTTAATGAAGCTTGTCAAGCGTAATTTACCTTATAATAATTGGAAGGCATTTGAAATTGGGGGTCATTTGGCTAAAGTTGTGTGGGGTAGGGCTGGTTCAAGTAATTAGTGGGCCCAGGAAATCTGGACCACGTCACGGCAGTGGAGCAGGGAGAGGTAAGTATTTCAACTTTGCAAGTGCTGTGATCCTGAGCAAGCAGGGGGGGCCCACTTGTTGGCATTGGCACTGGCACAGGGCCCCTCAAAGTACAGCGGTGTGTTTGCACGGCGGGGGCGCCTCCCACCGGCAGCAACACTTTTGCGTACTATGAGAGGCCCTGTGCCAGTGACGTCGCCAACTAGTATTCCTCCCCCCACCTGATGAAGGAACCTGCACTTTCATCTGCACCTTCCTCTTTGTCCCCGTGTAAGGTGGTATGGTATGCGGGAAGAGCAACCTGACTTTCAGCAGGGTCACAATGTTGTTGTGTAGCATGCACGGGGAATGTTGCGTTATGGGTCAATGTACCAGCAGACTCATCTATCACTGGCTGGGCAATGGGCACGATGAAGTGGAAACACAGATATAGGCCCAAAGAATAAAGTGGGCTAAATGCAGTTCAAAATTGGTAACACAGGAATAACCAGGGGGCATTGCAGTGGAGGACAACTGGAATGAGAGGCTGACACAGAGAGTAGGGCCAAATCAGTAAGTAGTCGAAATGCAGTTCAAAATTGGCAACCGTAGTAAACAGGCGGCACAGCTTTGTTCAGTGGAGGAGAACAGCAAGGAGTGGCAGACACTGATAGTAGGCCCCAACCCAACTAGTAGGCCAAATGCAGTCTAACATTAACAACTACTTAACGAGAGCCTGAAAATGGAATTTCAGGACAGGAAACCAGGAGAACAGCAAGGAGTGGCAGACACCGATAGTAGGCCCCAAACCAACTAGTACGCCAAATGCAGTTGTTCCATTTAACCACAATTTAATGAGAGCCTGAAGATAGAAGCTCAGGAAAGGCAACCTGGGGAACACCTTGGAGTGTAACACACCATCTCTCTCCACCCCATACCCATTTTGTAGGCCTAATGCAGTGTACTTTTCTACAACTACTAAACGAGAGTCGGAAGACCGAAGCAATGGCAAGGAAACCTGGGGAACACCTTGGAGTGTAACACACCATCTCTCTCCACCCCATACCCAATTTGTAGGCCTAATGCAGTGTAGTTTCCAAGAACTACTAAACGAGAGCCGGAAGATCGAAGCTCAGGAAAGGCAACCTGGGGAACACCTTGGAGTGTAACATACCCTCTCTCTACACCCCATACCCAATTTGAAGGCCTAATGCAGTGTAGTTTCCAAGAACTACTAAACGAGAGCCGGAAGATCGAAGCTCAGGAAAGGCAACCTGGGGAACACCTTGGAGTGGAACACACCATCTCTCTCCACCCCATACCCAATTTGTAGGCCTAATGCAGTGTAGTTTCCAAGAACTACTAAACGAGAGCCGGAAGATCGAAGCTCAGGAAAGGCAACCTGGGGAACACCTTGGAGTGTAACACACCCTCTCTCTACACCCCATACCCAATTTGAAGGCCTAATGCAGTGTAGTTTCCAAGAACTACTAAACGAGAGCCGGAAGATCGAAGCTCAGGAAAGGCAACCTGGGGAACACCTTGGAGTGTAACACACCCTCTCTCTACACCCCATACCCAATTTGAAGGCCTAATGCAGCATAGTTTCCAACAACTACTAAACGAGAGCATGAAGATCGAAGCTCAGGAAAGGCAACCTGGGGAACACCTTGGAGTGTAACACACCCTCTCTCTACACCCCATACCCAATTTGAAGGCCTAATGCAGTGTAGTTTCCAAGAACTACTAAACGAGAGCCGGAAGATCGAAGCTCAGGAAAGGCAACCTGGGGAACACCTTGGAGTGGAACACACCATCTCTCTACACCCCATACCCAATTTGAAGGCCTAATGCAGCGTAGTTTCCAACAACTACTAAACGAGAGCCGGAAGATCGAAGCTCAGGAAAGGCAACCTGGGGAACACCTTGGAGTGTAACACAACGTCTCTCTACACCACGGAAGGGCTGATTCTTAGGAAGGAAGGCTGTTGGAAATAAGCATTGCGCGTCCGAGGGTGATTATATTCTTATTAGGTATATACTCACCCTCGGACGCGCCCTGCTTCTTTATTTGGAATGAATGTTTATTTGCAATGTGGTGTTGACTTTCTCTATTATTTTGGTAATTAATGATTTTATTATTTTCATTGTTTTGCATCTTCTCGGCAATAATATAAAGAAGACGCGACAGGACAACACTCGGTGGATGCCATATCTGTGTTTTCAATTTAAAAAACCTTTCAGTTAACTACTTGCAGGAGAAAGTAATTGTAGCTGGTGGCCATTTTTAGTACTGTACCAGATTTTAGTTGTGTGTTTGTTTTTAATGTTAAAATGTCTGCATTTGATATCTCACCAGTATTTTCTTTTTTATAAGCAAAATACTTTTTTTTTTATTTTATGATGTTGGTTCAAGGGGTACACGGGCAGCAGTAGACAGGTCAGTGGAGGCCTAGTGGAAGGAGGGACCGCAGACAGGCTTCGAAGCCCTAACATAATAAATTGGGCTGCCTGTAGGCAATTTAAAATTGGTTCCAGGGGAACACGGGCAGCAGTAGACAGGTCAGTGGAGGCCTAGAGGAAGGAGGGACCGCAGATGCGCCAATGTTTCCCCCATACCAAATTTGTAGGCCTAATGCAGTGTAGTTTCCAACAACTACTAAACGAGAGCCGGAATATCGAAGCTCAGGAAAGGCAACATGGGGAACACCTTGGAGTGTAACACACCCTCTCTCTACACCCCATACCCAATTTGAAGGCCTAATGCAGTGTAGTTTCCAAGAACTACTAAACGAGAGCCGGAAGATCGAAGCTCAGGAAAGGCAACCTGGGGAACACCTTGGAGTGTAACACACCCTCTCTCTACACCCCATACCCAATTTGAAGGCCTAATGCAGCGTAGTTTCCAACAACTACTAAACGAGAGCCGGAAGATCGAAGCTCAGGAAAGGCAACCTGGGGAACACCTTGGAGTGTAACAAACCCTCTCTCTACACCCCATACCCAATTTGTAGGCCTAATGCAGCGTAGTTTCCGACAACTACTAAACGAGAGCATGAAGATCGAAGCTCAGGAAAGGCAACCTGGGGAACACCTTGGAGTGTAACACACCCTCTCTCTACACCCCATACCCAATTTGAAGGCCTAATGCAGTGTAGTTTCCAAGAACTACTAAACGAGAGCCGGAAGATCGAAGCTCAGGAAAGGCAACCTGGGGAACACCTTGGAGTGGAACACACCATCTCTCTACACCCCATACCCAATTTGAAGGCCTAATGCAGCGTAGTTTCCAACAACTACTAAACGAGAGCCGGAAGATCGAAGCTCAGGAAAGGCAACCTGGGGAACACCTTGGAGTGTAACACAACGTCTCTCTACACCACGGAAGGGCTGATTCTTAGGAAGGAAGGCTGTTGGAAATAAGCATTGCGCGTCCGAGGGTGATTATATTCTTATTAGGTATATACTCACCCTCGGACGCGCCCTGCTTCTTTATTTGGAATGAATGTTTATTTGCAATGTGGTGTTGACTTTCTCTATTATTTTGGTAATTAATGATTTTATTATTTTCATTGTTTTGCATCTTCTCGGCAATAATATAAAGAAGACGTGACAGGACAACACTCGGTGGATGCCATATCTGTGTTTTCAATTTAAAAAACCTTTCAGTTAACTACTTGCAGGAGAAAGTAATTGTAGCTGGTGGCCATTTTTAGTACTGTACCAGATTTTAGTTGTGTGTTTGTTTTTAATGTTAAAATGTCTGCATTTGATATCTCTCCAGTATTTTCTTTTTTATAAGCAAAATACTTATTTTTATATTTTCTGATGTTGGTTCCAGGGGTACACGGGCAGCAGTGGTGTGGTCAGTGGAGGCCTAGTGGAAGGAGTGACCGCAGACAGGCATCGAAGGCCTAAAATAATAACACATGGCTGTAGGCAATTTTAAATTGGTTCCAGGGGTACACGGGCAGCAGTGGTGTGGTCAGTGGAGGCCTAGTGGAAGGAGTGACCACAGACAGGCATCGAAGGCCTAAAATAATAACACATGGCTGTAGGCAATTTTAAATTGGTTCCAGGGGTACACGGGCAGCAGTGCCCTGGTCAGTGTAGTAGTAGTTGAAAGAATGGACCGCAGACAGGCATCGAAGGCCTAAAATAAAAAAATTGGGCTGGCTGTAGGCAATTTTAAATTGGTTCCAGGGGTACACGGGCAGCAGTGGTGTGGTCAGTGGAGGCCTAGTGGAAGGAGTGACCGCAGACAGCCATCGAAGGCCTAAAATAATAACACATGGCTGTAGGCAATTTTAAATTGGTTCCAGGGGTACACGGGCAGCAGTGCCCTGGTCAGTGTAGTAGTAGTTGAAAGAATGGACCGCAGACAGGCATCGAAGGCCTAAAATAATAACACATGGCTGTAGGCAATTTTAAATTGGTTCCAGGGGTACACGGGCAGCAGTGGTGTGGTCAGTGGAGGCCTAGTGGAAGGAGTGACCGCAGACAGGCATCGAAGGCCTAAAATAATAACACATGGCTGTAGGCAATTTTAAATTGGTTCCAGAGGTACACGGGCAGCAGTGCCCTGGTCAGTGTAGTAGTAGTTGAAAGAATGGACCGCAGACAGGCATCGAAGGCCTAAAATAAAAAAATTGGGCTGGCTGTAGGCAATTTTAAATTGGTTCCAGGGGTACACGGGCAACAGTGGTGTGGTCAGTAGAGGCCTAGTGGAAGGAGTCACCGCAGACAGGCATCGAAGGCCTAAAATAATAACACATGGCTGTAGGCAATTTTAAATTGGTTCCAGGGGTACACGGGCAGCAGTGGTGTGGTCAGTGGAGGCCTCGTGGAAGGAGTGACCGCAGACAGGCATCGAAGGCCTAAAATAATAACACATGGCTGTAGGCAATTTTAAATTGGTTCCAGGGGTACACGGGCAGCAGTGGTGTGGTCAGTGGAGGCCTAGTGGAAGGAGTGACCGCAGACAGGCATCGAAGGCCTAAAATAATAACACATGGCTGTAGGCAATTTTAAATTGGTTCCAGGGGTACACGGGCAGCAGTGCCCTGGTCAGTGTAGTAGTAGTTGAAAGAATGGACCGCAGACAGGCATCGAAGGCCTAAAATAAAAAAATTGGGCTGGCTGTAGGCAATTTTAAATTGGTTCCAGGGGTACACGGGCAGCAGTGGTGTGGTCAGTGGAGGCCTAGTGGAAGGAGTGACCGCAGACAGGCATCGAAGGCCTAAAATAATAACACATGGCTGTAGGCAATTTTAAATTGGTTCCAGGGGTACACGGGCAGCAGTGCCCTGGTCAGTGTAGTAGTAGTTGAAGGAATGGACCGCAGACAGGCATCGAAGGCCTAAAATAAAAAAATTGGGCTGGCTGTAGGCAATTTTAAATTGGTTCCAGGGGTACACGGGCAGCAGTGGTGTGGTCAGTGGAGGCCTAGTGGAAGGAGTGACCACAGACAGGCATCGAAGGCCTAACATAACAAAAATGTCAATACAATGGTATTGTCAGTGGCAGGCATTGAAGGATGTCAGCGCATAGACTAAACATTGGTGGAGCTGTGAGATAATTTTGCAAGTGGTAGAGCACTGTTTGAGCTGGGGTGGGGGGAAACTGTCTTGTGGCCGGCGGTACAGGCCCAGGGCCCCTCATATTACAACGGTGTGTCTGACGTTGGGTGCGCACCACCACCGCCAGAGACACTTTATTGTACTAGGAGGGACCCAGTGGCAGTGCCGTCGACCAAAAGCGGGCTCACCCACCTCTTCAGACAAACTGCACTCTCACGGGTGCTGTCGCCAAGTGTCGATACCACGGCCCCGTGTGGGGAGTTTGGCCATTTAGTGAGGTGGAAACATGTCGTATGCTGGACAATCAGGTGCTGAAAATTACGAGATTGGAAAAGGCATTCAGAATAGTCCACAGGCAAGACCTTTTCATAGGAAAGCTAGGTGTCAGCCGGGCAAGGTGGGGCAAAAGATTTTGAAATCCAGTTGTGGTTCATTTTAATGAAGGTTAGATCATCTACATTTTGGGTAGCCAGACGAGTCCTTTTTTCTGTTAGTATTGAACCTGCAGCACTGAATACTCTTTCTGATAGGACACTAGCTGCCGGGCAAGCAAGCTCCTGCAATGCATATTCTGCCAATTCTGGCCAGGTGTCTAATTTTGATGCCCAGTAATCAAATGGGAATGACGGTTGAGGGAGAACATCGATAAGAGATGAAAAATAGTTTGTAACCATACTGGACAAATGTTGTCTCCTGTCACTTTGAATTGATGCTGCAGTACCTGTCCTGTCTGTGGTCATAGCAAAATCACTCCACAACCTGGTCAGAAAACCCCTCTGGCCAACGCCACTTCTGATTTCTGCCCCTCTAACTCCTCTGGTCTGCTGGCCCCTGCAGCTCGTGTGAGAACGATCACGGGCGCTGTGTGCAGGGAATGCCAGAAGCAAACGGTCAACAAGAGTTGATTGTTTGGTTGCTAATATTAGTTCCAAGTTCTCATGTGGCATTATATTTTGCAATTTGCCTTTATAGCGAGGATCAAGGAGGCAGGCCAACCAGTAATCGTCATCATTCATCATTTTAGTTATGCGTGTGTCCATTTTGAGGATACGTAAGGCATAATCCGCCATGTGGGCCAAAGTTCCAGTTCTCAAATCTGCGGTTGTGCTTGGTTGAGGGGCAGTTTCAGGCAAATCAACGTCACTTGTGTCCCTCAAAAAACCAGAACCCGGCCTTGCCGCGCCACCAATTTCCAGTGGCCCCGGAAAAGCTTCCTCATTAAAAATATAATCATCCCCATCATCCTCCTCGTCCTCCTCCTCCTCTTCGCCCGCTACCTCATCCTGTACACTGCCCTGGCCAGACATTGGCTGACTGTCATCAAGGCTTTCCTCTTCCTCAGCTGCAGACGCCTGATCCTTTATGTGCGTCAAACTTTGCATCAGCAGACGCATTAGGGGGATGCTCATGCTTATTATGGCGTTGTCTGCACTAACCAGCCGTGTGCATTCCTCAAAACACTGAAGGACTTGACACATGTCTTGAATCTTCGACCACTGCACACCTGACAACTCCATGTCTGCCATCCTACTGCCTGCCCGTGTATGTGTATCCTCCCACAAAAACATAACAGCCCGCCTCTGTTCACACAGTCTCTGAAGCATGTGCAGTGTTGAGTTCCACCTTGTTGCAACGTCTATGATTAGGCGATGCTGGGGAAGGTTCAAAGAACGCTGATAGGTCTGCATACGGCTGGAGTGTACGGGCCAACGGCGGATATGTGAGCAAAGTCCACGCACTTTGAGGAGCAGGTCGGATAACCCCGGATAACTTTTCAGGAAGCACTGCACCACCAGGTTTAAGGTGTGAGCCAGGCAAGGAATGTGTTTCAGTTGGGAAAGGGAGATGGCAGCCATGAAATTCCTTCCGTTATCACTCACTACCTTGCCTGCCTCAAGATCTACAGTGCCCAGCCACGACTGCGTTTCTTTCTGCAAGAACTCGGACAGAACTTCCGCGTGTGTCTGTTGTCGCCCAAACACTTCATAGCCAATACAGCCTGCTGACGTTTGCCAGTAGCTGCCCCATAATGGGAGACCTGGTGTGCAACAGTGGCAGCTGCGGATGGAGTGGTTGTGCGACTGCGGTCTGTGGACGAGCTCTCGCTTCTGCAGGAGGACGAAGAGGAGGAGGAGGGGGTGCGAACGGCTACAGCCAATTGTTTCCTAGACCGTGGGCTAGGCAGAACTGTCCCAAACTTGCTGTCCCCTGTGGACCCTGCATCCACCACATTTACCCAGTGTGCCGTGATGGACACGTAACGTCCCTGGCCATGCCTACTGGTCCATGCATCTGTTGTCAGGTGCACCTTTGTGCTCACAGATTGCCTGAGTGCATGGACGATGCGCTCTTTAACATGCTGGTGGAGGGCTGGGATGGCTTTTCTGGAAAAAAAGTGTCGACTGGGTAGCTCGTAGCGTGGTACAGCGTAGTCCATCAGGTCTTTGAAAGCTTCGCTTTCAACTAACCGGTAGGGCATCATCTCTAACGAGATTAGTCTAGCTATGTGTGCGTTCAAACCCTGTGTACGCGGATGCGAGGCTAAGTACTTCCTTTTTCTAACCATAGTCTCATGTAGGGTGAGCTGGACTGGAGAGCTGGAGATCGTGGAACTAGCGGGGGTGCCGGTGGACATGGCAGACTGAGAGACGGTGGGAGATGGTATTGTTGCCACCGGTGCCCTAGATGCAGTGTTTCCTACTACGAAACTGGTGATTCCCTGACCCTGACGGCTTTGGCCTGGCAAAGAAACCTGCACAGATACTGCAGGTGGTGCGGAAAATGGTGGCCCTACACTGCCGGAAGGGATGTTGCGTTGCTGACTAGCTTCATTGGCCGAGGGTGCTACAACCTTAAGGGACATTTGGTAGTTAGTCCAGGCTTGCAAATGCATGGTGGTTAAATGTCTATGCATGCAACTTGTATTGAGACTTTTCAGATTCTGTCCTCTGCTTAAGGTAGTTGAACATTTTTGACAGATGACTTTGCGCTGATCAATTGGATGTTGTTTAAAAAAATGCCAGACTGCACTCTTTCTAGCATCGGATACCTTTTCAGGCATTGCAGACTGAGCTTTAACCGGATGGCCACGCTGTCCTCCAACAGGTTTTAGCTTTGCCACGCGTTTTGGGCAAGATACGGGCCCGGCAGATGGAACCTGTTGCGATGTTGATGCCTGCTGCGGCCCCTCCTCCTCCGCTTCAGAACTGCTGCCGCCTGCACCCTGTTCCCCCAATGGCTGCCAATCGGGGTCAAGAACTGGGTCATCTATTACCTCTTCTTGTAGCTCGTGTGCAACTTCGTCTGTGTCACCGTGTCGGTCGGTGGTATAGCGTTCGTGATGGGGCAACATAGTCTCATCAGGGTCTGATTCTTGATCAGCACCCTGCGAGGGCAATGTTGTGGTCTGAGTCAAAGGACCAGGATAGTAGTCTGGCTGTGGCTGTGCATCAGTGCACTCCATGTCAGATTCAACTTGTAATGGGCATGGACTGTTAACTGCTTCACTTTCTAAGCCAGGGACGGTATGTGTAAAGAGCTCCATGGAGTAACCCGTTGTGTCGCCTGCTGCATTCTTCTCTGTTGTTGTTTTTGCTGAAGAGGACAAGGAAGCGACTTGTCCCTGACCGTGAACATCCACTAACGACGCGCTGCTTTGACATTTACCAGTTTCACGAGAGGAGGCAAAAGAGCTAGAGGCTGAGTCAGCAAGATAAGCCAAAACTTACTCTTGCTGCTCCGGCTTTAAAAGCGGTTTTCCTACTCCCAGAAAAGGGAGCGTTCGAGGCCTTGTGTAGCCAGACGACGAACCTGGCTCCACAGCTCCAGACTTAGGTGCAATATTTTTTTCCCACGACCAGCTGATGCTCCACCACTACCACTACCCTCATTACCAGCTGACAATGAACGCCCCCGGCCACGACCTCTTCCACCAGACTTCCTCATTGTTTTAAAAACGTTACCAAACGAACGGTATTTGTTGCTGTCACACAACTTACACGGTGAGCTATAACTTCAGTATGATTTAGCTACCCATTTACAGGTGGGTGAGACCACAACGAAAATCAGCCACAATGTTACACACTCTGTTGTTGTTGGCAACAAATGAGATGGCACACACGCAGGACTGTCACTGAAGCGCAAATGTAAATATTTATCTCCCACTGATTTGTGTTTGTTTTTTTTAAAAGGGAGACTTCAGAAAAAAAAAAAATTTAAAAAAAATTATTTTTTACAGAAGAATTTATAAAACAAATAAAATGAAATGATTGTTTCAGGGAGAATTTAGGAAAAAAAAAAAAAAAAAAGGCTTTGTAGGGCCCACTGAGTGAGAGAGGACGCACACAGGAGTCAGGAGTGGCACACAAGCCCAGAGGCCAATATTAATCTCCCACCGATTGATTTAGTGATTTTTTTTGGTAGATTTTGGAACCCAAATCAAGCAAAAAAATTAATAGGCTTTCTATGGCCCACAATTGGGGAGAGAGAGAGAGATGGCACACCCAGGAGTCAAGACTGGCACACAAGCAGAAGGGGCAATATGAATCTCCCACAGATTTTTTTTTTTTTTTTTTTTCAGGGAGACTTGAGAGAAAAAAAAATACAAAAAAAATGATCTTTTTCAGGAATAATTTAGAAACCAAAGAAAATAAAATGATTGTTTCAGGGAGAATTTAGAAAACAAATAAAACAAAAAATAGGCTTTCTAGGGCCCACTGAGTGACAGATAATGCACACAGGAGTCAGGAGTGGCACACAAGCCCAGAGGCCAATATTAATCTCCCACTGATTGATTTAGTGATTTTTTTTGGTAGATTTTGGAACCCAAATCAAGCAAAAAAATTAATAGGCTTTCTATGGCCCACAATTGGGGAGAGAGAGAGAGATGGCACACCCAGGAGTCAAGACTGGCACACAAGCAGAAGGGGCAATATGAATCTCCCACAGATTTTTTTTTTTTTTTTTTTTTTTCAGGGAGACTTGAGAGAAAAAAAAATACAAAAAAAATGATTTTTTTTCAGGAATAATTTAGAAACCAAAGAAAATAAAATGATTGTTTCAGGGAGAATTTAGAAAACAAATAAAACAAAAAATAGGCTTTCTAGGGCCCACTGAGTGACAGATGACGCACACAGGAGTCAGGAGTGGCACACAAGCCCAGAGGCCAATATTAATCTCCCACTGATTGATTTAATGATTATTTCAGGTAGAATTTAGAACCCAAATCAAGCAAAAAAATTAATAGGCTTTCTATGGCCCACTGAGTGAGAGATGGCACACACAGGAGTAAGGAGTGGCACACAAGCCCTGAGGCCAATATTTTTCTCCCACTGATTGATTGATTGATTTTTTCAGGTAGAATTAGGAACCCAAATCAACCAAAAAAATAAATAGGCTTTCTATGGCCCACTATTTGTGAGAGAGATGGCACGCTCAGGACTGGCACACAAGCCCAGAGGCCAATATTAATCTCCCATTTTTTTTTTTTCCAGGGAAAATTTATAAACCCAATAAAAAATATAATAATAAATAGGCTTTCTATGGCCCACTATCTGAGAGAGAGAGATGGCACGCTTAGGACTGGCACACAAGCCCAAAGGCCAATATTAATCTCCCACTGATTGATTGATTGATTTTTTCAGGTAGAATTATGAACCCAAATCAACCAAAAAAATAAATAGGCTTTCTATGGCCCACTATTTGTGAGAGAGATGGCACGCTCAGGACTGGCACACAAGCCCAGAGGCCAATATTAATCTCCCACTTTTTTTTTTTTTCCAGGGAAAATTTATAAACCCAATAAAATAATAAAAAAATAGGCTTTCTATGGCCCACTATCTGAGAGAGAGAGAGATGGCACGCTTAGGACTGGCACACAAGCCCAAAGGCCAATATTAATCTCCCACTGATTGATTTATTGATTTTTTCAGGTAGAATTTAGAACCCAAATCAAGCAAAAAAATTAATAGGCTTTCTATGGCCCACTGAGTGAGAGATGGCACACACAGGAGTAAGGAGTGGCTCACAAGCCCTGAGGCCAATATTTTTCTCCCACTGATTGATGTTGTGATTTTTTCTGGTAGATTTTGGAACCCAAATCAAGCAAAAAAATAAATAGGCTTTCTATGGCCCACTGAGTGAGAGATGACACAGACAGAGATGGCACTCTAGCAGAAATGTCAATCTTAATCTCCCACAAAAAAAAAAAAAAAAAAAAAAAAAGGAACTGTCCTTCAATTACTATCTCCCTGCAGTAATCTCAGCCAGGTATGGCAGGCAGCAATAAGGAGTGGACTGATGCACAAATTAAATAAAAAGTGTGGACAAACAAACAAGATAGCTGTGCAGAAAGGAAGGAACAAGAGGATTTGTGCTTTGAAAAAAGCAGTTGGTTTGCACAGCGGCGTACACACAGCAATGCAGCTATCAGGGAGCCTTCTAGGGCAGCCCAATGAGCTACAGCGCTGAGGAAAAAAAAAAAAAAGGAGCTTCCACTGTCCCTGCACACCGAAGGTGGTGTTGGGCAGTGGAAATCGCTACAGCACAAGCGGTTTTGTGGTTAATGGACCCTGCCTAACGCTATCCCTGCTTCTGACGAAGCGGCAGCAACCTCTCCCTAAGCTCAGATCAGCAGCAGTAACATGGCGGTCGGCGGGAACTCCCCTTTATAGCCCCTGTGACGCCGCAGACAGCAAGCCAATCACTGCAATGCCCTTCTCTAAGATGGTGGGGACCAGGACCTATGTCATCACGCTGCCCACACTCTGCGTTTACCTTCATTGGCTGAGAAATGGCGCTTTTCGAGTCATTGAAACGCGACTTTGGCGCGAAAGTCGCGTACCGCATGGCCGACCACGCACAGGGGTCGGATCGGGTTTCATGAAACTCGACTTCGCCAAAAGTCGGCGACTTTTGAAAATGTTCGACCCGTTTCGCTCAACCCTACTCTAGAGTGTGGAACCCACAAATTTTCTTGCAAAGTCAGGTCATCTGAAAATTCTAGGACTCGATCAATCCCATACCAAACTACTATTCCAACAAATTCTCATCCACGTACCCATGTCAATAAGCGTTAGAATGTGGACCCCAGAAATGATCTTGAAAAGTGAGATCATCTGAAAATGAATTCTAGGACTTGATTACTCACAAACATTTTTGACCATTTATCTAACTTTGACCATTTTTACGACTGTCTTGCTACACAAAACTTTGGCTTCCATTTATATTACTTATATTTATGTTGATGATATGGGCATGATCATTTTATTGTAGGATTTCTAAAAAATTAGGAAGTTCCGTACTTACACACTATGGGCTTTACCTTATGGTTCTTGCCGAAACTCTGGTACCAGACAATACTTTCTATAGAGAACTGGTTGTTTTGTGCATATAGCGGTTCTGACCTTGGCGGGTGGGAGCTTGCTATGGTGTACCACGTCTATTGGCACATTCGTCTCTCATATAGGGATTGATGGAGCTAAAAGGACGTTGTACGACCAGTCTCTGAAAGTGTCTGCCATTCTAGCACTGATGGTGTTCTTTCATCTTTGGAACAAACTCCGCTTTGCCACATAGTTGGCTGCATTTTCCTACACATTTTGCCCTTCATTCCAGTACAGTTTATTCTTCCTGCTACAATATACGCAAATGCAGAACAACTGTTTTGTTAGCAAGACCAATTTTATAGTCAGCCAATGTGTTTTAGGAGCATGCCTCCCTCTGTGAGTAATAATTCCTGGAAGGATTTTCTCTTTTGCTCAATGTCTCTAGAAGCTTTGAATGGGTCTGGATCTTCAATTTCAAATAAAGCCAAATTTGTCACATTGTGCCCCTTTCTGTCCAAGCCCTGCCATTTGTCCAAACAGAACTTTTTGACTACATATGGGATATCGCTGCGCTCATAATAAAGTGGGTAATGAATTGTGGTGTCTACTTTTTGATGTTATTTCTGAAAAAAGTGAGACATTCATGTCTAAAACCAGATTTTCGTGGAAAAAAATGAATTTTTTCAATATGATGACATAATGTTATCAAACTTTGTGTCGTACATGTGGGTTCAAATTGCTCAATATACCCCTGATTAAAATCTTTGAGGGGTGTAGTTTCCAAAATGGGGTCAGTTGTGGGGGGTTTCTGCTGTTAGGCACATCTAAAAACCCAAAATGGCGTCCGCTCTCACAATTAAGAGATTAAAAAGTCAAACAGCGCTCCTTCCCTTCCAAGCTCTGCGGTGCGCCCAAACAGAGGTTTACCACCACATACGGAGTATCGACATACTCAGGACAAATTGCACAACAAATTTTGGGGTCCAATTTATCTTACTACCCTTGGGAAAATAAAAAATTGGGGGTGAAAAGATTATTTTTGTGAAAAAAAAAAAGATTTTTTATTTTTTCGGCTCTACGTTATAAACTTGTGCGAAGCACTTGGGGGTTCAAAGTGTTGACCACACACCTAGATAGTTCCTTAGGGGGTGTAGTTTCCAAAATGGGGTCACTTGTGGGGGGTTTCTGCTGTTAGGCACATCTACAAACCCAAAACGGCGTCCGCTCTCACAATTAAGAAATTAAAAAGTCAAACGGCGCTCCTTCCCTTCCGAGCTCCGCAGTGCGTCCAAACAGAGGTTTACCTCCACATACGGGGTATCGACATACTCAGGACAAATTGCACAACAACTTTTGCAGTCCAATTTATCTTGCTACCCTTGGGAAAATAAAAAATTGGGGGTGAAAAGATCATTTTTGTGAAAAAAAAAATGATTTTTAATTTTTTCGGCTCTACGTTATAAACTTGTGTGAAGCACTTGGGGGTTCAAAGTGTTGACCACACACACCTAGATATACTGTATCAAGTGCCTTTGTAAAGTCCAGATAAATCACATCATCTGCATTAGCAAATTCTAGATTTGCACTTTACTCATCATATAAACCCAACATGTTAGTTAGACACAACTTATTTTTCATGAATCCGTGCTGGTTGCCAGTTATTATATTATTATCTACAATATATTTCTTCAGGTCATCTCTCATAATGCCCTCAAAAATTTGCACACTACTGATGTCAATCTTACCGGACGTTAGTAGCCTGGATCCACCTTCATACGTTTCGTAAATATCGGTACCACATCAGCCATCCTTCAATCCTGTGGCAGCAACCCTGTTACAAGTCAGCTTAAGAATATAAGATACAGCGAGCGGTCTGTCAATTATTGAGCCCAATTCCCTCAGTATCCATGGATTAATGCCATCTGGGCCGGGGAATTTGTCAATGCTTAATGTGCTCAGTCGTAGATGTACTTCTTTATGTGTAAAACTAATTATATCAGGTTGTGAATTTTGATTTATGCCTTGTTGAATGATCCCTTTAACACACAGTTCATGTTTGAACACGGATGAAAAGTGCCTGTCTAATATCTCAGCCATTATCTTGTTATTGTTATTCTGCATCTTATTTTCATCTGAATGTGGGGAACTTAATTTTTCCAAAGAAAAAAAGTTTGCATGTCTGTACGGAAGCCCACTCCATATATACACGAATCTACTTCTTGGTGCAAAATTATTGTATTACTCTTATTCACCAATAATCAAGAAAGATGAATGAATAGATATGTTGGCAGAAATTATTTTATGATTTTATTTAGTATTTCTTTAAATCATTTCAGCTGAGGTAATGCGTTGAAATGTCCTGTAAGTAATTGCTCTAAGCATTGAAGAGTAAGAGCATAACCAGGGCTGACAAGAGGCAACTCTCTGTAGACTGAACCTGTCAATTCCTAACTTGGAAAATGGGTCTTTCAAAGTAAGTTGATGGGCTGCTGCCGTAGAGTGTAAGTCTTTTTGTAGATTAATACTAAGTCTGCTCGCTTTCTTCTGTCAGATGTCCCGGAGGCAGATCTTTTGTTCTATGTCTTTATGCTACTCATATTCATTCAGCAACATTGATTAATGAGCATTCACATTGATGCTCCTGAATTTAGAAGATTGAAATAAATGTCTTTTAGCAATGAAAATAGTAGATCAATTTGTATTTTATACAACATACATTTAATTAACTCACATAAATAGAAGGATTCTGAGTCATCGAAATGATAACAAAGAGGAAAAAAGTTCTAGCGAACCAGAAGAGTATGGGGATTAATCCATCCATGTAATCCAATTGTCATTTTAGACTTTGATGTAAAATGCCATGTGAAAGATGCACAAAAACCCGTTACATGGGAGAATATATCCTATTATATGTATAGAAAAAATAAAACTAGACTTCACTGCGGTGTAACATAAACCTGAATACTAATTAGAAAGAGGTGACCTTAATGAGTCAACTAGATCTTAGCTATGACATTTATTCAAGAATGAAAAACAATAAATTAAAACAATATGTAACCTAAAATTTATTTTTTATTACAGAACTGTACAGAACTTGAAAACTGAGGTCCCTTTTCATCAACACAAGAGTTTTGCATATTAATAAATAAAAAATATGGAAAAATTTGGCGTCGGGCACCTACCACCTACCATGGGACAAGTAGTAAGAGCCAAGCAAAGTGCGATAATTTGCACATCTAAGGCTACTTTCACACTAGCGTTTTCTGCAATCCGTCACAATGCGTCGTTTTGCAGAAAAAACGCATCCTGCAAAAGTGCTTGCAGGATGCGTTTTTTCCCCATACACTTGTATTGACGACGCATTTGCGACGGATTGCCACACGTCGCATCCATCGAGCGACGGATGCGTCGTGCTTCTGCGGACCGTCGGGAGCAAAAAACGTTACATGTAACGTTTTTTGCTCCTGATGGACCGCTTTTTCCGACCGCGCATGCGCGGCCGGAACTCCGCCCCAACCTCCCCGCACCTTACAATGGGGCAGCGGATGCGCCGGGGAAATGCATCCGCTGCCTCCATTGTGCAATGCGCTAAACGCTAGCGTCGGAATCTCTCCCCGACGCATTGCGACGGGGAGATTCCGACGCTAGTGTGAAAGTAGCCTAATAGATGTGCCTTTTCTGGGGTGAATGCGAGCTGATGTTTTTAGGCTTAGCCAATATCCATGGCTCCTTCTCAGCTTGAGAATACCAGCTCCCAGCAATCTGCTTTGGCTGGGCTGCTTGTCAAAACTGGGGGGGACTTCACGCCATTTTTTTATAATTTATTTAAATAATTTTAAAAAAGGCATGGGGACTAGTGTTGAGCATTCCGATACCGAGATCCGATACTTTTGTGGTATCGGGTATCGGTATCGGATACATAGAGATGTGTAAAATAAAGAATTAAAATAAAAAATATTGATATATTTACCTCTCCGGCGGCCCCTGGACTCAGCGCGGGTAACCGGCAGGCTTCGTTGTTCAAAATCAGCGCTTTTAGGACCTGAGAATCACGTCCCGGCTTCTGATTGGTCGCGGGCCGCCCATGTGACCGCCACGCGACCAATCACAAGCCGCGACGTCACCGCAAGCTATTAACGCGCTCATTTTTAAAAATGAGCGCGTTAATGGCTTTCAAAGACGTAGCGGCTTGTGATTGGTTGCGGCCACGCGACCAATCACAAGCCGCTACGTCTTTGAAAGTCATTTTTAAAGATGAGCGCGTTAATAGCTTGCGGTGACGTCGCGGCTTGTGATTGGTCGCGTGGCCAAGACCAATCACAAGCCGCTACGTCTTTGAAAGCCATTAACGCGCTCATTTTTAAAAATGAGCGCGTTAATAGCTTGCGGTGACGTCGCGGCTTGTGATTGGTCGCGTGGCCGCGACCAATCACAAGCCGCTACGTCTTTGAAAGCCATTAACGCGCTCATTTTTAAAAATGAGCGCGTTAATAGCTTGCGGTGACGTCGCGGCTTGTGATTGGTCGTGTGGCCGCGACCAATCACAAGCCGCTACGTCTTTGAAAGCCATTAACGCGCTCATTTTTAAAAATGAGCGCGTTAATAGCTTGCGGTGACGTCGCGGCTTGTGATTGGTCGCGTGGCGGTCACATGGGCGGCTGCGACCAATCAGAAGCCGGGACGTGATTCTCAGGTCCTAAAAGCGCTGATTTTGAACAACGAAGCCTGCCGGTTACCCACGCTGAGTTCAGGGGCCGCCGGAGAGGTAAATATATCAATATTTTTTATTTTAATTCTTTATTTTACACATCCCTATGGATCCCAGGGCCTGAAGGAGAGTTTCCTCTCCTTCAGACCCTGGGAACCATGAGAATACCTTCCGATACTTGATGTCCTATTGACTTGTATTGGTATCGGATATCGGTATCGGCGATATCCGATATTTTTCGTGTATCGGCCGATACTATCCGATACCGATACTTTCAAGTATCGGACGGTATCGTTCAACACTAATGGGGACCCATCTATCTTTGATAATCAGCCAATATAAAGCTGACAGCTAGGGGTAGATAAATGCCTTGATAAAGGCTTTGGCCGAAACGTTGGCATTTTGTATGACGGTTGTGACTTCAATAAATCTATTTGTTTCCACAACTTTTTGAGTCCTCGGATTGGTCTACATATATATTATATTTTTTCTGAGAACTCTGCTATGCTTGGATTAAGATCCCCCTGACCTTTTTGTACAGCTAGGTGTTGCAGCCAGCAGCTATCTGTTTTGCTTGTGCTGGTTACCGAGAATAGAAGAGACCCCGTGTCATTTTTTATTATTATTTATTTTTTTATTTATTGCACAGGCAAGGTTAATTAATACTCACATCAGCCTCGCCTGCTCTCGCTTTTATCAGTGAGAGCAGGTGTAGGATGATGAAAGTAGTACTTTCATCAGCTAATGCCTGTGACAGGCAGTAACCTTTTTACTGCCTGTCAAAGTAATCTAACAGTGTGGGAACTGCAGCGCTTTGACCGCCGATCAGAGCCGCTGGTGTTTCTTGCGTTGCCACAGAGATGACAGTATGGGAAATAGCCCATGTTCGGGCTGCCGAATCTGAAAGTTAAGGCTACGTTCAGACTAGCGTTGTGTGCCGCTGCGTCGGTGACGCAACGCACAACGCACGCAAAAACGCGGCAAAACGCACGCAAAAACGCTGCGTTTTGCGACGCGTGCGTCGTTTTTTGCCGAAAATCGGACGCAATAAAAATGCAACTTGTTGCGTTTTCTTGGTCCGACGCTTGCGGCAAAAAAGACGCATGCGTCGCAAAACGCAACAAACAAAAACGCATGCATCCCCCATGTTAAACATAGGGGCGCATGACGCGTGCGTCGCCGCTGCGTCACCCGACGCATACTAGCACAACGCTAGTCTGAACGTAGCCTAACATGGACTTCCTGGAGTAATCTGTGTTTGGGGTTCATGCATGAACACTAGATGTTCGGTACAGACTCCGAACTTCACTGTTCGGGTTTGCCCATCACTATTTCTGAGCTTTTTATTCTTCATTTGCAGTTACTCAAAATTACCTATAAAAGCTTCAATTGGACGTCATTTACTATAGAATATATCAGGTCATAAGCCTAACATTCAGCAATGATTAAGGGTTGCAGAACACTTTAGTTTATCTGAGTAGTGAATGGTTTAACAGGGGACCTTTCAAATTGTCATTTACACTCTGAACAAGCCTGACGTTTCATCTTTGCAATGCCTTGCATTGTCCATTTACATCCATCACTACACAAACTACTTATATTGCAAAATTGTGCAAGTATGAGGAACTCTTGTCTAACTTTTCTCAAATATAAACAAAGATATCAGCAAAATGTAGATGTAATGGGTGGTAAAGTAAACAACTTGCATTAGTTTACAATGACAGCTGAAGATTGAACAATTTTCTGCTTATGAACAGTTTTGTTTTGAACACTTTTATATAAGAAATTACTTTATATTTGACTTTCAGCAAAGACACATAGATAGATAGATAGATAGATAGATAGATAGATAGATAGATAGATAGATAGATAGATAGATAGATAAGGTAAGTTATGAATTCAAAACCTAGAATAAAAACAATAATAATAATAATAATCTTTATTTTTATATAGCGCTAACATATTCCGCAGCGCTTTACAAGTTGCACAGATTATCATCACTGTCCCTGTTGGGGCTCACATTCTAAACTCCCTATCAGTATGTCTTTGGAATGTGGGAGGAAACCGGAGTACCCGGAGGAAACCCACGCAAACACAGAGAGAACATACAAACTCTTTGCAGATGTTGTCCTTGATCAAATACCCTGCAGTAAGTAAATAAATGAATAGTAGTAGTACACAAAAATAACATAGGTTACTTAGTTGACAATATTTTTATTAAAAGAGCATAAAGCCATCCAAGCGCGACAAGGTGTAGCCAATCAGGATGGTCCCTAACTCTAGTAAATAACCAGTAGGCATCAAAATTGATGGGGACAGAGCAGGACCTAGATCTTAGGCCGGCGTCACACATGCGAGTTTTACGGACGTAAGAGCGCAGAATCTACGTCCGTAAAACTCGCAAAAAATACGGCACAATTATTCTCTATGCCCCTGCTCCTATTTGCCGTATTTTACTGATCAGTATTATACGGCTTTCTACGGCCGTACAAAATCGCAGCATGCTGCGTTTGTCACCGTACTGCGCAAGAAATACGCCAATGAAAGTCTATGGAAGCGTGAAAAATACGGATTACACACGGACAAGCAGTGTGACTTGCGAGAAATACGCAGCGCTGTTAGAGAGAAAAGCCGGTAATTCAGTGCGGTGTACAGTAAAATCACACTGACAGCTTACAGTAGAATAGGTAGAATAAATGTGTACACATAGAATAGGTATATATATATATATATATGTCAGTAGACACATATATGTATATATATTAATATTTATTCCAGCGCTAGACAGCTTGAAAGCCGGTAATTCAATTACCGGCTTTTTCCTTCTCCTTCCTAAAACCCGACATGATTTGAGACATGGTTTACATACAGTAAACCATGTCTTCTCTCCATTTTTTTTGCAGATTCCACACTACTAATGTCAGTAGTGTGTATCTGCAAAATTTGGCCGTTCTAGCTCTTAAAATAAAGGGTTAAATGGCGGAAAAAATTGGCGTGGGCTCCCGCGCAATTTTCTCCGCCAGAGTAGTAAAGCCAGTGACTGAGGGCAGATATTAATAGCCTGGAGAGGGTCCATGGTTATTGGCCCCCCCCTGGCTAAAAATATCTGCCCCCAGCCACCCCAGAAAAGGCACATCTGGAAGATGCGCCTATTCTGGCACTTGGCCACTCTCTTCCCATTCCCGTGTAGCGGTGGGATATGGGGTAATGAAGGGTTAATGCCACCTTGCTATTGTAAGGGGACATTAAGCCTAATTAATAATGGAGAGGCGTCAATTATGACACCTATCCATTATTAATCCAATTGTAGTGAAGGGTTAAATAAAACACAAACACATTATTTAAAATTATTTTAATGAAATAAAAACAATGGGTGTTGCAGTATTTTATTCAACGCCCAATCCAGTCACTGAAGACCCTCGTTCTGTGAGTAAAAAAACATAATAAACCAACAATATACTTACCCTCCGCAGATCTGTAACGTCCAACGATGTAAATCCTTCTGAAGGGGTTAAAACATTTTGCAGCAAGGAGCTGTGCTAATGCAGGCTGCTCCTCGCTGCAAAACCCCAGGGAATGAGGCTAAAAATAGATCAATGATCTATATTTAGCTTTATTTGCGGTGAGGCGCCCTCTGCTGGCTGTTCATAGATCGTGGGAAATTACCTAGAAAGCTCCCTGGCTATTAATATCTGCCCTCAGTCACTGGCTTTACTACTCTGGCGGAGAAAATTGCGCGGGAGCCCACGCCAATTTTTTTCCGCCATTTAACCCTTTATTTTAAGAGCTAGAACGGCCAAATTTTGCAGATACACACTACTGACATTAGTAGTGTGGAATCTGCAAAAAAAATGGAGAGAAGACATGGTTTACTGTATGTAAACCATGTCTCAAATCATGTCGGGTTTTAGGAAGGAGAAGGAAAAAGCCGGTAATTGAATTACCGGCTTTCAAGCTGTCTAGCGCTGGAATAAATATTAATATATATACATATATGTGTCTCACTGACATATATATATATATATATATATATATATATATATATACCTATTCTATGTGTACACATTTATTCTACCTATTCTACTGTAAGCTGTCAGTGTGATTTTACTGTACACCGCACTGAATTACCGGCTTTTCTCTCTAATATATGTGTCTACTGACATATATATATATATATATATATATATATAGACAGTATATATATATATAGACAGTATATATATATTTTCTTTTCTTTTTGGGACACATGGATCACTTCTATAGCGGTATGTTGGTTTTGCTAGCCTGCGAGAAAACCACGCAGTACGGATGCCATACGGATTACATACGGAGGATGCCATGCGCAAAAAACGCTGACACACCCTGCCTACGGAGGAGCTACGGACCACTTTTTTCGGGACTTTTCAGTGTATTACGGCCGTAATATACGGACCGTATTGTTTTACGCTGTGTGTGACGCCGGCCTTACAGTTTAACAAACACAAGGATCATTAATGCCCAGACATTAGTATATGACCTTATCTCACTGAGGGAAAAAAACCTTGTGAAAGGATAAGGTGCATTCTTTTTAGACCAGCTTCGTAAGATCATTTTTCATGTCTATAACCTTTCAAGGTATGTTCAGAATTCAGAATATCCATAACTAAATATTGAATGCCATATAGCTAGTCTACTTTAGAACTTTATTTGGATTTGTCTAGCGTGGGCCAGATTTGTAAGACTGCAAGCAGATCTAAATTATGTAGTAGAAGGCCAGATTTTCAACCAGTAACAAATGAAAAAGAGGACTGGTTTCTTAATCACGTATTAAAGGGGATATCTGGTCCAAATCAATAAGTTTGCAGTTACTCTGTGTGACAGCAGATTTATGAATCCCCCCAGTGCATCATACATTTTGGGCTGAAAATCTCGGCTTATACTCGAGTATATACGGTATTTAATTACTTACCCCAGCACACTCTTCATCAAGACTAACACCGTTACCCCCGAGGGTGGTTTGCACATTAATGACAGGGCAAATTTTTAAAATTCTGATCACTGTCCCTTTATGAGGTTATAACTCTGGAACGCTTCAACAGATCCTGGTGATTCTGACAATGTTTTCTCATGACAAATTGTACTTCATGATAGTGGTAACATTTCTTTGATATTACCTTCATTTATTTGTGAAAAAATGGAAATTTGGCGAAAAATTTGAAAATTTTGCAATTTTCCAAATTTGAATTTTTATGCAATTAAATCACAGAGATAGGTCACACAAAATACTTAATAAGTAATATTTCCCACATGTCTACTTTACATCAGCACAATTTTGGAACGAAAATTTTTTTTAGGGAGTTATAAGGGTTAAAAGTTGACCAGCAATTTCTCATTTTTACAACACCATTTTTTTTAGGGACCACATCTCATTTGAAGTCATTTTGAGGGGTCTATATGATTGAAAATAACCAAGTGTGACACCATTCTAAAAACTGCACCGCTCAAGGTGCTCAAACCACATTCAAAAAGTTTATTAACCTTTCAGGTGTTTCACAGGAATTTTTGGAATTTTTAAATAAAAATGAACATTTAACTTTTTTTCACAAAAAATTTAATTCAGCTCCAATTTTTTTTATTTTACCAAGGGTAACAGGAGAAAATGCACCCCAAAAGTTGTTGAACAATGTGTCCTGAGTATGGCGATACCCCATATGTGGGGGTAAACCACTGTTTGGGTGCATGGCAGAGCTCAGAAGCAAAGGAGCGCCGTTTGACTTTTCAATGCAAAATTGACTGGAATTGAGATGGGACTCCATGTTGCGTTTGGAGAGTCAGTGATGTGCCTAAACATTGAAACCCTTCACAATTGACACCATTTTGGAAAGTAGACCCCCTAAGGAACTTATCGAGATGTGTGGTGAGCACATTGACATATTAAGTGATTCACAGAAGTTTATAATGCAGAGCCGTAAAAATAAAAAATCATATTTTTTCACAAAAATTATTTTTCGCCCCCAATTTTTTATTTTCCCAAGGGTAAGAGAAGAAATTGGACCCCAAAATTTGTTGTACAATTTGTCCTGAGTATGCTGATTCCCCATATGTGGGGGTAGACCACTGTTTGGGCGCATGGCAGAGCTTGGAAGGGAATGAGCGCCATTTGACTTTTCAATGCAAAATTGACTGGAAATGAGATGGGACGCCATGTTGCGTTTGGAGAGCCACTGATGTGCCTAAACATTGAAACCCACCACAAGTGACACTATTTTGGAAAGTAGACCCCCTAAGGAACTCATCTAGATGTGTGGTGAGAGCTTTGAACCCCCAAGTGTTTCACTACAGTTTATAACACAGAGCAGTGAAAATAAAAATTCTTTTTTTTCCCACAAAAATTATTTATTAGCCCCCAGTTTTGTATTTTCCCAAGGGTAACCGGAGAAATTGGACCCCAAAAGTTGTTGTCCAATTTGTTCTGGGTACGCTGATACCCCATATGTGGGGGGAACCACCGACTGAGCGCATGCGAGAGCTGGGAAGGGAAGGAGCGCCATTGGGAATGCAGACTTTGATGGAATGATCTGCAGGCGTCACATTGTTTTTGCAGATCCCCTAATGTACCTAAACAGTAGAAAACCCCCACAAGTAACCCCACATTGGAATCAAGACCCCCCCAAGGAACTTATCTAGATGTGTTGTGAGTAGAGTTGAGCGACTTTTACTTTTTTAGGATCAAGTCGGGTTTCGCGAAACCCGACTTTGTCAAAAGTCGGGTCGGGTGAAATCGGCCAATTATTTCGAAAAGTCGGGGGCCGACCGAAACACGAAACGAAATGCAAGTCAATGGGGAATCAAAGTCGGCAGTGACTGGAGGACAGGAAAACACCTACAGTGCCCATTTTAATGCCAAAAACATCAATTCTTATTTCTTAACCCTGCTGTTCTGTTCGGGTCATAGTGACCCGAACAGACTTTTTGCGGCCCTGTAGATTTTTTTCTGTAAGTCTATAAAACTTGAGACTCCTTGACTTTTCCTCATTTAGGGGGACCTACCTATGAGTATTTTTTTTTGCTTTTTCGTTTACTTTTTGCTTCACGCAAAAAGTTACACTTGTTGTGTTCGGGTCATAGTGACCCAACATCGTTTTTTACAGCTGTGAGGCCATATTTTCAGTGAAATAAAGGAGTTATAACCTCAGTTGGGTTTATTTATTGCCTCTACTATTGTATATCAATTGATTTATTTCCTAAATTATTTCAATGGGGTCGTACACGCGCTCTACCGGGGGTATGCATTGAGATCTGCGCACCATAAAAATGGCTTTATATTGATTATTTTTGGTGCGCAGTCTATTCTAAAATGTAGAGTGCATCCGGAGAGATCACTAGGTGTGCACTACACGTGTATATTATGCGCAGAACGGACTGCTCAGAATGCGCTGTCTAAGAGGTTTTTTTTTGTAAAGCTGAGCTGTAAAGTCTTGCAAATAATTTTGTTTTTGCTAAGTAAGTCTGTCTTCCTGGCTTATCTGCTTGTTTTCAGAAGGGTTCTTATCTTCTCTGCTCTTATCAGTACACATATGCTAGCCCAGACATGTTACCTTTCAGTTTCTTTGGAGAGCAGCTGTGTGCTTCTACCCCGATGGCCTCTTCCGGCATCAAAAGAAAAAGATGCAGCTATTGCCCTTCTACTTGTGACAACAAGACGAGTATAACATGTTCTGGCTGTAAAACATTTCTAGGCAAAAATCATGTGTATTGTTTTTCATGCAAGAATCCGTAAATTTATATGCTCATGTAAATATATTCACAATATAATGTAATTATATGTAATAATGTAATAATGTAATATTGTAATGTTTATTATCTTTATTTTTATATCACAAAATGTTTGATTTGATTGTTTTTTTGCTTTTTTTTTTTTACAAAATATGTGTGGTTTTCTATTTTCGTTTTGCTCATTGGATGGATCTGTTTTTTCAGAATAAAAACAAAAAAAAAGATTTCTAGTTCATTTTTCTTTTTTTTTTTACTACCAAACATGTTCACAAACAGTCTAGTAAGCAAAAAGTATAAAAAAAAAGGAGTTAGAGTGTCTAAAATCAAGGTTTAATAAGCTGGGTCATAGTGACCCGGAACACTACAAGTGTATAGTAAATGCAAACAAAACAGGAGGGATAAGCTTGTCAATCTTAATTTACTTTATAATAATAGTTAGGCATTGAAAACAGGGGGTCATTTGGCTAAAGTTGTGGGGGGTTGGGCTGGCTCAAGATTTTCGTGGGCCCAGGAAATGTGGAATACATCACGGCGGTGGAGCAGGAAGAGGTAAGTATTTCAACTTGCCAAGTGCTGTGATCCTGAGCAAGCAGGGGGGCCCACTCGTTGGCACTTGGCACTGGCACAGGGCCCCTCATAGTATGGCGGTGTGTTTGACGGCGGGTTGCACCTGCCACTGTCACAGACACTTTTGCGCACTGTGAGGGGCCCTGTACCAGTGACGTCGCCAATGAGTACGCCCCCCACCTCATGAAGGAACCTGCACTTTCATCTGCACCTTCCTCTTTGTCCCCGTGTAAGGTGGTATAGTATGCGGGAAGGGGAACCTGACTTTCAGCAGGGTCAGATTCAGGCTGTGTAGAGTGCAAGGGGAATGTAGTGGTCTGGGTCAATGTATCAGCAGACTCATCTAGCAGTGGCTGGGCAATGGGCAGGTGTTATGATACGGTGGTCTAGGAGCAACATGGAACGAGCTCTGAAGGAAGTGGTAACTGTACTGACCGCAGTCCCTAGGCTCAACACAACACTAGAAGTAGCCGTGGAATGCTCCAAACTCTCCCTAGGCATCTCGTCAGAGCCTAAGAGCTAACTACCCCTAAAGATAGAAGCAGGAAAGCTATCTTGCCTCAGAGAAAATCCCCAAAGGATAGATTAGCCCCCCACAAATAATGACTGTGATTGGAGAGGGAAAAGACATACACAGAATTAAACCAGGATGAGCATAGGAGGCCAGTCTAACTAAATAGATAGGACAGGATGGAATACAGTGTGGTCAGTATAAAACACTACAAAAATCCACGCAGAGTTTACAAAAAATCTCCACACCTGACTAAAACTGATAAGCTGGACAAACATAGAAAGCACAGAATGGATAAGTCCACAATCTATGGACAGAAAAGGGCAAGCAAAAACTTAGCTTAGCTGAACTAGTCAGGATAACAGGGAACTCCAAAGAGATGTGAATCCAACCAGGAACCATTTACAAGTGGCACTGGCTAAAGATAGAGCCAGACTTAAATAGCCGAGCAGAAGAGACGATAAGTGGAGGCAGCTGATGACAGCAAACTCCAAGGAGCAGCCATACCACTAGAAACCACAAGAGGGAGCCCAAGAGCAGAACTCACAAAAGTGCCACTTACAACCACCGGAGGGAGCCCAAGAGCGGAATTCACAACAGTACCCCCCCTTGAGGAGGGGTCACCGAACCCTCACCAGAGCCCCCAGGCCGATCAGGACGAGCCAAGTGAAAAGCACGAACCAAATCGGTGGCATGGACATCGCAGGCAACAACCCAAGAATTATCCTCCTGGCCATAACCCTTCCACTTGACAAGATACTGAAGCCTCCACCTCGAAAAACGAGAATCCAAAATCTTCTCAACCTCATATTCCAACTCTCCCTCAACCAACACCGGGGCAGGAGGGTCAACCGAGGGAACAACGGGCACCACATATCTCCGCAACAAAGATCTATGGAAAACATTATGAATGGCAAAAGAGGCAGGAAGAGCCAAACGAAAAGACACCGGATTAATAATTTCAGAAATTTTATAAGGACCAATAAACCGAGGCTTAAACTTAGGAGAAGAAACCTTCATAGGAACATGACGAAAAGACAACCAAACCAAATCCCCCACACGAAGCCGGGGACCAACACACCGACGGCTTTTGGCAAAACGTTGAGCCCTTTCCTGAGACAACGTCAAATTGTCCACCACATGAGTCCAAATCTGCTGCAGCCTTTCCACCACAGAATCAACACCAGGACAATCAGAAGTCTCAACCTGCCCAGAAGAAAAACGAGGATGAAAACCAAAATTACAAAAGAAAGGTGAAGCCAAAGTAGCCGAACTAGCCCTATTATTAAGGGCAAACTCGGCCAACGGCAAGAAAGACACCCAATCATCCTGATCAGCAGACACAAAGCATCTCAAATAGGTCTCCAAGGTCTGATTAGTTCGCTCAGTTTGGCCATTAGTCTGAGGATGAAACGCCGAAGAAAAAGACAAATCAATGCCCATCCTAGCACAAAAGGCCCGCCAAAATCTAGAGACAAACTGAGAACCTCTGTCAGACACAATATTCTCCGGAATGCCATGCAAACGAACCACATGCTGAAAAAATAATGGAACCAGATCTGAGGAGGAAGGCAACTTAGGCAAAGGTACCAGATGGACCATTTTAGAGAACCGGTCACAAACAACCCAGATAACAGACATCTTCTGGGAAACAGGAAGATCCGAAATAAAATCCATGGAAATATGCTTCCAGGGCCTCTCAGGGACCGGCAAAGGCAAAAGCAACCCACTAGCGCGGGAACAGCAAGGCTTGGCCCGGGCGCAAGTCCCACAGGACTGCACAAAAGCACGCACATCGCGCGACAAGGAAGGCCACCAAAAGGACCTAGCAACCAAATCTCTGATACCAAAAATCCCAGGATGCCCAGCCAACACTGAACAATGAACCTCAGAAATTACCTTAATTGTCCATCTATCAGGAACAAACAGCTTCCCCACTGGACAGCGGTCAGGCCTATCAGCCTGAAATTCCTGAAGCACCCGCCGCAAATCAGGGAAGATAGCAGAAAGAATCACCCCCTCCTTAAGAATGCCAACCGGCTCAAGGACTCCAGGAAAATCAGGCGAAAAACTCCTAGAGAGGGCATCAGCCTTAACATTCTTAGATCCCGGAAGATACGAGACCACAAAATCAAAACGGGAGAAAAACAGGGACCATCGAGCCTGTCTAGGATTCAGCCGCTTGGCCGACTCGAGGTAAATCAGATTCTTATTATCGGTCAGGACCACAACACGGTGTTTAGCTCCCTCAAGCCAATGTCGCCACTCCTCAAACGCCCACTTCATAGCCAACAACTCCCGATTCCCGACATCATAATTGCGTTCCGCAGGCGAAAACTTTCAGGAAAAAAAAGCACACGGTTTCATCAAAGAACCATCAGACTCCCTCTGAGACAAAACGGCCCCTGCCCCAATCTCAGAAGCGACAACCTCAACCTGAAAAGGAAGAGAAACATCCGGTTGACGCAACACAGGGGCAGAAGTAAATTGGCGTTTAAGCTCCTGAAAGGCCTCAAGAGCCTCAGAGGACCAATTCGTCACATCAGCGCCTTTCTTCGTCAAATCAGTAAGGGGCTTAACCACACTGGAAAAGTTGGCAATGAAACGGCGATAGAAATTAGCAAAACCCAAAAATTTTTGAAGACCCTTCACAGATGTGGGTTGGATCCAGTCATGAATAGCTTGGACCTTAACAGGATCCATTTCTATAGATGAGGGAGAAAAAATAAAACCCAAAAAAGAGACATTCTGAACTCCGAATAGGCACTTAAACCCCTTCACAAATAAGGCATTATCACGAATGATCTGGAACACCATCCTGACCTGCTTCACATGAGACTCCCAATCATCGGAAAAAATCAAAATATCATCCAAATATACGACCATGAATTCATCAAGATAATTGCGGAAAATATCATGCATGAAAGACTGGAACACAGATGGAGCATTAGAGAGCCCAAATGGCATCACAAGGTATTCAAAATGGCCTTCGGGCGTATTAAATGCAGTTTTCCATTCGTCACCCTGTTTAATACGAACAAGATTATATGCCCCTCGGAGGTCAATCTTAGTAAACCAACTAGCCCCCTTAATCTGAGCAAACAAATCAGTAAGCAAAGGCAAGGGGTATTGGAATTTGACCGTGATCTTATTAAGAAGACGATAATCAATACAGGGTCTCAAGGAGCCATCCTTCTTAGCAACAAAAAAGAAACCCGCTCCCAATGGTGACGAAGAGGGTCGAATATGCCCTTTCTCCAAAGATTCCTTAACATAGCTCCGCATGGCGGCATGCTCTGGCACAGACAGATTGAAAAGTCGGCCCTTAGGGAACTTACAACCAGGAATCAAGTTAATAGCACAATCACAGTCCCTGTGTGGAGGAAGGGAACTGGACTTGGGCTCATCAAATACATCCTGGAAATCCGACAAAAACTCAGGGACCTCAGAAGAGGGGGAAGAGGAAATTGACATCAAAGGAACGTCACTATGTACTCCTCGACAACCCCAACTAGTCACCGACATAGTTTTCCAATCCAGCACCGGATTATGTTCCTGTAACCATGGAAATCCCAGTACAACAACATCATGCAGGTTATGCAACACTAGAAAACGGCAATCTTCCTGATGTGCAGGAGCCATGTACATAGTCATCTGTGTCCAGTACTGAGGTTTATCCTTGGCCAGGGGTGTAGCATCAATGCCCCTCAAAGGAATAGGGCTGTGCAAAGGCTGCAAGGAAAAACCACAGCGCCTGGCGAATTCTAAGTCCATTAAGTTCAGGGCAGCTCCTGAATCCACAAATGCCATGACAGAAAAGGACGACAATGAGCAAATCAGGGTCACAGATAAGAGAAATTTAGGCTGTATAGTACTAATGGTAACAGACCTAGCGACTCTCTTAGTATGCTTAGGGCAATCAGAGATAACATGAGCCGAATCACCACAGTAAAAACACAGCCTATTCTGACGTCTGAATTCCTGCCGTTCTATTCTAGTCAAAATCCTATCAAATTGCATAGGTTCAGGACTCTGCTCAGAGGATACTGCCATATGGTGCACAGCTTTGCGCTCGCGCAGAGGCCGATCAATCTGAATGGCCAGAGATATAGATTCGCTAAAACCGGCAGGCGTAGGAAAAACCACCATAACATATTTAAGGGCTTCAGAAAGACCTTTTCTGAAAATAGCAGCCAGAGCCTCTTCATTCCATTTAGTGAGCACAGACCATTTTCTAAATTTCTGGCAGTATAACTCTGCCGCTTCCTGACCTTGACACAAGGCCAACAGGGTTTTTTCCACATGATCCACAGAATTAGGTTCGTCATACAATAATCCGAGCGCTTGAAAAAATGCATCTACATTCAATAATGCCGGATCCCCTGTTTCAAGAGAAAAAGCCCAGTCTTGAGGGTCACCACGCAGCAAGGATATGATGATTTTTACTTGCTGAATGGGATCACCAGAAGAACGGGGTTTCAAAGCAAAAAACAATTTGCAGTTATTTTTAAAGTTCAAAAACTTTGATCTGTCCCCAAAAAACAAATCAGGACTAGGAATTCTGGGCTCTAAAGCCGGAGTCTGGACAACATAGTCCTGGATACTCTGTACTCTTGCAGCAAGTTGATCCACATGAGAAAACAAACCCTGAACATCCATGCCAAAGCATATATCCTGAACCACCCAGATATCAAGAGGAAAAGAAAAAAAAAGACAAACTAGAGCACAGAAAAAAAAATGGTTCAGAACTTTCTTTTCCTTCTTTTGAGATGCATTTAATTCATTTTTGGCCACTTGTACTGATATGATACGGTGGTCTAGGAGCAACATGGAACGAGCTCTGAAGGAAGTGGTAACTGTACTGACCGCAGTCCCTAAGCTCAACACAACACTAGAAGTAGCCGTGGAATGCTCCTAACTCTCCCTAGGCATCTCGTCACAGCCTAAGAGCTAACTACCCCTAAAGATAGAAGCAGGAAAGCTATCTTGCCTCAGAGAAAATCCCCAAAGGATAGATTAGCCCCCCACAAATAATGACTGTGAGTGGAGAGGGAAAATACATACACAGAATGAAACCAGGATGAGCACAGGAGGCCAGTCTAACTAAATAGATAGGACAGGATGGAATACTGTGCGGTCAGTATAAAACACTACAAAAATCCACGCAGAGTTTACAAAAAATCTCCCCACCTGACTAAAGGTGTGGAGGGCAAATCTGCCTCCCAGAGCTTCCAGCAAGACAGAATTAATTCACACTGATAAGCTGGACAAACATAGAAAGCACAGAATGGATAAGTCCACAATCTATGGACAGAAAAGGGCAAGCAAAAACTTAGCTTAGCTGAACTGGTCAGGATAACAGGGAACTCCAAAGAGATGTGAATCCAACCAGGAACCATTTACAAGTGGCACTGGCTGAAGATAGAGCCAGACTTAAATAGCCGAGCAGAAGAGACGATAAGTGGAGGCAACTGATGACAGCTAACTCCAAGGAGCAGCCATAACACTAGAAACCACAAGAGGGAGCCCAAGAGCAGAACTCACAAAAGTGCCACTTACAACCACCGGAGGGAGCCCAAAAGTGGAATTCACAACAGGCAGGATGAGGATGAAACACAGATATAGGCCCAAATAATTAAGTAGGCTAAATGCAGTTCAAAATTGGTAACAGGACTAAACAGGCGGAATTGCTTTGTTCAGTGGAGGACAACTTTAATGAGTGGCGCAGACACAGTTAGTAGGCCCAAAATAAAAAAGTAGGCTAAAAGCAGTTCAAAATTGGTAACAGGACTAAACAGGCGGCATTGCTTTGTTCAGCGGAGGACAACTGTAATGAGTGGCGCAGACACAGTTAGTAGGCCCAAAATAAAAAAGTAGGCTAAATGCAGTTCAAAATTGGTAACAGGACTGTTATGAACAGGTAATTCAGAACCACAATGGACATAGAGGTACTGAGCACACAAGGTGACCTGACAATTACCAAAAACAAAGGACGAGCTCTGAGACGTGGGAACTCTGCTGACCGCAATCCCTAATCCTAACACACCACACTAGAGGTAGCCGTGGATTGCGCCTAACGCTCCCTATGCAACTCGGCACAGCCTGAAAAACTAACTAGCCCTGAAGATAGAAAAAAAAGTCTACCTTGCCTCAGAGAAATTCCCCAAAGGAAAAGGCAGCCCCCCACATATAATGACTGTGAGTAAAGATGAAATACAAACACAGAGATGAAATAGATTTAGCAAAGTGAGGCCCGACTTACTGAATAGACCGAGGATAGGAAAGATAGCTTTGCGGTCAACACAAAAACCTACAAACAACCACGCAGAGGGGCAAAAAGACCCTCCGCACCGACTAACGGTACGGAGGTGCTCCCTCTGCGTCTCAGAGCTTCCAGCAAGCAAGAAAAACCAAAATAGCAAGCTGGACAGGAAATATAGCAAACAAAAAATAACACAAGCAGAACTTAGCTTATGCAGGATAGAGAGGCCACAGGAACTATCCAGGAGGAAGCAAGACCAATACTAGAACATTGACTGGAGGCCAGGATCAAAGCACCAGGTGGAGTTAAATAGAGCAGCACCTAACGACCTAACCTCATCACCTGAGGAAGGAAACTCAGAAGCCGCAGTACCACTCTCATCCACCAAAGGAAGCTTATAGACAGAACCAGCCGCAGTACCACTCATGACCACAGGAGGGAGCTTGGCCACAGAATTCACAACACAGGACTAAACAGGCGGCCTAGCTTTGTTCAGTGGAGGACAACTGTAATGAGTGGCGCAGACACAGTTAGTAGGCCCAAATACAAAAGTAGGCTAAAAGCAGTTCTAAATTGGTAACAGGACTAAACAGGCGGCATAGCTAGGTACTGGGGTGGGCTCCTCTGCTGAGTAGCAGACAGTGGTAGTAGGCGCAAAGTATTAACTAGTCTAAATGGAGGCCAGGGCCACTGTATATTTTAACTATCATATATCATTTCAACAAATTTGTATTGGCAGTGCCATTGAAGGATTTAACAGCACAGACTACACAGTGGTGGAGCAGGGAGAGGTAAGTATTGCAAGTGGTAGAGCACTGTTCAAGCTGGGGGAAACACTCTCTCGTGGGCGGCGGTACTGGCACAGTGCCCCTCATATTACGATAGTGTGTCTGACGTTGTTTGTGCACCACCACCGTCAGAGACACTTCATTGTACTATGAGGGACCCTGTGCCAGTGCCGTTGCCCAAGAGTGGGCACACCGACCTGTCCAGGCAAACGGCACTCGCACGGTTGCTTGCGTCAGGTGGTGACCACAGCCCTGTGGGTGGAGTCAGCCCATTTAGGGAGGTATAAAAATGGCCTGTGGTGGACATTCAGCAGCTGCAAATGGCAGAATTGGAGAAGTCAGTAAGAGGAGGTCAAAAGCAAGACATTTTTCAGGCAAGCTACGTGTCAGCAGGAGAAGGTGGGGCAAAATAATTTGAAATCCATGATTGGTTCATTTTAATGAAGGTTAGATCATCAACATTCTGGGTAGCCAGATGTGTCCTTTTTTCGGTCAGTATTGAACCAGCAGCACTGAAGACTCTTTCTGATAGCACACTAGCCCTCCGTCACATACAATATTCGGACTAACGAGTTCACATACAATGTGCCTGTCAGGCGCCTGCTGGAAAAACACCTATAATATCTAATGTTTGCAATTTCAGTGCTCTAAAAGTGATCAGTGACCTTCATAGGGATGTAATAAAAGAGACTACACATAATCAGTTGCAAAAAAAAACATTTACTTAACATAAAACTAATAACTATGAAATACAAACTTTTCAAAACTCCCGCCAAATAGTCCCCAGTTCGACTCTCTCAAAAAAATGTACAAAGAAAATTTTTGAACACAAACTTAATTTTAAGGTACCTTAAGTACTATTAAAAACATATTCAATCAGAAGTAGATGCTGAGGTTTCCCCAGAAAAGTCACACTTGCAGAGCAAATAGCAAGAATTACACACCATTTTTGGATGTGTCAGGCAAATTGCTTTATGACATTTGAGACATTCATAATTTGAAAGCCTTCTGGTTCCGCTTTCCGTTTGGCAGGTGGTGCATCTCCTTCTTTTGTGAGGTGGTGCAGATGGTGACTTTTCACCATCATCTTCTGGGCGGAACCTTTTGAGCTGAACTTGAAGGCGAGAGGGGATACCGATTGTTTTCACGCTTCTCCTGCGTAGCTCTCCAAGTACTAGTTCATGGGCCAATTTTTTCAGATACAATCGTCTACGGAGTGGTTCAAGCTTGTTTTCAAGATAAATTACTTGTGAATTTATACCACCCAAATTCAACATAGCAAAAAATATGACCATTGGCCAGTGTTTGATGTTTCTGCTGACGTTGAAAGTGGAGCACATCTGATCTGCTGTATCCACACCCCCTTTGGTGGCATTGTAAAATGTAATTATCTCCGGTTTTTTTTCTGCCCCAGTCCCAGGATCGATGGCAGCATCATCATGAAGTGTTGATAGAAGAAGTACGATTTTTTTGGCATGTGGTACATAGGAAACTAAAGCCTTTCTATTATGGAATGCAAACATACTGCTGTACTGTTGTCTCTCTTTCACACTTACAAACTGTGGCGGCAATTCCCTTTGTTTTTTCTTACAGTTCCCACATATGACAGCTTCTGAATTTTCAGATAATCAATCAGATCACAACTTGTAAACCAATTGTCAGCTGTAATATTGCGACCCGATCCAAATAAGGGTTCAGCCAGTCTTTTTACAACATCAATGGGTTTGTTGCTCACACAGTAAGGACCTTCTGGTTGTTTTCCTGCATAAACTTCCAGGTTGTAAGTGTAGGTCTTAGTGGCATCAACAAGGGCATAAATTTTTATTCCATATTTGTTTGGCTTTGATGGAATATATTGACGAAAGGCACATCTACCACGAAAACCAGGGAGCATTTCGTCAATAGTGAGATTCTCTCCAGGGTAATAACTTTGTTTACAGTTTACAACAAATCTTTGAAATATATCACGAATTGGAGCAAGTCGGTCATGTGTTTTGCGTTCGGTTCGGGTAGTTCTGTCGTCAAACCGAAGGCAACGAATTAGAATCTTGAATCTGTTTATGGACATAACAAGGCTAAATTTTTCAACTCCATCCCCATTTTACCCCAAAGTTCCTCCAAACTTTGTCTATTTGCCCTATAAGCTCCTGCAAGGTACAGTAATCCAAAAAAAGCACGCAGTTCTATTTCATCTGTGGGCTTGATGGTTCTGTTGCAGATGTACTTGTCCTTTATAATGTCTATATATTGGTTGGTATATGTGACAATAGAGTCCAGAATGTCATCTGTAAATATACTGTTCCAGCATTCAACTGCAGTTTTTGCATTACATGCAGTTCCTATTACTGCAGGAAGGTGAGTAATAATGTTTAAAGGTTCCCTACATTTTTTCTGGAATGGCTTCTTGTTCCATTTAGTATTTTTATCTTTTCCAATATAATATGATCCAACTTCTTCATCCTCACCACTGTCACCATCTTGCTCTGTTTCAGAATCCAGGACACATTCTTCCACCTCATCATGAGAATCACTCTCACTTTCCTCTCCTAAATCCTCATTCAGTGTGAGGTCTCTATCATCTAACAGCATGTTTGTTACTTCCTCAACATCAAGTTGTTTGGATAAATTGTACATTTTCCTCTCCATTTCAGCAGATAATCTGAAGCAAGAGAAGGAATATGTTAGGGAACTACTGTATATGCCTGAGCAGCACACTTTCTTTTATAAAATCTCCCTTATTTCTATGAAATATCCTCACATTTTGTGCTATACATTCATAAAACAAGCTAAATAAACTATTGTGATGAATAAAAACATAAAATACCAACCTTACTGAATGTGACGTATTCACATACAATGAGCCTGAGAGATCTGTGCAGCTATATCCTCTCCCCTGAAGCTCTGAAATCCAACTGTGATATCAGGTTTCACAGACCTTCAAGAGACAGGAGACTACCTGGAGGGAGGGGGTTTCCTCACAATCTGGTGAGGAAGGAGAAATGAAAGTAAAAGAGAAGCGCCTGTCAGATCAGTTGTATGTGACGGAGGGCTAGAAGCAGGGTAAGCGAGCTCTTGTAATGCATATTCTGCCAATTCAGGCCAGGTGTCTATTTTAGATGCCCAGTAATCAAAGGGGAATGACCTGTGAGGGAGAATATCGCTAAGGGAGGAAAAGTAGTTCGTAACCATACTGGACAAATGCTGTCTCCTGTCACTTTGAATCGATGCATTGGCAGAAAGTGGCTGAAAGATATTTGAAAAAAAACAAGGACTGTAGTACAATTTCAATCTCCCTAAAATGATCTCAGGAAAAGTATGGCAGCAATAAAAAGGACTGCTGCACACAAAGGAGTGGACAAATAAACAAGATAACTGTGCAGAAAGGAGCAACAGGATTTTTGCTTTTAAAAGAGCAGTTGGTTTGCACAGCGGCATGCAAACAGCAATGCAGCTATCAGGGAGCCTTATAAGGCAGCCTAATAAGCTACAGAGCTGAGGCACTAAAATATAGCCTCCACTGTCCCTGCAAACAAATCGTGGTGTTGGACAGTGGAAATCGCGCATTTTCGGGGCTTAATCTTCCCTCTCTAACAATATCCCTTCTTCTGATGAAGCTGTGGCAACTTCTCCCTATGCTACGATCGGCAGAAGTAAGATGGCGGCCGGCGTGTACACCACTTTTTAGCCCCTGTGACGCCGCAGAAAGCAAGCCAATCACTGTCATGCCCTTCTCTAAGATGGTGGGGACCAAGACCTATGTCATCACGCTGCCCACACTCTGCGTCCTCCTTCATTGGCTGAAAAATGGCGCTGAAAGCGTCATACGAAACGCGACTTTGGCGCAAAGATCGCCGACCTAATGGCCGATCCCACACTAGGATCAGGTCGGGTTTCATGAAACCCGACTTTGCCGAAAGTCGGCGATTTTTGAATTTGTCCGATCCGTTTTGCTCAACCCTAGTTGTGAGAACTTTGAACCCCCAAGTGTTTCACTACAGTTTATAACGCAGAGCCGTGAAAATAAATAATCCTTTTTTTTTCCACAAAAATAATTTTTAGCCCCCAGTTTTGTATTTTTCCAAGGGTAACAGTTGAAATTGAACCCCAAAGGTTGTTGTCCAATCTGTCCTGAGTATGCTGATACCCCATATGTTTGGGTAAACCCCTGTTTGGGCGCACAGGAGAGCTCGGAAGGGAAGGAGCACTGTTTTACTTTTTCAATGCAAAATTGGCTGGAATTGAGATCGGACACCATGTCGCGTTTGGAGAGCCCCTGATGTGCCTAAACAGTGGAAACCCCTCAATTATAACTGAAACCCTAATCCAAACACACCCCTAACCCAAATCTCAACGGTAACCCTAACCACACCCCTATCCCTGACACACCCCTAACCCTAATCCCAACGCTATTCCCAACCGTAAATGTAATCCAAACCCTAACCCTAACTTTAGCCCCAACTCTAACCCTAACTTTAGCCCCAACCCTAACCCTAACTTTAGCCCCAACCCTAACTGTAGCCCTAACCCTAGCCCCAACCTAACCCTAGCCCTAACCCTAACCCTAGCCCTAACCCTAATGGAAAAATGGAAATAAATACATTTTTAAATTTTTTAAAATTTTTCCCTAAATAAGGGGGTTATGAAGGGGGGTTTGATTTACTATTTATAGCAGGTTTTCTATTGGATTTTTATGATTGGCAGCCGTCACACACTAAAAGACGCTTTTTATTGCCAAAAATATTTTTTGCATTACCATATTTTGAGAGCTATAATTTTTCCATATTTTGGTCCACAGAGTCATGTGAGGTCTTGTTTTTTGCGGGACAAGTTGACGTTTTTATTGGTAACATTTTCGGGCACGTGACTTTTTTTTATCGCTTTTTATTCCGATTTTTGTGAGGCAGAATGACCAAAACCCAGCTATTCATGAATTTCTTTTGGGGGGGCGTTTATACCGTTCCGCGTTTGGTAAAATGGATAATGCAGTTTTATTCTTCGCGTCAGTACGATTACAGCGATACCTCATTTATATTTTTTTTAATGTTTTGGTGCTTTTATACGATAAAAACTATTTTATAGAAAAAATAATTATTTTTGCATCGCTTTATTCTGAGGACTATAACTTTTTAATTTTTTTACTGATGATGCTGCTTAGTGGCTCGTTGTTTGCAGGACAAGACGACATTTTCAGCGGTACCATGGTTATTTATATCTGTCTTTTTGATCGCGTGTTATTCCACTTTATGTTCGGCGGTATGATAATAAATAAAGCGTTGCTTTTTGCCTCATTTTTTTTTTTTTACGGTGTTCACTGAAGAGGTTAACTAGTGGGACAGTTTTATAGGTCGGGTTGTTACAGACGCGGCGATACTAAATATGTGTACTTTTCTTGTTTTTTTTTATTTATTTAGATAAAGGAATGTATTTATTGGAACAATATTTTTTTTATTATTATTTATTTAGGGTTTTTTTTTTTTAACTTTTTTACATTGCCCTAGGGGAAAACATCACAGTAAAGTGACAGATGGCTGATCTGACACTTTGCTGTGCACTGTGTCAGATCAGCGATCTGACATGCACAGCAGGGAGGCTTCCCGGGGCCTGCTCTGAGCAGGTGCTGTGAAGTCACCTCCCTGCAGGACCCGGATGCAGCCCCGTGGCCATTTTGGATCTGGGGCCTGCAGGGAGAGGAAGGTAGGAGACCCTCGGAGCAACGCGATCACATCGCATTGCTCCGAGGGTCTCAGGGAAGCACGCAGGGAGCTCCCTCCCTGCGCGATGCTTCCCTATACCGCCGGAACACTGTGATCATGTTTGATTGCAGTGTGCCTGGGGTTAATGTGCCAGGGGCGGTCCGTGACCGATTTCAGCTGTGATAGTCAGCCGACACCTGGCCACGATCAGCCACGCTATCCCCGGTGAGCACGGCTGATTGCGTTGGACGTACTATTCCATCCTTGGGAAGTAGGGCCCACCCCACATGGACGGAATAGTACATCCAATGGTAGAAAGGGGTTAAGAAAACCTTTTTGGACATTAGAGCGGTGTGAGTTCAAACGTTTGTGTAGAGGTTGAATGGTTCTGCCAACATACGTATAGTTTATGACAGGAACAAACAATGACATATATGACAAAACTCAAGCTACAGGACATGGGGCTTTTGTGGCGAATGATTCTCCAGTCTGCTTGAGTGTAAATTCAGAAAGGCCATCCCAAATTGTATAGCAACAGAGATAGTTCCTCATATGACATTTGGTGACCTTATTCATTTGTTGGATCATTGTTATAGGATGTTCATATTTTATTTCACTTTGCTAGGGGCCAAAACATTTTTCAATGTCGGACCGCTCCTAAAAGTTAGAATGGGATGTTTGGGTAAAGATTTTGCTAAAACATTCATTCAACAGAATATGCGAGTGATTCTGAACAATTCTTCCTGTACTTTTGTGTTGGCTATTGAAAATAGTAATAAAATTCAACTCAATATCAGTGTTAGACTATGTGCACACGTTCAGGTTTTTTTGATTTTTTTTCACTTTTTTTTCACTATAAAAACGCAATAAAAATGCATAAAAAGCGCATACATATGCATCCTATAATTTAGAATGCATTCTGCAATTTTTGTACACATGATGCGTTTTTTTCCGTTAAAAAAATGCATCGTGGTAAAAAAAAAAGCAGCATGTTCATTAATTTTGCAGATTTTTCATGTTTTTCCCAATATTTAATGCATTGGGAAAAACGCGAAAAAACGCACAAAAAATATGCAAAAAAACACACGTGGATTTCTGGCAGAAATGTCCGTTTTTTGTCAGGAAATTTCTGCAAGAAATCCTGACGTGTGCACATACCCTTACTCTTTTTCTCGGATTTCCTCGATAGAGATTCCAGATCCTTGATTTTAGAATTATTAAAGGCACGCATAATGAGACTCTTAGGGTATTTCTGTATTTAGGGTATTTTGCTGTGTTTTTGCACTTTTGCATTGCTTTCAATGGTGAAAAAAAATTCAACAAGAAATGTAATTTTAACATTTTACTACCTTATCTGGCATTGTGGTGTGTGAGACATGATCAGACACCTCCTGTTTAATTTATGAAGGAGGGACTCTGAATATCGCAAATTTTTCTTTCAGGGCCATCATAAGGCCCTCACTATATATAGAGGGCATCAGGCGGCCCTTACTATGGTTACAGGGCCAGCAGTCAGCCCTCATTATAGTTTGCAACTTGGAGGGCCAGCAGATGACCATCAAAATTTCTAGAAAGCCAGCAAATGGCCACCACTCTTTTTAAAGGGCCAGCAGGCATCTTGTGGACAGATGAGAACAAGGTATAGCAGATTTTGGTTAAAGCACATAATTCTACTGTTTACTGTTAATAGAATGAGGCCTACAAATAAAAGAGTACAATAGTTACAGTCAAATATGGTGGAAGTTCAAAGATATTTTGGCGTTGTGTTGCTGCCTCTGGCACTGGGTCCCTTGACTGTGTGCAAGGCATCATGAAATGTGAAGATTCCCAAAGGATTTTGTGCAGCAGTTTAGTGCCCGTGGTCAGAAAGCTGGCTTTGCATCCAAGGTGATGGGTCTTCCAGCAGGACAAAAACTGTGAACGAGCACATAAAATTAGTTAATTTTGCCTGGATTGATACATTTCTGAGTACAGATCACTGTAAAAAACACAAATCTGAGTGTATGGAAAAAAGTAATGGACTGTGGAAGAGATGTATGTGACCAGAATGAACACTCATTTCCAGCAGATGTTACCTAGCAAATCATAAAATAGATGTTACCTTGATATTTTTATTTTTAGGTTGTAGCAGCAAGGATTATAATTTAAAAGGCAATAATCCCTGACTAGATGCCTGTAATGCACTTTCACTACTTCGACAGATCATCCTAGACGAATTCCAAATAAGAACGGTATTATTAGAGAACAGAATATATTTGAAATAGCTTTAAAAAAAAGCTATTAGTTTAACATAGCAAGAACAGATACCACTGATACATATCTTAGAAATACGTGCCGGGATAACATCCTATATCAATTAGGACATTAGCACAGTAACCAGGACACTCCGAAACTATTGGTCCTACAAAAATCCATGGAGTAAGAAGTCCAATATACTCATATTAAAAGTTCAATAATTTGATTAATAATCACACAAAAAAAGAATAACTACAGACTAACAACACAAAATCCAGAAATGGTGCTTGTACAGAGGGCACAGACAACTGTAATAACACCAAGGGTATATAGAGCGAATAACCCCGTACTGAATATGGTACAACGTATAACGGAAAAGTGCTTAGTGCAATGTAAGGTGCCAAAAAAGTATGAGGCTGAATCCCTATCTGGGGTAGAAGGTAAACAAATGTGCAAAGTGCACCGCTCATCTTACCCATGTGCCAGTGCCTGTCTCTTCAGCAGCCCCCCGAGGAAGCCCAACGCTGGTACTGTAACATTTTATTATACTTCTCTGCAAGGGAAGGGGAGATGGAAAGTTCTCTTTATATCGTGTGTCTAGAAGGGTGACCAGCCAGTAATTAATGTTAGTTAAAATGCATACATTGTTAGGGTCATGGGAAAGGTAGTGGAACATAAAATCCCCATGTGTGCCAAACTGCCAACAGCCAAGACTTCTCTGTTCCCACCAAGAGGAGTGCTTTGCTGTCATATGCCTGAGCATGCTGATGTTGGTCAGGCTGGTAGTTGTGCTGCTTCTGCTGATGCTGGCATGGCAGATGTTGCAAATGGCCTTTTTTTGGGTTAACTGGACTGGCTTTTTGAAAACCACTCGGGAACACCTAACCCTTGGCCTGGCAACTTTATCTGTGTTTGTGCTCTGGGGAACAGTTACCTGTTGCTGTGGTGCTGAAAATACACCCCCCTCTGCACTGCTGTCCTCGCTCTGCATATGATTTTCCCAGGTTGGGTCAGTGACTTCTTCATCTCTCTCCTTGTCTTCCATTTCTGCACACTGGTCCTCCTCCTGACTTTCTGACTTAACAACATCACTTGTTGGCAATTGTGTCTCATCATCATCCACCTTTTCCAACAATAATTGCATTTTCCCATTGTTGCGTTCTTGGGACCTTGGCTGCTCAAATATTTTTTTGCATTGATACAGGAGATCTTCTCTGTCTTCTTGGAATGGCTTGGGCAAGAAGGTAGAATCTATAAATGGAAATGTGAACTGCTTTTTGGAGTGTCCGAGTCTGGGATCATTTGTCTCTGGGCACTCAGCATGCATGGTGGGAGGAAGGAGGATTAGATTGAGGATTATGTGGTCCAGAATCACGGCTACTTAGATTGACTGTGTGGAAGACAGGGTGGTGCTGGCAAACTGACAGGAAGCATTATATGCTATCCATCCAACATCCTTTTCACACTGGTCTGGCATCAAGAGTGGTATTTCCCACCCCCCGCAATGTGAGACAGGAACCTAGGTCAACATGATGTGTATGTTGGCTATAGTCCCACAGCAGGCATATTTTTACATTGCTTACCACGCGCCTTGCTGATTTTAGATAACGTATGATACATCCCTGTTTGCAGGATAAAACTTTGCAGGATTAGTATCTTGGGAAAATTTGCCCACCTCAGATGGGCATCTAACATTGCAGTAGCAATATAGTGATGCTATTGCTAACCGACCAAGTCTAGCTGTATGGTATTAATGCACAATTGGCACAGTATAAATGGTATATAATACAACCCCTGGCAAAAATTATGTAATTACCGGCCTTGCAGGATGTTCATTCAGTTGTTTAATTTTGAATAAGCAGTTGTCCAGAGGGCGCTGCACAATAACTGAATCTAATTGCAGCAAATATAGAGATGAAAACCACTCAGTTCATCCGTGAAATAAACAATATAAAAAATATAAAATATATATTTTGCTAAAATTTCAGTAAAAATATAAATAGGAACATAACACTGTGTGAAACTGGCCAAATTATTGCTACATAGGTGTGATAGTATATAATATTACCTTGATCTTATATGCTGTATATGAATGCTCTCTCCTGTAGCATGGAAGGTCCTTCAGATGGTGTCCGTTCGGTACCAATGTATCAGTTTTGACAGATGCCGACAAGAAATAGATGATGAAGGACTGGGCAACAGAATAACAATGATCTGGGGGACGCTGTCCCGGCTGGTAACGGGCGTACCTCCCAAAAGAAGCAATGTGCCATGCACAGGCAGAAAGGGCTCTGTCCTAAGGAAGAGCCGGCAAGGTGCAGCGCGGCTGCAGGACCTTGCGTGATGTCACTGACACGTGATAGATCACGTGACTGGCTACGGAGCACACACCAAACCACTTTTCAAAAAAAAGTGCGCCTGTCACCGGCCGGGACGGCGTCCCCCAGATTATTGTTATTCTGTTGTTGTTTAATTTTGTAGAAAAAAAAAAAGATCACAGACATGGCACAAAACAAAAGTAATTTCAAATGGCAACTTTCTGGCTTTAAGAAACACTAAAAGAAATCAGGAACAAAAAATGTGGTAGCCAGTGATTGTAATTTTTGTAACCAAGCATAGTGTAAAAAATATGGAGTCACTCAATTATGAGGTAAAAAATCACACAATGTTGCAAAAGATGTTGGTTGTTCACAGTCAGCTGTGTCTAAAATCTGGATCAAATGCAAACAACATGGGAAAGTTGTTAAAGGCAAACATACTGGTAGACCAAGGAAGATATCAAAGCGTCAAGACCGGAACTTAAAGCAATATATCTCCAAAACAGGAAATGCACAACAAAACAAACTGTAAGAAACCACCTAAAAGAAATGGGATTTACATACAAAAAAGCTAAATGAAAGCTATCATTAACACCTAAACAGAAAAAAACAAGGTCACAATGGGCTAAAAAAAAGAAATCGTGGACTGTTGAAGACAGGATGAAAGTCATATTCAGTGATGAATCGTGAACATGCATTGGGCAAGGTGATGATGCTGGAACTTTTGTTTGGTGCTAATCCAATGAGATTTATAAAGATGACTGCCTGAAGAGAACATACAAATTTCCACAGTCATTGATGATATGGGGCTGCATGTCAGGTAAAGGCACTGGGGAGAAGGCTGTCATTACATCTTCAATAAATGCACAAGTTTATGTTGATATTTTGGACACTTTTCTTATCCCATCAATTGAAAGGATGTTTGGGGATAATTAAATCATTTTTCAAGATGATAATACATCCTGCCTTAGAGCAAAAACTGTGAAAACATTCCTTTGAAAAAGACACATAAGGTCAATGTCATGGCCTGCAAATAGTCCGTATCTCAATCCAACTGAAAATCTTTGGTGGAAGTTGAAGGAAATGGTCCATAACAATGCTCCAACCTGCAAAGCTGATCTGGCAACAGCAATCAGAGAAAGTTGAAGCCAGATTGATGAAGAGTACTGTGTGACACTCATTAAGTCCATGCTTCAGAGACTGCAAGCTGTTATAAAAGCCAGAGGTGGTGCAACAAAATACTAGTGATGTTTTGAAGTGTTTTTTTGTTTGTTTGTTTTTCATGATTCCATAATTTTTTTCCTCATAATTGACTGACTCCATAATTTTTACCCTATGTTTGGATTAAAAAAAGTAACCGCTACTGACTACCACATTTTTTGTTCTTGATTTCTTTTAATGTTTCTTAAAGCCAGAAAGTTGCCATTTGAAATGACTGTAGTTTTGTGCCATGTCTGTGATCTGCTTTTTTTCTACAAAATTAAACAACTGAACAAACATCCTCCAAGGCCAGTGATTACATCATTTTTGCCAGGGGTTGTATTTCTCTGTTGAAAAAACTTGGCAGGATTAAGGGTTAATATTGCAGGAAAATTTGAATACCTCAGATGGAATTGTTTCGCTACTTGCGCTATATAGCGATGCAATTGCAACCAAGCAAATCTGATTGTATGCTTTTGCTGCACAACTGGCAAAGTATAAATTATGTTTAATATTTCCCTGCTGAAAAAGTTTGCAGGATAAGTAGTGCAGGAAAATTTGCACACCTCAGAAGAACATGGTACACTGCAGTAGCAATATACGTAGCAATGTTATTGCTAACCAATAGTGTTGAGCGATACCGTCTGATACTTGAAAGTATCGGTATCGGATAGTATCGGCCGATACCCGAAAAATATCGGATATCGCCGATACCGATATCCGATACCAATACAAGTCAATGGGACATCAAGTATCGGAAGGTATTCTCATGGTTCCCAGGGTCTGAAGGAGAGGAAACTCTCCTTCAGGCCCTGGGATCCATAGGGAGGTGTAAAATAAAGAATTAAAATAAAAAATATTGATATATTTACCTCTCCGGCGGCCCCTGAACTCAGCGCGGGTAACCGGCAGGCTTCGTTGTTCAAAATCAGCGCTTTTAGGAACTGAGAATCACGTCCCGGCTTCTGATTGGTCGCGGGCCGCCCATGTGACCGCCACGCGACCAATCACAAGCCGTGACGTCACCGCAAGCTATTGACGCGCTCATTTTTAAAAATGAGCGCGTTAATGGCTTTGAAAGACATAGCGGCTTGTGATTGGTCGCGTGGCCGCGACCAATCACAAGCCGCGACGTCACCGCAAGCTATTGACGCGCTCATTTTTAAAAATGAGCGCGTCAATAGCTTGCGGTGACGTCGCGGCTTGTGATTGGTCGCAGCCACGCGACCAATCACAAGCCGCTATGTCTTTCAAAGCCATTAACGCGCTCATTTTTAAAAATGAGCGCGTCAATAGCTTGCGGTGACGTCGCGGCTTGTGATTGGTCGCGGCCACGCGACCAATCAGAAGCCGCTATGTCTTTCAAAGCCATTAACGCGCTCATTTTTAAAAATGAGCGCGTCAATAGCTTGCGGTGACGTCGCGGCTTGTGATTGGTCGCGTGGCGGTCACATGGGCGGCCTGCGACCAATCAGAAGCCGGGACGTGATTCTCAGGTCCTAAAAGCGCTGATTTTGAACAACGAAGCCTGCCGGTTACCCGCGCTGAGTCCAGGGGCCGCCGGAGAGGTAAATATATCAATATTTTTTTTTTTTATTCTTTATTTTACAGATCCCTATGTATCCGATACCGATACCCGATACCACAAAAGTATCGGATCTCGGTATCGGAATTCCGATACCGCAAGTATCGGCCGATACCCGATACTTGCGGTATCGGAATGCTCAACACTACTAACCAACCAAATCTGGCTGTATGAATTTGAGACACCACTGGTGCTGTATAAATGGTGTATAATATTTCACTGCTAAAAATACTTTTCAGGAGTAGTATGGCAGGAAAATTTGCTCACCTCAAAAGGACTATACTGCAGCAACAATATAGCAATGCTATTGCTAACCAACCAAGTCTGGCTGTACGCTTTTGATGCACAACCAGCACAGTATAAATAGTGTATAATATCTCCCTTCTGAAAGAACTTTGCAGGGTTAGTATGGCAGGAAAATTCAGGGGTGGATTAAGGATAGCCAGGGCCCCGGGCTGTTCACACACTGTGGGCCCCCCCGGTCATGTGACGGGGGTCATGTGACGGGGGTCATGTGACGGGGGTCATGTGACGGGGGTCATGATATACCCGAACCAGATTATTCCAGAAAAATGGCCGGGCCCTACTCTACTGTAACCTATTCAATATTTGTTAAAATCTGCAATACAATTTAGGTATATCTTGACCAATAATATCACATACAAGGAACAAATACCACCGTACCATGACCAGACCACAAATTACAACCACAGTGATCGAATAATATCACATACAAGGAACAAATACCACCGCACCATGACCAGACCACATATTACCACCACAGTGATCGAATAATATCACATACAAGGAACAAATACCACCGCACCGTGTCAAGACCACATATTACCACTTGGTGACCAAATAGTACATACAAGGGACAAATACCACAACACCATTTCCAGACCACATATTACCACCACATAGTGACTGAATACTACAATACTGATCAGTAAAAAAAAAACAACAAAAAAAAACAAAACACAATACTATCACCATTAGTGCCAGTATTCACAGGAGATCTGTACTTAGTATGCAGTGTCTGTGTAGAGGTAATACAGTGATCACTGGTGACATTGTACACAGGACCTCTGTATATAGTATACAGTGTATAGTGTCAGTGTATAGGTAACACTGACTCACCAGTGACGTCTCTAGGTGAAGTCCTTCATCTTTCATACAGCACAGACCGCCATCATTTCTCCCAGCCAGGACTCGTTTCTGCAGGAAATAACACAGTTATCTCGAGCTCCGCTTGTAGAACACATTACTTAATTTTTCACAACTTCTACATTACACCACATGAAGAGAAAAAGGCGATATAGTGTCACTCTGCACAGTAACAGGACCGCCCCCCCCATTTAAAACAGTATACTCAAAAAATAAAATAAATACATCACTGCAGTAATAATATCCCTTAATTAGCCCCTATGGTAATACTATTCCCCACCCCATGTATCTCATTCCTCGCTCCAGCCATATGTTCTCCCATCCTGCACTCATGAGTATCCATCCTGCCCCATCTGTCTCCATCGTATCCATCCTGCCCCATGATCCAATCCTGCCCCATGTCTTTCATTCTACCCCGTGTCTCCAATCATGCCCCGTGTCTACATTCTGCCCATGCCTCCAGTCCTGCCCCCAGTGTGTCCAGCAATCTGCCTCAGTGTGTCCAGCATATTACCCCCACTGTCTCCAGCAATCTGCCCCACTGTCTCCAGCATTGCCCCCCAGTGTGTCCTCCAGCAAGCTGCCCCACTGTCTCCAGCATTGCCCCCCAGTGTGTCCTCCAGCAATCTGCCCCACTGTCTCCAGCATTGCCCCCCAGTGTGTCCTCCAGCAATCTGCCCCACTGTCTCCAGCATTGCCCCAGTGTGTCCTCCAGCATTGCCCCCAGTGTGTCCTCCAACCTGCCCCAGTGTGTCCAGCATTGCCCCCCAGCATTGCCCCCCAGCAATCTGCCCCAGTGTCTCCAGCATTGCCCCAGTGTGTCATCCAGCATTGCCCCCAGTGTGTCCTCCAACCTGCCCCAGTGTGTCCAGCATTGCACCCCAGCATTGCCCCCCAGCAATCTGCCCCAGTGTCTCCAGCATTGCCCCAGTGTGTCCTCCAGCATTGCCCCCAGTGTGTCCTCCAACCTGCCCCAGTGTGTCCAGCATTGCCCCCAGTGTGTCCTCCAACCTGCCCCAGTGTCTCCAGCATTGCCCCCCAGTGTGTCCTCCCTCCAGCATTGCCCCCCAGTGTGTCCACGGTCCACCGTTTAACTGATAAAAAAAAAAAAACAGTCTCCTCCTCACCTGGTCGCGCTCCAGGCGGCGAGCTCCCTGCAGCAGCGCACACTCGCCGGCGACTGACAATGACGTCAGACGCCGGCGACGTGTGTGCTGCGGCCGACTTCAGCTGCCAGCCTCCAATTGGCTGGCGGCTGTTGTTGTTAACTATTGATGTGCGGGCGCGCACCCGCACATCAATAGGAAACCGCCACAGCGCCGGAAAGGGCCCGGTGAGCAGATGAGATGGGGCCCGATGCGGGCCCCCTCTCTCTGCCCACCGGGTCCGGGGGCACATAAACGCCGCCCGGCGGGCATTCACAGTCTCACAGATGATTATCAGAGGGTTAATATGTGCGGTAGCCCAGGGCCCCCCCAGACCACTGGGCCCTGGGCTACCGCCCATATTGACCCTCTGATAATCCGCCCCTGGGAAAATTTACCCACCTCAGATGGATTTGTCACATTGCAGTAACAGGCTGTTTGCTTTTGATGGACAACTGGCACAGTATAAATGGCATATAATATTTACCGGCTGAAGAAACTTCGCAGTTTTAGTATTGCAGCAAAATTTGCAAACCTCAGACAGACTTGTTACACTGCAGTAGCAATATAGCAATGCTATTGCTAACCAATATTTCACTGAGGTGAATTTGAATTGTGGTGAACTTGCCTCTGCACTGTGGGGATTTCAACGTGGTCACCGCATGGAAAAACAAAGTAGCTGCTATCAGAAACTCATCTATTGAACTGGAAACCCCAACATTTGTCTACAACTATCATTTAATGATGCCAAAAATGTATAACATCCTCCGTAGACACTGGCCTTTATTGTCTAAAGCCTATAGTGATGTAGAAGCTTTTAAATCTCCAGCACTATTATGCACAAACCACCCACATAATATCAGGTATCACCTAAGTTGGGTGGGCATTGATATTTTTCCCCGTGTACCTGTACAACAGTTTCTAAACACCAGAACACAAGATATATTCCTATGTTTGGGTTGTGCCACCTATAATCAAAGCATTCAATATTATCCATCAGTACACCGGTAACTCTTATCCTATTAATCATTACTTTACGTGTGAGGCCAAAATGTGGTCTACGTGATTAAGTGCCAATGCTGTCTCTTATATGATGGTGATATTAACCAAATATAAGAGACCGCACAGCAAGTCATAAATCTACAATTAGATGTGGCTAGACATGGCTCCCTCATCTCCTCATTTCCTAGCAGCAGGTCATTTAATTTTGCAGCTATGCTTTCAAATAATTGAGCAAGTGTCAAGGCCAGGACAACCATATTAAACTACTCAAGTCCAGAGAAGCATGCTGGATTTTTACACTTGATACTTTAGCCCCTGTTAAATATTAATTATTAATTGAATTATTCTTATTCTCAATTCTGTATTTAGCACATTGCCTCTCGCTGACATTACAAAAAGCTTTTTCTGCATATGTAGCTCAGAGTAAAAGTCAACACCATATAGAGAGAACACGTGGTCTGTGGGACACATTTATAATCACAGCTCTTAGGAGGAGGGGGGCTGTCACATGGGGGTCACCTTCTGCTTGCTTCTCCATCATTCTCCATGGACTCCAGACAACTCACAGAAGGAATGAACAACTGGAAGCCATGATGACTTCTATTCTATTCCAGAAAGACAGACGCTTTTACCATCTCAGAAAAGATGAGGAACAAATTAACAATCTGTTCGTAACTGTTTCACCTATTTTATGTTTTGCTGCAATGTGGTTTTTCTGTGGACAATCCAATAAACCAACATTTTTTATGAAAATATCATGACATTTTTCTTTAAGAGGAATGCATCTGGTAAAGAGTCCTGATTAAATAAATGTGCAAAATAAGCATATTTAACATTGGCCAAGCCTGCCAGATTTGATTTTTTTATGCTATTTTTGCGTGGATTTTCTGCTACTTGCACACGGGGGAAAAAGAGCTTCCCTAAACATCAATTTTGCAAGTTTTCAGGAATTCCACTGCAACACTTCATGTCACAAGAATTGCACAGAGCACCTATGAGTGAGGACTAACAGGTGCCGGATGGATTGACAAGTAGTAGCATTACAAGTGCCAGATGTGCTGAAGACAGGCAGGCATGCTGTGACCAGAGCCCAGCAATGTTCAACAAAGGAACTTCAACCTGAGATGTTTCAAGGTAAGAAAAATGGATTTAATTAATTCATATTCTAAGTCAAATCACCTGGAATTTTTAAGTTTCTACAAGTCTCACTTAAAAATGTTCTGGTTTTCCTTATGTGTAGAATGCAAGATAGCAAATCTAAAGATAGATTCTAAGCTAATATCTAGAGAAAAAGAGAAACTGAAAAATATTTTACGTTTGGTTGATGTGTTTCATAAGTTTGTTTCAGAGAAATCCAAAAAAGACTGTGTAGAAAGATTTTCTAAGGAAATTAATGATGTTCCCAAGATTGACTGTAATGTGGATAGTGAACAAGATGTGACTCACGTATCTGTAATGGCCACTTAAGGTGACCTTGTGTCTCATGATGTAAAAAAAGATGGAGGAGACATGAGAACTGACGAAGATTATGTACAAGGAACAGATGTACAAAGACCACTAAAAACAGAAGACGAATTGGAGGCCCAACTCCAAATTACGGTTAGGAAAAACTTGTTAAAATTATGCAAAATCATTCCTGCATATGATAGCAAAATCCATGTGTGCAGAAATTCAGAGATATTTGAGAGTTTTGCTGATAAGTTTGATTTGACTAATGAGGAGAAAAATCAGTTGTTTAAAATGTGGCTTCCAGTAACTTTTTCCAGGCAGTTCTCATTAAAAATGCAGAATGATGAGTTCCATGAAGAAATAACCGATATAGGAAGATTAAAAATTTTGATATTCTGTGGATTAAAAGAAAATTATCTAGATATTGATATTCTTCTAAAATTAAGGATTGGCCAGAAAGAGTGTTCTTTTACATTCATGTCCATATTTGAAAGGTTGTACAAAACTGTCATTACAAATGTCGATACACAATCAATGATAAAATGTTTTGTAAACAAATTTGGATTCCTAAATTCTGTATCTCGTGTTATTGCATCACAAAAAGATTCTTTATTTGAATGTGCGCAATCCCTTGATTTTTCTAGAAAACATGAGAATCTTGAAAGGAAAATAAATCATACTAAGTTTTTGAAAACAGACAGAATTAAATCTTATCAGAAGCCAAAATCAAAATCTCCAAAACTGAGTTATCCCTAAAATCAGATCTATGAAGTACAAAGGAAATTACATATTTGTTACAAGCCCTACCAAAAGATCCAAGAGTCCATTAACCCCTTCATGACCTTGGGATTTTCCGTTTTTCCGTGTTCGTTTTTTGTTCCCCTCCTTCCCAGAGCCATAACTTTTTCATTTTTCCATCAATCTAGCCATGTGAGGGCTTATTTTTTGTGTAACAAGTTGTACTTTTGAACAACATCATTGGTTTTACCATGTCATGTACTAGAAAACGGGAAAAAAAATTCCTAGTGCGGTCAAATTGCAAAAAAAGTGCAATCCCACAGTTTTTTTGCTTGGCTTTTTTGCTAGGTTCACTAAATGCTAACACTGACCTTATATTATGATTCTCCGGGTCATTACGAGTTCATAGACACCTAACATGTCTAGGTTCTCTTTTATCTAAATGGTGAAAATAATTTCCAAACTTTGCTAAAAAAGAAAAGAAAAATATGCGCCATTTTCAGATACCCTTAGCGTCTCCATTTCTCGTGATGTGGGGTCAGGTGAGGGATTATTTTTTGTGTGCCAAGCTGGCATTTTTATTGATGCTACTTTTGTGCAGATACATTCTTTTGATCGCCTGTTATTGCATTTTAATGCAATGTCGCAGTGACCCAAAAAACGTAATTCTGGCATTTCAAATTTTTGGCTCGCTACACTGTTTAGCGATCAGGTTAATGCTTTTTTTATTGATAGATCGGGCGATTCTAAACGCGATGATGCCAAATATGTGTAGGTTTGATTTTTTTTTTATTGTTTTATTTTGAATGGGGCAAAAGGGGGGTGATTTAAACTTTTATATTTTTTTATTTTTTTCACTTTTTTTTTAACTTTTTTTTAATTTTTGCCCTGCTTCAATAGCCTCCATGGGAGGCTAGAGGCTGGCACTACTCGATCGGCTCTGCTACATAGCAGCAATCATCAGATCGCTGCTTTGTAGCTGAAATGCAGGCTTGCTATGAGCGCCGACCACACGGTGGCACTCACAGCAAACCGACATCAGTAACCATAGAGGTCTCAAGGACATCTATGGTTACTATGCAGAAGCATCACCCTCGATCATGTGACGGGGTCAGCGATGTGCTCATTTCAGGCCCGATGGCCGGAAGAGCTTGTTAAATGCTGCTTTCTGCGTTTGACAGCAGCATTTAACTAGTTAATAGCGGCGGGTGAATCGTGATTTCACCCGCCGCTATTGTGGGCACATGTCAGCTGTTCAAAACAGCTGACATGTCCCAGCTTTGATGCGGGCTCACCGCCGGAGCCCACATCAAAGCGGGAGTTCTGACCTCAGACGTACTATCCCATCCGTGGTCAAAAAGGGGTTAAAGAAGTTGCTCTGAATGGGTTAAAAGCTGAAGGTTCAGATTTGTCTGTAAAGATGGTGGAAATTGACAGACAGAAATAGGTGAGCATGGGAGGTGAGCTGAAGACTCCATTATCATAGCTTTTCAAAAAATCCATAAGTCTAAGAATGACAATTTTAAATAAAGCTTTTCAAGACATTATCGACAAGGAGACAAGATTTATTTTAGGTATTGGCTAAAAATATAATTATATTATATCATGTGTAAATGAGTTATACAATGTATTATTTAGAAATTTGTAATTTTTATTTTGTACATATAATTCTGCAGTTCTATAGTTTTAAAACCAAAAACACATGGGCTACTTGCACAGTGAACAAGTCTGTAGATACCTGTTCACACCACCGAAGAACTTGTGCTGTGCGCTTATGTGTCTTCGAGGTCTTTGGTGGTGTGAACAGGTTTCTACAGACTTGTTCACTGTGCAAGTAGCCCATGTGTTTTGGGTTTTATAATTGTTCTCTTGTTTCTACAAGACTGGGGAGTCCACCACTCCTCTGTGGGTCATTTGCATTGTAGTTGTTCCATCATGCATGTTCTACATGGATATTTTCTCTCTGAACCCTGCTCATACAGGTACTATACAGATGATCAGGTTTTTAAATACATCAGATAGGGATTATATACATTAGATAGGACTGCTCTATTATGGGTATACCTTGGCGATTGGTGGAGCAGCTTAACATACTTTTTTTGCAAAAAAACGTATTAACTAAATACCCTGTATTTTTTCATTTTTTGACTAGCACTTGCTTATTTACTGTGACTTTTTTACAACAGAGTATTTTTTCACCTCTCTGTGCGCTTTTGTGTCTTCAAGATCTTTAGTGGTGTGAACAGGTTTCTACAGACGTGTTCACTGTGCAAGTAGCCCATGTGTTTTGGGTTTTATAATTGTTCTCTTGTTTCTACAAGACTGGGGAGTCCACCACTCCTCTGTGGGTCATTTGCATTGTAGTTGTTCCATCATGCATGTTCTACATGGATATTTTCTCTCTGAACCCTGCTCATACAGGTACTATACAGATGATCAGGTTTTTAAATACATCAGATAGGGATTATATACATTAGATAGGACTGCTCTATTATGGGTATACCTTGGCGATTGGTGCGGCAGCTTAACATAATACTTTTTTTTGCAAAAAAACGTATTAACTAAATACCCTGTATTTTTTCATTTTTTGACTAGCACTTGCTTATTTACTGTGACTTTTTTACAACAGAGTATTTTTTGTCCTCTCTGTGCGCTTTTGTGTCTTCAAGTTCTTTGGTGGTGTGAACAGGTTTCTACAGACTTGTTCACTGTGCAAGTAGCCCATGTGTTTTTGGTTTTATAATTGTTCTCTTGTTTCTACAAGACTGGGGAGTCCACCACTCCTCTGTGCGTCATTTGCATTGTAGTTGTTCCATCCTGCATGTTCTACATGGATATTTTCTCTCTGAACCCTGCTCATACAGGTACTATACAGATGATCAGGTTTTTAAATACATCAGATAGGGATTATATACATTAGATAGGACTGCTCTATTATGGGTATACCTTGGCGATTGGTGGGGCAGCTTAACATAATACTTTTTTGCAAAAAAACGTACTAACTAAATACCCTGTATTTTTTCATTTTTTGACTAGCACTTGCTTATTTACTGTGACTTTTTTACAACAGAGTATTTTTTGTCCTCTCTGTGCGCTTTTGTGTCTTCAAGTTCTTTGGTGGTGTGAACAGGTTTCTACAGACTTGTTCACTGTGCAAGTAGCCCATGTGTTTTTGGTTTTATAATTGTTCTCTTGTTTCTACAAGACTGGGGAGTCCACCACTCCTCTGTGCGTCATTTGCATTGTAGTTGTTCCATCCTGCATGTTCTACATGGATATTTTCTCTCTGAACCCTGCTCATACAGGTACTATACAGATGATCAGGTTTTTAAATACATCAGATAGGGATTATATACATTAGATAGGACTGCTCTATTATGGGTATACCTTGGCGATTGGTGCGGCAGCTTAACATAATACTTTTTTTTGCAAAAAAACGTATTAACTAAATACCCTGTATTTTTTCATTTTTTGACTAGCACTTGCTTATTTACTGTGACTTTTTTACAACAGAGTATTTTTTGTCCTCTCTGTGCGCTTTTGTGTCTTCAAGTTCTTTGGTGGTGTGAACAGGTTTCTACAGACTTGTTCACTGTGCAAGTAGCCCATGTGTTTTTGGTTTTATAATTGTTCTCTTGTTTCTACAAGACTGGGGAGTCCACCACTCCTCTGTGCGTCATTTGCATTGTAGTTGTTCCATCCTGCATGTTCTACATGGATATTTTCTCTCTGAACCCTGCTCATACAGGTACTATACAGATGATCAGGTTTTTAAATACATCAGATAGGGATTATATACATTAGATAGGACTGCTCTATTATGGGTATACCTTGGCGATTGGTGGGGCAGCTTAACATAATACTTTTTTGCAAAAAAACGTATTAACTAAATACCCTGTATTTTTTCATTTTTTGACTAGCACTTGCTTATTTACTGCGACTTTTTTTTACAACAGAGTATTTTTTTACCTCTCTGTGCGCTTTTGTGTCTTCAAGTTCTTTGGAGGTGTGAACAGGTTTCTACAGACTTGTTCACTGTGCAAGTAGCTCATGTGTTTTTGGTTTTATAATTGTTCTCTTGTTTCTACAAGACTGGGGAGTCCATCACTCCTCTGTGGGTCATTTGCATTGTAGTTGTTCCATCCTGCATGTTCTACATGGATATTTTCTCTCTGAACCCTGCTCATACAGGTAGTATACAGATGATCAGGTTTTTAAATACATCAGATAGGGATTTTATACTATAGATAGGACTGCTCTATTATGGGTATACCTTGGCGATTGGTGGAGCAGCTTAACATACTTTTTTTGCAAAAAAACGTATTAACTAAATACCCTGTATTTTTTCATTTTGCTTATTTACTGTGACTTTATTACAACAGAGTATTTTTTTACCTCTCTGTGCGCTTTTGTGTCTTCAAGTTCCATAGTTTTGTAGACATATATTCATACAGTATACAGTAAATACATATATTAATGCTGTATTTTTATATGTATAGTGAAATAATTAAAATTTACTCCAGTAATAATATTTAGAATTACATTAAATACATATATTAAATATATACATATGTATAACATTTAAATTGTTTTGTTTCTGTAGGAATTTGATATTTAAATTTTATCTTTTATTTCTCCTTAGAATTTTAATTTCAAAGCAGGAATTGAACAAAAAACCTCTTACATGGATTTATGTCTTTATTTACACAGGAAGTTATAATAACTGCGTGATTTTATATATTTAGCACTTAAAAGAAAAAAGACATAACTAACAATCTAAAATTTGTCTACTGTAAAAAAAATTTCTGCAACAATCTAAAACTTGTTTTTTCTTTGCATGGTAATATATTTTTACTGCATGGCGTTTGACATGTCACAACAGGTGGCATCCCTGTTTCAGTTTAAAGCTGGTAATCTCAGTAAGAAGAATTTTTGAGTAGCCCTCAGCCTTTGCAAGTCAAATTGATTCAGTTGCTGGCCCTGCTCCAATTTTTTGGTTAGAACTAAGGCTCAAGTTTCTTATGGATGAGTCTTTCCATCTATAGAATGTTTTACAAAGTATTAGGTAATATGTATTTGGGGGATATTCAAAGAAATATTAAAATATTAAATTAATAGTTTACAATGCACATTGATAATTAGGATACAATAATTTGGGTTAATACACATGTATTCATATTTCTTTGAATGTAGAATATGTAGTATCAATTTATATGTGTGTCACAGTCTGAGAGACAGATGACAGATGAGCGTATGAGCAGCTGCTAAGGAAGAATAACATAGAATGTGTACGGTATGTATGGGATGCCTTGTGATTTATGGTATGTTAGAAAAAACTTGTGTTTATGGGAAATAATGCAATTCAGTTAAATTATTAGAATATCTATATATATATAATTGCCTAAGGGTTTTTCCGTCTGTCTGTCTGTCTGTCTGTCTGTCCTGGAAATCCCGCGTCTCTGATTGGTCGAGGCCGCCAGGCCTCGACCAATCAGCGACGGGCACAGCGACGATGATGTCATAAAGGACGTAGAAATCCCACGTTTCTGATTCAGCGACGGGCACAGTATCGACGTAGATGTCATAATGGTTGCCATGGTGACGATGATGTCATAAAGGTTGCCTCGACCAATCAGCGATGGGCACAGTCTGCCGCGAATTCTGGAATCATCATTGTCCATATACTACGGGGACATGCATATTCTAGAATACCCGATGCGTTAGAATCGGACCACAATCTAGTTAAGATATATTTAAAAATTATTAACTCAACATATATTTCTATATTTCTTTAGTAATTATTATTTCTTGATTTAGTTAATAGTGAATAAGTGCAATCACACAGCAATATGGTTTATCAAGAAAATCTATATTTAGAACCTTTTTTCCAAATGATAATTTTATGGTATTCAGTATTTTTTTAATGGTTACATAGATGGGTATACATCTTCAAACAAATATATGGCACAAGATGAAATGACAGTTATAAAATAATTAATTATTTTTAATTTTAGTTTTTACAAATGAATTTTTGCATAAAGTAACATTTTTTGTATTAAGGGGGAAATGTGTTTCTGATCCTGATTACATCATTACATTTCATCAATACCCCTTCACACATTTTAATAAATAAGAAATATTAATAAGGTATTAATGAGTATAATAACATTAAGTATTATAAATGACCTTTTTTTTTACTCTGATGAAGGGTTTTATATGCAAAGTTGCATAATTTCAATATTTTGGTAATACAAGGTTATGACAAATACGAAAACATCTAGGCAATAGAAATATTAACCCCTTCACCCGGAAGCCTGTTTTCACCTAAGTGACAGGGCCAATTTTTACAATTCTGACCATTGTCATTTTATGAGGAAATAACTCTGAAACGCTTCAACGGATCCTGGTGATTCTAACACTGTTTTCTCAAGACATATGGTATTTTATGATAGTGGCAAAATTTCTTTGATATTACTTGCAAATATTTGTGGAAAAATGGAAATGTGGTGAAAATTTTTAAAATTTTGCAATTTTCAAGCTTTGAATTTTTATACCCCTGCATCAGAGACCTATATCGCACAAATTAGTTAGTAAATAACATTTCCCATATGTCTACTTTACATCAGCACAATTTTGGAACCAAATTTTTTTTTGTTAGGGAATTATAAGGGTGAAAAGTTAAACAGGGATTTCTCATTTTTTCAACAAACTTTACAAAACCATTTTTTTAGGGACCACATCACATTTGAAGTCACTTTGAGGGGCTTATATGATTTAAAATACCCAAAAGTGACACCATTCTAAAAACTACACCCCTTGAGGTACTCAAAACCACATTCAAGAAGTGTATTAACCCTTCAGGTGTTTCACAGGAATTAACGGAATGTGGAAGGAAAAAATTAACATTTAACTTTTTATTTCACATAGTGATCTTTTAGCAAAAAATTTTTTTATTTTCACAAGGGTAAAAGGAGAAAATGGACCACTAAAGTTGTTATGCAATTTCTCTTGAATACACTGATAGCACTGATATGTGGGGGAAAACCACTGTTTGGGCACACGGCAGGGCTCGGAAGGGAAGGAGCGCCATTTGACTTTTTCAAACCAAAATTGGCTGGAATTGAGATTGAACGCCATGTCACGTTTGGAGAGCCCCTGATGTGCCTAAACAGTAGAAAACCACCACAAGTGACCCAATTTTGGAAACTAGATCCTTCAAGGAACTCATCTAGATGTGTGGTGAGCACTTTGAACCCCCAAGTGCTTCACAGAAGTTTAGAACGTGGAGGCGTGAAAATAAAAAATCACATGTTTTCCCCAAAAATGATATTTTAGCAACAATTTTTTATCTTCACAAGTGTAAAAGGAGAAAATGGACCACTAAAGTTGTTGTGCAATTTCTCCTGAATACACTGATACCCTATATGTGGGGGAAAACCACTGTTTGGGCGCACGGCAAGGCTCGGAAGGGAAGGAGCGCCATTTGACTTTTTCAAACCAAAATTGGCTGGAATTGAGATCGGACACCATGTCACATTTGGAGAGCCCCTGATGTACCTAAACAGTAGAAAACTGCCACAAGTGACCACATTTTGGAAACTAGACCCTTTAAGGAACTTATCTAGCTATGTGTTGAGCACTTTGAGCCCCCAGGTGTTTCACAGAAGTTTAGAACGTAGAGGCATGAAAATAAAAAATCACATTTATTCCCCAAAAATGATCTTTTAGCACCAATTTTTTTTATCTTCACAAGTGTAGTAGGAGAAAATGGACCACTAACGTGGTTGTGAAATTTCTCCCGAATACAATAATACCCAATATGTGGGGGAAATCCACTGTTTGGGCGCATAGCAGGGCTCGGAACGGAAGGAGCGCCATTTGACTTTTTCAAACCAAAATTGGCTGGAATTGAGATCGGACACTGTGTCGTGTTTGGAGAGCCCCTGGTGTACCTAAACAGTGGAAAACTGCCACAAGTGACCCCATTTTGGAAACTAGACCCTTCAAGGAACTTATCTAGCTATGTTGTGAGCACTTTAAACCCCCACGTGCTTCACAGACGTTTAGAACGTAGAGGTGTGAAAATAAAAAATCAAATTTTTTCCCCAAAAATGATATTTTAGCAAAAAATGTTTTATCTTCACAAGTGTAAAAGGAGAAAATGGGCCATTAAAGTTGTTGTTCAATTTCTCCTGAATACACTGACACCCCATATGTGGGGGAAAAAACACTGTTTGTGTGCACGGCAGGGCATGGAAGGAAAGGAGCGCCATTTGACTTTTTCAAACCAAAATTGGCTGGAATTGAGATCGGACACCATGTCGTGTTTGGAGAGCCCCTGATGTACCTAAACAGTGGAAAATCGCCACAAGTGACCCCATTTTGGAAACTAGATCCTTCAAGGAACTTATCTAGCTATGTGGTGAGCACTTTGAACCCCCACGTGCTTCACAGAGGTTTAGAACATAGAGGTGTAAAAATAAAAAATCTAATTTTTTCCCCAAAAATGATATTTTAGCAAAAACAATTTTTATCTTCACAAGTGTAAAAGGAGAAAATGGACCACTAAAGTTGTTGTTCAATTTCTCCTGAATACACTGATACCCCATATGTGGGGGAAACCACTGTTTGGGCGCACGGCAGGGCTCGGAAGGGAAGGAGCGCCGTTTGACTTTTTCAAACCAAAATTGGCTGGAATTGAGATCGGACACCATGTCGCATTTGGAGAGCCACTGATGTACCTAAACAGTGGAAAACCACCACAAGTGACTCCATTTTGGAAACTAGACCCTTCAGGGAACTTATCTAGCTATGTGGTGAGCACCGTGAACCTACAAGTGCCTCACCAAAAATTATAAAATTGAGTCGTGAAAAAAATAAAACACATTTTTTCCACAAAAATGATCTTTCAGCCACGATTTTTTTATTTTCCCAAGGATTATAGGAGAAAATAGACAGAAAAAGATGTTGTGCAATTTTTCATGAGTACGTCGATACCCCATATGTGGAGAAAAACCACTGTTTGGGCACACGTCGGGGCTCTGAAAGGAATAAGTGACGTTTTGGATTGCAGACTTTTGATGGAATGGTCTGCAGGCGTCATGTTGCTTTTGCAGAGCCCCTGATGTGCCTCAACAGTGGAAATCTCCTACAAGTGACCCCATTTTGGAAACTGGACCTCCCAAGGAATTTATTTAGACATGTGGTCAGCAACGTGAACCTCCAAGTGCCTCACAAAAAATTATAATGTTGAGTCGTGAAAAAAAATAAAACACCTTTTTTTCCACAAAAATGATCTTTTAGCTACGATTTTTTTATTTTTCCAAGGGTTATAGGAGAAAATAGACAGAAAAAGATGTGCAATTTTTCATCAGTACGCCGGTACCCCATATGTGGGGAAAAACCACTGTTTGGGCACACGTCGGGGCTCAGAATGGAATAAGTGACTTTTGGATTGCAGGGTTTGATGGAATGGTCTGCGGGCATCATGTTGCATTTGCAGAGCCCCTGATGTACCTCCACAAGTGACCCCATTTTGGAAAGTACACCCCTGAAGGAATTTATCTAGAGGCATAGTTTTATAGTATTGATTATAATTCTTTTGGTTTTACTGGTGTATGAATTTATAATGTGGCGGTATGTGTAAGATGTGCGGGGTACATCAGATAATAAAAGTGTGTTGTGTCAACAGGGTATAAACTAATTTTATTAATTTGTGGACGTGTGGTATGCTTTGAAGCAATCCTTAATGCAAAGGCCAGGTTTCTCAAGGCAGGTTTCACAATGGTAAATTGTGTCCTTTCGGATTCCCCTCTTGGAACATACTCTGCATCGTTTTTGTGATCGTCCTGTCCTCGCTGTTTGGGGAACCTGTCCTGGGAAATGTCGACCTGGGACAATACGGGCACTATCAGATTCAGAAGTACTGGGGCCCTCACCTCCCTGAGTGCCAAACATTAGGGCCTTGATGACTACCTCCTGAAACTGAAGGAAGGTCCCCCCGTATTGCCTGTAGATCAGAACAGCACAAAAGCATTGTACAGTGCCATCTGTACAATATGCACGGACAATTTTTTGTACCATACGTAAGCTTTTCGCATGGCACTGTATGGTTGGAGGACCTGATCTGAGAGATCCACACCCCCATGTACCGATTGTAATCCAGGATACAATCTGGCTTTGGGACTTATGTTGAGGTCTCACAAACAGTGACAAGGGTGTTGTTGTCATGGTGTATGTTACGGGCAGCACAGTGGCTCAGTGGACAGCACTGCAGCCTTGCAGCACTGGGGTCCTGGGTTCTAATCCCACCTTGGACAACATCTGCAAGGAGTTTGTATGTTCTCCCCGTGTTTGCGTGGGTTTCCACGGGTACTCTGGTTTCCTCCCACATTCCAAAGACATACTGATGGGGAATGTAGATTGTGAGCCCCATCAGGGGACAGTGATGATAATGTGTGCAAACTGTAAAGCGTTGCGGAATATGTTAGCGCTATATAAAAATAAAGATTATTATTATTATGATGGTCAGGATAAGGACATCCCTTTTGTCCTTATACTTGACCACCAGCATGTTGTCTCTGCATTGGGCTCTGCTTTCCCCTTTTCTCAGCATTTGCCCAATTAGCGGCTAAGGGAGGCCTCGCTGATTTTTTTCGCACGGTGCCACATGCAGCTGTACCTCTGGCAGAGAGGGCCTTGAAGAGTGGGATGCTGGTGTAAAAGTTGTCAATGTAGAGGTGATAACCCCTATCCAGCAGTGGGTGCAGTAATTCCCACACAATTTTCCCACTCACCCCCAGGATAGGGGGGCATTCAGGGGGGTTAATCTGGCTGTCCTTCCCCTCGTAGACCCTAAATCTGTGGGTGTACCCTGAGGTACTCTCGCACAGTTTTATTCCATACCTGGACCTCTTACCGGGCAGGTATTGACGGAATTTTAGCCTCCCTTTGAAGTGAACGAGAGATTCATCAATAGTGATGTCCCTCTGGGGTGTGTACGCCTCAGCAAATTTTCTGCTAAAGTGTTCAACCACTGGCCGAATTTTATATAGATGATCAAAGTTTGGACACTGTGCATTTTCACTAAAATGCAAAAAATTTTGGATCCCTTCAAATCGTGTCCTTTTCATGGCCATGCGGAATACCGGTGTACTGTAGAGAATGTCAGTACTCCAGTATTGCCGAAGCTTTGGCTTTTTGATTATGCCCATATGCAGCCCAATTTCCCAAAATGTCATCATCTCTGTTGCATTTACGGGGGTCCATCTGGGGTGTGATGACGTGGGGTTTTGGGTAAAAAATTGTTGGGCATACAGGTTCGTCTGGGCCACCATAAGATTTATTATTTCATCACTGAAAAAGAATTTGAAGAAGTCAATTTCAGTGAGGCCAGTCGTGTCAAACTGGATTCCTGAGCTGCTGCTGAAATCCGGAATGACAGGCTGAAAATTTTCAGGAGGTGCAATCCATACAGGATCGATTGCTGCAGGAGTTGCCGGTAAAAATTAGGCGACGCAACTAATTATTCTTTTTACAAAAGAAAAGTGAACGTCACTAACAGTGTGACATACGCTCCCCAAATGCACTCGCTAAAAATTAAACGACACAACTAATTAATCTTTTTACAAAAGAAAAGTGAACGCCACTAACAGTGTGACGTACACTCCCCTAATGCACTCTCTAAAAATTAGACGATGCAACTAATTATTCTTTTTACAAAAGAAAAGCGAACGCCACTAACAGTGTGACGTACGCTCCCCTAATGAATGCGCTAAAAATTAGACGACGCAATGATTCTTTTTGCAAAAGAAAAGCGAACGCCACTAACAGTGTGACGTACGCTCCCCTAATGAATGCGCTAAAAATTAGACGACGCAACGATTCTTTTTGCAAAAGAAAAGCGAACGCCACTAACAGTGTGACGTACGCTCCCCTAATGCACTCGCTAAAAATTAGGCGACGCAACTAATTATTCTTTTTACAAAAGAAAAGCGAACGCCACTAACAGTGTGACATACGCTCCCCTAATGAACGCGCTAAAAATTAGACGATGCAACTATTCTTTTTACAAACGAAAAGTGAACGCCACTAGCAGTGTGACGTACGCTCCCCTAATGATCGCGCTAAAAATTAGACGACGCAACTATTCTTTTTGCAAAAGAAAAGCGAACACCACTAACAGTGTGACGTACGCTCCCCTAATGCACTCGCGAAAAATTAGGTGACGCAACTAATTATTCTTTTTACAAAAGAAAAGCGAACGCCACTAACAGTGTGACGTACGCTCCACTATTGAACGTGCTAAAAATTAGACGACACAACTATTCTTTTTACAAAAAAAAGCGAACGCCACTAACAGTGTGACGTATGCTACCCTAATGCACTCACTAAAAATTAGACAACGCAACTAATTATTCTTTGTACAGAAGAAAAAACGAACGCCACCAACAGTGTGACGTACGCTCCCCTAATGCACTAGAGATTATCCGGCGATAGCAGATTTTTTTATGCAAAAAAGATGCTACCTCCTTACCTATAAAACTACCCTGTATGATTTATTTTTTCTAAAAGATGATCGGTCGTCACTAACGCTGTGACACTGGCTACACTAACACGCTACCACTAAACTACTCTATAAAATGTTTTTTTGTTCCCTAAAAAAAAGACCGGTTGTCACTAACGCTGTGACACCAGCTAATCTACGTCTAAAACTACACTGTACTAACTACTATTATTATTTTTTTGGAAAAAAAAATCGGACGTCGCTTAGACTGCGAAGTCCGCTACACTAACTAGCTAAAAAAAGAAAAAGTCCTGTGGCGCAGTCTCTGATCAGCAGCAATACTGATTAAAGAGCTGAGGACACACAGGAAAAAAAGCGCAAAAAAGTGCGCTAAAAATTGAATTAGAGGGGGGAGGGGGGTACTGGAATAGGAATGGAGGCAGACGCTTGCAGCGGTGACAGCCAGGGTTCGTCGGAGGAGTGAGTATATCCATATTTTTTATTTTTATTCTTTATTTTTTACATGAATATGGATCCCAGGGCCTGAAGGAGAGTTTCCTCTCCTTCAACCCTGGGAACCATACGCACTGCACACGCTGAAGATGACTGGGAACACTTCCGATTCCGATTTCCGATATCGCAAAAATATCGGAACTCGGTATCGGAATTCCGATACAGCAAATATCGGCTGATACCCGATTTTTGCAGTATCGGAATGCTCAACACTAGTCACCACTAACAATCACGACTGCAGCATCCACCACTGATAACCACAACTGCAGTATCCATCATTGACAATCACGACTGCAGCATCCATCACTGATAACTGCGAGTACAGTATCTAAACTGACAACCACAATTGGAGAGGACAATGATCCTATGATGCTAAGATGAACTGTGTTATTTTTTATGAAGTGGTTTCCTATCACGTATAAGACTTCCATGAAAGCTGGTGAACAATAAGGTAATTGTCAGGAAGCTACAACCCTGACATGTGTCTTGGGCATTAAGGATTGGTTATGGTGCTATGATTAGCAAGGAAAAGTCATTTTAACCCTTGCTGTGCTGACCAAAGACATCACACCTGTTCCAAGACAAGTGCGGATGATATGGAAGAATTCCAGATGATTTCCATGGTGAGTCAATGTAAGTCCAGGTCTTTAAACGTGACACTGCACAGATATTAAAGGGGTTGTCCACTACTTTCAATTAACCCCCCAATGTACCCCCCCGGGGCCCCTAATGAATTGTGCCATTACCTTCTGTTGACATTTTCGCCTGTGAGCGGCGCTATTCCTCCTGCTGAGTCCGGGTCACATGACCCCCAGACTGCAGCCGCCGCTCATTTCCGCCGACGTCACGTCAATTTCCAGACTCTAGAAATTGACGTGACGTCAGCAGCAGGCGTGACCAGCCCCCACAGTCAGCAGTCACTCAGCAAGAGTGACTGGGCTGTGGGCGGTGCTGGGTGCTGCAAGGCTGTGCTGGGGGCGGGCGGGGCTGTGTGTGCTCACAGCTCAGTGCTGGGATCATGATGTGCGGCTGGGCTGTGCTTCGGTCGCCGGGGGTCTGCTCGCCGGCGCCGGTGTTTCTGCCCGCCGGCGCCGGTGCTTGTGCCCGCTGGCGCCGGTGTTTGTGCCCGCCGGCGCCGGTGTTTCTGCCCGCCGGCGCCGGTGCTTGTGCCCGCCGGTGCTTGTGCCCACCAGCGCCGGTGTTTGTGCCCGCTGGCGCCGGTGTTTGTGCCCGCCGGCGCCGGTGTTTGTGCCCACCGGCGCTGTGTGTGTTTGTGTGTCGGCACTGTGCGTGTGTGCCGGTGCTGTGTGTGTGTGTGTGCCGGCGCTGTGTGTGTGTGTGCCGGCACTGTGTGTGCGTGTGCCGACGTGCGTGTGTGCCGACGCTGTGTGTGTGTGTGTGCCGGCGCTGTGCGTGTGTGCCGGCGCTGTGTGTGTGCCCGCGCTGTGTGTGCGTGTGCCGACGCTGTGCGTGTGTGTGCCGATGCTGTGCGTGCGTGTGTGTGTGTGTGTGCCGGCGCTGTGCGTGTGTGTATGCCGGCGCTGTGCGTGTGTGTGCCGGCGCTGTGCGTGTGTGTGCCGACGCTGTGCGTGTGTGTGTGCCGGCGCTGTGCATGTGTGTGTGTGTGTGTGTGCCGGCGCTGTGCGTGTGTGTGCCGGCGCTGTGCGTGTGTGTGTGTGTGTGTGTGTGTGCCGGCGCCGTGCGTGTGTGTGTGCGTGCCGACGCTGTGCGTGTGTGTGCAGGCATCGTCCAATGGGACTACAAGTCCCATCGGGCTCTGCCTGCTACACTGACAGTGAGTGACACATTAGCCAATGATGGGACAGTAGTAGTCCCATCATCCGGCTAATGTGTTGAATGTAAAAAAAAAAAAACACAGTACATACATACATACATACATACATACATACATACAACACACCATGCGACGACATGCACCATGCGACGAAATGCACCATGCGACGACATGCACCATGTGCCGACATGCACCATGCGCCGACATGCACCATGCGACAACATGCACCATGCGCCGACATGCACCATGCGACAACATGCACCATGCGACGACATGCACCATGCGACGACATGCACCATTCGCCGACATGCACCATGCGACAATATGCACCATGCGCTGACATGCACCATGCGACAACATGCACCATGCGACGACATGCGACAACATGCACCATGCGACGACATGCACCATTCGACGACATGCGACATGCACCATGCGATGACATGCTACATGCACCATGCGACATGCACCATGCGGCGACATGCGACATGCACCATGCGACAACATGCACCATGTGACATGCACCATGCGACGACATGCGACATGACCATGCGACGAAATGCTACATGCACCATGCGACGACATGCACCATGTGACGACATGCACCATGCGACAACATGCACCAGGCGACATGCACCATGCGACGACATGCACCATGCGACGACATGCGCCATGCGACGACATGCACCATGCGGCGACATGCACCATGCGACGACATGAGCCATGCGACGACATGCGCCATGCAACGACATGCGACATGCGCCATGCGACGACATGCACCATGCGGCGACATGCACCATGCGACGACATGCGACATGCACCATGCGACGACATTCACCATGCGGCGACATGCTACATACACCATGCGCCGACATGCACCATGCGACGACATGCACCATGCCACGACATGTACCATGCCACGACATGCACCATGCCACGACATGCACCATGCCACGACATGCGACATACAGTGCATACATACTACAGACATACAGTACATATAACAGAGTACATACTCACCATCACTTGTCACTTTGTTCCCCGAAGCCATTGTCACCTGTAAAAAATATTAAAATAATAAACAAACAATATACTCCCTGTCCGCAGAAATCCAATTAAAACGAGTGTCCCACGACGATCTCCCGTGGAGAGCAGGAGCATCAGTTGATGCGACCACTCTCCAGGGGCTCCAGGAACACAATGATGGAAGGTATCCTTCCATCATGTATTCCTCACAAGGTATTCCTATGCCCCTGTGAGAAAATAGTCCCTAGTCTCACTATTGGCATTGCTGGGTGAGACATTTTCCCACGCAGCAATTGCCATAAAGTGAGACCAGTGAACTAGAGTAACCTCAGTGATGCACTGCAGGAGCCATTGTCTCCTGTCAGTGTGTCACTGAGGGTCCTATAGAGCAGTGACATCACCCGATGTCACTGTTCTATAGGGGAGATCACCGTGGGACACTCGTTATTAATTGGACTGCATCGGACAGGGAGTATACGGTTTATTATTTTCCTTTTTTTTGCAGGCGCTGAAGTATGGTAAGTATGGTTAAATGAAGAATATTAAAATACTTTTTTCCAAATGTGTGTGTGTTTTATTAACCCTTTCTTACTATTGGATTAGTAATGGATAGGCGTCTTATTGACGCCTCTCCGTTATTAACCCGGCTTAATGTCACCTTACAATAGCAAGGTGACATTAACCCCTTACTACCCCATATCCTACCGCTACTCGGGAGTGGGAAGAGAGGGGCTAAGAGCCGGAATTGGCGCATCTTACAGATGCGCCATTTCTGGGATGGCTGCGGACTGGTATTTGTAGCCGGGGGGGGGCCAAAATCCATGGCCCCTCTCTAGGCTATGAATATAAGCCCGCAGCTGTCTGCGTAGCCTTTCTGGCTATAAAATATAGGGGGAAGCCACGTCATTTTTTTTGGGGTCCCCCTATTTTAATAGCCAGTAAAGGCTACGCAGACAGCTGCGGGCTGATATTCATAGCAGGCTACAAATATTGGCCGTCGGCTTTCCCCCTCTGGCGCTGAGAATTGCGCGGGAGCCCACGCCGTTTTTTTCTTTTTTTTTTTTTTTAATTCAACGCTCATTAATGCCTCTTTCACTCTTGCGTCGGTACAGGTCCGTCGCTATGCGTCAGGCCGACGTACCGACGCACGTTATGAAATTTGTGTACGAAGTGGGCAGCGGATGCAGTTTTTCAACGCATCCGCTGCCCATTCTGAAGTGCGGGGAGTTTCTGCCGCGCATGCGCGGTAGAAAATAGCGTGCGCAACGGCCAAAAAAACGTTCACTTGAACGTTTTTTCGTGCCGACGGTATTCCAAAACACGACTGATCCGTAGCACGACGGACGCGACTTGTGGCCATCTGTCGCTAATACAAGTCTATGGGTGAAACGCTTCCTGCGAGCACATTTGCAGGATCCGTTTTATTCCGCCGGATGTTTTTTTTTTCCACCAGATCTGTTTTTTCCACCGGATCCATTTATTTTCGCCGAATCCTTTTTTTTACACCAGATCCGTTTTTTCTCATAGAGTTGTATTAGCGCCGGATTACACCTGATGGCCACACGTTTCATCCGTTTTTTGCAGGATACGTCAAAAAAGCTGTTTCCGCCGGACGGAAAACACATACAGAGAAACAGTTTTTCAGTACGTCGAAAAAATGCACAGCGACGGATCTAGCAAAAAACGGATGAAACGTGTGGCCATCAGGCGCACTCCGGCGCTAATACAACTCTGAGAAAAAAACCGATACGGCTGAAAAAAAAAGATCCGGCGAAAAAAAACGGATCCTGCAAATGTGCTCGCATATAGTATATAAGACAGCCTCCCCCATAGAATATAATATACCCCCCATAGTATATAAGACAGCCTCCCCCATAGAATAGAATATACCCCCGCAGTAGTATATAACACAGCCACATCTATAATATAACACTGGGAGCGTCACTCTGTCCGAAGCCTTTATAGACTGCGCAAGCGCCGGCGCAGTCTGGACCCCACAGAGTGACGCTCCCAGGAGATTGCGGTATGCGTAAACACTGAACGCAAACCGCGATCTCCAACGGAGAGGCAGGGACGCGCCAGGAGGGTAAGTATAAGCTATATTCACCTGTCCCCCGTTCCAGCGCTGCGTGCGGCTCCGTCTCCCGGGTCCTCTGCCTGTGATTTTCACAGTTCAGAGGGCGCGATGACGCGCTTAATGCGCGCCGCCCTCTGACTGAACAGTCACAGCCAGAGGAGCCGGAAGAAGCGGCGTGCAGCGCTGGAACAGGGGACAGGTGAATATAGCAAGTGTCGGGGGCCTGAGCTAGCGGCAATACCGGCACCTGACCCCCACAGCGCGCCGGTGTCCCCGCCTGCTAAGGCCCCCCAGCACTCGGCGCATAGCGACGATAGGTGAGTATGTTGTTTTTTTTTTTATATATATATTGCAGCAGCATACGGGGCATATAATACTATGGAGCATCTTATGGGGGCCATCAACATTTATGGAGCAGTGTACAGGGCATATACTATGGAGCATGTTATGGGGGCCATGAACTATAATGGAGCAGTGTATCGGCCATATGCATGGGAGCAGCAAATTACAGAACGGTGGCGCAGGATGGGAGCACATGACAGAACGGGGGCGCAGGATGGGAGCAGCACATGTCAGAATGGTGGCGCAGGATGTGAGCAGCGCATGTCAGAATGGGGGTGCAGGATGGCAGCAGCACATGACAGAACAGGGGTGCAGGATGGGAGCAGCACATGACAGAATGGGGGCGCAGGATGGGTGCAGCACATGTCAGAATGGGGGCGCAGGATGGGAGCAGCGCATGTCAAAATGGGGCTGCAGGATGGCAGCAGCACATGACAGAACAGGGGTGCAGGATGGGAGCAGCACATGACAGGATGGGGGCGCAGGATGGAGCAGCACATGACAGGATGGAGACCATATACCAATATAAATGCTCGCCACCTGGGCGTAGAACGGGTTCAATAGCTAGTAGTATATAACACGGCCTCCCCCATAGAATATAATATACCTCCCATAGTATACATCAAAGCCCGCATATAATATAGCACAACTTGCATAGTATATAGCACAGCCCGCATAGTAGTATACAGCACAGCCCGTGTAGTAGTATACAGCACAGCCCGCGTAGTAGTATATACAGCACAGTCCGGGTCGTTGTATATACAGCACAGCCCGCGTAGTAGTATACACAACACAGCCCACACAGTGGTATATACACAGCACAGCCCACACAGTGATATATACACAGCACAGTCCACACAGTGGTATATACACAGCACAGCCCACACAGTGGTATATACACAGCACAGCCCACACAGTGGTATATACACAGCACAGCCCACACAGTGATATATACACAGCACAGCCCACACAGTGGTATATACACAGCACAGCCCACACAGTGGTATATACACAGCACAGCCCACACAGTGGTATATACAGCACAACCCACATCTCATCCCCCCGATAATGGCTCCACACTCTCCTCACCTTTCCTCTTGCCCACGCTGCTCCTGGCTGCTTTCTCCTGTCTCGGCGGCTGCAGTCTGCCCGGGACACAGCAGGTGCTCGATGATATGACGTCATCTCGCACCCGCAGTGTCAGAGGCAGAGCGGGGAATGATGGGAGAGGAAGCGTCAGCGGACGCTCTCTCCTCCATCATTGCATTGAACTATACCGGCGTCTATGACGCCAGTATAGTTGAATGCGGCGGCGGCACTGGCGGAAGGAGGGGGAAAGAGTGCAGCAGCCCACTACTGGCACCGGCCCTTCTGGCATTTGCCAAAAGTGGCTGATGGCCAGTCCGGCCCTGGTCACCGCCCACACACTTCCCTCCTCCTGAACTGCAGCGTTTCTTGGACCCACATCCGCAGCAAAACTGCAGATATTTTTTACATCTCAATGAAAGTCTAAGGCCAGAGTCACACTACAGCGAGATACGGCCGAGTCTTGCAGGTTAAATACAAGCTCTGGCACCGGCACTCCGGAGCGGAGCGTGCAGCTCCATGTATTGCTATGCGGCCGCACGCTCTGCTCCAGAGTGCCGGTGCTAGAGCTTGGTTTTAATCTGCGAGACTCGGCCGTATCTCGCTGTAGTGTGATCCCGGCCTGAGGGTGCAGAAACGCTGCAGTTCGGCACAAAAGAAGTGACATGCTGCGGAGAAAAAAAAAGCTGCGTTTCGGTGCAGCCTTTTCCGCAGCATGTGCACAAAACAAGTCTGAGGCTCCCATAGACTTACATTGGTTGTGCACTACACTGCGGATTTGCTGCAATTCTGTGTGGCAAAAAACGCTGCGGATCTGCAATCAAATCCGCAACGTGTGCACACAGCCTTAGCATTTAGTGAACCGAGCAAAAAGGCAAGCAAAAAACAAGTGTGGGATTGCACTTTTTTGGCAATTTCATCGCACTTTGAATTTTTTTCACATTTTCTGTTACACGACATGGTAAAACCAATGGTGTCGTTCAAAAGTAGAACTTGTCCTGCAAAAGATAAGCCCTCACATGGCCATATTGATGGAAACATTATGGCTCTGGAAAGAAGGGGAGCGATAAACGAAAAAAGCTCCAGGGGTGAAGGGGTTTAGAAACATGGATATGGACATATCTATGGAAATAGATATATAGATATATCTGTATGTATTTATCCCATATCTATCTAATTCTATCTATCTATCTGTCTGTGTCTATCTATCTATTATCTATCTATCATCTATCTATCTATTATCGGTCTGTCTATTATCTATCTATCTATCTATCTATCTATCTATCTATCTATCTATCTATCTATCTATCTATCTATCTATCTATCTATCTATCCCACATCTATCTATCCCACATCTATCTATCTATCTATCTATCTATCTATCTATCCCACATCTATCTATCTATCTATCATCTAGCTATCTATCTATTATCTATCTATCTATTATCTATCTATATCTATCATCTATCTATCTATCTATCATCTATCTATCTATCTATCTATCATCAATCTATCCCACATCTATCTATCTATCTATCATCTATCTATCTATCTATCTATCTATCTATCTATCATCTATCTATCTATCTATCATCTATCTATTATATCTATCTATCTATCCCACATCTATCTATCTATCTATCTATCTATCTATCTATCTATCTATCTATCTATCTATCTATCTATCTATCATCTATCTATGTATCTAATATCTATCTAATATCTATCTATCTATCCCATATCTATCTCTCTCTCTCTTTCTCTATCTAATATCTATCTATCTATCTATCCCACATCTATCTATCCCACATCTATCTATCCCACATCTATCTATCCCACATCTATCTATCTATCTATCTATCCCACATCTATCTATCTATCATCTATATATCTATCTATCTATTATCTATCTATTATCTATCTATCTATTATCTATATCTATCTATCATCTATCTATCTATCTATCATCTATCTATCTATTATCTATCTATCTATATATCTATCATCTATCTATCTATCTATTATCTATCTATCTATCCCACATCTATCTATCATCTATCTACCTATCTATCTATCATCTATCTATTATCTCTATCTATCTATCCCACATCTATCTATTATCTATCTATCTATCTATCTATCATCTATCTATGTATCTAATATCTATCTAATATCTATCTATCTATCTATCTATCTATCTATCTATCTATCTATCTATCTATCTATCTATCTATCTATCTATCAATCTATCTATTATCTATCTATCCCACATCTATCTATCATCTATCTATCTATCTATCTAATATCTATCTATCTATCTATCTATTATCTATCTATCCCACATATATCTATCATCTATCTATCTATCTATCTATCTAATATCTATCTATCTATCTATCTATCTATCATCTATCTATCTATCATCTATCTATTATCTCTATCTATCTATCCCACATCTATCTATTATCTATCTATCTATCTATCTATCATCTATCTATGTATCTAATATCTATCTAATATCTATCTATCTATCTATCTATCCCATATCTATCTCTCTTTCTCTATCTAATATCTATCTATCTATCTATCTATCTATCCCACATCTATCTATCCCACATCTATCTATCTATCCCACATCTATCTATCCCACATCTATCTATCCCACATCTATCTATCTATCTATCTATCTATCTATCTATTATCTATCTATCTATTATCTATCTATCTATCTATTATCTCTATCTATCTATCTATCCCACATCTATCTATCTATTATCTATCTATCTATCATCTATCTATGTATCTAATATCTATCTAATATCTATCTATCTATCCCATATCTATCTCTCTCTCTCTTTCTCTATCTATCTATCTATCTATCTATCTATCTAATATCTATCTATCTCATATCTCTCTCTATCTATTATCTATCTATCTATCTATCTATCTATCTATCTATTATCTATCTATCTATCTATCATCTATCTATCTATCCCACATCTATCTATCTATTATCTATCTATCATCTATCTATCTATCTAATATCTATCTATATATCCCATATCTATCTCTCTCTCTCTTTCTCTATCTATCTATCTATCTATCTATCTATCTATCTATCTATCTATCATCTATCTATCTATCTATCTATCTATCTATCTATCTATCTATCCCATATCTATCTATCTATTATCTATCTATCTATCTATCTATCCATCCATCCATCTAATATCTATCTATCTATCTCTGTGTGTAATGGAGTGTGGGTTGGACAAATGTAAAAGTCTACGTTCACATTAGCGTCGCGTCGCCGTTGCGTCGGCGACGCAGCGGCGACGCACGGAAAAACGCGCGCAAACGCGTTTTGCGACGCGTGCGTCGTTTTTGACGAAAATCGGACGCACAGAAAATGCTACATGTAGCGTTTTCTTGGGTCCGACGCTAGCGTCGGAAACGACGCACGTGGCGAAAAACGCCACCAAAACAACGCACGCGTCCCCTATGTTAAACATAGGGGCGCGTCGCCGCTGCGTCGCCGCTGCGTCGCCGACGCAACAGCGACGCACATTAGCGTAACGCTAATGTGAACGTAGCCAAAGAGGAGTTGGACAGAAATGACATCACAAATCTTTTTGAAGAGAGAGGAGGGAGAGGAGGGAGGGGTTTGGGTGTGTTTTTGGAGTGGGTGTGCTAGGTTCGGGCTTAGTGGCAGTGCAAAGCATCATGGAACTTGTAGTATTAGAGCACAATAAGGAAGTTGTCGATTAACCCCATGAGAGCTGAATCCAGCACTGAAGATGTGCTGCTACAGCATGATAACAGGTAATATTGCTAAAATAAACACAGTAGATGTTTTCAGTGGCACATAATAGCAAAAAAAACTTTATAGTAGTGGACAACTTCTTTAAAGCTACTTTGTTTTCTTATCAACATTTGAATGTATGGACTTTGATAGACACATGACACACGGTCTCTACAATATCTACTTGCTATAATCTATTTCAAAAGAATTATAATAAAGATTGCTTTAAAAAAAACCAAGAAGAAGAAGACTTCAAGATGAAGACCAGATGACATCAGACCTGCGATGCTTCAATTATGTATAGGGAAGTATAATTATAAATTGCATATGAATATTAGTCATGGCTTACCATAACATGAGAGGGTTCCAATCAATGTTTGTCACCCTCAAAAGGGGGAATTGTTAAATAATAATTATTAATTGAATTATTCTTATTCTCAATTCTGTATTGAGCACATTGCAGAAAAAAGAAAATGATTCAGCTCACCCTTGTGATGGTATTCTCACAGCCCATGAGAAATTTGATCCGAGCACGGAAACGTCTCTGCTTGACGCCAGGTACTTATGCATGAAAATGAAGGTATCCAGCTTAGGAAATAAAATCAAAAGTCTTTATTTGGACAAATTTAAAAAGTAAGCTGCTTGACAAACCAGTGCATACTGGAGGAAGGAATGTCTTTAATAACAGGACGCGTTTTGAACACGTATAGTGCTCTTAGTCCTCAGTTTCACAATGAGCAGTCTTGCCAAAAGTTAAAATACGCCCAAAACTGGTGGGGAACAAAGTGAAAAGATTGCTCCACTGGATGAAATTAACACTTGAGTAGCATGACATGCAATGCAACGTGCACCAAAATAAAAAAATAAAAAAACTATAAAAAATAAATAACACAAAAAAACACACACATTTACAAATGTGCATAACATATACAAATAATGTTAACTATAATCAATCAATAATGCAACATAATTTCCTTCTTCAAATTCAAACCCAGAGGTACTCGAGTGGTTAATAGGTAAATCCAAAAAGCTTCCCTATCCCGCAATTTCTTTTCTCTATCTCCACCACGTATATTTTCATGCACTTGTTCTATTGCAAATACACTAAACTGTGCAATTTGTCTATTGTGCGATTTTATGAAATGGTTGGATGCATTAGATACATGACGAGTTGTGGGCTGGGTAATATCATAAAGATGCTCCCTGATCCTGTCTTTTAATTTTCTGATTGTAGAACCCCCATATAATAGTTCACATGCTGAACATTCTATTATGTATACTACATGATCTGAGTTACAATTGAGATAATTTTTTATTGTAAACTTCTTTTGATTTTTCGAGCAGGAAAAAACATATGTTTTCTTGGAGCGTAAACATGTTTTGCAGGGAAATTGTCCACATCTGAAAAACCCTGTGGTGGACAACCAAGTAGAGGAGTTTTTTGTTTTAGTAGCATCATAGTTGGAGCACGTCTGGATACAATCCTAATACCATCTTTTAATATAGTGTCCATAATGTCATCGTCTCTTAAAATGTTCAAATTTCGGTGAACTATATCAGAAATTGACCTGAAATGAGTACTATACGTGAGAACCCAAACTGGTTGTTCTGAACGGGATGTAATGTTGTGCCTTTTAATTTGATTCTGACAATTGGAATCTGCCTCAGAAATCGGTGTAATAAGTTTAGCTCTTGATTTTTTATCAACTATATTATAGGCATGTTCTCAGTCCAATCAGGATATTTCCTATTTTTAAGGCGTTCTCTGATTTTCCTTTTTTCACTGTCAAAAATCACATTGTCAATACAATTTCTTTTTGCCCTAATGACCTCAACCACTGGAATTGAGTGAATCATATGTGGTGGGTGGAAACTGCGTGCATGAAGTATGGTATTTCCTGCAGTCTTTTTGCGGTAAGTGCAACTACTTATAGTAGTAAAAGGAGTACTGGACAAACATAGATCTAAAAAATGTATGCTTTTTTTTATCAAATGTATGGGTAAATTTAAGGTTGAAAGGATTGTTATTAATATAAATTTGAAATAATTCTAAAGAAACTAAATCTCCCTGCCACACTAGTAGCAGGTCATCTATGTACCTAGAATATCATTTAATATGGATAAAAAATGGGTTATCTGTGCAAAAAATGTACTGCCCCTCCCACCATTCTGTATTGAGCACATTGCCTCTCGCTGACATTACAAAAAGCTATTTCTGTATATTTAGCTCAGAGTATAAGTCAACACCATAAAGAGAGAACAAGTGGTCTGTGGGACACATTTATAATCACAGCTCTTAGGAGGAGGGGGGGCTGTCACGTGGGGGTCACCTCCTGCTTCCTTCTCCATCATTCTCCATGGACTTCAGAAAACTCACAGAAGGAATGAACAACTGGTAGCCATGATGACTAGAGTTGAGCGACCTTGACCTTTTTAGAGTCGAGCCGGGTTTTGCGAAACCCGACTATGTCCAAAGTCGGGTCGAGTGAAATCGGCCGATTATGACGTAAAGTCGGGATCGACCGAAACACGAAACCCAATGCAAGTCAATGGGGCAGCATAGTCGGCAGTGAGTGGGGGCCAGGAAAACACCTAGAGTACCCATTTTAATGTCAAAACCATCCATTCTTCTTAATGAAGCTTGTCAAGCGTAATTTACCTTATAATAATTGGAAGGCATTTGAAATTGGGGGTCATTTGGCTAAAGTTGTGGGGGGTAGGGCTGGTTCAAGTAATTAGTGGGCCCAGGAAATCTGGACCACGTCACGGCAGTGGAGCAGGGAGAGGTAAGTATTTCAACTTTGCAAGTGCTGTGAACCTGAGCAAGCAGGGGGGGCCCACTCGTTGGCATTGACACTGGCACAGGGCCCCTCAAAGTACAGCGGTGTGTTTGCACGGCGGGGGCGCCTCCCACCGGCAGCAACACTTTTGCATACTATGAGAGGCCCTGTGCCAGTGACGTCGCCAACTAGTATTCCTCCCCCCACCTGATGAAGGAACCTGCACTTTCATCTGCACCTTCCTCTTTGTCCCCGTGTAAGGTGGTATGGTATGCGGGAAGAGCAACCTGACTTTCAGCAGGGTCACAATGTTGTTGTGTAGCGTGCACGGGGAATGTTGCGTTATGGGTCAATGTACCAGCAGACTCATCTATCACTGGCTGGGCAATGGGCACGATGAAGTGGAAACACAGATATAGGCCCAAAGAAGAAAGTGGGCTAAATGCAGTTCAAAATTGGTAACACAGGAATAACCAGGGGGCATTGCAGTGGAGGACAACTGGAATGAGAGGCTGACACAGAGAGTAGGGCCAAATCAGTAAGTAGTCGAAATGCAGTTCAAAATTGGCAACCGTAGTAAACAGGCGGCACAGCTTTGTTCAGTGGAGGAGAACAGCAAGGAGTGGCAGACACCGATAGTAGGCCCCAACCCAACTAGTAGGCCAAATGCAGTCTAACATTAACAACTACTTAACGAGAGGCTGAAAATGGAATTTCAGGACAGGAAACCAGGAGAACAGCAAGGAGTGGCAGACACCGATAGTAGGCCCCAAACCAACTAGTACGCCAAATGCAGTTGTTCCATTTAACCACAATTTAATGAGAGCCTGAAGATAGAAGCTCAGGAAAGGCAACCTGGGGAACACCTTGGAGTGTAACACACCATCTCTCTCCACCCCATACCCATTTTGTAGGCCTAATGCTGTGTACTTTTCTACAACTACTAAACGAGAGTCGGAAGACCGAAGCAATGGCAAGGAAACCTGGGGAACACCTTGGAGTGTAACACACCATCTCTCTCCACCCCATACCCAATTTGTAGGCCTAATGCAGCCTACTTTCCGACACCTACTAAACGAGAGCATGAAGATCGAAGTTCAGGAAAGGCAACCTGGGGAACACCTTGGAGTGTAACACACCATCTCTCTCCACCCCATACCCATTTTTTAGGCCTAATGCAGTGTACTTTTCTACAACTACTAAACGAGAGTCGGAAGACCGAAGCAATGGCAAGGAAACCTGGGGAACACCTTGGAGTGTAACACACCATCTCTCTCCACCCCATTCCCCATTTTTTAGGCCTAATGCAGCCTACTTTCCGACACCTACTAAACGAGAGCATGAAGATCGAAGCTCAGGAAAGGCAACCTGGGGAACACCTTGGAGTGTAACACACCATCTCTCTCCACCCCATACCCATTTTGTAGGCCTAATGCTGTGTACTTTTCTACAACTACTAAACGAGAGTCGGAAGACCGAAGCAATGGCAAGGAAACCTGGGGAACACCTTGGAGTGTAACACACCATCTCTCTCCACCCCATACCCAATTTGTAGGCCTAATGCAGCCTACTTTCCGACACCTACTAAACGAGAGCATGAAGATCGAAGCTCAGGAAAGGCAACCTGGGGAACACCTTGGAGTGTAACACACCATCTCTCTCCACCCCATACCCAATTTGTAGGCCTAATGCAGCCTACTTTCCGACACCTACTAAACGAGAGCATGAAGATCGAAGCTCAGGAAAGGCAACCTGGGGAACACCTTGGAGTGTAACACACCATCTCTCTCCACCCCATACCCATTTTTTAGGCCTAATGCAGTGTACTTTTCTACAACTACTAAACGAGAGTCGGAAGACCGAAGCAATGGCAAGGAAACCTGGGGAACACCTTGGAGTGTAACACACCATCTCTCTCCACCCCATTCCCCATTTTTTAGGCCTAAGGCAGCCTACTTTCCGACACCTACTAAACGAGAGCATGAAGATCGAAGCTCAGGAAAGGCAACCTGGGGAACACCTTGGAGTGTAACACACCATCTCTCTCCACCCCATACCCATTTTGTAGGCCTAATGCTGTGTACTTTTCTACAACTACTAAACGAGAGTCGGAAGACCGAAGCAATGGCAAGGAAACCTGGGGAACACCTTGGAGTGTAACACACCATCTCTCTCCACCCCATACCCAATTTGTAGGCCTAATGCAGTGTACTTTTCTACAACTACTAAACGAGAGTCGGAAGACCGAAGCAATGGCAAGGAAACCTGGGGAACACCTTGGAGTGTAACACACCATCTCTCTCCACCCCATTCCCCATTTTTTAGGCCTAATGCAGCCTACTTTCCGACACCTACTAAACGAGAGCATGAAGATCGAAGTTCAGGAAAGGCAACCTGGGGAACACCTTGGAGTGTAACACACCATCTCTCTCCACCCCATACCCAATTTGTAGGCCTAATGCAGCCTACTTTCCGACACCTACTAAACGAGAGCATGAAGATCGAAGCTCAGGAAAGGCAACCTGGGGAACACCTTGGAGTGTAACACACCATCTCTCTCCACCCCATACCCATTTTTTAGGCCTAATGCAGTGTACTTTTCTACAACTACTAAACGAGAGTCGGAAGACCGAAGCAATGGCAAGGAAACCTGGGGAACACCTTGGAGTGTAACACACCATCTCTCTCCACCCCATTCCCCATTTTTTAGGCCTAATGCAGCCTACTTTCCGACACCTACTAAACGAGAGCATGAAGATCGAAGCTCAGGAAAGGCAACCTGGGGAACACCTTGGAGTGTAACACACCATCTCTCTCCACCCCATACCCATTTTGTAGGCCTAATGCTGTGTACTTTTCTACAACTACTAAACGAGAGTCGGAAGACCGAAGCAATGGCAAGGAAACCTGGGGAACACCTTGGAGTGTAACACACCATCTCTCTCCACCCCATTCCCCATTTTTTAGGCCTAATGCAGCCTACTTTCCGACACCTACTAAACGAGAGCATGAAGATCGAAGCTCAGGAAAGGCAACCTGGGGAACACCTTGGAGTGTAACACACCATCTCTCTCCACCCCATACCCATTTTGTAGGCCTAATGCTGTGTACTTTTCTACAACTACTAAACGAGAGTCGGAAGACCGAAGCAATGGCAAGGAAACCTGGGGAACACCTTGGAGTGTAACACACCATCTCTCTCCACCCCATACCCAATTTGTAGGCCTAATGCAGCCTACTTTCCGACACCTACTAAACGAGAGCATGAAGATCGAAGCTCAGGAAAGGCAACCTGGGGAACACCTTGGAGTGTAACACACCATCTCTCTCCACCCCATACCCAATTTGTAGGCCTAATGCAGCCTACTTTCCGACACCTACTAAACGAGAGCATGAAGATCGAAGCTCAGGAAAGGCAACCTGGGGAACACCTTGGAGTGTAACACACCATCTCTCTCCACCCCATACCCATTTTTTAGGCCTAATGCAGTGTACTTTTCTACAACTACTAAACGAGAGTCGGAAGACCGAAGCAATGGCAAGGAAACCTGGGGAACACCTTGGAGTGTAACACACCATCTCTCTCCACCCCATTCCCCATTTTTTAGGCCTAATGCAGCCTACTTTCCGACACCTACTAAACGAGAGCATGAAGATCGAAGCTCAGGAAAGGCAACCTGGGGAACACCTTGGAGTGTAACACACCATCTCTCTCCACCCCATACCCATTTTGTAGGCCTAATGCTGTGTACTTTTCTACAACTACTAAACGAGAGTCGGAAGACCGAAGCAATGGCAAGGAAACCTGGGGAACACCTTGGAGTGTAACACACCATCTCTCTCCACCCCATACCCAATTTGTAGGCCTAATGCAGCCTACTTTCCGACACCTACTAAACGAGAGCATGAAGATCGAAGCTCAGGAAAGGCAACCTGGGGAACACCTTGGAGTGTAACACACCATCTCTCTCCACCCCATACCCAATTTGTAGGCCTAATGCAGCCTACTTTCCGACACCTACTAAACGAGAGCATGAAGATCGAAGCTCAGGAAAGGCAACCTGGGGAACACCTTGGAGTGTAACACACCATCTCTCTCCACCCCATACCCATTTTTTAGGCCTAATGCAGTGTACTTTTCTACAACTACTAAACGAGAGTCGGAAGACCGAAGCAATGGCAAGGAAACCTGGGGAACACCTTGGAGTGTAACACACCATCTCTCTCCACCCCATTCCCCATTTTTTAGGCCTAATGCAGCCTACTTTCCGACACCTACTAAACGAGAGCATGAAGATCGAAGCTCAGGAAAGGCAACCTGGGGAACACCTTGGAGTGTAACACACCATCTCTCTCCACCCCATACCCATTTTGTAGGCCTAATGCAGCTTACTTTTCTACAACTACTAAACGAGAGCATGAAGATCGAAGCTCAGGAAAGGCAACCTGGTGAAAACCTTGGAGTGTAACACAACCTGTCTCTACACCCCATACCAAATTTGTAGGCCTAATGCAGCGTAGTTTCCACCAACTACTAAACGAGAGCCGGAAGATCGAAGCTCATGAAAGGCAACCCGGGGAACACCTTGGAGTGTAACACAACCTCTCTCTACACCACGAAAGGGCTGATTCTTAGGAAGGAAGGCTGTTGTAAATAAGCATTGCGCGTCCGAGGGTGATTATATTCTTATTCGGTATCTACTCACCCTCAGACGCGCCATGCTTCTTGATTTGTAATTAATGTTTATTTGCAATGTGCTTTTGACTTACTCAATTATTTTTTTAATTATTGATTTTATTAAATTAATAGTTTAACATCTTATTGGAAATAATTTAAAGGAGACGCGACAGGACAACACTCGGTGGATGCCATATCTGTGTTAACAACTCCAAAAAACTTTCAGTTAACTTCTTGCAGGAGAAAGAAATTGTAGCTGTTGGACCTTTGTAGTACAGTTCCAGATATTTGTTGTGTGTTTGTTTTGATTGTTAAAATGTCTGCATTTGAGATCTCAACACGATCTTATTTTTTATAATCAAATTAATTTTTTAAATATTTTATTAGGTTGGTTCAAGGGGTACACGGGCCGCAGTAGACAGGTCAGTGGAGGCCTAGTGGAAGGAGGGACCGCAGATGCGCCACTGTTTCACCCATACACAATTAGTAGGCCTAATGCAGCGTAGTTTCCAACAGCTACTAAACGAGAGCCGGAAGATCGAAGCTCAGGAAAGGCAACCTGGGGAACACCTTGGAGTGTAACACAACCTCTCTCTACACCACGGAAGGGCTGATTCTTAGGAAGGAAGGCTGTTTTAAATAAGCATTGCGCGTCCGAGGGTGATTATATTCTTATTCGGTATCTACTCACCCTCGGACGCGCCATGCTTCTTGATTTGTAATTAATGTTTATTTGCAATGTGCTTTTGACTTACTCAATTAATTTTTTAATTATTGATTTTATTAAGTTAATAGTTTAACATCTTATTGGAAATAATTTAAAGGAGACGCGACAGGACAACACTCGGTGGATGCCATATCTGTGTTAACAACTCCAAAAAACTTTCAGTTAACTTCTTGCAGGAGAAAGAAATTGTAGCTGTTGGACCTTTGTAGTACAGTTCCAGATATTTGTTGTGTGTTTGTTTTGATTGTTAAAATGTCTGCATTTGAGATCTCAACACGATCTTATTTTTTATAATCAAATTAATTTTTTTTATATTTTATTAGGTTGGTTCAAGGGGTACACGGGCAGCAATAGACAGGTCAGTGGAGGCCTAGTGGAAGGAGTGACGGCAGACAGGCATCAAAGGCCTAACATTGGGCTGGCTGTAGGCAAGTTAAAATTGGTTCCAGGGGAACACGGCCATCAGTGGCCTGGTCAGTGTAGTTGTAGTTGAAAGAACGGGACGCAGACAGGCTTCGAAGGCCTAACATAATAACATAGGGCTGGCTGTAGGCAAGTTAAAATTGGTTCCAGGGGAACACGGCCATCAGTGGCCTGGTCAGTGTAGTTGTAGTTGAAAGAACGGGACGCAGACAGGCTTCGAAGGCCTAACATAACAAACTTGGGCTGGCTGTAGGCACTTTTAAATTGGTTCCAGGGGTACACGGGCAGCAGTGGTCTGGTCAGTGGAAGTCTAGTGGAAGGAGTGACCGCAGACAGGCTTCCAAGGCCTAACATAACAAACTTGGGCTGGCTGTAGGCACTTTTAAATTGGTTCCAGGGGTACACGGGCAGCAGTGGTCTGGTCTGTGGAAGTCTAGTGGAAGGAGTGACCGCAGACAGGCTTCGAAGGCCTAACATAACAAACTTGGGCTGGCTGTAGGCACTTTTAAATTGGTTCCAGGGGTACACGGGCAGCAGTGGTCTGGTCTGTGGAAGTCTAGTGGAAGGAGTGACCGCAGACAGGCTTCGAAGGCCTAACATAACAAACTTGGGCTGGCTGTAGGCACTTTTAAATTGGTTCCAGGGGTACACGGGCAGCAGTGGTCTGGTCAGTGGAAGTCTAGTGGAAGGAGTGACCGCAGACAGGCTTCCAAGGCCTAACATAACAAACTTGGGCTGGCTGTAGGCACTTTTAAATTGGTTCCAGGGGTACACGGGCAGCAGTGGTCTGGTCTGTGGAAGTCTAGTGGAAGGAGTGACCGCAGACAGGCTTCGAAGGCCTAACATAACAAACTTGGGCTGGCTGTAGGCACTTTTAAATTGGTTCCAGGGGTACACGGGCAGCAGTGGTCTGGTCAGTGGAAGTCTAGTGGAAGGAGTGACCGCAGACAGGCTTCCAAGGCCTAACATAACAAACTTGGGCTGGCTGTAGGCACTTTTAAATTGGTTCCAGGGGTACATGGGCAGCAGTGGTCTGGTCAGTGGAAGTCTAGTGGAAGGAGTGACCGCAGACAGGCTTCCAAGGCCTAACATAACAAACTTGGGCTGGCTGTAGGCACTTTTAAATTGGTTCCAGGGGTACACGGGCAGCAGTGGTCTGGTCTGTGGAAGTCTAGTGGAAGGAGTGACCGCAGACAGGCTTCGAAGGCCTAACATAACAAACTTGGGCTGGCTGTAGGCACTTTTAAATTGGTTCCAGGGGTACACGGGCAGCAGTGGTCTGGTCAGTGGAAGTCTAGTGGAAGGAGTGACCGCAGACAGGCTTCCAAGGCCTAACATAACAAACTTGGGCTGGCTGTAGGCACTTTTAAATTGGTTCCAGGGGTACACGGGCAGCAGTGGTCTGGTCTGTGGAAGTCTAGTGGAAGGAGTGACCGCAGACAGGCTTCGAAGGCCTAACATAACAAACTTGGGCTGGCTGTAGGCACTTTTAAATTGGTTCCAGGGGTACACGGGCAGCAGTGGTCTGGTCAGTGGAAGTCTAGTGGAAGGAGTGACCGCAGACAGGCTTCCAAGGCCTAACATAACAAACTTGGGCTGGCTGTAGGCACTTTTAAATTGGTTCCAGGGGTACATGGGCAGCAGTGGTCTGGTCAGTGGAAGTCTAGTGGAAGGAGTGACCGCAGACAGGCTTCCAAGGCCTAACATAACAAACTTGGGCTGGCTGTAGGCACTTTTAAATTGGTTCCAGGGGTACACGGGCAGCAGTGGTCTGGTCTGTGGAAGTCTAGTGGAAGGGGTGACCGCAGACAGGCTTCGAAGGCCTAACATAACAAACTTGGGCTGGCTGTAGGCACTTTTAAATTGGTTCCAGGGGTACACGGGCAGCAGTGGTCTGGTCAGTGGAAGTCTAGTGGAAGGAGTGACCGCAGACAGGCTTCCAAGGCCTAACATAACAAACTTGGGCTGGCTGTAGGCACTTTTAAATTGGTTCCAGGGGTACACGGGCAGCAGTGGTCTGGTCTGTGGAAGTCTAGTGGAAGGAGTGACCGCAGACAGGCTTCGAAGGCCTAACATAACAAACTTGGGCTGGCTGTAGGCACTTTTAAATTGGTTCCAGGGGTACACGGGCAGCAGTGGTCTGGTCAGTGGAAGTCTAGTGGAAGGAGTGACCGCAGACAGGCTTCGAAGGCCTAACATAACAAACTTGGGCTGGCTGTAGGCACTTTTAAATTGGTTCCAGGGGTACATGGGCAGCAGTGGTCTGGTCAGTGGAAGTCTAGTGGAAGGAGTGACCGCAGACAGGCTTCCAAGGCCTAACATAACAAACTTGGGCTGGCTGTAGGCACTTTTAAATTGGTTCCAGGGGTACACGGGCAGCAGTGGTCTGGTCTGTGGAAGTCTAGTGGAAGGAGTGACCGCAGACAGGCTTCGAAGGCCTAACATAACAAACTTGGGCTGGCTGTAGGCACTTTTAAATTGGTTCCAGGGGTACACGGGCAGCAGTGGTCTGGTCAGTGGAAGTCTAGTGGAAGGAGTGACGGCAGACAGTCTTCGAAGGCCTAACATAACAAAATTGGGCTGACTGTAGGCACTTTTAAATTGGTTCCAGGGTAACACGGCCAGCAGTGGCCTGGTCAGTGTAGTAGTTGTAGAAAGAAGGGACCGCAGACAGGCTTCGAAGGCCTAACATAACAAAAATGTCAAAACAATGGTATTGTCAGTGCCAGGCATTGAAGGATGTCAGCGCCTAGACTACACATTGGTGAAGCTGTGAGAGATAATTTTGCTAGTGGTAGAGCACTGTTTGAGCTGGAGGGGGGAACTGTCTTGTGGCCGGCGGTACAGGCACAGGGCCCCTCATATTACAACGGTGTGTCTGACGTTGGGTGCGCACCACCACCGCCAGAGACACTTTATTGTACTATGAGGGACCCAGTGGCAGTGCCGTCGACCAAAAGCGGCCACACCCACCTCTTCAGACAAACAGCACTCTCAAGGGTCCAAGCGCAAAGTGGCGATAGCACGGCCCCGTGTGGGGAGTTTGGCCATTTCGTGAGGTGGAAACATGTCGTATGCTGGACAATCAGGTGAAGAAAATTACGAGATTGGAAAAGTCATTCAGAATAGTCCACAGGCAAGACCTTTTCATAGGAAAGCTAGGTGTCAGCCGGGCAGGGTGGGGCAAAAGATTTTGAAATCCAGTTGTGGTTCATTTTAATGAAGGTTAGATCATCTACATTTTGGGTAGCCAGACGAGTCCTTTTTTCTGTTAGTATTGAACCTGCAGCACTGAATACTCTTTCTGATAGGACACTAGCTGCCGGGCAAGCAAGCTCCTGCAATGCATATTCTGCCAATTCTGGCCAGGTGTCTAATTTGGATGCCCAGTAATCAAATGGGAATGACGGTTGAGGGAGAACGTCGATAAGGGATGAAAAATAGTTTGTAACCATACTGGACAAATGTTGTCTCCTGTCACTTTGAATTGATGCTGCAGTACCTGTCCTGTCTGCGGTCATAGAAAAATCACTCCACAACCTGGTCAGAAAACCCCTCTGGCCAACGCCACTTCTGATTTCTGCCCCTCTAACACCTCTGGTCTGCTGGCCCCTGGAGCTCGTGTGAGAACGATCACGGGCGCTGTGTGCAGGGAATGCCAGAAGCAAACGGTCAACAAGAGTTGATTGTTTTGTTGCTAATATTAGTTCCAAGTTCTCATGTGGCATAATATTTTGCAATTTGCCTTTATAGCGAGGATCAAGGAGGCAGGCCAACCAGTAATCGTCATCGTTCATCATTTTTGTAATGCGTGTGTCCCTTTTGAGGATACGCAAGGCATAATCCGCCATGTGGGCCAAAGTTCCCGTTGTCAAATCTGCGGTTGTGCTTGGTTGAGGGGCAGTTGCAGGCAAATCTACGTCACTTGTGTCCCTCAAAAAACCAGAACCCGGCCTTGCCACGCCACCAATTTCCCGTGCCCCCGGGAAAGCTTCCTCATTAAAAATATACTCATCCCCATCATCCTCCTCATCCTCCACCTCCTCTTCGCCCGGTACCTCGTCATGTACACTGCCCTGACCAGACAATCGCTGACTGTCATCAAGGCTTTCCTCTTCCTCTGGTGCAGACGCCTGATCCTTTATGTGCGTCAAACTTTGCATCAGCAGACGCATTAGGGGGATGCTCATGCTTATTATGGCGTTGTCTGCACTAACCAGCCGTGTGCATTCCTCAAAACACTGAAGGACTTGACACATGTCTTGAATCTTCGACCACTGCACGCCTGACAACTCCATGTCTGCCATCCTACTGCCTGCCCGTGTATGTGTATCCTCCCACAAAAACATAACAGCCCGCCTCTGTTCGCACAGTCTCTGAAGCATGTGCAGTGTTGAGTTCCACCTTGTTGCAACGTCTATGATTAGGCGATGCTGGGGAAGGTTCAAAGAACGCTGATAGGTCTGCATACGGCTGGAGTGTACAGGCGAACGGCGGATATGTGCGCAAAGTCCACGCACTTTGAGGAGCAGGTCGGATAACCCCGGATAACTTTTCAGGAAGCACTGCACCACCAGGTTTAAGGTGTGAGCCAGGCAAGGAATGTGTTTCAGTTGGGAAAGGGAGATGGCAGCCATGAAATTCCTTCCGTTATCACTCACTACCTTGCCTGCCTCAAGATCTACAGTGCCCAGCCACGACTGCGTTTCTTGCTGCAAGAACTCGGACAGAACTTCCGCGGTGTGTCTATTGTCGCCCAAACACTTCATAGCCAATACAGCCTGCTGACGTATGCCAGTAGCTGCCCCATAATGGGAGACCTGGTGTGCAACAGTGGCAGGTGCGGATGGAGTGTTTGTGCGACTGCGGTCTGTGGACGAGCTCTTGCTTCTGCAGGAGGACGAGGAGGAGGAGGAGGAGGAGGGGGTGCGAACGGCTACAGACAACTGTTTACTAGACCGTGGGCTAGGCAGAACTGTCCCAAACTTGCTGTCCCCTGTGGACCCTGAATCCACCACATTTACCCAGTGTGCCGTGATGGACACGTAACGTCCCTGGCCATGCCTACTGGTCCATGCATCTGTTGTCAGGTGCACCTTTGTGCTCACAGATTGCCTGAGTGCATGGACGATGCGCTCTTTAACATGCTGGTGGAGGGCTGGGATGGCTTTTCTGGAAAAAAAGTGTCGACTGGGTAGCTCGTAGCGTGGTACAGCGTAGTCCATCAGGTCTTTGAAAGCTTCGCTTTCAACTAACCGGTAGGGCATCATCTCTAACGAGATTAGTCTAGCTATGTGGGCGTTCAAACCCTGTGTACGCGGATGCGAGGCTAAGTATTTCCTTTTTCTAACCATAGTCTCATGTAGGGTGAGCTGGACTGGAGAGCTGGAGATCGTGGAACTAGCGGGGGTGCCGGTGGACATGGCAGACTGAGAGACGGTGGGAGATGGTATTGTTGCCGCCGGTGCCCTAGATGCAGTGTTTCCTACTACGAAACTGGTGATTCCCTGACCCTGACTGCATTGGCCTGGCAAAGATACCTGCACAGATACAGCAGGTGGTGCGCTAAATGGTGGTCCTACACTGCCGGAAGGGATGTTGCGTTGATGACTAGCTTCATTGGCCGAGGGTGCAACAACCTTAAGGGACGTTTGGTAGTTAGTCCAAGCTTTCAAATGCATGGTGGTTAAATGTCTATGCATGCAACTAGTATTGAGACTTTTCAGATTCTGACCTCTGCTTAAGGAAGTAGAACATTTTTGACAGATGACTTTGCGCTGATCAATTGGATGTTGTTTAAAAAAATGCCAGACTGCACTCTTTCTAGCATCGGATACCTTTTCAGGCATTGCAGACTGAGCTTTAACCGGATGGCCACGCTGTCCTCCACCAGGTTTTGGCTTTGCCACGCGTTTTGGGCAAGATACGGGCCCGGCAGATGGAACCTGTGGCGATGTTGATGCCTGCTGCGGCCCCTCCTCCTCCTCTGCTTCAGAACTGCTGCCGCCTGCACCCTGTTCCCCCAATGGCTGCCAATCGGGGTCAAGAACTGGGTCATCTAATAACTCTTCTTGTACCTCCTGCGCAACTTCGTCTGTGTCACCGTGTCGTTCGGTGGTATAGCGTTCGTGATGGGGCAACATAGTCTCATCAGGGTCTGATTCTTGATCAGCACCCTGCGAGGGCAATGTTGTGGTCTGAGTCAAAGGACCAGCATAGTAGTCTGGCTGTGGCTGTGCGTCAGTGCACTCCATGTCAGATTCAATTTGTAATGGGCATGGACTGTTAACTGCTTCACTTTCTAAGCCAGGGACGGTATGTGTAAAGAGCTCCATGGAGTAACCCGTTGTGTCGCCTGCTGCATTCTTCTCTGTTGTTGTTTTTGCTGAAGAGGACAAGGAAGTGACTTGTCCCTGACCGTGAACATCCACTAACGACGCGCTGCTTTTACTTTTACCAGTTTCACGAGAGGAGGCAAAAGAGCTAGAGGCTGAGTCAGCAAGATAAGCCAAAACTTGCTCTTGCTGCTCCGGCTTTAAAAGCGGTTTTCCTAATCCCAGAAAAGGGAGCGTTCGAGGCCTTGTGTAGCCGGACGACGAACCTGGCTCCACAGCTCCAGACTTAGGTGCAATATTTTTTTCCCCACGACCACCTGATGCTCCACCACTACCACTACCCTCATTACCAGCTGACAATGAACGCCCCCGGCCACGACCTCTTCCACTAGACTTCCTCATTGTTTTAAAAACGTAACCAAACTAACGTTATTTGTTGCAGTCACACAACTTACACGGTGAGCTATAACTTCAGTATGATTTAGCTACCCCTTTACAGGTTGGTGAGACCACAGCGAAAATCAGGCCCAATGTTACACACTCTTTTTTTGGTGGCTGCAAATTAGAGAGATGCCCCACACGCAGGACTGTCACTGAAGCACAAATGTTAATATTAATGTCACACTATTATTTTTTTTTTATTTTTATTTTTTTCAGGAACACTTTAGAAACCCCCCCCCAAAAAAAAAATAGATTTTTGCAGGGAGAATTTAGAAAACAAATGTAACAAACTATATGCTTTCTATGGGCCACTGAGTGAGAGATGACGCACACAGGAATCAGGAGTGGCACACAAGCCCAGAGGCCAATATTTTTCTACCAATGATTGATGGAGTTATTTTCTCTGGTAGATTTTGGAACCCAAATCAAGGAAAAAAAATATAGGCTTTCTATGGACCACAATTGGAGAGAGAGAGAGAGAGAGAGAGAGAGAGAGAGAGAGATGGCACACCCAGGAGTCAAGACTGGCACACAAGCAGAAAGGCCAATATTAATCTCCCTTTTTTTTTTGGGTTTTTTTTTTGGGTTTTTTTTTTTTTTTTTTTTTTTCAGGGAGACTTTAGAAAAAAAAATAATAAAAAAAATATGATTTTATCAGGAAGAATTTAGAAACCAAATAAAATAAAATTATTTTTTCAGGGAGAATTTATAAAACAAATAAAAACAAAAATAGGCGTTCTATGGCCCACTGACTGAGAGATGACGCACACAGGAGTCAGGAGTGGCACACAAGCCCAGAGGCCAATATTTTTCTACCAATGATTGATGTAGTTATTTTCTCTGGTAGATTTTGGAACCCAAATCAAGGAAAAAAGATATAGGCTTTCTATGGACCACAATTGGAGAGAGAGAGAGAGAGAGAGAGAGAGAGAGATGGCACACCCAGGAGTCAAGACTGGCACACAAGCAGAAAGGCCAATATTAATCTCCCACTGTTTTTTTTGGTTGTTTTTTTTTTTTTTTTTCAGGGAGACTTTAGAAAAAAAAATAATAAAAAAAATATGATTTTATCAGGAAGAATTTAGAAACCAAATAAAATAAAATGATTTTTTCAGGGAGAATTTATAAAACAAATAAAAACAAAAATAGGCGTTCTATGGCCCACTGACTGAGAGATGACGCACACAGGAGTCAGGAGTGGCACACAAGCCCAGAGGCCAATATTTTTCTACCAATGATTGATGTAGTTATTTTCTCTGGTAGATTTTGGAACCCAAATCAAGGAAAAAAAATATAGGCTTTCTATGGACCACAATTGGAGAGAGAGAGAGAGAGAGAGAGAGAGAGAGATGGCACACCCAGGAGTCAAGACTGGCACACAAGCAGAAAGGCCAATATTAATCTCCCACTGTTTTTTTTGGTTGTTTTTTTTTTTTTTTTTCAGGGAGACTTTAGAAAAAAAAATAATAAAAAAAATATGATTTTATCAGGAAGAATTTAGAAACCAAATAAAATAAAATGATTTTTTCAGGGAGAATTTATAAAACAAATAAAAACAAAAATAGGCGTTCTATGGCCCACTGACTGAGAGATGACGCACACAGGAGTCAGGAGTGGCACACAAGCCCAGAGGCCAATATTTTTCTACCAATGATTGATGTAGTTATTTTCTCTGGTAGATTTTGGAACCCAAATCAAGGAAAAAAATATAGGCTTTCTATGGACCACAATTGGAGAGAGAGAGAGAGAGAGAGAGAGAGAGAGATGGCACACCCAGGAGTCAAGACTGGCACACAAGCAGAAAGGCCAATATTAATCTCCCACTGTTTTTTTTGGTTGTTTTTTTTTTTTTTTTTTCAGGGAGACTTTAGAAAAAAAAATAATAAAAAAAATATGATTTTATCAGGAAGAATTTAGAAACCAAATAAAATAAAATGATTTTTTCAGGGAGAATTTATAAAACAAATAAAAACAAAAATAGGCGTTCTATGGCCCACTGACTGAGAGATGACGCACACAGGAGTCAGGAGTGGCACACAAGCCCAGAGGCCAATATTTTTCTACCAATGATTGATGTAGTTATTTTCTCTGGTAGATTTTGGAACCCAAATCAAGGAAAAAAAATATAGGCTTTCTATGGACCACAATTGGAGAGAGAGAGAGAGAGAGAGAGAGAGAGAGAGATGGCACACCCAGGAGTCAAGACTGGCACACAAGCAGAAAGGCCAATATTAATCTCCCACTGTTTTTTTTGGTTGTTTTTTTTTTTTTTTTTCAGGGAGACTTTAGAAAAAAAAATAATAAAAAAAATATGATTTTATCAGGAAGAATTTAGAAACCAAATAAAATAAAATGATTTTTTCAGGGAGAATTTATAAAACAAATAAAACCAAAAATAGGCGTTCTATGGCCCACTGACTGAGAGAGAGAGAGAGATGGAACGCTTAGTACTGGCACACAAGCCCAAAGGGCAATATTAATCTCCCTTTTTTTTCAGGGAGAATTTCTAAAACCCAAAAAAAAAAAAAAAATAGGCTTTCTATGGCCCACTATTTGTGAGAGAGATGGGACGCTCAGGACTGGCACAGATGGCACGCTCAGGACTGGCACAGAAGCCCAGAGGCCAATATTAATCTCCCTTTTTTTCTGGGAGAATTTATAAAACCAAAAAAATATTTAAATAGGCTTTCTATGGCCCACTATTTGTGAGAGAGATGGCACGCTCAGGACTGGCACAGATGGCACGCTCACAACTGGCACACAAGCCCAGAGGCCAATATTAATCTCCCTTTTTTCAGGGAAAATTTATAAAACCAAAAAAAAAATTAAATAGGCTTTCTATGGCCCACTATTTGTGAGAGAGATGGCACGCTCAGGACTGGCACAGATGGCACGCTCACAACTGGCACACAAGCCCAGAGGCCAATATTAATCTCCCTTTTTTTCAGGGAGAATTTATAAAACCAAAAAAAAAATTAAATAGGCTTTCTATGGCCCACTATTTGTGAGAGAGATGGCACGCTCAGGGCTGGCACAGATGGCACGCTCAGGACTGGCACACAAGCCCAGAGGCCAATATTAATCTCCCTTTTTTTCAGGGAGAATTTATAAAACCCCAAAAAAAATAAAATAGGCTTTCTATGGCCCACTATTTGTGAGAGAGATGGCACACTCAGGACTGGCACACAAGCCCAAAGGCCAATATTAATCTCCCACTGTATTTTTATCAGGGAGAATTTATACACCCCACAAAAAAAAATACAGAAAAATGAAAAGGCTTTCTATGGCCCACTATGTGAGAGAGATGGCACACACAGGGATGGCACTCTAGCAGAAATGCCAAATTGCCAATCTTAATCTCCCACCAAAAAAAAAAAAAAAGAAAAAACAGGGAATGTCCTACAATTACTATCTCCCTGCCTGCAGTAATCTCAGCCAGGTATGGCAGGCAGCTACTATCTCCCTGCCTGCAGTAATCTCAGCCAGGTATGGCAGGCAGCAATAAGGAGTGGACTGATGCACAAATGAAATAAAAAGTGTGGACAAACCAAAAAGATAGCTGTGCAGAAAGGAAGGAACAAGAGGATTTGTGCTTTGAAAAAAGCAGTTGGTTTGCACAGCGGCGTACACACAGCAATGCAGCTATCAGGGAGCCTTCTAGGGCAGCCCAATGAGCTACAGCGCTGAGGGGAAAAAAAAAAAAAAAAAAACTTCCACTGTCCCTGCACACCGAGGGTGGTGTTGGACAGTGCAAATCGCTGCAGCACAAGCGGTTTTGTGGTTAATGGACCCTGCCTAACGCTATCCCTGCTTCTGACAAAGCGGCAGCAACCTCTCCCTAAGCTCAGATCAGCAGCAGTAAGATGGCGGTCGGCGGGAACGCCTCTTTATAGCCCCTGTGACGTCGCAGACAGCAAGCCAATCACTGCAATGCCCTTCTCTAAGATGGTGGGGACCAGGACCTATGTCATCACGCTGCCCACACTCTGCGTTTACCTTCATTGGCTGAGAAATGGCGCTTTTCGCGTCATTGAAACGCGACTTTGGCGCGAAAGTCGCGTACCGCATGGCCGACCCCGCACAGGGGTCGGATCGGGTTTCATGAAACCCCGACTTAGCCAAAAGTCGGCGACTTTTGAAAATGTTCGACCCGTTTCGCTCAACCCTAATGATGACTTCTATTCTATTCCAGAATGACAGACACTTTTTACCATCTCAGAAAAGATGAGGACCAAATGGACAATCTGTTCGCAACTATTTCACCTATTTTATGTTTTGCTGCAATGTGGTTTTTCTGTGGACAATCCAATAAACCACAACATTTTTTATGAAAATATCATGACATTTTTCTTTGAGAGTAATACATCTGGTAAAGAGTCCTGATTAAATAAATGTGCAAAATAAGCATATTTAACAGCCCCCAAGGGACTTAATAGGGAATTTGATATACCACTGCCATGATTTATAATATTTTCTTATGTTTTTCTATATTTCAGACCAGTTGAAAAGAAGGTTTCAGTTATGGTAACTGCACCGGCTTTGATTGTGTTTTCATCACCCTTTGCTTCTTGATCTTTATTTATGAATTACTGTATACAATTTATTATTTCTAAATACATTCATATACGTTTATTATGATACTTAATGCAATTGCTATTACAATATCTAATCTTACAGTTATGTACTGCTGTGACCATATATTAACTCTGGCTTATTGTTTATTCCTCTTTAGCTTGATATTAACTGACATCACTGTCTATGCACTTTGAGCTAATATGCTTACTATGGTGCCAGCATGTCATAAAGCATTTTCGTTATGACCATGAATTTGACCTACCGATATTAATGTTTCATAGATTGTCAATAGCTCAAGTAGCATTTCATCTTCCTTAGCTAGCAATATGTCCTTGGATATCCACACCTATTGAGACGCAACTCACACGCGCTTTAGCTCATACATGTCCTCGTTTGTATTCGCCTACTGCTACGATATTTTAGCCCATTGAAATGCCCACTCATACTCTATTTAGCTTGTCTGTAAACACCTGCTAAATTACACATGCCCCCTCCATTGAAACACTTACTGTGACATCTACAACATCCAGATTCATATCTAACGAATTCCCAGCAAATATGCCCTCTGTGATGTCACACGGATTGCCGGAGTTCAATCATAGACACACCTACCATGATGCAATATGGATCACCTGACCTGCACAGAGACCTTCTGATACTGGAAGTACTCTTAAGGCTTATGATTTAAACTACCTCTCTCTATTCCAGTACATGCTGCCAGGGTGCGCAATGCACTCTTCCCTAGCTGCACCGACTTCATCCATGTATGATGAGAACTTATACATCTGAAATTTTGTGATCTTTATTTATATGTGCTGTAATATTGCCTTATTCTCTCACTAGCACTCAACCACACAAGTGTACAGGGTCGTACTAGCCCACCGGGACACTGGACGCAGGCCTTTTAAAAGCACAGGAGGCAGAGCTGGACACACGACATGACTCAAAGCCACGACCAGAACCGGCAGCACCAGCCGGCGAACCCAGGTAAGTGCTAGGGCCCTGGTAGAAAGGGGGGAGGGACACACCCTATGAGATGGGGAGCCCAGTGCTTTGGCACTGGCCCACCCCATCAAATACTCACCTCTCCTAATTCCCAGCAGCTGCAGTGTCTTGAGCTCCCTTTGGCTCTGCGACCGACCTCTCAGGGCAGAGGGCACAATGATGTCTTCACAGCACAGTGCAGAGTCAGAAGGTATTCTGAGCATATCAGACGTGCGGCGGGAACAGGAGAGGTGAGTATTTTTTTTTTAAATCTATGCAGCATTATATTGGTCCCTTGATATACTGTATGAAGGAACATTTTATTGGGCCCATGATGTACTGTATGGAGGAGCATTATACGGGGCCCATGATATACTGTAAGAAGAAGCCTAAAAAAGCAATTTAAAAAGTAAAAAAAAAATTGGTATCATTATAATTGTGAAGACCCACAAAATAAAGTTAAGACTTTATTTGTGTAGTAAAGTTAACTATAAAAAATTGAAATGATAAAAATACATCAGAACTAGTATTTATTTTCTGTTTCTTCACCTACAAAATTAATAATTTAGGTATAAAGAGGTATATATGCCAAATTGGTAGCACTCATAAATATAGTTCACTCTGGTAAAGACAAGCGTCATACATCTATGACGATAAAAAATAAATAAAAAATAAATAAAAAAGCTATGGATCCTAGAAATGAAAAATGAAAAACAAAAAAAAATTGTGCACATTAAGTTCAAATTTGACCATGTAATTAAGGGTTTAATTTAGCTTGCCCTTGACACTGTCTTAAGAAAATTGCATTTCTGCTTTGTTGTGTTGTGTTTCTACAGCCCTAGCACCACAGCTTATTGAATCATGAGATATGTGACTGGCCTTTTACACCTCATGTGGGAGAACTAATGCAGAAATAATGTGTGGAAAGGTTATCAGATACTATAATAAAAAGCTCTAAAAATGTTGGCTACATGACACTTTCTATTTGTTCATTACAAGATGATCTTTATCTCTTAGGCTTTTATATTTTCTGAACCATGATTTTTCTTTTTAAAATAAAATGTTACAAATATTGTACATTTTTATCATGCCACCTGTCTGTCACTTTGGTTATAATGATAAGTGATAAATGTCAGTTGTCAAATCTAGCCTTGGGGAAACACTTAACCTACCTTAAAATGTCCTGTGACTTTTAAAATGATTTAACACAATTAAATGAACACAAAGATTATGTAAATTGTTTACCCATTAATAGGTCTTATTCCAATGCGCAACTAAATTCGGAACATATATTTTTTAAATCTGTTGTATCATCAGTTATTAGTTGTTTGTGCTGTTATAATTACCTCAATGACATCTACATTATGCGGTATCATATGTATGATACAGCTGATGTGGGGAAGAATTGTAAGGAGAGGGCTGAGGATTACGCTGCTCCATTCATGTTGTGTTAGGCCAGTCTCACACGTCCAGATAATTCCGGTACCGGAAAAATCGGTACCGGAATTATCCGTGTCCGTGTGTCCGTGTGCTCCCATGGTACATCAGTGTGGCACATGTGCGGCACACGTGTGCCGACTGGGTACCACACGGAGCATGCAGGAGACAGCGCTAGAGATAAGCGCTGTCCCCTGCATTTGGTGCTGAAGCGGCCATTCATATCTTCTCTCCAGCAGCATTCGCTGGAAAGAAGATATGAAAATTCCTTTTTTTTGTCCTCCTGTTTAAAATAAAGATCCCTGTCGCCACCCCCTCCCTCCCCCTGTGCGTCCCCCCCCGCTGTAACTAAAATACTCACCTGCTTCCTCGCAGCGTCCTGTCCTCGCCGCACGTTCTCCTGTATGAGCAGTCACGTGGTGCCGCTTATTACAGTAATGAATATGTGGCTCCACCCCTATGGGAGGTGGAGCCGCATATTCATGACTGTAATCGGCGGCCCCACGTGACTGCTCATACAGGAGAAGGTGCGGCGAGGACAGGACGCTGCGAGGGAGCGGGTGAGTATTTTAGTTACAGCGGGGGGGGGCGCATTGATAGGGATCTTTATTTTAAACACGAGGACAAAAAAAAAGGAAATTTCATATCTTCTTTCCAGCGAATGCTGCTGGAGAGAAGATATGAATGGCCGCTTCAGCACCACATGGGGGGGACAGTGCTTACAGTAGCACTGTCTCCTGCACGGCACACGGACTGCACACGGACAGCGTCCGTGCGCGGTACGTGTTTTACACGGACCCATTGACTTTAATGGGTCCGTGTAATCCGTGCGCTCCCATGAACACTGACATGTCTCCGTGTTTTGCACACGGACACACGGTCCGTGAAAACACGCTGACATGTGCAGTGACACATTGCTTCCAATGTGTCTACGTGAGTCAGTGTTTCCGGTACGTGAGGAAACTGTCACCTCACGTACCGGAGCCACTGACGTGTGAAACCGGCCTCAAGCAGTCAATACGGTGCTGTGCAAAAGTTTCAGGCAGGTGTGGAAAAATTTAAAAAAAAGAAATGCTTTCAAAATAGAAGTGTTAAAGGTGTTGTGTTAATAATCTGTTTTTACAATTTAATACAGTAGACAGGGAATTAATAAAAGAGAAATCTAAATCAAAGTAGTGTTTTGTGTAACCACCCTGTGGTTTCAAAACAACAATTATTCTAGGTATGCTTGCACACAATTTTGAAAGGAACTTGACAGAGAGGTTTTTCCAAACATCTTGGAAACTTATTACAATAGAAAAATATAGCACTCCTAATATTTACAGGTGCTTAGATAGTGACCAACCCCATAGAAACTTGTGTACAAAATAATCCTGCACTGCTGGATGAATTATGTAGAGAAATTATTTAATTGTATGGTCCAATATAGTGGATAAATCATGCACATTTCAGGCAAACTGATCTTTATGAAACATACATAAATGTTATGCGCATATCTCTGTGACGGCGGTCGCAATTCGCTTGGTGATAGTATATATACTAATGGTCCCATAACACTTTTGTTTCTTTAGCCCCTTTACCTCCAAGGGTGGTTTGCATGTTATGGACCGGGCCAATTTTTACAATTCTGACCACTGTCCCTTTATGAGGTTATAACTCTGGAACGCTTCAATGGATCCCGGTGATTCTGACCTTGTTTTCTCGTGACATATTGTACATCATGATAGTGGTCAAATTTCTTTGATATTACCTGCGTTTATTTGTGAAAAAAATGGAAATATGGCGAAAATTTTGAAAATTTCGCAATTTTCCAACTTTGAATTTTTATGCAATTAAATCACAGAGATATGTCACACAAAATACTTAATAATGGAAACAGGAACACATGGGCTACTTGCACAGTGAACAAGTCTGTATGATCATGTTCACACACCACCAAGAAACCTGAAGACACAAAAGAGAATAGTAAAACCAAAAACACTCAGTTTGAAACATACAGACTTGTTCACTGTGCAAGTAGCCCATGTGTTCCTGTTTCCAAGACTGGGGAGTTCCACCACTCCTCTTGGGCTATCTGCACAAAAGCTGTTCTACCCTGTATGCACACATGGATTTTTCCTCTCTGAACCCTGTTCACACAGGTTATATACAGATGATCAGGTTTTTAAATACATCAGATAGGGATTGCATACATTAGTTAGGACTGCTCTGATAAGGGTATACCGTGAAGATTGGTAGAGCAGCTTAGTATACATTTTTTGCAAAAAACGTATCAACCAAATACCCTGTTTTTTACATCTTTTACTAGCACTTGCGGATTACTGCAACATTTTTGCAAACTGAGTGTTTTTGGTTTTACTATTCTCTTTTGTGTCTTCAGGTTTCTTGGTGGTGTGTGAACATGATCATACAGACTTGTTCACTGTGCAAGTAGCCCATGTGTTCCTGTTTCCATAATTGTTCTCTTGTGTCTACAAGACTGGGGAGTTCCACCACTCCTCTTGGGCTATCTGCACAAAAGCTGTTCTACCCTGTATGCACACATGGATTTTTCCTCTCTGAACCCTGTTCACACAGGTTATATACAGATGATCAGGTTTTTAAATACATCAGATAGGGATTGCATACATTAGTTAGGACTGCTCTGATAAGGGTATACCGTGAAGATTGGTAGGGCAGCTTAGTATACATTTTTTGCAAAAAACGTATCAACCAAATACCCTGTTATTTACATCTTTTACTAGCACTTGCGGATTACTGCAACATTTTTTCAAACTGAGTGTTTTTGGTTTTACTATTCTCTTTTGTGTCTTCAGGTTTCTTGGTGGTGTGTGAACATGATCATACAGACTTGTTCACTGTGCAAGTAGCCCATGTGTTCCTGTTTCCATAATTGTTCTCTTGTGTCTACAAGACTGGGGAGTTCCACCACTCCTCTTGGGCTATCTGCACAAAAGCTGTTCTACCCTGTATGCACACATGGATTTTTCCTCTCTGAACCCTGTTCACACAGGTTATATACAGATGATCAGGTTTTTAAATACATCAGATAGGGATTGCATACATTAGTTAGGACTGCTCTGATAAGGGTATACCGTGAAGATTGGTAGAGCAGCTTAGTATACATTTTTTGCAAAAAACGTATCAACCAAATACCCTGTTTTTTACATCTTTTACTAGCACTTGCGGATTACTGCAACATTTTTTCAAACTGAGTGTTTTTGGTTTTACTATTCTCTTTTGTGTCTTCAAAATACTTAATACGTAACATTTCCCACATGTCTACTTTACATCAGCACAATTTTGGAACCAAAATTTTTTTTTGTTAGGGAGTTATAAGGGTTAAAAGTTGACCAGCAATTTCTCATTTTTACAACACCATTTTATTTTAGGAACCACATCTCATTTGAAGTCATTTTGAGGGGTCTATATGATAGAAAAAACCCAAGTGTGACACCATTCTAAAAACTGCACCCCTCAAGGTTCTCAAAACCACATTCAGGAAGTTTATTAACCCTTCAGGTGTTTCACAGGAATTTTTGGAATGTTTAAATAAAAATTAACATTTAACTTTTTTTCACAAAAAATTTACTTCAGCTCCAATTTGTTTTATTTTACCAAGGGTTACAGGAGAAAATGGACCCCAAACCTTGTTGTACAATTTGTCCTGAGTACGCCAATACCCCATAAGTGGAGGTAAACCACTGTTTGGGCGCATGACAGATCTTGGAAGTGAAGGAGCGCCATTTGACTTTTTAATGCAAAATTGACTAGAATTGAGATGGGACGCCATGTTGCGTTTGGAGAGCCCCTGATGTGCCTAAACATTGAAACCCCCCACAAGTGACACCATTTTGGAAAGTAGACCCCCTAAGGAACTTATCTAGAGGTGTGGTGAGCACTTTGACCCACCAAGTGCTTCACAGAAGTTTATAATGCAGAACCGTAAAAATAAAAAATCATTTTTTTTCACAAAAATTATCTTTTTGCCCCCAATTTTTTATTTTCCCAATGGTAAGAGAAGAAATTGGAACCAAAAAGATGTTGCACAATTTGTCCTGAGTACTCTGATACCCCATATGTGGGGGTAAACCACTGTTTGGGCGCATGGGAGAGCTCGGAAGGGAAGGAGCGCCGTTTGACCTATCAATGCAAAATTGACAGGAATTGAGATGGGACGCCATGTTGCGTTTGAAGAGCCACTGATGTGCCTAAACATTGAAACCCCCCACAAGTGACACCATTTTGGAAAGTAGACCCCCTAAGGAACGTATCTAGAGGTGTGGTGAGCACTTTGACCCACCAAGTGCTTCACAGAAGTTTATAATGCAGAACCGTAAAAATAAAAAATCATTTTTTTTTCACAAAAATTATATTTTCGCCCCCAATTTTTTATTTTCTCAATGGTAAGAGAAGAAATTGGAATGAAAAAGTTGTTGTACAATTTGTCCTGAATACGCTGATACCCCATATGTGGGGTTAAACCACTGTTTGGGCGCATGGGAGAGCTCGGAAGGGAAGGAGCGCCGTTTGACTTTTCAATGCAAAATTCACAGGAATTGAGATGAGACGCCATGTTGCGTTTGGAGAGCCACTGATGTGCCTAAACATTGAAACCCCCCACAAGTGACACCATTTTGGAAAGTAGACCCCCTAAGGAACTTATCTAGATGTGTGGTGAGCACTTTGACCCACCAAGAGCTTCACAGAAGTTTATAATGCAGAGCCGTAAAAATAAAACAAAAATTTTTTCCCACAAAAATTATTTTTTAGTCCCCAGTTTTCTATTTTCCCAAGGGTAACAGGAGAAATTGGACCCCAAAAGTTGTTGTGCAATTTGTCCTGACTGCGCTGATACCCCATATGTGGGGGGGAACCACCGTTTGGGCGCATGGGAGGGCTCGGAAGGGAAGGAGCGCCATTTGGAATGCAGACTTAGATGGAATGGTCTGCAGGCGTCACGTTGCGTTTGCAGAGCCCCTAATGTACCTAAACAGTAGAAATCCCCCACAAGTGACCCCATATTGGAAACTAGACCCCCCAAGGAACTTATCTAGATGTGTTGTGAGAACTTTGAGCCCCCAAGTGTTTCACTACAGTTTCTAACGCAGAGCCGTGAAAAAAAAAAAATTCCCCCCAAAATTATTTTTTAGCCCCCAGTTTTGTATTTTCTCGAGGGTAAAAGGAGAAATTGGACCCCAAAAGTTGTTGTCCAATTTGTCCTGAGTGCGCTGATGCCGCATATGTGGGGGGGATCCACCGTTTGGGCGCATGGGAGGGCTCGGAAGGGAAGGAGCGCCACGTTGCGTTTGCAAAGCCCCTAATGTACCTAAACAGTAGAAACCCCCCACAAGTGACCCCATATTGGAAACTAGACCCCCCAAGGAACTTATCTAGATGTGTTGTGAGAACTTTGAGCCCCCAAGTGTTTCACTACAGCTTCTAACGCAGAGCCGTGAAAAAAAAAAAACTCCCCCCAAAATTATTTTTTAGCCCCCAGTTTTGTATTTTCTCGAGGGTAAAAGGAGAAATTGGACCCCAAAAGTTGTTGTCCAATTTGTCCTGAGTGCGCTGATGCCGCATATGTGGGGGGGATCCACCGTTTGGGCGCATGGGAGGGCTCGGAAGGGAAGGAGCGCCATTTGGAATGCAGACTTAGATGGAATGGTCTGCAGGCGTCACATTGCGTTTGCAGAGCCCCTAATGTACCTAAACAGTAGAAACCCCCAAGTGACCCCATATTGGAAACTAGACCCCCCCACGAACTTATCTAGATGTGTTGTGAGAACTTTGAGCCCCCAAGTGTTTCACCACAGTTTATAACGCAGAGCCGTGAAAATAAAAAATCCTTTTTTTTCCCACAAAAATTATATTTTAGCCCCCAGTTTTGTATTTTCCCAAGGGTAACAGGAGAAATTGGACCCCAAAAGTTGTTGTCCAATTTGTCCTGAGTACGCTGATACCCCATATGTTGGGGTAAACTCCTGTTTGGACACACGGGAGAGCTCGGAAGGGAAGGAGCACTGTTTTACTTTTTCAACGCAGAATTGGCTGGAATTGAGATCGGACGCCATGTCGCGTTTGGAGAGCCCCTGATGTGTCTAAACAGTGGAAAACCCCAAATTATAACTGAAACCCTAATCCAAACACACCCCTAACCCTAATTCCAACGGTAACCCTAACCACACCTCTAACCCAGACACACCCCTAACCCTAATCCCAACCCTATTCCCAACCGCAAATGTAATCCAAACCCTAACCCTAACTTTAGCCCCAACCTAACTGTAGCCTTAACCCTAGCCCTAACCCTAGCCTTAACCCTAGCCCTAACCCTAGCCCTAACCGTAGCCCTAACCCTAGCCCTAACCCTAGCCCTAGCCCTAGCCCTAACCCTAGCCCTAACCCTAGCCCTAACCCTAGCAATAGCCCTAACCCGAGCCCTAACCCTAGCCCTAACCCTAACCCTAGCCCTAACCCTAGCCCTAACCCTAACCCTAGCCCTAGCCCTAGCCCTAGCCCTAACCCTAGCCCTAACCCTAGCCCTAACCCTAGCCCTAGCCCTAGCCCTAACCCTAGCCCTAACCCTAGCCCTAACCCTAGCCCTAGCCCTAGCCCTAACCCGAGCCCTAACCCTAGCCCTAACCCTAACCCTAGCCCTAACCCTAGCCCTAACCCTAACCCTAGCCCTAGCCCTAACCCTAACCCTAGCCCTAACCCTAATGGGAAAATGGAAATAAATACATTTTTTTAATTTTTTTTTATTTTTCCCTAACTAAGTGGGTGATGAAGGGGGATTTGATTTACTTTTATAGTGGGTTTTTTTAGCGGATTTTTATGATTGGCAGCCGTCACACACTGAAAGACGCTTTTTATTGCAAAAAATATTTTTTGCGTTACCACATTTTGAGAGCTATAATTTTTCCATATTTGAGTCCACAGAATCATGTGAGGTCTTGTTTTTTGCGGGACGAGTTGACGTTTTTATTGGTAACATTTTCGGGCATGTGACATTTTTTGATCGCCTTTTATTCCGATTTTTGTGAGGCAGAATTACCAAAAACCAGCTATTCATGAATTTCTTTTGAGGGAGGCGTTTATACCGTTCCACGTTTGGTAAAATTGATAAAGCAGTTTTATTCTTCGGGTCAGTACGATTACAGCGACACCTCATTTATATCATTTTTTTAATGTTTTGGCGCTTTTATACGATAAAAACTATTTTATAGAAAAAATAATTATTTTTGCATCGCTTTATTCTGAGGAATATAACTTTTTTATTTTTTTGCTGATGTTGCTGTAAGGCAGCTCGTTTTTTGCGGGACAAGGTGACGCTTTCAGCGGTACCATGGTTATTTATATCTGTCTTTTTGATCGCGTGTTATTCCACTTTTTGTTCGGCGGTATGATAATAAAGCATTGTTTTTTGTCTCGTTTTTTTTTTTTTTCTTATGGTGTTTACTGAAGGGGTTAACTAGTGGGACAGTTTTATAGGTCGGGTCGTTACGGACGTGGCGATACTAAATATGTGTACTTTTATTGTTTGTTTTTTTATTTAGATAAAGAAATGCATTTATGGGAATAATATTTATTTATTTTTTTCATTATTTAGGATTTTTTTTTTTTTTTTTTTTACACACTTGTAAAAAATTTTTTTTACTTTTTTACTTTGTCCCGGGGGGGGGGGACAATTCAGATCGGTGATCTGCCAGTTTGCACAGCACTCTGTCAGATCACCGATCTGTCTGAGAGCAGTGCAGCGTTAGTTTGGTAAGCCACCTCCCTCCCTGCAGGACCCGGATCCGTGGCCATCTTGGATCTGGGACTTTCTGCAGGGAGGAAGGTAGGAGACCCCCGGAGCAACGCGATCACATCACGTTGCTGCGGGGGTCTCAGGGAAGCCCGCAGGGAGCCCCCTCCCTACGCGATGCTTCCCTGCACCGCCGGCACATCGCGATCATGTTTGATCGCGGTGTGCCGGGGGTTAATGTGCCGGGGGCGGTCCGTGACCGCTCCTGGCACATAGTGCCGGATATCAGCTGCGATAAGCAGCTGACACCCGGCCGCGATCGACCGCGCTCCCCCCGTGAGCGCGGCCGATCGCCTATGACGTACTATTCCGTCCTTGGGAAGTAAAGCCCACCCCACATGGACGGAATAGTACGTCTAATGGCAGAAAGGGGTTAAAAAAGGTCAGCTTGACCAATAGATCACATGATTTATACACTGTATGATTAAGCTCTTTACCCCCAAGGATGGTTTGCACATTAATGAACAGGCTAATTTTTACAATTCTGACCACTATCCCTTTATGAGGTTATAAATCTGGAATGCTTCAACCGATTCCGGTGATTCTGACAATGTTTTCTCGTGACATATTGTACTTCATGATAGTGGTAACATTTTTTTTATATTATTTGTGTTTATTTGTGAAAAAAACGGAAATTCGGCGAAAATTTTGAAAATTCACAATTTTCCAAATTTGAATTTTTATGCCCTTAAATCACAGAGATATGTCACACAAAATACTTAATAAGTAACATTTCCCACATGTCTACTTTACATCAACACAATTTTGGAACCAAAATTTTTTTTGTTAGGGAGTTAGGGTACGTTCACATTCGCGTCTTTGGACGCAGCGTCGTCGCCGCAAAACAACGCATGCGTCATGCATCCCTACCTTTAACATTGGGGACGCATAGGCATGCGTTTTGGTGCGTTTCGCGACGCATGCGTCGTTTCGACGCACCTGGCAGGGCGCGGCAAACGCAACATGTTGCATTTTTTCTGCATCCAAAATTTGTACAAAAAAACGCATGCGTCGCACTTCCGTTGCATTTGCGTCATCGATGCGTCAAAAACCCCATTGAAGTGTATTGGCAACGCAGAAGACGCAAGTACTTGCGTTGTTGTGCGTTGTACGACGCATGCGTTCTTTACTTAAAAAATAGAGACACTGAAAAGACCCTATATATAAAAAAAAGTTTGAACGCATGTGTCAAAAATGCCTGCGTTTTACATGCGTCTTTCGTGCGTTGTGCGTTGAGTCCATGACGCTGCGCCCAAAGACGCGAATGTGAACGTAGCCTTAGGCTGGTTTCACATTTGCATTTTTTGCTGCTGCGCTTTAGCGCAAAAAAAGCATGCGCTTTTTTCTATACTTAACATTAAAAACGCATGCGTTTTTTGCATGCGTTTTGCTGTGTTTTGCCGATGCATGCATCATTTCTATGCTTGCGTTTTGTTGCGGAAATGCAACCTGTAGTAATTTCTAGCGGCTTTTTTTGCTGCAAAAAAAGCATGCGTTTTTTTGCCGCAAAAAAACGCATTACTGTCTATGTAAACACATGCGTTTTTATGCACATGCGTTTGCATGCATTTTTAAACGCATGCATTTCAATAGAAAAACACAAGAATACACACTGATAAGCCACCCCCCAACCCTAACCCTAACCCTAGGGATCCTAACCCTAACCCTAACCCTAGGGTTAGGGTTAGGATCCCTAGTAACCCTAATGATCCTAACCCTAACCCTAACCCTAGGGATCCAAACCCTAACCCTAACCCAAAGGGTTTTGATCCTAACCCTAACCCTAAGGGTTAGGGTTAGGATCCCTAGGGTTAGGGTTAGGGTTAGGATCCCTAGGGTTAGGGTTAGGGTTAGGATCCCTAGGGTTAGGGTTAGGGTTAGGATCCCTAGGGTTAGGGTTAGGATTAGGATCCCTAGGGTTAGGGTTAGGGATAGGGTTAGGATCCCTAGGACACAAAAGAGAATGGTAAAACCAAAAACACTCAGTTTGAAAAAATGTTTGCAGTAATCCGCAAGTGCTAGTAAAAGATGTAAATAACAGGGTATTTGGTTGATACGTTTTTTGCAAAAAATGTATACTAAGCTGCTCTACCAATCTTCACGGTATACCCATATCAGAGCAGTCCTAACTAATGTATGCAATCCCTATCTGATGTATTTAAAAACCTGATCATCTGTATATTACCTGTGTGAACAGGGTTCAGAGAGGAAAAATCCATGTGTGCATACAGGGCAGAACAGCTTTTGTGCAGCTAGCCCAAGAGGAGTGGTGGAACTCCCCAGTCTTGTAGACACAAGAGAACAATCATGGAAACAGGAACACATGGGCTACTTGCACAGTGAACAAGTCTGTAAGAACATGTTCACACACCACCAAGAAACCTGAAGACACAAAAGAGAATGGTAAAACCAAAAACACTCAGTTTGAAAAAATGTTTGCAGTAATCCGCAAGTGCTAGTAAAAGATGTAAATAACAGGGTATTTGGTTGATACGTTTTTTGCAAAAAATGTATACTAAGCTGCTCTACCAATCTTCACGGTATACCCATATCAGAGCAGTCCTAACTAATGTATGCAATCCCTATCTGATGTATTTAAAAACCTGATCATCTGTATATTACCTGTTAGGGTTAGGGTTAGGATTCCAAGGGTTAGGGTTAGGGGTTCCCTGGGGTTTTACTGGCATGAGCACAGTTGCAGAAGGTATGGGATATTGTTGTTTTTTATTTTACCTTTTTTACAGAGCGAGGGTCTTCAGGTGGATTACCAGTCTAATAAACTATTCCAACAACCTGTGTTTTTATTTCATTAAAAGACTTTGTAATAATGTGTGTGTGTGTGTGTTTTAACCATTTCAGACAATTGGATTAATAATGGATAGGTGTCATAATTGACGCCTCTCCATTATTAATCTGACATAATGTCACCTTACAATAGCAAGGTGACATTAACCCTTCATTACCCCATATCCCACCGCTACACGGGAATGGGAAGAGAGTGGCCAAGTGCCAGAATAGGCATTTAAATTAATAGATGGAGTGCCCAAACTTTGCACATACACACTACTAACATTAGTATTGTGGAATATGCAAAAAAAAGGGGATATGAGATGGTATACTATATGTAAACCATGTCTCATATCATGTCGGGTTTGGGAAGGAGATAGCAAAAGCCGGCAATTGAATTACTGGCTTTTAAGCTATCTAGCGCTGTATGATATATTAATATAGATTTATATGTGTCTCACTGACATATATATATATATATATATATATATATATATATATATAGACAGTATTTATGTTTTTAAGATTCTTTGAGAACATGGATCCATTTTGTGTCCGTATGTCGGTTTTGCAAGCCTGTGAGAAAATCTTGCAGTATGGATGCCATACAGATTACATACGGAGGATGCCATGCGCAAAGTACACTGACACACCCTGCCTATAGATGAGATACGGCCCACTATTTTGGGGACTTTTCTGCGTATTACGGACGTAAATTACAGACCGTATTTTTATACGCTGAGTGTGACGCCGGCCTTACACATATTTTCCCCTATATCCATTATTCTCATTTTATGTATCAACCTTTTGTGTGGCACCGTATCAAAAGCTTTTGAAAACTCCATATACACTACGTCCTCTGGGTTCCCTTGGTCCAGTCTGGAACTTACCTCTTCATAGAAGCTGATCAGATTAGTCTGACATGAACGGTCCCTAGTAAACCCGTGCTGATACTGGGTCATGAGGTTATTCCTCTTCAGATACTCCAGTATAACATCCCTTAGAATGCCCTTCAGGATTTTACCCACAGTAGAGGTTAAGCTTACTGGCCTATAATTACTGAGTTCAGTTTTTGTCCCATTTTTGAATATTGGCACCACATTTGCTATATGCCAGTCCTGTGGTACAGACAATGTTATTATGGAGTCTTTAAAGATTAAAAATAATGGTCTATCAATGACTGTACTTAGTTCCTGCAGTACTCGGGGGTGTATCCCATCCGGGCCCGGAGATTTGTCAATTTTAGTGTGTATCTGTGGTGGAAGAATTGTAGCTTCGCAGGCATAAGTTTCATAGTTCTGTCTGCTAGCCTTGTTCCACTCTTTTTTTTATTTTAAAAATTCTCCAACCCCCCCAAAAAATTATAAAGTCTGTTATGTCAGGCTGAAGCCTTGTGTATCTGTGGTGGAAAAATTGTAGCTTCGCAGGCATGCGTTTCATAGTTCTGTCTGCTAGCCTTGCTCCACTCTTTAAGCAAAAAAAAGTCTCTAAAACCAAAAAAAAAAAATTATACAGTCTGTCATGTCAGGCTGAGGCCTGTTGTATCTGTGGTGGAAAAATCGTAGCTTTGGAGGCATACTGATCAGATATAATTTTTTTCCAAATAAATACATTTGTGTTGAGCTTTTGAAATAGTTCACTAGTTCATTTAAAATGGGCAAGGCAAGGGGCAAGGGACGGGGAAGTGGACGTGATGCTGATGGTGCATGCAGAGGACAAGGCCATGGCCAAGGTGAAAGTGGGCCACAATAAAGACCCACATCTTCTAGCTCAACCTTCCTCTCCCAGTTTCTAGGGGATCGCAGCACACCACTATTGAAGCCAGAGCAGTGTGAAATGGGTGTTGGTTGGATAGCGGATAATGCTTCCAGTCACTTAGCCACCAGCACCACCACCATGTGTTCCACACGGTCAAGTCTGAGTAGCCATGAGTGTGGACCGGATATTCCACACCCTGATCCTCCTTCCTCCCACCATGCCAAGTGCCCTGAGACAACTGATCCCACACTTGGACACTCCAAAGAGCTGTTCAGTTTTCCCTTTCAAGATTCCAGACTCTCGGCCAGTCAACTTGAAATGGGGCCAGATGAGTTTGCATGTAGAAATGCCCAAAGCTTTGACTAGCCACGGTCACACAAAGGCGATGGTGGGAAAGGGTCAAAAGAGGTGGACGATGATGAGACACAATTGCCAAAAAGTCAGGAGAAGGAGCAGGGTGCAGATATGGAAGATGAGGTGGTGGATGACATAGTGACTAACCCAACCTGGCAGGAGGAGATGCAGAGCGAGGATATCAGCACACAATGGGAAGGAGGCATATCGCCCCAACAGGCAGGAAGAAGCAGTGTGGTAGCCATAGACAGAAGGCATGCATCCGTTCCCCATAACACCAACATGAGGAAGTTGCCTTTCCAAACGTTAGATCTTCTCGAGTCTGGTAATTTTTTAAAGACTCTGCCGATAATCAGAAACAGGCCATTTGCAGCACCTGCCATGCTCGCATCAGCAGGGGTAGCAAAACTACCAGCCTGACCACCACCAGCATGATCAGGCACATGGCAGCAAAGCACCTGACTTAGTGGGCTGAACCACATGCTCCAGGAACACTGTCTGCAGGTGACACCACTGTTTCTTCCACTGTTTTGCATAGAAGCCAATCCCCAGTCCACGGTGCATGTGAAGATGCCTCTAGCCCTACACCTGTTGTTGCCCACAGTCAATCAGCACCATCATCAAGCCCGTCCACGTCTATGTCCCAGCACAGCCTTCAGTTGTCTATACCCCAGTCATTGGAACGCAAGCGGAAACACCCAGCCAAAGCCCCACAGGCCACAGTACTAAATTCTAACATTTCTCTTCTGCTAGCGCTCAAAATGTTGCCTTTTAGGCTCGTTGAGACAGAAGCTTTCCGCAACCTGATGGCGGCAGCTGTCACAAGGTACTCGGTCCCCAGTCGCCACTATTTCTCCCGGTGTGCCATACCGGCATTACACCAGCATGTGTCCCACAACATTACCTGTGCCCTCAACAATACTGTTACTTAGAAAGTCCACCTAACCATGGACATATGGACAAGTGCTTGTGGGCAGGGATGGTACATCTCACTGAGGGCACACTGGGTTAACATAGTGGAAGTTGGGAACCAGTCAGACCTTCGGATGGAACACATCCTCCCCATGCCAACGATTGAGGGCCCTACGTCAATCAGGGTTGCCCCTACAGTCTACAGCTCCTGCACCTCCTCCTCCTCTTCAGCCTCCATCTCTAAAATCAACACATCAGTCAAAAGCTGGAAGCACTGCAGCACTGCCTCAGCCAAGTGGCAACAGGCTGTGCTGAAGCTAATCTGCATAGGTGACAAACCGCATAATGCAGAAGAGTTGTGGACAGAGTTGAAAGAGCAGTCAGATATTTGGATGACAAGGCATGGTCATGTTTGACAATAGCTGGAACCTGGTGGTGGCTCTGAGGCAACGTGAGCTCACACACGTACCTTGCTTGTCCCATGTGCTTAACCTCGTGATTCAACATTTTCTGAAAAGCTACCCGGAGCTGCTGGATCTGCTAGTGAAAGTATGCCATCTGTCTGCCCATTTTAGAAAGTCAGCTACAGCTTCAGCTGCCCTTGCTGTGCTTCTGCAGTGTTTGCAGCTTCCGGCTCACCGACTGGTGTGCGATATTAACACGTGTTGGAACTCTACGCAACATATGTTGGAAAGGATTTGTGAGCAGAAGAGGGCAATTGTTGACTATCAACTTCATCAAGGCTGTCAATATTCAGTTCAGACTCCACACATAAGACCTCAGTAGTGTACATGGATGTCAGACATATGTACCATCCTACAAAACTTTGAGGACTGCACCAAGATGGTGAGCGGCGATGACGCCATAATTAGCATTAACATCCTGCTTCTCAGCATTCTGGAAATCTCTCTGCTCACAATTAAAGTGGATGCATTGTAGGCAGAGAATGACGACATGGAACAAGGATCCATACAGGGAGATTACACTCATCCCAGCCTCATGTCTTCCCAATGTGGATTGGTAGGCAAAAAGGAGGAAGAGGAAGAACAGGAGCTACTTTCATGTGCTATAGACGGTAATACAAGCGCAGCGGGGATGGCCTGAGGACAAGGAGGAGGAGGATGAGGAGGAGGAGAGCATGGTCAGTCATCCTGTTGGTGAGGACACGGAAGTCTTGCCTGTTAGCAGTCTGACATGGCTGACTTTATGTTGCACTGCGTTTCACGTGACCCTCGCATTATAAAAATTATTGGTTACACTCATTACTGGTTGGTGACACTTCTAGACCAACGCTACAATGAGAACTTTCAATCTCTTCTGCCAGAGGCAGAAAGGTATACTAAAATGTTGCAGTACCAGAGGGCCCTTGTAGTGGAATTACTTAGAAAATTCCCATGTGCGAACGCTGGCAGCAGACGTCAAAGTTTGTTGTACAAACAAGAAGTCCAAGCGAGAGAGACAGAAGTACAATCCAGCTCAGGCAGGGGAATAATGGCAAAGTTCTGGGATTGTTTTCTCAGACCCTCCCATCGTGTCTGGCACAAAGGCAGGGGGTCTGTCACAAGAAGTGCAATGTTTGGGAAGATGTTGAGGGAGTACCTTGCAGATCGTACAAACGTCCTCCGTGATTCCTCTGTGCCTTTTAATTATTGGGTATCCAAGCTGGACACGTGGCATGAACTGGCTCTCTACGCCTTGGAGGTCCTGGCCTGCCCTGCTACTAGTGATCTGTCAGAGCAGGTTTTTAGTGCCGCTGGTGGAATTATAACAGATAAGCGCATCAGCCTGTCAACTGAAAATGCTGACAGGCTGACTCTTGTAAAAATGAACAAGGGCTGGATTGGGCAAGGTTTCTGTACACCATCAAGTGAAAACAGCGAAACATAAACTGTAATACATTGTTTTTTTGAGGAAATGTATTGTCATGCACCTCTTCCCAACCACATATGGCTATCCGCTTCCTGATTTCGTCTGTTTGGTGTTATCCTCCTCCTTATTCTCATCCTCATCATCCACAACCAGTACAACACCAGGGTGAACATATACTGTGATGCAAAAGTCACTCAATTTTTGTGCAAGGGTGTTTTTCAAATGCCCGTTACTAATTAGAAACCAAAATAAACTCCCGTAGGGGGAACTGTTATCAAAATGAGACGTATGTATATTTTTTCCCATTTATTCATATATATTCCAGTTTTAATATCTGTGCACCGTGCTTTTATGACCCAGTGTATACCTCTACAATATGAAAATATTGAAATACTATTATAGATTTTTTTTATATCCCTGTCTCTGAGCTGTTACTAGGGACAAACATATCTCTTTGGACACAATCTGGCATCATATACAGTAGTTCATGAACTTCCCAACCTGCCACTCCCTCTGTTCTGGTGGTAAGTGGATGTGAATGGCCAAGTCTTTCATGTCATTGAAGTAGTTTATCATTCTGTCGGTCAGACCTGTTAGGTTACAGAACTCTGGCACCAGTATGATGGCTCCATCTGTGGCTCTCGGCTACGGCCTTCGGGGGATGTTCATGATTAGCGGCTGGATCATTTCTTTCACTTGTTCATTGTATTGGTTCTTATAGTAGTTTACAAATCTGATCTAGCTTCCATCTGCCTTCTTGAAGTTAGACGCTGTAGTCATGTTCCAGGCAATCTCGTCTGTAGGGCAAGATTTAGTGTTGGACTTGGTGAGGACGATCTGTCCGATCAGCTCCTTGCAGTAAGCGTCCTGGGACCTCTGAGGGCCACACGAGGAGTAGAGACTGCTCATGATGTCGTGCACTGTCTTGTTCCTGAGGACTTTATGGCTGACATCAATGCTCAACATGACTTGTACTGGAGGATGAAGGTGGAAAACCTCGGGCAGGTGGCGAGTCGGTGGGCTCTGACTTTGGTGGCGTCACTCGGGTTGTAATAGTTGTGTCCTATCTGCTTCATATCCATTATCTTCAGGAGTCTTCAGGAAATTATGTTATATAAATGGAAGCAGGTGGGCGGGTTGGTGGAAGCTTGTTGGTCAGGGTGATTGTTATCGGCATGCTCTCTCCATTTTGAGTTTGGCTCAACACCTCCATGACCTTATTCAATCTTTTTGGTAAAAACAACACTGTTCCATCAAACACCCACGCCTTTTTGATGGTTTCTTCATGCTGGTACAGGAGGCCATACCGCAAATGCTTGGACTCCATGGTGGGGTTGAAGTGAACGTGATACTGGTACATGGCCCGCTGTGGTTGGGACATCAGCTTGATGTGGTTTGTCACAAGAGTAATCTTGGTTCCAGAGGCACCAGCTTTCGATTTTTGGATGTGTTCGATAGTCTGCCGGGTGTTCACCCCAATGTCATGGAAGTCACGCCTACGGCCGCCCAGTTGCCCGATAGACACTTCTGCAAGTCCAGCTGACACCTGCAGAACATCAAGCGATGGTCTCTTTGCTGCCGGCGGACTTCTCTTGGGGCTGCTGTACCTGTCCAGATGGTCTTTGTGGGGCCTGTTCCTGCACACGAGCTCTGCCGCGGGCCCGGGATCTTGCTTGCCAGCTCATCTTTTACTTCGTACACAACCACGCACCAGTGTGTATTGTGCCTAGTTTTTAATGAGGCCTTCATCAATGTTTCCTCATTCTCCACCATTAGATCACCATGGTGAACATGTTGTATGCTGCTACAGCCATTCAATTTTTGGGCAAGGGTGTCTATGATACTACCCATAAATAATTTTTTAAAGCTGTAAACCCCATGGGGAAATGTTTGTCAACTCATGCACTTAGTGTATGGGCATTACAAGTCTAGGAGACCCGCTCCTTCAAATTGGGCCTAGTTTTTAATGAAGCCTTCCTCCACCTCTCATCATTTTCCATCACTAGATCACAAGAGTTCACGTGTTCCCTGCTGCTACTGACAGTCAACTTTTTGGCAAGGGTGTCTGTGATCCTCATTGAATATTTTTTTAAAATTTACCCCCCATTGGGGAAATGTTTGTCAGCCCATACACTTAGTGTATGGGCATTACGAGTCTATGAGACCCGCTCCTTTGTAATGGGACAGTTTTTTTATGAATCCCTCCTCCATGTTTCTTCCAAGGGGGATTGGGGTGCATGCAAATTTGGGTCAAGGTGGCCCTTGCATTCAATGCATAAGGGAACAGTGTGGCAGGACCAACTGAAGAATGTGAAGTGGGTTTTCCTGTGGCCATCCAGTAGCTGGGTTCAAAGGCTTATTGGGGTGCATATGACTTGATATCACGGCAGGCCTTGCAGGTAATACATAAGAAAAGAGTATGGCAGGACCAACTGAGGAATGTGAAGTGGGTTTTCCTGTGGCCATCCAGTACCTGGGTTCAAAGGCTTATTGGAGTGCATATCACTTGATAGCAGGGCAGGCCTTGCAGGTAATACGTAAGAAAACAGTATGGCAGGACCAACTGAAGAATGTGAAGTGGGTTTTCCTGTGGCCATCCAGTACCTTGGTTCAAAGGCTTATTGGAGTGCATATCACTTGATAGCAGGGCAGGTCTTGCAGGTAATACATAAGAAAACAGTATGGCAGGACCAACTGAAGAATGTGAAGTGGGTTTTCCTGTGGCAATCCAGTAACTGGGTTCAATAGCTTATTGGGGTGCATATAAATTGATAGCAAGGCAGGCAATGCATTCAATGCAACATTTTTTCAACAGGAAGCCCTCCTGTTCCTCTCGTGAAAGGGGTATTGGGGTGTGCTGTAATTGTTGGCAGCCCAGCCACTCACTTCATAGGCAATAACAGCATAGGAGACCCACTGTTTAATAATGGCCCTTTAAGAATATTAATGCCACCTGATGCCCCTCTAAAAATAGGCTTTGAGAATTTTAGAGTCCCTCTTTCATAAATGAAACAAGATGTTTGTCCTTATGTGTCACACACCACATGGCCAGCTAGGGTTGTTAAATGTTACAATGACATTTCCCACTGAATGCATTTGTATTGGTTGAAAGCAATTTAAAAGTTGAAAAACTCATCAAAAACGCTGCGTGTGAACATAGCCCAAGTGGTGGAGGAACATTTTGGTCTGGGATTAATTATTTTGCCTTATATACAAGTCATTACCCTGGAAAGGATATACCTTAAAGGGAACCTGTCTCCCCAAAATGGAAGTTGAGCTAAGCCCACCGGCATCAGGGGCTTACCTACAGCATTCTGTAATGCTGTAGATAAGCCCCCGATGTATCCTGAAAGATGAGAAAAAGAGGTTATATTATACTCACCCAGGGGCGGTCCCGCTGCGGTCTGGTCCGATGGGCGTCGCGGTCCAGTACGGGGCCTCCCATCTTCATAGGATGACGTCCTCTTCTTGTCTTCATGCTGTGGCTCCAGCACAGGCGTACTTTGTCTTTTGTGTCTGATCACCGGAGATGATCCATCGCCGCAAGGACGCACCCTAACAGTTCCCATCACCAGATCACACATATAGCCAGCAGCTTTTGTTTTAACCAAAAGATTTTGTAGTCTGGCACCACAACTAGGTAGACTCTTTTGGCCGGGCCCTACTCTAACCTATTAAACATTTGTTAAAATATCCAATACAATTTAGGTAAATTTTTATTTAAATTTCAAATTTTAAAATGACCAATAATATCCAAATCACATATTACCACCACATGGTAACCAATAATACCATATACAAGGAACAAATACCACCACATCATAACCAGACCACATATTACCACCACTTAGTGACCGAATACTACAATACTGATCATTAATAAAAAACCACAATACTAATGCCATTATGCACAGGAGATCTGTACTTAGTATACAATGTCCGTGTACAGGTAATACAGTGATCACCGGTGACATTATACACAGGAGCTCTGTATACAGTGATTACCAGTGACATTATACACAGGAGCTCTGTATATAGTGTATAGTGTACAGGTAATACAGTGATCACCGGTGACATTATACACAGGAGCTCTGTATACAGCATATAGTGTATAGTGTCAGTGTACAGGTAATACAGGGATCACCATTGACATTATACACGAACGCTGTATATAGTATACAGGTAATACAGTGATCACCAGTGACATACACAAGAGCTCTGTATGTAGTATACAGTATATAGTGTAAGTGTACAGGTAACACACTGACTCACCGGTGACGTCTCCAGTTGAAGTCCTTGAAGTCCTTCATCTTTGTGTGACGCCCAGGAGACCGGGATACCCAGCACCGGACCAATGGGGTCTGTCTCTTAAGGGGGATATCACGGGTGGCTTGACCCGGTGCTGTAGCCTCAGGCAATGCACAGTGTAAGGGGTATCGTGAGGGAGCAGGCACTTACTTGATCAACAGCAGGTTCTCCCAGCGGCGATGATCCCGATCCTGGATATTGGCTATTGTCCAAATGAAAGACTGAGGCACTGAAACGTTTAACCAGTTTACTTTAACATAAAGGGATTTACAACCAGTCCTGTCACCGGAGTCTGTATGGGAACTCTGAGTTACTTTGACCCTGCCGGGGTCTTCGCCTCTTATTGTACGCAATTTCTGTGTGGCCCTGCTGCTGTATGTGAACTGGCTGCCGGCCCAATCTGTCCCCTCCGGGTCCTGGTTCGACGGGCAACCCGAGTCCTTTTATCAGCTTACCCCCTCCGGGAGTACCGCTGAACTCTGTGTCTGTTGCTGCGTCCGGCCCTAGTGAAGCTGATATCACCTCACGTTTTTCCGGTTGCTGTATTATATATAATGAATACAGCCACGGATCCGGTATCCGTCTTTGCGCCTGTTCTGGGTAGTGATTAATGCTACCCGGTTCTCACAATGTCCTTTTTCTCTGTCCCTTTTCTCCTCAGGCCGGTGATTTGGGCCTGGAAACCGTCATAGGGCTGTTAGAAATTCAGCTGTATGACCTCTCACTTTCAGCTCCTTAGCCCAACTGCCATTTCTTCTCTCAGACCAGAATGGATCAAGGGGAGTCTCTGGAGCTCCCCCTTCTGGCCGGAGGTGGTAGTGCAGTCTTGCTATTTTAGTATTTGTATTTACTGTCAGTAACTATTTTTGTGGCAAATACCCCTAGGGGTGCCACATTCCCCCTTAGTTAAGAACAGTACTCCGGGACTGTGGGACGATAACATTTTGAAATAACAATTAATATGTACAGAGTCTTAAAAATGAAAAGTTACAAAAACCACTCAAGGAAACAAAAATAGAGTTCTGTAAAAAGTCACTTCAAATAGCGTCCATTAATACAGTCCTATCCTTGAAGGTACTAGGAAAGGCACTGCACTTTGTGTCCAGGAAAGTCTAAAGAAAGTTCAAAAAGAGCAAAAAGCAAAGTTCAAAAAGCAGCCTTTCCGGAGCTTTGATTTAGTGCCTCCGGGCTGATAACAAGTTCAAGAATATGCAAGAAGTTCATACAGACAAGTCTCTGTAGGTACTGGGCTTAAACGTTGCAGAATGATAACAATGACTATAGTTTTATAATTGGTAATCTGCATACCTGGCCAGTAATTGACCCTGGGTACTACGCTGTGATCTACGTAATAGCGGTATCTCTTCATGTGGTGTACTACTGTCTACTGCGGATGTAGTATCTGCCCGCTCTGCTAAAGATAATTCCACGACTATGGAGTTGGCAAGTCCACCGTGAATGGGATTACTCTGATCAGGAATCTGTTCTTCCTGGCCTGGAACCTCCTGTAGTACGGGGTCAGCCTCTTCCTGTCTTGGGACTTCTGGTATTGGGTTCGGTGTTGGGTAAAAGGCCACCATGGGAACCACTACTGCACCATGGTATGTTAGTAGGGTTTTGGGAAAGTCTCCTATACAGGTGTGATACATTTCCTCTTCTTTTTCCTTTACTGGTTGAACCTGTATGGGTTGAATAACTTCTGATTCTGGCTGGACAACTTCTGGCTCTTTCAATGCTTCCGGACACAATTTAAGATTGTCTCTTGACACTAATACAGATGTTAAGCCTCCGTTTTTGCTAATGAGACACATTTTAGGATTATCCATTCTTGTTGGTAAAACTGTGTAGGGTACGGCTTCCCACTGATTGTCTAGTTTATTGGTTCGACGGTTTCTCTTGAGCACTTGATCACCCGGTCTTAATGGGGTCGCTAGAGCATTCTGGTTGAAAGTTCGTTCTTGTCTTTCTCTAGTTTGCTGAAGGCTTCTTTCCACGCTCTCTTGCACTTGGCTATACTGCTTTTGCCGTATGATATCCCAATTGGAGTCTTGAACTTCTGCGTCTGGTTTCAGAATTCCCATTTCTAGATCGATTGGTAATTGGCCGGGTCTTGCACGCATAAGGTAAGCTGGGGTGCAGTTGGTGGAGCTCACCGGGACATGATTATACAGATCCACCAAGTCAGGCAATTTCTCTGGCCATTGATTCCTTTCTGTCTCAGGTAAAGTCTTTAGTAGGTCTATTACAATATGGTTCATCTTCTCGCATAAGCCGTTTGTTTGTGGATGATAGGTCGTCGTCCGGATCTTTTTGCAACCATACATATTACAGAATTCTCTGAAGATCTCTGATTCAAAGGCTGTACCTTGGTCGGTGAGAACCTGTTCCGGATATCCATGGGGTCTACAAAAGTACGTTTGGAGTGCTTTGGCTGCTGTTTTTGCTGTCAGATCTTTTTACGGGTACTACTACCAAAAAGCGTGAATAATGGTCCACGATGGTCAAGGCATAGACATAGCCGGACCGGCTTGGTATTAACTTCACGTGGTCTATGGCTACAAGTTCAAGTGGTTGTTTGGTGATTATGGGCTGCAGTGGTGCTCTTTGGTTCTTTTGATCGTTTCTTCTGAGGTTGCACGGGCCACAATTTCTGCACCACTGTTCGATTGATTTTCTCATCCCGACCCAATAAAATCTTTCTCTTAGAAGTACTTCTAACTTTTTCCAACCGAAGTGACCAGCACCATTATGGTAAGCTTCGAGGACCATCTTGACATCTTGTTTAGGCACGATAATCTGCCAAACCAATTCATGTGTTTTCTGATTGGTGTACCTTCTACAGAGCTTCTCTTGATACAGGAACATTTTGCCTCTCTCTTTCCAGAGTTGATGCGTCTCTTCTGGGGCATCCTCATCGGGATATGCACTTTGGTCAGTTAACAGTTCCTTCACCAACTTCACAGCCGGATTGCTGTCTTGGGTGTCAGCCCATCTATGGTGTGCTAACGGATTAAAATTCACCTCTTGTTGTTTCTGATAGGTACTTGACTGATGATGTTTTGCCTTGGGATGATGGAAGGCTGGTAGTTCAATTTCTTCAAGCTCCCCCGTTTCTTCTTCTACATCTCTCAAGTGTGGCATCCGGGATAGGGCATCAGCATTTCCATTCTTGCGACCTGCTCGATACTTGATCTTGAAGTTGTAATTAGATAACCGGGCTATCCATCGCTGTTCTAACGCACCTAATTTGGCTGTGTCCAGGTGGGTCAACGGATTGTTGTCAGTATAGACAACAAATTCTGCAGCGGCCAGATAGTGTTTGAAACGTTCAGTCACAGCCCAAACTACTGCCAGTAGTTCCAATTTGAAGGAGCTATAATTTTCTGGATTTCTTTCAGTAGGCCGGAGCTTTCTACTTGCAAAGGCGAAGACTTTCTCCCGACCTTCTTGCTTTTGTGACAGCACCGCTCCTAGTCCCACATTACTGGCATCGGTGTAGAGGATGAAAGGTTGGTGGTAATCTGGGTATGCCAGAACCTCTTCTCCGGTTAGTGCCTTCTTTAGTTGTTCAAAGGAGTCTTCCCTTTCGTCGTTCCACTGGAAAGGAGGGTTTCGGCTTGAAGGTTTCTTCGTCTGCCCTACCAAGGCGTCTTGCAAGGGTGCTGCCAACTTGGTAAATCCTTTTATAAATCTGCGATAGTAACCCACCAATCCCAGGAATTGCCTCACTTCTTTTGCGCTGGTAGGTCTTGGCCAATCCCTTATGGCGGTTATTTTCTCGGGATCCGGTGCTACTCCCTCCGAACTCACGATGTGTCCCAGGTACTGTACCTTTGGCTTGAGAAGGTGACATTTGGATGGCTTGATTTTCATGCCATACCTGGATAAGGCTTCGAACACTTCTGCCAAGTCTTTTAAGTGTTGTTCGTAAGTCTTTGAGTAGACGATCACATCATCTAGGTACAGGAGGACGGTCTCGAAGTTCTTGTGTCCGAGGCAGCATTCCATCAGCGGAAGGTACCGGATGCATTGCAGAGTCCGAACGGCATGCGATTAAATTCACTTAGACCCATTGGTGTGGTGAATGCCGTCTTTTCCTTATCTCTCTCAGCCACAGGGACTTGCCAATACCCGCTTGTTAAGTCTAAGGTGGAAAAATAATTAGCAGATTTCAAAGCAGTCAAGGACTCTTCTATCCTAGGCAAGGGGTAGGCGTCTTTATGGGTGATGTTATTAATCTGCCGGTAGTCTACGCACATTCTCATGGTTCCGTCTTTTTTTTTGACAATCACTAGAGGGGCCGCCCAGGGGCTACAGCTGTCTCTTATTACCCCGGCCTGTTTCATCTCCCTCAGCATATCTTTTGCACATTCATAGTGAGCGGGCGGTATGGGTCTATATCTTTCTTTTATTGGGGGATGGTCACCGGTGGGGATTGTGTGTTCTACCCCTTCTATCCGTCCGAAGTCCAATGGGTGTTTACTGAAGACTTGTTCATATTCCATCACTAGCCTATACACCCCTTGTTTTTGATGGGTAGGTGTTGAATTTATGCCCACGTGTAGCTGTTGGCACCAATCCTCCATTTCTCCATCTGAGCCATTGCCTTCCACCTGACAGGTTGGTTCTAAGGGCTCAATGGTTGTGATGGCATTGTTGTCAACAGTATATAGCTTTGCCATTGTAGCATACCTTGGCAAAGTGACCTCTTCCTCTCCACAGTTCAAAAGTCGTACCGGCACTCGTCCCCGATGTACCTCGACTATCCCTCGTGCTGTGAGTATAGTGGGCCTGCTGTCGGTGTACACTGGTTCTATTAAGGCTTGATAATCTCGTCCCTTAGTACCAATGGCTGCTCTACACCATACCAGCATTTCTGTTTTTGGTGGGATTACAATAGACGTTGGATCACTTACCCTCACACTGCCGATTTCTCCACCTGCAACTTCTACCTGTTGCCTTAACATCAATACTTTTATTTCCCTCTGGAGAACTCTCTGCTGGCAAGATTGGGCAGTTTCAGCAATTTGCTGTAAGACAGAAATGACTTCGGAAAAGCAGTTCTCTAACACATTCATTCCTATCAATACAGTTGGTTCACAGTTCCGCCGGTCAACATCAACAACAATTATACCCTGTTTCTTCAATTCTACTTTACCAATCTTTATGGTCATCTCCCTGAATCCTAGTTTCGGTACCAACTTACCATTACTGGCCCATATATCTAGTTCAACATCAGAGGGCCCTTTATCAATATCTGCATCAGCCCAGTACCTCTTATAAAGGATATACGGTATAGATGAAATCTGGGAACCTGTGTCCAGCAAAGCGTTGAGAGGAATTCCGTCCAGCACGATAGGGATAATGGGTCGTCCTCCGATGTACCTGTCGTGCCAGGGTGTTGGGCCTTGAAAGTTCATTCCTGTGAAGCGGCCCACATTCCCAGGGGATTCCCATTTAAATCACAATCTCGTGCAAAGTGGCCTGGCTGCTGGCAACGGCGGCAAATGGGCTGTCCATCCGGTTGGTAGCGGTCGCGGGGTCGTCCTCTCCATGTCGGGTATCTCCGGGGTCTCATCCATGGAACATCTTCTCTACGGTTTGCCAACTCCATCTTGGGTCCTCTCATCTCCTGCATGGTTTTAGCCATTGAAGCAACAACATCAGTTAAAGAGTCAAGCTTTTGTTGAAGAGCCTCATTAGTACTGGGCCCCAGGGGCTTAGCAATGGCCCCGGACATAGCTGATGTCACTGGTACTCCATGTTGTTGAGGAGCCTCTGCCATGAGTTGCGCAGGATCCTGATCCCGAGGTGCCTCTGCCAGCTGGAGACGTATAACGCTCTCCTTTAATTGGGCAAATGTCAATTCAGGGTTCTTAAAAACAAGCATGCTCACATGCCCCCGGTGAGAAGGGGTGTAGAGTCCCTCAATAAATTGATCTCTTAGCAGTTTATCCGCTCCGGTGTTAAAAATGGGTTCAGCCAGTGTAAGTGATTTAAGGGCTTCCTGCAGGTTTAAGGCAAAGTCTCTCACGCCCTCATTAACTTTTTGTTTGCAATTAAAGAATCGTACTTTAGCTTTGCTGCTGGCAGTGGTTTCAAATGTAGCTTTTAATCCAGCAAATATGCGTTCAACAGTGCCTTTTAGATCAGCTGCCCATGCTGTGACTTCTCGCTTAGCATGGCCACTTAACTGCATCATCAGGAGACTAACACGCTGAACTTCACCCACGGGGAACATGTTAAAATGGGCCAGCATCTTTTCTCTGAAATCGTCAAGGGTATTAGGCTCACCTTCATACCTTGGAAGCCACGGGCCACCCGGGGTATATGGCATCAGCACCGGCATGATGGGCGCCACTCCTTGCACCGCTGCGCTACCGGACTCTCTATCGACACTCTGTCTTTCAGCTGCATTAGCGTCGCCGGGTGCTGCGGCGTCTCCGTGCTGCGACATACTGTGCCCCCTTAGTTAATCCGGACCCTTCCGGTCCTCTGCTTCCGTCGGGATAGTGTAGATTCGTTCCGCTGTGCAGCAGGATTGGTTTTCCCCTTGCTCTGACGTCAGAGCGCTCAGCTTGGTGCCGCTCACAATGACACGCCCCCTGCTGCTCCCGCCCGCCACGCGCTCTGTAATGGCGGATTCTGAAGTTTTTCAGTCAGACTGGGGCTCAGGTAATGGCGTAGCTCAATTAACAGTCTCGTGCCTAATGGTTATGAGGTGATTACCTCAGGGGATGGCGGCAATCTTTACTCCATTATAACCAATGGGGAAAAGTCACTTTCAATAGTTTTTAATGGGAAATGGAATTTTCTTTAATAAAGTCAATTTTCAAGATTTTTCATCCAAGTTTTCACAGTTTTGGGCTCCAATCACGGCACACAATACCTGGTATACGGGCTGGCTGAATCCTGTTCGTGATGCCAATTGTGACGCCCAGGAGACCGGGATACCCAGCACCGGACCAATGGGGTCTGTCTCTTAAGGGGGATGTCACGGGTGGCTTGACCTGGTGCTGTAGCCTCAGGCAATGCACAGTGTAAGGGGTATCGTGAGGGAGCAGGCACTTACTTGATCAACAGCAGGTTCTCCCAGCGGCGATGATCCCGATCCTGGATATTGGCTATTGTCCAAATGAAAAACTGAGGCACTGAAACGTTTAACCAGTTTACTTTAACATAAAGGGATTTACAACCAGTCCTGTCACCGGAGTCTGTATGGGAACTCTGAGTTACTTTGACCCTGCCGGGGTCTTCGCCTCTTATTGTACGCAATTTCTGTGTGGCCCTGCTGCTGTATGTGAACTGGCTGCCGGCCCAATCTGTCCCCTCCGGGTCCTGGTTCGACGGGCAACCCGAGTCCTTTTATCAGCTTACCCCCTCCGGGAGTACCGCTGAACTCTGTGTCTGTTGCTGCGTCCGGCCCTAGTGAAGCTGATATCACCTCACGTTTTTCCGGTTGCTGTATTATATATAATGAATACAGCCACGGATCCGGTATCAGTCTTTGCGCCTGTTCTGGGTAGGGATTAATGCTACCCGGTTCTCACAATGTCCTTTTTCTCTGTCCCTCTTCTCCTCAGGCCGGTGATTTGGGCCTGGAAACCGTCATAGGGCTGTTAGAAATTCAGCTGTATGACCTCTCACTTTCAGCTCCTTAGCCCAACTGCCATTTCTTCTCTCAGACCAGAATGGATCAAGGGGAGTCTCTGGAGCTCCCCCTTCTGGCCGGAGGTGGTAGTGCAGTCTTGCTATTTTAGTATTTGTATTTACTGTCAGTAACTATTTTTGTGGCAAATACCCCTAGGGGTGCCACATTTGCTTTTCTTCAACCAGTTCAGACCACCATCACTTCTTCTAGTCAGGACTCGACTCGGCAGAAAATAACAGTTATCTAGAGCAGAGGTCCCCAACTCCAGTCCTCAAGGCCAACCAACAGGTCATGTTTTCAGGATTTCCTTTGCATTGCACAGGTGATGCAATTATTACCTGGGCAAGACTAAGGAAATCCTGAAAACATGACATGTTGGTGGGCCTTGAGGACTGGAGTTGGGGACCCCTGATCTAGAGCACATTCCCCAATTTTTCCCCAACCTCTACACTACGCCAGATGAAGAAAAAAGCGACTGTGTTGCCCTGCACAGCAACAGGACCTCTCCTCCCCCACACTGAAGACAGTATCCTCAAAAATAATATCCTTTAATTAGCCCTATAGTAGTAATATCCCACATTCTGGACCCCATGTGTCCTCCCATTCTAGACCCCATGTGTCCACCCATTCTGCCTCATGTCTCTACATATTGCCCCCATAGTCATCCATAATAGTATAATGCATCCCATAGTCATATATAGTAGTATAATGCAGCCCCAGAGTGGTATAATGCAGCCTCATAGCGGTATAATGCAACCCAATAGCGGTATAATGGACCCCCATAGTGGTATAATGCACCCCCATAGTGTATAATATGCCCCATACAGTTGTTTTACAAAAAAATTAAAATGTTTCTCCTTATCTGGCAGGGATCCAACAGTCTCCTCCACTTGCTGAATCTGAGGCGTGGACCTTCGTTCCAGCATATTACAGTGATGTCATACACTGGCGACTAGCCCGCTGACATCAGCTGCTAGCCTGTGATTGGCTGGCGGCTGTTAACGGTTGCCATGCAGGAGGAATCTCCCACACGGCAACAAATTTTAACTGCCCCTGCGTCTGAGGATGAATGGGCAGTTACAGAGCTGGGAGAATCCTGCAGGTGGGGCCCGGTGAGCAGAGGAGAGGGGGCCCGCTGTGGTCAGTGGGTTTGGGTAGAAGGATACTTTTATTATAACGTCTTCAGGAATATTAGGACTAATTAAGATATAGAAAAGAATTGTCCAGCTGAAGAAAGTGTAAGACCGGGGTCCCACGAGTGATGATCTCATGTGAGAGAATTGGCTCAATTATTCTACTGACACTCAGCTCAAACTCTCATCCGAGTATTATCTGATTCTCTTGCATGAGATAATCAGAGCACATTGAGAAGAGAGAGAAATTAATTTTTCCATCTTCTCCATTGTCTGAGGGAATGGAGGTCGGACTGCACTCAGATGACTGCTGAGTGCAGCCTGATTTTTCACACGCATCCATAGATTTCAGTTGGTGTGTGTGATCCGAGACACTCACAGCATGCTGCAGATTATTTTTGCACAGACCAATTCGGTATGTAGAAAAAAATCACAGATGTGCGCTGCCCCATAGTATATACATCACATAGCACTCAGCCGTATTATAGGCCAGTGTGAGCGATGACTAAGGGTATGTTTCCACTTTCAGTAAACGCTGTGCAGCGTCCAGATGTTAAAGCATAGTGGAGGGGATTTCAAGAAATCCCATCTCCACTATGTGTGCACAGATGCCCGTGGCTTCCCTGCATATATGGACATGTGGCACGTCTTTCCAGACCGCAGCATGTCTATTTAACTTGCGGAGACACTCAACCTCTGCAAGATAAATATCACAGTCTAATGTATAGGGTACAGTGATTCCGCACGGTTCAATGAAGACATCTGGAATCACCAGCGCTTTGGGCAGAGCGGACATGTGCTGCGTCCAAAGTGCTACCTACTACTGACCGTGGGAACATACCCTAAGAGCCTTTATTCCCCCTGCAATATACAGTGCATGTGATATGTATAATATATATACTGTATATAGTGTGTGATGATGTGACATATGACATGTCTGGGAGGTGAGCCTATTCTTCAGCTATAAAGCCTGATGAGCAGCGTCCTGCTGACCACCTGCAGAGAAGGATGAGGCTGATGTGTCCCATCTGTCCCCGGACAGGATTCAACAGCTCAATTCTGAAGACTAAAGTTTTTCAGAGCAGTTTGGGGAGTAAATGCCACCTGTGGGAATTTTCACAGAGGGCTGCTGTGTCCTGTGAAAGGCAGATTGGGGTCAGCAGCCTTAGGCTGCCGTCACACTAGCAGTATTTGGTCAGTATTTTACATCAGTATTTGCAAGCCAAAACCAGGAGTGGGTGATAAATACAGAAGTGGTGCATATGTTTCTATTATACTTTTCCTCTGATTCTTCCACTCCTGGTTTTGGCTTACAAATACTGAGGTAAAATACTGACCAAATACTGCTAGTGTGATGGCAGCCTTATGCTTCTCTGCAGGAGGTGAGGGGGAGGGATCACCAGCACAGACCACGCTCTGCTCTTTTCTGGATCTACAGCTGATACAGACTGGCGTCAGGACATAGCAGAGTCCTCAGTGAGCGGCTGCTGTGCTGATAGTATGGCACACCGGCCGGCCGGCTCACTGATGATGCGTCTGCTGCATGGACTGGACTGCATCCCGTCATCACACCGTTCATACACTTCACCAGCACATGCTCAGACACTCACCGGGGCTGCGCTGCTCACTGACTGACTGGGGAGAGAATGCTCTACTGAGCCCACGCTCAGTAGAGATTGGACGGTGGGGTGGAGTCCTGCCCGCCTGTGGCTCAGCACTGGCTGCCTCAGCCCAGCAGTCTGTCACAGTGACGCTCCTCCTCCTGCTCCCTCCTCACATCGCTGAGCTTATGAAATCTGATGCCGGGCCCCCCAGATCAGGGGCCCCATACACCAGTAAGGGTGATAATGCCCTGATGGCAGCCCTGGACATGTCTGTGCTCCTCACACCTTGCCCCATTTTTCAATCTTATCCTGCCTCTGTCTTCATCTTTGATGCTATTCAAATGTTCTATGAACTGCAATCTGTTCAATGCTCTCCGCTGTGAACTGTCCTGCTCCCTCCTCCTCCCCTTTCTCTCACCTGGCTTCATTTCATGGACACTTAAATGGTATAAGTTGAATGTACAGTAGCTGGTCAGATATGACCTTGGTCAGATGTGACATCTTTTAAGTGTAACATCAGAAATATGCCAGAAATAGTCCAGAAATCGGTCAGAAGGTAAGACTAATCACTGTCTGCTAATTTTTCTTAGCTTTTTTATCTTACTCTGCTTGTTAACCATGCTCACATTTGCCCTAACCATTTTTGCTTTACTAATCCTCACTCTCCTTTAATATCCCCAAACCCCTGCACCCTCGAACCAAATAACTATCTCCCCCTCTCTCTTACCCCCTACCTCGCTTCATCTGCAGACCTGCTCCTTAACCTCAGGCATCTCCTACTAAAATATAATATAACAACTGCTGGTGACATATCCCCCAATCCTGCCCCCCGCCTCACACATCCCACTAATCCTCACCCCTTTACTTCTCACACTAAGAGAAACTACTGCACTGCCAAACACTTAAAATATATGCCACTGACCCCCAACCCCCTGCTTCCTCTCTCTGGAACACTTTGGAATGCCCGCTCCATCTGCAACATGCTCCATGTGATCCACAATGTCTTTACTTCCCACAACCTTTCCTTCCTGGCCCTTACTGAGACCTGGCTGATGCCCCCCGACACGGCCTCCCCTGCTGCACTGAGTTATGGTGGCCTCCACTTTACCCACACTCCTCGCTCTGGCAACAGAGATGGCGGAGGAGTGGTTTTCCTTCTTTCCAAAAAGTGCTCCTTCAGTCCTATCCAACCCCCACCTTTTCTTATCCTCCCTTCTTTCGAGGTTCACTCTGTCCACATCTTCTCTCCCTCTAATCTCCAAATGGCGGTCATATATCGACCAACGGGCTCAGCCATTGCATTCATTGACCAATTCGCCACCTGGCTTCTTCACTTTCTCTCTGCTGACATCCCCACCATCATCATGGGTGATTTTAATATCCCTACTAACACCTACCAGCCAGCAGCCTCCAAACTCCTGTCCATTACCTCATCCTTTGGACTTACTCAGTGGTCCTCCACAGCCACCCACACAGACAAACATACACTAGACCTCATCTTCACCCGCCTCTTTTCCCTATCTAACCTCACAACCTCTTCCTTCCCCTTATCTGGCCACCATCTACTCACCTTCTCATCCTTGTCCTCCTCACCAGCCCCCCATGTCCAGCAACTTGCACATCCTCGCAGACACCTTGAACACATAGACATTCACAGACTCTCAGACTCTCTTCTACCTCTGTCCTCCAAATCTTCACTCCACGACATGGACAGCGCCACCGCTTTCTATACCACTACCCTCACATCAGCCATAGACTCAGTCGCCCCTCTCATGCATGGCAAAGTGAGACAAATCAATAGGCAATCCAGGCATAACAATCTCACCAAAAAACTTCAACAAGCATCCAGGGTCCCTGCCTTCAAACAAGCTACACTTGCTTTCAAATTAGCCCTCACCTCTGCTAAATAGACCTATTTCACAAACCTTGTATCTTCATTATTCTACAACCCAAAACAACTGTTCAGCACATTCAACTCTCTCCTCTGCCCACCACTGCCACCTCCAAACCCCTTCATCTCTGCCGAGGACTTTGCCACCTACTTCAAAAATAAGATCGACCAATAAAGGCAAATCTTTACTGTTCCACCAACCAGACCATATACCAGACTTCTGCCCTTCCCTAATAACCTCCCTCTCCAACATCACTGAAGAAGAGCCTCCTTTCACTCACCTCCTTTCCAAATCACACCTCACCACCTGTGAACTTGACCCCATCCCTTCCCACCTGCTCCCCAACCTCACTAACACGCTCATTCCAGCCCTAACCCATCTCTTCAACATATCGCTATCTTCTGGTACCTTTCCCTCTGCCTTCAAACATGCTACCATCACACCCATCCTCACAAAAACTAACTTTGACCCAACTGGTATGCCCAGGTATCGCCCTATATCACTGCTCCCATTAGCTTCCAAACTCCTTGAGCAGCATGTCCATGCTCAACTTTCCACCCACCTCTCATCGTCTACTTGACAACCACCAATATGGCTTCCACCCCCACCACTCCACCGAAACTGCCCTGACCAAAATTACTAATGACTTTCTCACAGCCAAAGCTAACAGACAGTTCTCCTTCCTCCTCCTTCTTGATCTGTCCTCCGCCATCGACTCAGTCGACCACTGCCTACTGCTACAGATTCTTTCTTCCCTTGGCATCAAAGACCTTGCCCTGTCCTGGATTGCCTCATACCTTTCCGACTGCACATTTAGCGTTTCCCACTCCCACACTACCTCCTCATCCCCCCCTCTCTCTTTTGGAGACCCTCAAGGCTCTGTCCAGGGCCCCTACTTTTTTCCGTCTATACCCTTGGCTTAGGACAACTCATAAAGTCCCATGGCTTCCAGTACCACTTGTATGAGGAGGACACTCAGATCTACCTCTCTGGCCCAGATGTCACCTCTCTGCTGTCCAGAATCCCAGAGTGTCTATCAGCCATATCCTCCTTCTTCACCTCTCGCTTCCTAAAACTCAATGTAGACAAAATGGAACTCATCATCTTTCCTCCATCTCATGTACCTCCCTTACCCGACCTATCTATTATGTTAAACGGCATCACGCTCTCTCCCTCACCTGAAATCCGCTGCCTCAGAGTAACTCTTGATTCTGCCCTGTCCTAGAAACCGCACGTCCAAACTCTTGCCACCTCCTGTCGCCTCCAACTCAAAAATATTTCCAAAATTTGTCCCTTCCTCAGCCCTCTATCTACTAAAGCTCGTGTGCATGCCCTCATCACCTCCCACCTCAATTACTGCAACACCCTCCTCTGTGGCCTCCCCGCTACCTCTCTTGAACCACTCCAGTCTGTCCTCAACTCTGCTGCCCAACTAATCCATCTCTCTCCTTGCTATTCCCCTGTTTCTCCCCTCTTCAAATCCCGCCACTGGCTCCCAATTCCCCAACGACTACTAACACTGACCTACAAAGCCATCCACAACTTGTCCCCTCCCTATATCTCTGAACTAGTCTCCCAATATCTTCCCTCATGTAATCTTTGATCCTTCCCCATCCTCTCCATACCTCAACACGACCGATTATCCACCACCCTCGGATCCTTCAGACAGAACCTGAAAACTCATCTCTTCAGGAAAGTTTGCAGCCTGCAGTGCAGTAACCATTCTGCTTCCTCACCACCACCCAAGCTGCCGCCTCACCAATACCAGAGATGCCGCACCCGCGACCTTCTGTCTCTTTCCCATTATCCCATAGAATGTAAGTCCACAAGGTCAGGGTCCTTTCCCCTCTGTACCAGTCTGTCATCGTAAATTTGTTTACTGTAAACAATACCTATAACTTTGTATGTAACCCTTTCTCATGTACAGCACCATGGAATTAATGGTGCTATATAAATAAATAATAATAATAGTAATAATAACACCATAGAAATGATAAGAATAAGGGCTCAGTCACCACAACTGTTTACAAGGAAAACTGTTGCTCATAGAAACCAATCACAGCTCAGCTACTTTTAAACAGCTCTAGTGAAATGAAAGATGCTTAGTAGGGTTGAGCGAAACGGATCGTTCATTTTCAAAAGTCGCCGACTTTTGGCAAAGTCGGGTTTCATGAAACCCGACCCGATCTCTGTGTGGGGTCGGCCATGCGGTACGCGACTTTCGCGCCAAAGTCGCGTTTCGTATGACGCGCTTGGCGCCATTTTTTTCAGCCAATGAAGGAGCGTGGGCAGAGTGATGACATAGGTCTTAGGGGCGTGGACGCCTATCGTCATCTTGTCGCTTGTGCGCTGTAGCGATTTGAAATGTGACTTTGCACTGGGTTTCGTGTTTCGGTCGATCCCCGACTTTTCGCCATAATCGGCCGATTTCACTCGGCTCGACTTTAGAGATAGTCGGGTTTCGCGAAACCTGACTCGACCCTAAAAAAGTAAAAGTCGCTCAACCCTAATGCTTAGTGATTGGTTGGGGCTAAGTGGAGTGGGCTTGACTGATACACACACACATGCTTAGTGATTGGTTGGGGTTAAGTCGAGTGGGCGTGGCTGATACACACAAATGCTTAGTAATTGGCTGGGGCTAATCACACACTCATTTATATATATATATATAGATTTCAAAATAAAGTATTTAATAAGGAGTTAAAAATGAGTTGAACCCTTTCTTTCATGAGATTCGTCATCCTGTTTATTTTCCAAAGGCAGGCTGACGGTGGTTGAAGAGAAATCTAATTCAGGGTAGCATTACTCAGTCCGTAGGCTTAGTTTCTACCATTGTGAGGTGATTGTTTTCTGGGCCAATGGGAGAATATTAATAAACTGTAATATAATTTACACATCAGGGCATCTAATCAGATGACTGTATATGTGCGCTCATACATTCTAAAAATCCTGTGTCCGTACATTGTGTATGTAATGATAACTGGCTGCATAATTTTGGCAGTAAAGCTGCAGATTGTACTGCATAACCACATAGACATTAACAATCATGTTAGTTAATGGCCACATAGTGTTTGTGAGGCAAACTGAGATTTTCATCAAAATCTTGCTTTAGGGTTTAATAAACATGGAGATATTAAAGAAAACGAACGTAGCTTGCCGACATAGCTTTAGTTTGTATAGCACAGCTTCTCATTGCTATTTTATTGGAACGTTCACATTACCCAACAATCGCACAAACGCTAAATGAAAATTCATGGAAAAAATAATTGTTTTGGCGAACATCTGAAATGCCTTTTTTTTGCTAAGCTAGAAAAATTAATTCACTTCATTTTAGATAGCAGTAAAGATTTACTCCCTGTAAGTGATGAAAAAAACATGACAACTAGGTATGATGATATGTATTTTCGTTATCTGGAGAATTTAGAACTTTGTCTAGACTTTTTTTTAACCTTGGTTTAATCAGGTGACACATTCCAAAAGCACAACCTGCATTCCCTTCATAACTATCCAGGCAACATTCCAGCACTCATCATTACCCTGTGGAAATATTAGAAATAAAAATTCACTTATTGCAGTCAGTAGGTGACATACCTTATTGAATACATGTGGAAAGGCATAGTTATGTGCTGCAGTAAAGCATGGTGGTGCACAGCCCTGTGCAGCAAGGACAGTGAAAACCTCCATATGTTTACTAATTGCACAGAATGAAGAATAGCAGATCAAGAATGTCTATGCTTACCCTGTCTGTGATAGAACTACTGGGAACATATCTGACAGCAACCTCTTACACACAATATCGTAGCAAGAGTGCATGATGGCAGAATTGACATTTTGTCTAGTTGTTTGTCTTTCACAATACTGTGATTTCAGCACTCGGGGACAATGAGACATGAATATGTTCCATGTGATTCTATCTCTTTAAGGTTTTTATTTGTGGTCACAAGCAGCTATGATGAAGGACATATAGTAATAATAATAATAAACCAAATGTAGTTTTTATTACCTCTCACATTCACCCTTGTTTATCTCATACATGGCTCGCCTCCATCCTTCCTATAAATGGCATAAAGTGACCACTAGTAGATTGTCAATACTGTGAGTCTTTGTATACGGAGTGGGGATTATACCATGAATGGGCTGAGCTGCATCTACAAAGATTATATGAATGTCTGACCAATCAGTAATTTGTCAGAAGTTTTAAGATGTGTTTTTTTCATTAAAAACATTTGAAAAATGTCAAATAGACAGTTTTGTGAAAAAGTGTTTGCCACCTTCCTGGTTTCCTATTCTTTTGCATGTTTGTCACACTTACATGTGACTTACATGTTTCAGATCACCAAACAAATGCAAATATTAGACAAATTTAACACAAGTAAACACAAAATGCAGTTTTTAAATGAAGGTCTTTATTATAAAGGGAGAAAGAAATCCAAATCTAGAAAACCATGTGTTAGAAAGGGATTTCCCCACCTTAAGACATAAATTAACTGTGGATTATCACGTACTTGGGAAGATGAGTTCAATTTCCCAAGCCACACCCAGGTCTGATCACTTCCACACCTGTTTTCAATTAAGAAATCACTAAAATAGGACGTGACTGACAAAATGAAGTAGGCCAAAAGAACCCCCAAAGCTAGACATCGTGTCAAGATCCAAAGAAATTCTGGAACAAATGAGAAACAAGGTAACTGAGATCTATCAGTCTAGAAAAAGTTATTAAGCCATTTCTAAAGCTTTGCGACTCCAGTGAATGATAGTCAGAGCCATTATCCACAAATGGCAAAAACATGGAACAGAGGTGAACCTTCTCAGGAGTGGCTGGCCTACCAAAATTACCCCAAGAGTGCAGCAATGACTCATCCAGGAAGTCATAAACGAGACCACTACAACATCCAAAGAAATGCAGGCCTCACTTGCCTCAGTCAAGGTCAGTGTTCATGACTCCTCCATAAGAAAGAGACTGGGCAAAAATGGTCTGCATGTTTGTGTTTCAAGACAAAAAGTACTGCTGAGAAATAAGAACATAAAGGCTCATCTCAGTTTTGCCAGAAAACATGTTGATGATCCCCAAGACTTTTGGGAGAATACTCTGTGAACTTGACAAGACAAAAGTTGAACTTTTTGGAAGATAGATGTCCCATTACATCTGGCCTAGAAGTAAGGCTGGGTACACATTAGAGTATCTGTGCATAGCGTATGCCTGCGTACAGATCCACATAGATCCACATGCGTCTTGCATATCTATCTTTAACATTGTGTACGCAGTGACATGCATTTGCATCAGTTTTGGTGTGGATGCGTCAACATGCGTCATTTCGTCGTGCATGCCAAACGCAGCATGTTGCATTTTTTGATCCATCAAATATCCATCAAATATGCGCAGGCATGTGCATGCCGATGAGTGCGTCAAAACAATGCATTACTGTCTATGGGAACGCATTGGTATGCATGGATATGCACATGGATGAATTTGATACGCATGTGTGGCACCCCTAGGGGTATTTGCCACAAAAATAGTTACTGACAGTAAATGCAAATACTAAAATAGCAAGACTGCACTACCACCTCCGGCCAGAAGGGGGAGCTCCAGAGACTCCCCTTGATCCATTCTGGTCTGAGAGAAGAACTGGCAGTTGGGCTAAGGAGCTGAAAGTGAGAGGTCATACAGTTGAATCTCTAACAGCCCTGTGACTGTTACCAGGCCTAAATCACCGGCCTGAGGAGAAGAGGGATAGAGAAAAAGGACATTGTGAGAACCGGGTAGCATTAATCACTACCCAGAACAGGCGCAAAGACGGATACCGGATCCGTGGCTGTATTCATTACTAGTGTTGAGCATTCCGATACCGCAAGTATCGGGTATCGGCCGATACTTGCGGTATCGGAATTCCGATACCGAGATCCGATACTTTTGTGGTATCGGGAATCGGTATCGGATACATAGAGATGTGTAAAATAAAGAATTAAAATAAAAAATATTGATATATTTACCTCTCCGGCGGCCCCTGGTGAGTCCGCGGGTAACCGGCAGGCTTCGTTGTTCAAAATCAGCGCTTTTAGGACCTGAGAAACACGTCCCGGCTTCTGATTGGTCGCGGGCCACCCATGTGACCGCCACGCGACCAATCACAAGCCGCGACGTCACCGCAAGCTATTAGCGCGCTCATTTTTGAAAAATGAGCGCGTTAATGACTTTCAAAGACGTTGCGGCTTGTGATTGGTCGCGGCCACGCGACCAATCACAAGCCGCGACGTCACCGCAAGCTATTAACGCGCTCATTTTTAAAAATGAGCGCGTTAATGGCTTTCAAAGACGAAGCGGGTTGTGATTGGTTGCGGCCGCGACCAATCACAAGCCGCGACGTCACCGCAAGCTATTGACGCGCTCATTTTTAAAAATGAGCGCGTTAATGGCTTTGAAAGACATAGCGGCTTGTGATTGGTCGCGTGGCCGCGACCAATCACAAGCCGCTACGTCTTTGAAAGTCATTAACGCGCTCATTTTTCAAAAATGAGCGCGCTAATAGCTTGCGGTGACGTCGCGGCTTGTGATTGGTCGCGGCCACGCGACCAATCACAAGCCGCTATGTCTTTCAAAGCCATTAACGCGCTCATTTTTAACAATGAGCGCGTCAATAGCTTGCGGTGACGTCGCGGCTTGTGATTGGTCGCGGCCACGCGACCAATCACAAGCCGCTATGTCTTTCAAAGCCATTAACGCGCTCATTTTTAAAAATGAGCGCGTCAATAGCTTGCGGTGACGTCGCGGCTTGTGATTGGTCGCGGCCACGCGACCAATCACAAGCCGCTATGTCTTTCAAAGCCATTAACGCGCTCATTTTTAAAAATGAGCGCGTCAATAGCTTGCGGTGACGTCGCGGCTTGTGATTGGTCGCGGCCGCGACCAATCACAACCCGCTACGTCTTTGAAAGCCATTAACGCGCTCATTTTTAAAAATGAGCGCGCTAATAGCTTGCGGTGACGTCGCGGCTTGTGATTGGTCGCATGGCGGTCACATGGGCGGCCCGCGACCAATCAGAAGCCGGGACGTGTTTCTCAGGTCCTAAAAGCGCTGATTTTGAACAAAGAAGCCTGCCGGTTACCCGCGCTGAGTTCAGGGGCCGCCGGAGAGGTAAATATATCAATATTTTTTATTTTTATTCTTTATTTTACACCTCCCTATGGATCCCAGGGCCTGAAGGAGAGTTTCCTCTCCTTCAGACCCTGGGAACCATGAGAATACCTTCCGATACTTGATGTCCCATTGACTTGTATTGGTATCGGATATCGGTATCGGCGATATCCGATATTTTTCGGGTATCGGCCGATACTATCCGATACCGATACTTTCAAGTATCCGACGGTATCGCTCAACACTATTCATTACATATAATACAGCAACCGGAAAAACGTGAGGTGATATCAGCTTCACTAGGGTCGGACGCAGCAACAGACACAGAGTTCAGCGGTACTCCTGGAGGGGGTAAGCCGATAAAAGGACTCGGGTTGCCCGTCGAACCAGGACCCGGAGGGGACAGATTGGGCCGGCAGCCAGTTCACATACAGCAGCAGGGCCACACAGATATTGCGTACAATAAGAGGCGAAGACCCCGGCAGGGTCAAAGTAACTCAGAGTTCCCATACAGACTCCGGTGACAGGACTGGTTGTAAATCCTTTTTTGTTAAAGTAAACTGGTTAAACGTTTCAGTGCCTCAGTCTTTCATTTGGACAATAGCCATCTATCCAGGATTGGGATCATCACCGCTGGGAGAACCTGCTGCTGATCAAGTAAGTGCCTGTTCCCTCACGATACCCTTTACACTGTGCATTGCCTGAGGCCACAGCACCGGGTCAAGCCACCCGTGACACCCCCCTCAAGAGACAGACCCCATTGGTCCGGTGCTGGGTACCCCGGTCTCTTGGGCGTCACAATTGGCATCACGAACAGGATCTAGCCAGCCCGTATACCGGGTATTGTGTGCCGTGATTGGAGCCCAAAACTGTGAAAACTTGGATGAAAAATCTTGAAAATTGACTTTATTAAAGAAAAATCCATTCTCCATTGAAAACTATTGAAAGTGACTTTTCCCCATTGGTTATAATGGAGTAAAGATGGCCGCCATCCCCTGAGGTAATCACTTCATAACCGTTAGGCACGAGACTGTTAATTGAGCTACGCCATCACCTGAGCCCCAGTCTAACTGAAAAACTTCAGAATCCGCCATTACAGAGCGCGGTGGGTGGGAGCAGCAGGGGGCGTGTCATTGTGGGCGGCACCAAGCTGAGCGCTCTGACATCAGAGCAAGGGGAAAATCGATCCTGCTGCACAGCGGAACGAATCTACACTATCCCGACGGAAGCGGAGGATCGGAAGGGTCTGGATTAACTAAGGGGGCACAGTATGTCGCAGCACGGAGACGCCGCAGCACCCGGCGATGCTAATGCAGCTGAAAGACAGAGTGTCGATAGAGAGTCCGGTAGCGCAGCGGTGCAAGGAGTGGCGCCCATCATGCCGGTGCTGATGCCATATACCCTGGGTGGCCCATGGCTTCCAATGTATGAAGGTGAGCCTAATACCCTTGACGATTTCAGAGAAAAGATGCTGGCCCATTTTGACATGTTCCCTGTGGGTGAAGTTCAGCGTGTTAGTCTCCTGATGATGCAGTTAAGTGGCCATGCTAAGCGAGAAGTCACAGCATGGGCAGCTGATCTAAAAGGCACTGTTGAACGCATATTTGCTGGATTAAAAGCTACATTTGAAACCACTGCCAGCAGCAAAGCTAAAGTACGATTCTTTAATTGCAAACAAAAAGTTAATGAGGGCGTGAGAGACTTTGCCTTAAACCTGCAGGAAGCCCTTAAATCACTTACACTGGCTGAACCCATTTTTAACACCGGAGCGGATAAACTGCTAAGAGATCAATTTATTGAGGGACTCTACACCCCTTCTCACCGGGGGCATGTGAGCATGCTTGTTTTTAAGAACCCTGAATTGACATTTGCCCAATTAAAGGAGAGCGTTATACGTCTCCAGCTGGCAGAGGCACCTCGGGATCAGGATCCTGCGCAACTCATGGCAGAGGCTCCTCAACAACATGGAGTACCAGTGACATCAGCTATGTCCGGGGCCATTGCTAAGCCCCTGGGGCCCAGTACTAATGAGGCTCTTCAACAAAAGCTTGACTCTTTAACTGATGTTGTTGCTTCAATGGCTAAAACCATGCAGGAGATGAGAGGACCCAAGATGGAGTTGTCAAACCGTAGAGAAGGTGTTCCATGGATGAGACCCCGGAGATACCCGACATGGAGAGGACGACCCCACGACCGCTACCAACCGGATGGACAGCCCATTTGCCGCCGTTGCCAGCAGCCAGGCCACTTTGCACGAGATTGTGATTTAAACGGGAATCCCCTGGGAATGCGGGCCGCTTCGCAGGAATGAACTTTCAAGGCCCAACACCCTGGCACGACAGGTACATCGGAGGACGACCCATTATCCCTATCGTGCTGGACGGAATGCCCCTCAACGCTTTGCTGGACACAGGTTCCCAGATTTCATCTATACCGTATATCCTTTATAAGAGGTACTGGGCTGATGCAGATATTGATAAAGGGCCCTCTGATGTTGAACTAGATATATAGGCCAGTAATGGTAAGTTGGTACCGAAAGTAGGATTCAGGGAGATGACCATAAAGATTGGTAAAGTAGAATTGAAGAAACAGGGTATAATTGTTGTTGATGTTGACCGGCGGAACTGTGAACCAACTGTATCGATAGGAATTAATGTGTTAGAGAACTGCTTTTCCGAAGTCATTTCTGTCTTACAGCAAATTGCTGAAACTGCCCAATCCTGCCAGCAGAGAGTTCTCCGGAGGGAAATAAAAGTATTGATGTTAAGGCAACAGGTAGAAGTTGCAGGTGGAGAAATCGGCAGTGTGAGGGTAAGTGATCCAACATCTATTGTAATCCCACCAAAAACAGAAATGCTGGTATGGTGTAGAGCAGCCATTGGTACTAAGGGACGAGATTATCAAGCCTTAATAGAACCAGTGTACACCGACAGCAGGCCCACTATACTCACAGCACGAGGGATAGTCGAGGTACACCGGGGACGAGTGCCGGTACGACTTTTGAACTGTGGAGAGGAAGAGGTCACTTTGCCAAGGTATGCTACAATGGCAAAGCTATATACTGTTGACAACAATGCCATCACAACCATTGAGCCCTTAGAACCAACCTGTCAGGTGGAAGGCAATGGCTCAGATGGAGAAATGGAGGATTGGTGCCAACAGCTACACGTGGGCATAAATTCAACACCTACCCATCAAAAACAAGGGGTGTATAGGCTAGTGACGGAATATGAACAAGTCTTCAGTAAACACCCATTGGACTTCGGACGGATAGAAGGGGTAGAACACACAATCCCCACCAGTGACCATCCCCCAATAAAAGAAAGATATAGACCCATACCGCCCGCTCACTATCAATGTGCAAAAGATATGCTGAGGGAGATGAAACAGGCCGGGGTAATAAGAGACAGCTGTAGCCCCTGGGCGGCCCCTCTAGTGATTGTCAAAAAAAAGGACGGAACCATGAGAATGTGTGTAGACTACCGGAAGATTAATAACATCACCCATAAAGACGCCTACCCCTTGCCTAGGATAGAAGAGTCCTTAACTGCTTTGAAATCTGCTAATTATTTTTCCACCTTAGACTTAACAAGCGGGTATTGGCAAGTCCCTGTGGCTGAGCGAGATAAGGAAAAGACGGCATTCACCACACCAATGGGTCTATGTGAATTTAATCGCATGCCGTTCGGACTCTGCAACGCATCCGGTACCTTCCAGCGGCTGATGGAATGCTGCCTCGGACACAAGAACTTCGAGACCGTCCTCCTGTACCTAGATGATGTGATTGTCTACTCAAAGACTTACGAACAACACTTAATAGACCTGGCAGAAGTGTTCGAAGCCTTATCCAGGTATGGCATGAAAGTCAAGCCATCCAAATGTCACCTTCTCAAGCCAAAGGTACAGTACCTGGGACACATCGTGAGTTTGGAGGGAGTAGCACCAGATCCCGAGAAAATAAGCGCTATAAGGGATTGGCCAAGACCTACCAGCGCAAAAGAAGTGAGACAATTCCTGGGATTGGTGGGTTACTATCGCAGATTTATAAAAGGATTTACCAAGTTGGCAGCACCCTTGCAAGACACCTTGGTAGGGCAGACGAAGAAACCTTCAAACCGAAACCCTCCTTTTCAGTGGAACGACGAAAGGGAAGACTCCTTTGAACAACTAAAGAAGGCACTAACCGGAGAAGAGGTTCTGGCATACCCAGATTACCATCAACCTTTCATCCTCTACACCGATGCCAGTAATGTGGGACTAGGAGCGGTGCTGTCACAAAAGCAAGAAGGTCGGGAGAAAGTCATCGCCTTTGCAAGTAGAAAGCTCCGGCCTACTGAAAGAAATTCAGAAAATTACAGCTCCTTCAAATTGGAACTACTGGCAGTAGTTTGGGCTGTGACTGAACGTTTCAAACACTATCTGGCCGCTGCAGAATTTATTGTCTATACTGACAACAATCCGTTGACCCACCTGGACACAGCCAAATTAGGTGCGTTAGAACAGCGATGGATAGCCCGGTTATCTAATTACAACTTCAAGATCAAGTATCGAGCAGGTCGCAAGAATGGAAATGCCGATGCCCTATCCCGGATGCCACACTTGAGAGATGTAGAAGAAGAAATGGGGGAGCTTGAAGAAATTGAACTACCAGCCTTCCATCATCCCAAGGCAAAACATCATCAGTCAAGTACCTATCAGAAACAACAAGAGGTGAATTTTAATCCGTTAGCACACCATAGATGGGCTGACACCCAAGACAGCAATCCGGCTGTGAAGTTGGTGAAGGAACTGCTGACTGAGCAAAGTGCATATCCCGATGAGGATGCCCCAGAAGAGACGCATCAACTCTGGAAAGAGAGAGGCAAAATGTTCCTGTATCAAGGGAAGCTCTGTAGAAGGTACACCAATCCGAAAACACATGAATTGGTTTGGCAGATTATCGTGCCTAAACAAGATGTGAAGATGGTCCTCGAAGCTTACCATAATGGTGCTGGTCACTTCGGTTGGAAAAAGTTAGAAGTACTTCTAAGAGAAAGATTTTATTGGGTCGGGATGAGAAAATCAATCGAACAGTGGTGCAGAAATTGTGGCCCGTGCAACCTCAGAAGAAACGATCAAAAGAACCAAAGAGCACCACTGCAGCCCATAATCACCAAACAACCACTTGAACTTGTAGCCATGGACCACGTGAAGTTGACACCAAGCTGGTCTGGCTATGTCTATGCCTTGACCATCGTGGACCATTATTCACGCTTCTTGGTAGTAGTACCCGTAAAAGATCTGACAGCAAAAACAGCAGCCAAAGCGTTCCAAACGTACTTTTGTAGACCCCATGGATATCCGGAACAGGTTCTCACCGACCAAGGTACAGCCTTTGAATCAGAGATCTTCAGAGAATTCTGTAATATGTATGGTTGCAAAAAGATCCGGACGACGGCCTATCATCCACAAACAAACGGCTTATGCGAGAAGATGAACCATATTGTAATAGAACTACTAAAGACTTTACCTGAGGCAGAAAGGAATCAATGGCCAGAGAAATTGCCTGACTTGGTGGATCTGTATAATCATGTCCCGGTGAGTTCCACCAATTGCACCCCAGCTTACCTTATGCGTGCAAGACCCGGCCAATTACCAATCGATCTAGAAATGGGAATTCTGAAACCAGACGCAGAAGTCCAAGACTCCAATTGGGATATCATACGGCAAAAGCAGTATCGCCAAGTGCAAGAGAGTGTGGAAAGAAGCCTTCAGCAAACTAGAGAAAGACAAGAGCGAACTTTCAACCAGAATGCTCTAGCGACCCCATTAAGACCAGGTGACCAAGTGCTCAAGAGAAATCGTCGAACCAATAAACTGGACAATCAGTGGGAAGCCGTACCCTACACAGTTTTACCAACAAGAGTGGATAATCCTAAAATGTGTCTCATTAGCAAAAACGGAGGCTTAACATCTGTACTAGTGTCAAGAGACAATCTTAAATTATGTCCGGAAGCATTGAAAGAGCCAGACGTTGTCCAGCCAGAACCAGAAGTTATTCAACCCATACAGGTTCAACCAGTAAAGGAAAAAGAAGAGGAAGTGTATCACACCTGTATAGGAGACTTTCCCAAAACCCTACTAACATACCATGGTGCAGTAGTGGTTCCCATGGTGGCCTTTTACCCAACACCAAACCCAATACCAGAAGTCCCAAGACAGGAAGAGGCTGACCCCGTACTACAGGAGGTTCCAGGCCAGGAAGAACAGATTCCTGGTCAGAGTAATCCCATTCACGGTGGACTTGCCAACTCCATAGTCGTGGAATTATCTTTAGCAGAGCGGGCAGATACTACATCCGCAGTAGACAGTAGTACACCACATGAAGAGACACCGCTATTACGTAGATCACAGCGTAGTACCCAGGGTCAATTACCGGCCAGGTATGCAGATTACCAACTATAAAGCTCATAATGTGAATTGTATATATGTTATGCCGTATATAGTTAAACAGAAAATGTAGTATAGTCATTGTTATCAGTCTGCAACGTTTAAGCCCAGTGCCTACAGAGACTTGTCTGTATGAACTTCTTGCATATTCTTGAACTTTTTATCAGCCCGGAGGCACTAAATCAAAGCTCCGGAAAGACTGCTTTTTGAACTTTGCTCCTCGCTCTTTTTGAACTTTCTTTAGACTTTATATTGATAACTCCGTTGGAAAAATGGAACTAAATTCCTGGACACTAAGTACAGTGCCTTTCCTAATACCTTCAAGGATAGAACTGTATTAATGGACGCTATTTGAAGTGACTTTGTACAGAACTATATTTTTGTTTCCTCGAGTGGTTTTTGTAACTTTTCATTTTTAAGACTCTGTACATATTAATTGTTATTTCAAAATGTTATTGTCCCACAGTCCCGGAGTACTGTTCTTAACTAAGGGGGAATGTGGCACCCCTAGGGGTATTTGCCACAAAAATAGTTACTGACAGTAAATGCAAATACTAAAATAGCAAGACTGCACTACCACCTCCGGCCAGAATTGGGAGCTCCAGAGACTCCCCTTGATCCATTCTGGTCTGAGAGAAGAACTGGCAGTTGGGCTAAGGAGCTGAAAGTGAGAGGTCATACAGTTGAATCTCTAACAGCCCTGTGACTGTTACCAGGCCTAAATCACCGGCCTGAGGAGAAGAGGGATAGAGAAAAAGGACATTGTGAGAACCGGGTAGCTTAATCACTACCCAGAAAAGGCGCAAAGACGGATACCGGATCCGTGGCTGTATTCATTACATATAATACAGCAACCGGAAAAACGTGAGGTGATATCAGCTTCACTAGGGTCGGACGCAGCAACAGACACAGAGTTCAGCGGTACTCCTGGAGGGGGTAAGCCGATAAAAGGACTCGGGTTGCCCGTCGAACCAGGACCCGGAGGGGACAGATTGGGCCGGCAGCCAGTTCACATACAGCAGCAGGGCCACACAGATATTGCGTACAATAAGAGGCGAAGACCCCGGCAGGGTCAAAGTAACTCAGAGTTCCCATACAGACTCCGGTAACAGGACTGGTTGTAAATCCTTTTTTGTTAAAGTAAACTGGTTAAACGTTTCAGTGCCTCAGTCTTTCATTTGGACAATAGCCATCTATCCAGGATTGGGATCATCACCGCTGGGAGAACCTGCTGCTGATCAAGTAAGTGCCTGTTCCCTCACGATACCCTTTACACTGTGCATTGCCTGAGGCCACAGCACCGGGTCAAGCCACCCGTGACACCCCCCTCAAGAGACAGACCCCATTGGTCCGGTGCTGGGTACCCCGGTCTCTTGGGCGTCACAAATGCGTACTTCAGACTGAGCATGGCCAGGCACTCTCTTAGAGTTGTGGTGCCGTCCCAATGTTGTGCTGCTGTCCCGGTGTTGTCCTGCTGTCCCGGTGTTGTACTGCTGTCCTGGTGCTGTGCTGCTGCCCTGGTTCTGTGCTGCCTGACTGTCTACACCTTCTGTCTACCCCTTCCCTTGTGTCTCTCCCTTCCAATATGTCTATCCCTTCCAATTTGTATTCCACCCCTTATGTGTCTTCTTCTTCCAATGACCAAATCCTACATTTTGTTGCCACTTCCTATGTAACCACTCCATCTCCAGCTCCTACCCAATCATCCCAGCCCAGCCCAGCCCTGGTCCACAATGTCACACCATCGAACAAACCCAAACCTAAACCCCATTTTTATTTATTGTTTTCAAATTAATGTTTGTTAAATTAAAAATTGTTTTTCTTTTGGTTAAAAAAAATCTTTTGTTTTCACAATTACTGCGTTTATCTCTTTATTTGAAAACGCACATATGTGTGTATTGTGTAACAGGTGTTACAGTGAAGATGTTATTATTATTAAAGTCAGCAAACAATACAGGTACATTTACAAGCAGATTAAACCATTTTGTCTTGCCATGCCACACGTCCAATATCAGAAACAAAGTAAGAAACAAAGTTATCCCTCATTTGTGTGATTCAAGTCCCAACTTGAGTATGGTTTTATGAGGTTGGTACACATTTAAAACACCTCATCCCAAACAACAAATGGAATTGGCGGTCCTTTAGTGTTCGGAAGAGGTCATGGCATTGGAAAATTGAAATTATTCCCATAAAAACGTTGGCCCACGTGAGAGTCTTTGAAAATCTATGAGTCATTTGCTCGTCCAAATGAACCAAAATCCACGCCAGCAAGTCGACAGTCAGCATCTGCAATCACCATGAGAACAATAAAAAAGTATCTTTTGTAATTGAAATACTCAGATGCACTTCCAGCAGGTTTCAGAATCCGAATGTGTTTTCCATCCACAGCCCCCAAACAGTTTGGAAAATTACAAATGTCCTGGTATTTTGCAGCATTTTCCAGCCAGAGTTCAGTTGTGGGTTGGGGGAGGAATTCTTCATGCAGAACATCATATAAAGCACGTCTGGTATCTGCAACTATCCCAGAAAGGGTAGACACTCCAATCCGAAATTGAAAATGTAGCGATCATAAGGTCTCTCCGGTAGCCAGGAATCTGCCGAACAGAAAATGGAAAAAAAATCAGTAGATGGCTTTTATAATAATAATAATAATGTGCTTTTTTTTTTCAAAATTATGTACCTCAGGGTCACCAACAGACGTTCCTCAGCAGGTGTTGCTTGACATAGTTCTGTCCTGCCTGGTGATGGATCCTCGGACATGTTGCAGCAAGTCATTGAAGCTTTGTTTTGACATCATTATGTAGTCGTAAAACTTCTCTTGGTTTTCACGCAGCTCGGTGTACAAGAGGTGGTATGTTCCATGGCTCTCTTGGCGTATTGCAAATAGCGATGACGACGACGTCTTCTTCATCTTTTTCTTCTTCACATGCCACAGCAAAGACAAAAGCCAATTTCAGTGACAAATCAAGATTAAAATTGAAGCTCTCCATGCTATAATTCATCTTGAAGCTGTATACAACAGCAAAAGATGAGGATTTCATCTGTGCAGGGTCTATATATGGAAAAACCATGAGACATGCCCATTGTGTGTGGCTTGTGTCAAGGAAATTCTACTGGATAAGCATTGTCCGCATACCCAAATTCCCCTGGAAATATTAAACGCATGCTCATAAACAACGTAAAGGCATGCAAAATGCATACAAACGCATGCACATGCAGCATTTTTTTGGTGTCATGCGTAAACTGATGAGGATACAAAACGCAGCGTAAGCATGCATTTAAATGCGTTTTGGCATGCGTTTCTGCATGCAGATGAATCATTGTGCACAGATACGCTAATGTGACCCCAGCCTAACACAACATTTCAGAAAAGAAACATCATACCAATAGTAAAATATGGTGGTGGTAATGTGATAGTCTGAGGGTGATTTGCTGCTTCAGAACCTGGAAGACTTGCTGTGTAAATGGAACTATGAATTCTGCTGTCTACCAAAAAATCCTGAAGAAGAATGTCAAGTCATCTGTTTATAACCTCAAACTAAACGCACTTGGGTTATACAGCAGGACAATGATCCTAAACGCTCCAGGAAGTCCACCTCTGAATGGCTTAAGAAAAACAAAATTGACACTTTGGATTTGCCTAGTCAAAGTCCTGACCTTATTCCAATTGAGATGAAGTGGCATGATCGTAAAAGGCGAATCGTACTTGAAAACCCTCCAATGTGGCTGAATTACAACAATTCTGCAAAGATTAGTGGGCCAAACTTCCTCCAGGGCATTGTAAAAGACTCATTGCCAGTTATTGCAAATGGTTGATTGCAGTTGTTTATACTAAGGGTGGCCCAACCAGTTATTAGGTTTAGGAGGAAATCACTTTTTCACACAGGGCCCTTTAGGATTGGATTTCTTTTTCCCTTCATAATAAAGCCCTTCAAATAAAAACTGGATTTTGTGTTTACTTGTGTTATCTTTGTCTAATATTTAAATTTGTTTGGTGATCTGAATCATATAAGTGTGAAAAACATGCAAATGAATAGGAAATCAGGAAGACGCAAACACTTGCCAGAAACCTTGCCAACAAAATGGATGAATTAGAATTAATGTTGTTGGAGCATAATTATGACATGGTGGGGATATCTGAAACGTGGCTGGATGAGAGCCATAACTGGGTTGTTAAGTTGCAGGGTTATAGTCTGTTCAGAAATGACCGAATGGATAGGCGAGGGGGAGGGGTGTGTCTATATGTAAAATCATCCTTAAAACCCATCTGGCGTGATAATATAGGTGAATCTAATGAAAATGTAGAGTCCCTGTGGGTGGAGATAAGGGGAGGGGGAAAAATAATAAATTACTGATAGGGGTTTCTTATAAATCTCCAAAAATAATAATTATTATTATTATTATACATTTTTATAGCGCCATTTATTCCATGGCGCTTTACATGTGAATACGGGGCAAATATAGACAAATACATTAAACATGAGCAGATAACAAGGCACACGAGTACATAAGGAGGGAGGACTCTGCCCGCGAGGGCTCACAGTCTGCAGGGGGTGGGTGAGGATACACTATAATGGAAGCAATGGAGAATATCCTCGTAAAGCAAATAGATGAAGCTGCGACTCAAGGAGAAGTCATTATTATGGGGGACTTCAACTACCCTGAAATAGATTGGGGAACAGAAACTTGCAGTTCCAGCAAAGGTAATCGGTTTTTGACAACTATGAGAGACAATTACCTTTCACAACTGGTTCAGGACCCAACAAGAAGGGGTGCACTGCTAGACCTAATATTAACCAACAGGCCAGACCGCATATCAAATATAAGGGTTGGGGGTCACGTTGGGGAATAGTGGTCACAAAATAATAAGTTTTCATGTATCCTTTAATAACATGTGTAGAAGAGGGGATACAAGGACACTAAACTTCAGGAGGGCAAATTTCCAACGGATGAGAGAGGATCTTGGTGCAATTAACTGGGACGATATCCTAAGACATAAAAATACACAAAGAAAATGGGAGACATTTATTAGCATCCTGGATAGGACCTGTGCACAGTATATACCGTATGGGAATAAACATATTAGAAATAGGAGGAAACCAATATGGCTAAATAGAGCTGTAAGGGGCGCAATAAGTGACAAAAAGAAAGCATTTAGAGAATTAAAGGAAGTAGGTAGTGATGAGGCATTAAATAAATACAAAAAATTAAATAAATTCTGTAAAAAGCAAATCAAGGCAGCAAAGATTGAGACAGAGAGACTCATTTCCAGAGAGAGTAAAAATAATCCCAAAATATTCTTTAACTACATAAATAGTAAGAAACTAAAAAATGATAGTGTTAGCCCCCTTAAAAATAGTCTGGGTGAAATCGTAGATGAGGATGAGGAAAAAGCCAATATGTTAAATGACTTTTTTCATCAGTATTTACACAAGAAAATCCCATGGCAGACTAAAATGACTAGTGATAAAAATTCCCCATTAAATGTCACCTGCTTAACCCAGCAGGAAGTACTGCGGCGTCTAAAAATCACTAAAATTGACAAATCTCCGGGCCCGGATGGGATACACCCCCGAGTACTGCAGGAACTAAGTACGGTCATGGATAGACCATTATTTTTAATCTTTAAAGACTCCATAATAACAAGGTCTGTACCACAGGACTGGCGTATAGCAAATGTGGTGCCAATATTCAAAAAGGGAACAAAACTGAACTCGGTAATTATAGGCCAGTAAGCTTAAACTCTACTGTGGGTAAAATCCTGGAGGGCATTCTAAGGGATGCTATGCTGGAGTATCTGAAGAGGAATAACCTCATGACCCAGTATCAGCACGGGTTTACTAGGGACCGTTCATGTCAGACTAATCTGATCAGCTTCTATGAAGAGGTAAGTTCCGGACTGGACCAAGGGAACCCAATGGACGTAATGCATATGGACTTTTCAAAAGCTTTTGATACGGTGCCACACAAAAGGTTGATACATAAAATGAGAATAATGGGGATAGGGGAAAATATGTGTAAGTGGGTTAAGAGCTGGCTCAGGGATAGGAATCAAAAGGTGGTAATTAATGTAGCACCAACGGACTGGGTCGCGGTTAGCAATGGGGTACCACAGGGGTCAGTATTGGGCCCTCTTCATTTTAACATATTTATTAATGACCTTGTATGGGGCATTCAGAGCAGATTTTCAATATTTGCAGATGACACTAAACTCTGCAGGGTAATCAATACAGAGAAGGACAATTATATATTACAGGATGATTTATGTAAACTAGAAGCTTGGGCTGATAAATGGCAAATGAGCTTTAATGGGGATAAATGTAAGGTCATGCACTTGGGTAGAAGTAATAATATGTATAACTATGTGCTTAATTCTAAAACTCTGGGCAAAACCGTCAATGAAAAAGACCTGGGTGTATGGGTGGATGACAAGCTCAAGTTCAGTGGCCAGTGTCAGGCAGCTGCTACAAAGGCAAATAAAATAATAGGATTCATTAAAAGAGGCATAGATGCACATGAGGAGAACATATTTTTACCTCTATACAAGTCACTAGTTCGACCACACTTAGAATACTGTGCATAGAGAGAAACCAACCCAAATGGTAACACTAACTAGGGTATATTGGAAATAAACTAAACCACAGAAAAAACAAAACCCTAAAAGCATTTTTTATTCATAAATATTTAAAAAGACCAAATGATCAACACTAGACAAACACATAAATTACCATAACCAAACTGAAATTGGGTATTGGTACAAGGGTACTAATCTCGAAGGTGCCAGATTAAAGATAATGGTACACAAACCTAATGTGGCCCTAATAAAGTCCTACACACGCTGTACCTTCCTGACAGTGGAGGTTGGCACCCTAAGTTCGACATGGCGCCCCCACTCCGTGACGGCTGTCCCTTCTATCCCTGAAGGCCCTGTCAGCAACCCAACCCAAGACCCACCACTATGCACACAAATAGTTCCTTTGGCTATATGTCGTATATACGTGATAGTTATGCGGCAATCACGCAGATAGTACAGCCTTCAGTCGGGATCATCTTCTCTCCACCCATGGTGTCCACAATGTCTCAAATGTTTTTTCCCCTTTTCTTTTAACATAAATACTGTTCTCTATGTTCACATACCGCCTGCACTGCCTGTCAGATCGCTGACACAGTGCTTTGCAAAGTATCAGATCAGCGATCTGACACTATACAATGATGTCCCACCTTGGGACAAAGTAAAAAAGTAAAAAAAAAAAATCCTAAACAAAGAAAATATATATACAGTATATTGTTCCAATCAATACATTTCTTTATGTAAATAAAAAACACACAATAAAAGAACACATATTTAGTATCACCACGTCCGTAATGACCTGACCTATAACACTGTCCCCCTAGTTAACCCCTTCAGTGAACACCGTAATAAATAAAAATAAAAAACGAGGCAAAAAACAATGCTTTATCATCATACAGCCGAACAAAAAGTGGAATAACACGCAATCAAAAAGACGGATATAAATAAACATGATACCGCTGAAAACATCATCTTGTCCTGCAAAAAACAAGCTGCAATACCTTGTCATCAGTGAAAAAAATAAAAAAGTTATAGCCCTCAGAATAAAGCGATGCAAAAATAATTATTTTTTCTATAAAATAGTTTTTATTGTATAAAAGCACCAAAACATAAAAAAATTATATAAATGAGGTATTGCTGTAATCGTACTGTCCTGAAGAATAAAACTGCTTTATCAATTTTACCAAACGCGGAACGGTATAAACGCCCCCCCTAAAGAAATTCATGAATTGCTGGTTTTTGTTCATTCTGCCTAACAAAAATCGGAATAAAAAGCGATCAAAAAATGTCATGTGCCCAAAAATGGTACCAATAAAAATGTCAACTCGTCCTGCAAAAAACAAGACCTCACATGACTTTGTGGACCAAAATATGTGAAAATATGGAAAAATTATAGCTCTCAAAATGTGGTAATGCAAAACCTATTTTTTGCAATAAATAGCGTCTTTTAGTGTGTGACAGCTGCCAAAACATAAAAACCCACTATAAAACCCACTATAAATAGTAAATCAAACCCCCTTTATCACCACCTTAGTTAGGGAAAAATAATAAAATAAAAAAAGTATTTAGTTCTATTTTTCCATTAGGGTTAGGGCTAAAGTTAGGGTTGGGGCTAATGTTAGGGTTAAGGTTGGGGCTAAAGCTAGGGTTAGGGTTTGGATTACATTTACAGTTTGGATTAGGGTTGGGATTAGGGTTAGGGGTGTGTCAGAGTTAGGGGTGTGGTTAGGGTTAGGGGTGTGGTAGAGTAAGGGGTGTGGTTAGGGTTGTGATTTGGGTTAGGGGTGTGTTGGGGATTGTGGTGTGTTGGGGTTAGGGGTGTGGTTAGGGTTGAGATTAGGGGTAGGGGCGGGTTCAGCTTAGGGGTGTGGTTAGGGTTATGGTTAGGGTTGGAATTAGGGTTGGGGGTGTGTTGGGGTTAGGGTTGGAGTTAGAATTGGGGGGTTTCCAGTGTTTAGGCACATCAGGGGCTCTCCAAATGCGGCATAGCGTCCGATCTCAATTACAGCCAATTCTGCGTTGAAAAAGTAAAACAGTGCTCCTTCCCTTCCGCGTGCACCCGTACGCCCAAACAGGGGTTTACCCCCAAAATATTGGGTATCAATGTACTCAGGACAAATTGCACAACAACCTTTGGTGTCCAATCTCTCCTGTTACCCTTTTGGAAATAAAAAATTGGGGGCGAAAAGATCATTTTTGTGAAAAAATATGATTTTTTATTTTTACGGCTCTATACTATAAACTTCTGTGAAGCACTTGGAGGTTCAAAGTGCTCACCACGCATCTAGATAAGTTCCTTAGTGGGTCTACTTTCCAAAATGGTGTCATTTGTGGGGGATTTCAAAGTTTAGGGACATCAGGGGCTCTCCAAATGTGACATGGCTTCCTATCTCAATTCCATTATATTTTGCATTGAAAAGTAAAATGGCGCTCCTTCCCTTCTGAGCTCTGCGATGCACCCAAACAGTGGTTTACCCCCACATATGGGGTATCAGCGTACTCAGGACAAATTGCACAACAATTTTTGGTGTCCAATTTCTCCTGTTACCCTTGGGAAAATAAAAAATTGGGCATGAAAGGATCATTTTGTGAAAAAATTAGATTTTTTTTATGGCTCTATATTATAAACTTTTGTGAAGCACTTAGGGGTTCAAAGTGCCCACCACACATCTAGTTAAGTTCCTTAGGGGATCTAATTTCCAAAATGGTGTCACTTGTGGGGGGTTTCTACTGTTTAGGCACATCAGGGGCTCTCCAAACGCGACATGGTGTCCTATCACAATTCCAGCCAATTTTGCATTGGAAAGTCAAACGGCGCTCCTTCCCTTTCTGAGCTCTACCATGAGCCCAAACAGTGGTTCCCCCCACATATGGGGTATCTGCATACTCAGGACAAATTGTACAACAACTTTTGGGGTCCAATTTCTCTTGTTACCCTTGGTAAAATAAAACAAATTGGATCTTAAATAATTTTTTGTGAAAAAGTTAAATGTTCAATTTTTTTTAAACATTCCATAAATTCCTGTGAAACACCTAAAGGGTTAATAAACTTCTTGAATGTGATTTTGAGCACCTTGCGGGGTGAAGTTTTTAAAATGGTGTCAGACTTGGGTATTTTCTATCATATAAACCCCTCAAAGTGACTTCAAATGTGATGTGGTCCCTAAAAAAAAATGGTGTTGTAAAAATGAGAAATTACATAGTAACATAGTAACATAGTAACATAGTTAGTAAGGCCGAAAAAAGACATTTGTCCATCCAGTTCAGCCTATATTCCATCATAATAAATACCCAGATCTATGTCCTTCTACAGAACCTAATAATTGTATGATACAATATTGTTCTGCTCCAGGAAGACATCCAGGCCTCTCTTGAACCCCTCGACTGAGTTCGCCATCACCACCTCCTCAGGCAAGCAATTCCAGATTCTCACTGCCCTAACAGTAAAGAATCCTCTTCTATGTTGGTGGAAAAACCTTCTCTCCTCCAGACGCAAAGAATGCCCCCTTGTGCCCGTCACCTTCCTTGGTATAAACAGATCCTCAGCGAGATATTTGTATTGTCCCCTTATATACTTATACATGGTTATTAGATCGCCCCTCAGTCGTCTTTTTTCTAGACTAAATAATCCTAATTTCGCTAATCTATCTGGGTATTGTAGTTCTCCCATCCCCTTTATTAATTTTGTTGCCCTCCTTTGTACTCTCTCTAGTTCCATTATATCCTTCCTGAGCACCGGTGCCCAAAACTGGACACAGTACTCCATGTGCGGTCTAACTAGGGATTTGTACAGAGGCAGTATAATGCTCTCATCATGTGTATCCAGACCTCTTTTAATGCACCCCATGATCCTGTTTGCCTTGGCAGCTGCTGCCTGGCACTGGCTGCTCCAGGTAAGTTTATCATTAACTAGGATCCCCAAGTCCTTCTCCCTGTCAGATTTACCCAGTGGTTTCCCGTTCAGTGTGTAATGGTGATATTGATTCCCTCTTCCCATGTGTATAACCTTACATTTATCATTGTTAAACCTCATCTGCCACCTTTCAGCCCAAGTTTCCAACTTATCCAGATCCATCTGTAGCAGAATACTATCTTCTCTTGTATTAACTGCTTTACATAGTTTTGTATCATCTGCAAATATCGATATTTTACTGTGTAAACCTTCTACCAGATCATTAATGAATATGTTGAAGAGAACAGGTCCCAATACTGACCCCTGCGGTACCCCACTGGTCACAGCGACCCAGTTAGAGACTATACCATTTATAACCACCCTCTGCTTTCTATCACTAAGCCAGTTACTAACCCATTTACACACATTTTCCCCCAGACCAAGCATTCTCATTTTGTGTACCAACCTCTTGTGCGGCACGGTATCAAACGCTTTGGAAAAATCGAGATATACCACGTCCAATGACTCACCGTGGTCCAGTCTATAGCTTACCTCTTCATAAAAACTGATTAGATTGGTTTGACAGGAGCGATTTCTCATAAACCCATGCTGATATGGAGTTAAACAGTTATTCTCATTGAGATAATCCAGAATAACATCCCTCAGAAACCCTTCAAATATTTTACCAACAATAGAGGTTAGACTTACTGGCCTATAATTTCCAGGTTCACTTTTAGAGCCCTTTTTGAATATTGGCACCACATTTGCTATGCGCCAGTCCTGCGGAACAGACCCTGTCGCTATAGAGTCACTAAAAATAAGAAATAATGGTTTATCTATTACATTACTTAGTTCTCTTAGTACTCGTGGGTGTATGCCATCCGGACCCGGAGATTTATCTATTTTAATCTTATTTAGCCGGTTTCGCACCTCTTCTTGGGTTAGATTGGTGACCCTTAATATAGGGTTTTCATTGTTTCTTGGGATTTCACCTAGCATTTCATTTTCCACCGTGAATACCGTGGAGAAGAAGGTGTTTAATATGTTAGCTTTTTCCTCGTCATCTACAACCATTCTTTCCTCACTATTTTTTAAGGGGCCTACATTTTCAGTTTTTATTCTTTTACTATTGATATAGTTGAAGAACAGTTTGGGATTAGTTTTACTCTCCTTAGCAATGTGCTTCTCTGTTTCCTTTTTGGCAGCTTTAATTAGTTTTTTAGATAAAGTATTTTTCTCCCTATAGTTTTTTAGAGCTTCAATGGTGCCATCCTGCTTTAGTAGTGCAAATGCTTTCTTTTTACTGTTAATTGCCTGTCTTACTTCTTTGTTTAGCCACATTGGGTTTTTCCTATTTCTAGTCCTTTTATTCCCACAAGGTATAAACCGCTTACACTGCCTATTTAGGATGTTCTTAAACATTTCCCATTTATTATCTGTATTCTCATTTCTGAGGATATTGTCCCAGTCTACCAGATTAAGGGCATCTCTAAGCTGTTCAAACTTTGCCTTCCTAAAGTTCAATGTTTTTGTGACTCCCTGACAAGTCCCCCTAGTGAAAGACAGGTGAAACTGCACAATATTGTGGTCGCTATTTCCTAAATGCCCAACCACCTGCAGATTTGTTATTCTGTCAGGTCTATTAGATAGTATTAGGTCTAAAAGTGCTGCTCCTCTGGTTGGATTCTGCACCAATTGTGAAAGATAATTTTTCTTGGTTATTAGCAGAAACCTGTTGCCTTTATGGGTTTCACAGGTTTCTGTTTCCCAGTTAATATCCGGGTAGTTAAAGTCCCCCATAACCAGGACCTCATTATGGGTTGCAGCTTCATCTATCTGCTTTAGAAGTAGACTTTCCATGCTTTCTGTTATATTTGGGGGTTTGTAACAGACCCCAATGAGAATTTTGTTACCATTTTTCCCTCCATGAATTTCAACCCATATGGACTCGACATCCTCATTCCCTTCGCTAATATCCTCCCTTAAAGTGGACTTTAGACAAGACTTTACATAGAGACAAACCCCTCCTCCTCTCCGATTTTTACGATCCTTTCTAAACAGACTGTAACCCTGTAAGTTAACTGCCCAGTCATAGCTTTCATCTAACCATGTCTCGGTTATTCCCACTATGTCAAAGTTACCTGTAGATATTTCTGCTTCTAGTTCTTCCATCTTGTTTGTCAGGCTTCTGGCGTTTGCGAGCATGCAGTTTAGAGGATTTTGTTTTGTTCCAATCTCCTCACTGTGGATTGTTTTAGAAATGTTCTTACCTCCCTTCTGAGTATGTTTTCCTGGGTCGTCTTTGTTCGAGTCTAATGTTTTTCTTCCCGTCCCCTCTTCTTCTAGTTTAACGCCCTCCTGATGAGTGTAGCGAGTCTTCTGGCGAATGTGTGTTTCCCAGGTTTGTTGAGGTGTAGTCCGTCTCTGGCGAGGAGTCCATCATACCAGTAATTCACACCGTGGTCCAGGAATCCAAATCCTTGTTGTCTGCACCATCGTCTTAGCCAGTTGTTTGCATCAAGGATCCTGTTCCATCTCCTGGTGCCATGCCCGTCTACTGGAAGGATAGAAGAAAAAACTACCTGTGCATCCAGTTCCTTTACTTTCTTCCCCAACTCTTCAAAGTCCTTGCAGATTGTCGGTAGGTCCTTCCTTGCCGTGTCATTGGTGCCAACACGTATCAGAAGAAATGGGTGGACGTCCTTGGAGCTGAAGAGCTTTGGTATCCTATCGGTCACATCCTTGATCATCGCACCTGGAAGGCAGCATACTTCTCTTGCAGTTATGTCCGGTCTGCAGATGGCTGCTTCTGTGCCTCTCAGTAGTGAGTCTCCCACCACCACCACTCTTCGTTGCTTCTTGGCTGTACTTTTTGCTGTCACTTGTTGCTGTGTGCCCTTTTCTTTTTTGCTTGCTGGTATTGCTTCATTCTTAGGTGTGCCATCTTCATCCTCTACAAAGATTTGATATCGGTTCTTCAGTTGTGTGGTTGGTGATTTCTCCATGGTCTTCTTGCTTCTTTTGGTCACATGCTTCCACTCATCTGCTTTTGGAGGTTCTCTGACACTTTTTGCACCTTCTGTGACCAGTAGAGATGCTTCTGTTCTGTCTAGAAAGTCTTCATTCTCTTTGATGAGTTTCAAAGTTGCTATTCTTTCTTCCAGACCCCGCACCTTTTCTTCTAAAAGGGCCACTAGTCTACACTTCTGACAGGTGAAATTGGATTCTTCTTCTGGTCGATCTGTGAACATGTAGCACATGCTGCAGCTCACCATGTAGGTTGTCACATCTGCCATGTTGCTCCTAGATCCTGCTGACTTGCTGTGTGTTTTCCTTCTTGTGTAATCTACTCAGCCAAGCTCTCTTGCAATAATGTCCTACAGGCAAAAATTTGGTGATGCTTTCGAAGCAGCTGGTCCCGGCTGTACCCAACGATCTTCTAGCTTAGGGAGACTTCGCTTCTCCCAGAAGGCACCTGGAATATGCAAATTAGCCTCCTGAAGCTTGAATCCCTGGTTTGGTGATGCTTTCGAAGCAGCTGGTCCCGGCTGTACCCAACGATCTTCTAGCTTAGGGAGACTTCGCTTCTCCCAGAAGGCACCTGGAATATGCAAATTAGCCTCCTGAAGCTTGAATCCCTGGTTTGGTGATGCTTTCGAAGCAGCTGGTCCCGGCTGTACCCAACGATCTTCTAGCTTAGGGAGACTTCGCTTCTCCCAGAAGGCACCTGGAATATGCAAATTAGCCTCCTGAAGCTTGAATCCCTGGTTTGGTGATGCTTTCGAAGCAGCTGGTCCCGGCTGTACCCAACGATCTTCTAGCTTAGGGAGACTTCGCTTCTCCCAGAAGGCACCTGGAATATGCAAATTAGCCTCCTGAAGCTTGAATCCCTGGTTTGCTGGTCAAATTTTAACCCTTATAACTCCTTAGCAAAAAAAAATTTGATTCCACAATTGTGCTGATGTAAAGTAAACATGTGGGAAATGTTACTTATTAAGTATTTTGTGTGACATATCTCTGTAATTCAAGGGCATGAAAATTCAAAGTTGGAAAATTACGAAATTTTCAAAATTTTCACCAAATTTAAATTTTTTCACAAATAAACGCAAGTAATGTCAAGGAAATTTTACCACTACCATGAAGAACGATATGTAACTAGAAAACAGTGTCAAAATCACAGAGATCAGTGCAAGCATTCCAAAGTTATAACCTCATAAAGGACAGTGGTCAGAATTGTAAAAATAGGCTCGGTCACTAAAGTGCAAACCACCCTTGGGGGTTAAGGGGTAAACCACTTCTGCATCCCCCACAGACTTTAAACATCTGGGCAGTCCGACTCCTACTCAGCAGTAGTGTTAAGCGATACCGTCCGATACTTGAAAGTATCGGTATCGGATAGTATCGGCCGATACCCGAAAAATATTGGATATCGCCGATACCGATATCCGATACCAATACAAGTCAATGGGACACCAAGTATCGGAAGGTATCCTGATGGTTCCCAGGGTCTGAAGGAGAGGAAACTCTCCTTCAGGCCCTGGGATCCATATTAATGTGTAAAATAAAGAATTAAAATAAAAAATATTGATATATTCACCTCTCCGGCGGCCCCTGGACATCACGCTGGTAACCGGCAGTGTCAGTGGCAGTGTCCTCGGAGCAGAGTCCTGAACCTATGCAATGTGATAGGATTTTGACTAGAATAGAACGGCAGGAATTCAGACGTCAGAATAGGCTGTGTTTTTACTGTGGTGATTCGGCTCATGTTATCTCTGATTGCCCTAAGCGTATTAAGAGAGTCGCTAGGTCTGTTACCATTAGTACTATACAGCCTAAATTTCTCTTATCTGTGACCCTGATTTGCTCATTGTCGTCCTTTTCTGTCATGGCATTTGTGGATTCAGGCGCTGCCCTGAACTTAATGGACTTAGAATTCGCCAGGCGCTGTGGTTTCTCCTTGCAGCCTTTGCAGAGCCCTATTCCTTTGAGGGGCATTGATGCTACACCCTTGGCCAAGGATAAACCTCAGTACTGGACACAGATGACTATGTACATGGCTCCTGCACATCAGGAATATTGCCGTTTTCTGGTGTTGCATAACCTGCATGATGTTGTTGTACTGGGATTTCCATGGTTACAGGAACATAATCCGGTGCTGGATTGGAAAACTATGTCGGTGACTAGTTGGGGTTGTCGAGGAGTACATAGTGACGTTCCTTTGATGTCAATTTCCTCTTCCCCCTCTTCTGAGGTCCCTGAGTTTTTGTCGGATTTCCAGGATGTATTTGATGAGCCCAAGTCCAGTTCCCTTCCTCCGCACAGGGACTGTGATTGTGCTATTAACTTGATTACTGGTTGTAAGTTCCCTAAGGGCCGACTTTTCAATCTGTCTGTGCCAGAGCATGCCGCCATGCGGAGCTATGTTAAGGAATCTTTGGAGAAAGGGCATATTCGGCCCTCTTCGTCACCATTGGGAGCGGGTTTCTTTTTTGTTGCTAAGAAGGATGGCTCCTTGAGACCCTGTATTGATTATCGTCTTCTTAATAAGATCACGGTCAAATTCCAATACCCCTTGCCTTTGCTTACTGATTTGTTTGCTCAGATTAAGGGGGCTAGTTGGTTTACTAAGATTGACCTCCGAGGGGCATATAATCTTGTTCGTATGAAACAGGGTGACGAATGGAAAACTGCATTTAATATGCCCGAAGGCCATTTTGAATACCTTGTGATGCCATTTGGGCTCTCTAATGCTCCATCTGTGTTCCAGTCTTTCATGCATGATATTTTCCGCAATTATCTTGATAAATTCATGGTCGTATATTTGGATGATATTTAGATTTTTTCCGATGATTGGGAGTCTCATGTGAAGCAGGTCAGGATGGTGTTCCAGATCCTTCATGATAATGCTTTATTTGTGAAGGGGTCTTAGTGCCTATTCGGAGTTCAGAAGGTCTCTTTTTTGGGTTTTATTTTTTCTCCCTCGTCTATAGAAATGGATCCTGTTAAGGTCCAAGCTATTCATGACTGAATCCAACCCACATCTGTGAAGGGTCTTCAAAAATTTTTGGGTTTTGCTAATTTCTATCGCCGTTTCATTGCCAACTTTTCCAGTGTGGTTAGGCCCCTTACTGATTTGACGAAGAAAGGCGCTGATGTGACGAATTGGTCCTCTGAGGCTGTTGAGGCCTTTCAGGAGCTTAAACACCGATTTACTTCTGCCCCTGTGTTGCGTCAACCGGATGTTTCTCTTCCTTTTCAGGTTGAGGTCGACGCTTCTGAGATTGGGGCAGGGGCCGTTTTGTCTCAGAGGGAGTCTGATGGTTCTTTGATGAAACCGTGTGCTTTTTTTTCCAGAAAGTTTTCACCTGCGGAACGCAATTATGATGTCGGCAATTGGGAGTTGTTGGCTATGAAGTGGGCGTTTGAGGAGTGGCGACATTGGCTTGAGGGAGCTAAACACCGTGTTGTGGTCCTGACCGATCATAAGAATCTGATTTACCTCGAGTCGGCCAAGCGGCTGAATCCTAGACAGGCTCGATGGTCCCTGTTTTTCTCCCGTTTTGATTTTGTGGTCTCGTATCTTCCGGGATCTAAGAATGTTAAGGCTGATGCCCTCTCTAGGAGTTTTTCGCCTGATTCTCCTGGAGTCCTTGAGCCGGTTGGCATTCTTAAGGAGGGGGTGATTCTTTCTGCTATCTCCCCTGATTTGCGACGGGTGCTTCAGGAATTTCAGGCTGATAGGCCTGACCGCTGTCCAGTGGGGAAGCTGTTTGTTCCTGATAGATGGACAAGTAAGGTAATTTCTGAGGTTCATTGTTCAGTGTTGGCTGGGCATCCTGGGATTTTTGGTACCAGAGATTTGGTTGCTAGGTCCTTTTGGTGGCCTTCCTTGTCGCGCGATGTGCGTGCTTTTGTGCAGTCCTGTGGGACTTGCGCCCGGGCCAAGTCTTGTTGTTCCCGCGCTAGTGGGTTGCTTTTGCCTTTGCCGGTCCCTGAGAGGACGCATATTTCCATGGATTTTATTTCGGATCTTCCTGTTTCCCAGAAGATGTCTGTTATCTGGGTTGTTTGTGACCGGTTCTCTAAAATGGTCCATCTGGTACCTTTGCCTAAGTTGCCTTCCTCCTCAGATCTGGTTCCATTATGTTTTCAGCATGTGGTTCGTTTGCATGGCATTCCGGAGAATATTGTGTCTGACAGAGGTTCTCAGTTTGTCTCTAGATTTTGGCTGGTCTTTTGTGCTAGGATGGGCATTGATTTGTCTTTTTCTTCGGCGTTTCATCCTCAGACTAATGGCCAAACTGAGCGAACTAATCAGACCTTGGAGACCTATTTGAGATGCTTTGAGTCTGCTGATCAGGATGATTGGGTGTCTTTCTTGCCGTTGGCCGATTTTGCCCTTAATAATCGGGCAAGTTCGGCTACTTTGGTTTCACCTTTCTTTTGTAATTTTGGTTTTCATCCTCGTTTTTCTTCTGGGCAGGTTGAGCCTTCTGATTGTCCTGGTGTTGATTCTGTGGTGGACAGGCTGCAGCAGATTTGGACTCATGTGGTGGACAATTTGACGTTGTCTCAGGAAAGGGCTCAACGTTTTGCCAACCGCCGTCAGTGTGTTGGTCCCCGGCTTCGTGTGGGGGATTTGGTTTGGTTGTCTTCTCGTCATGTTCCTATGAAGGTTTCTTCTCCTAAGTTTAAGCCTTGGTTTATTGGTCCTTATAAAATTTCTGAAATTATTAATCCGGTGTCTTTTCGTTTGGCTCTTCCTGCCTCTTTTGCCATTCATAATGTTTTCCATAGATCTTTGTTGCGGAGAAATGTGGTGCCCGTTGTTCCCTCGGTTGACCCTCCTGCCCCGGTGTTGGTTGAAGGAGAGTTGGAATATGAGGTTTAGAAGATTTTGGATTCTCGTTTTTCGAGGCGGAGGCTTCAGTATCTTGTCAAGTGGAAGGCTCATGGCCAGGAGGATAATTCTTGGGTTGTTGCCTCTGATGTCCATGCCACCGATTTGGTTTGTGCTTTTCACTTGGCTCGTCCTGATCGGCCTGGGGGGTCTGGTGAGGGTTCGGTGACCCCTCCTCAAGGGGGGTACTGTTGTGAATTCCGCTCTTGGGCTCCCTCCGGTGGTTGTAAGTGGCACTTTTGTGAGTTCTGCTCTTGGGCTCCCTCTTGTGGTTTCTAGTGGTATGGCTGCTCCTTGGAGTTAGCTGTCATCAGCTGCCTCCACTTATCGTCTCTTCTGCTCGGCTATTTTAGTCTGGCTCTATCTTCAGCCAGTGCCACTTGTAAATGGTTCCTGGTTGGATTCACATCTCTTTGGAGTTCCCTGTTATCCTGACCAGTTCAGCTAAGCTAAGTTTTTGCTTGCCCTTTTCTGTCCATAGATTGTGGACTTATCCATTCTGTGCTTTCTGCGTTTGTCCAGCTTATCAGTGTGAATTAATTCTGTCTTGCTGGAAGCTCTGGGAGGCAGATTTGCCCTCCACACCTTTAGTCAGGTGTGTAGATTTTTTGTAAACTCTGCGTGGATTTTTGTAGTGTTTTATACTGACCGCACAGTATTCCATCCTGTCCTATCTATTTTGTTAGACTGGCCTCTTGTGCTCATCCTGGTTTCATTCTGTGTATGTCTTTTCCCTCTCCACTCACAGTCATTATTTGTGGGGGGCTAATCTATCCTTTGGGGATTTTCTCTGAGGCAAGATAGCTTTCCTGCTTCTATCTTTAGGGGTAGTTAGCTCTTAGGCTGTGACGAGATGCCTAGGGAGAGTTAGGAGCATTCCATGGCTACTTCTAGTGTTGTGTTGAGCTTAGGGACTGCGGTCAGTAACATAGTAACATAGTAACATAGTTAGTAAGGCCGAAAAAAGACATTTGTCCATCCAGTTCAGCCTATATTCCATCATAATAAATCCCCAGATCTACGTCCTTCTACAGAACCTAATTGTATGATACAATATTGTTCTGCTCCAGGAAGACATCCAGGCCTCTCTTGAACCCCTCGACTGAGTTCGCCATCACCACCTCCTCAGGCAAGCAATTCCAGATTCTCACTGCCCTAACAGTAAAGAATCCTCTTCAATGTTGGTGGAAAAACCTTCTCTCCTCCAGATGCAAAGAATGCCCCCTTGTGCCCGTCACCTTCTTTGGTATAAACAGATCCTCAGCGAGATATTTGTATTGTCCCCTTATATACTTATACATGGTTATTAGATCGCCCCTCAGTCGTCTTTTTTCTAGACTAAATAATCCTAATTTCGCTAATCTATCTGGGTATTGTAGTTCTCCCATCCCCTTTATTAATTTTGTTGCCCTCCTTTGTACTCTCTCTAGTTCCATTATATCCTTCCTGAGCACCGGTGCCCAAAACTGGACACAGTACTCCATGTGCGGTCTAACTAGGGATTTGTACAGAGGCAGTATAATGCTCTCATCATGTGTATCCACTTCCTTCAGAGCTCGTTCCATGTTGCTCCTAGACCACCGTATCATAACAGTAGACTGGAGATTGATACATTTATGCACCACAGGCAGAATTAGGCTACTCCATTAGTGTTATACCTAGAAAGCTTTTTCCTTCTGTGACCATTTCTATTTCTATAAGGTTAAACATATACCTTCTGTTACTAATATGCGCCAGTATTTTATACAAAAAAGGTTGCACTCTATCATGCTGAAGCATGTCAATATAAAATATATGAATAACAATACGGCTACTAAATATTAGGAAAAAAATGAGATGCTTTGCATATAATTTGGCTAAATCATGCCTGCCTATCAACCGACGTCAATATGAATACCTCTCTTAGGCTCATGTGTGAATTCCTGGAGGTAGCTGCTTCTGGTATGCACCTATTCACACAAGCATGGATGTACCAGTCTGTCTTTTGTTATTTGTATGCAAGTATTTTATGCCTAATATGTTTATGTTTGTTTATATCCTAGTTTTTATTTTGAGATGGATATCCCACATGGGAATTTGACCTTCCTTTTCTAAACAAAGTACTTATGTATTATATCATACATTTCTAAAGAAACATTTTTTGGCATATATATTTTATTTTCTCTGCCAATCTGGAGGTGTGGGATCTCCCTGCCACTTTTCCTTTATATTTTTATATAATAAATATATTTTCTTAAAATGTTTTTAAATGTTTCAATGTATTTAATAAAGTTGTTTTTTTTACATTTGCAGCTGGTTCTGCTTCATTCTTTTTTTGAATTTCTCTAAAATTTTATAGTAACACAGCTACATGTGATTGTGTGGCTCTTGGAGTGGGTCCTCACAGAGAAGGTATAGACAGTTTATTACTGGCTGTGTCTTCTCTATCGCCGTATACGCAGTGAGGAACAAGCGTTGTACATGCAGTACTCATGTGACTATTGATCACGGTCATGAGATTGATGTGTACAGGGAGGGAACAGGGGCTGCTGGGTCATAGGAGTATATTAAATATATATATAAAAATCTTACTGTTCTGTCCTCACTAGCTGAGGCAGGCTCATACGTAGCTATACAGTCAGCTAAACCGCTATACCGGGGTCCAATAAGGAGACTGTGGTTGAGTCTGTGCTTTATTAAACGTAGTGGTATATTGATGCGGTGAAACTGTGAACAATGATATACATAGAATCAGTGCATGGTATAGAACAGATACATACTACACATGAGGTACATTATGCATAACATTTAGGAAGCTAGTGACTAAACTAGGAGTACAACTGGTTAAACTAAGCTAATATAGACCAGGAATATCTATAGGAAGCATAAAGACATACCGGCAATGCAATCGCAAGGGGGATGAAGTGAAGCGTCTTTCCTTGAAGGCAAACGGCTGAGGCTGAGCTACCATAATGCATTGCAAAGGAGGAGGAGAATCAGACATGGATAATACAAAAACAAGATTGAACTGCCAACATAACTCTGACCGCTAGAGGGAGCCAAAGCATCACAAATGAATAAAGGCATGAATATATCAATACTGTATACTGAGGAAACTGCAATTATGCAAGCAAATAATCGGGGGTAGCAAATTGGATGGCGGAGACAGAACACTCCCCGTCTGGCATCAACGGATGTCACTACTCCTTTCTTCCGAAGGCAACAATAGAACCAGTTCAGATACCGGTCTGGAAAATGTCTTAGGTTCATTCCCTTTGGTCATCCGTAGCTCAACTTTGCGGACGTTGCCGTCCTTGCTCGGGAACGTTGCGGTAACTAGACCAAGTGGCCACTGGTTCCGATGAATTTGACAGTCTTTCAAAAGAACAAGGTCACCTATGTTCAGATTAGGTTTAGTAGATTGCCACTTCATCTGTGGCTGCAGGGTAGACAAACATTGTTTGCGCCACCTGTCCCAGAAAGTATTTGCAAGACTTTGTACCTGTCTCCATTGGCGCTTGTAGAGGTCCTTCGCGTCGAATCCTCCTGGAGGGGCACTGGACAGTCCTGTTTTCTGGGTAAGTAAAGTAGCTGGAGTCAATAACAAAGGCTCCTCAGGGTCGTTAGGAACTGGAACCAGAGGTCTTGCGTTAATTATAGCTGCAGCTTCAGCCATGAAGGTGATGAGACTTTCATGGGTGAGCCTCGCTGCTCCTTTACATTTTTCTGTGCCACGAGTTCTGGTGGTCCTGAATGAGCGAGCTATATGAGTCAGGCAGGTAATGGCTCGAGTAAGTGACTTCCAACTTGAGAATCTGTCGAACCTGCAAGATCCAAGCTGGATAACAGAGGTCATTGTATGTAGTGTAGGCACCTGAGGGCGCATTTCAGCATCTGAGTCCTCTCCTACTAGTTCGAAGGTGTCTGGAATACATTCCTCAATGTACAATAGTTTTGGTCCCGAGAGCCACGTTGTGCTTCCTAGTCGACTTGCGTCAACTGCTCTAGCTGCATGATCTGCGGGATTCTGGTCTGTGGGTATGTAATGCCACTGCTGTGGGTGAACTGATCTCCTGATTCGTAGCACTCTGTTATTGACATAAACGTAGAATCGCCTGGTTTTGTTGTGGATATATCCCAGGACTACTTTGCTGTCTGAGTAGAACTTGGCTTGTGTCAGGTCGATATCCATTTCGGATGCGATGAACTCCGCTAACTCAATGGCTAAGACTGCGGCACAAAGCTCTAACCTGGGTATAGTGTGCTCTGGTTGTGGTGCGAGTTTGGCTTTTCCCATGACGAAACCAATGTGGCACTGACATTTGGAGTCTACAGTTTTTAGGTAGGCAACAGCGGCAATTGCTTTGACAGAAGCATCTGCAAATACGTACAGTCTTTGGCTCTGTATCTCAGTAGATGGCACAGGGGTGTATGGTCTTGGCATATGCAAGTTGGAGAGTGCCGCTAACGAGTTCTTCCACTCTTCCCACTGGATCCTCTTATCAGGTGGCAGAGGTGCATCCCAGTCAGATGTTTCCCTAGTTAAATCTCTTAGTAGGGCCTTGCCTTGTATAGTAACAGGAGCTGCGAAACCCAAGGGGTCGTACAGACTGTTGATGGTAGACAGGACGCCTCTACGTGTGAAAGGCCTTTCTTCCTGGCTGACCTGAAAGGTGAAAGTGTCTGATTGTAGATTCCAGAGAAGCCCGAGGCTGCGTTGCATTGGTGCGGGGTCTGACCCCAGGTCCAGGTCTCTGAGTCCATTACATAGGTCTTGAGAAGGGAACGCTTCCATGAGTTCTTGGCTGTTTGAGGCTATTTTATGAAGCCTAAGGTTCGAGCAGGCAAGCATGTCCTGAGCTCTCCTGAGAAGACTGATGGCAGTCTCATTTGAAGGCATGGCTTTTAGACAGTCGTCGACATAAAAGTCCTTTTCTATGAATTGTCTGACATCTGCTCCGTATTCTGGTTCTCCTTCCTGAGCTGACCTTTTGAGTCCGTAAATGGCGACTGCAGGTGAAGGACTGTTGCCAAAGATGTGCACTCTCATGCGATACTCTGTCACTTCTTTAGTAGGATCATTGTCTCTGTACCAGAAGAATCTTAGGAAGTTCCTGTCTCTCTCTCTCACAAGGAAACAATGGAACATTTGCTGGATGTCAGCGATGAAGGCAATGGAATCCTTACGGAAGCGCATAAGTACACCCAGTAGTTTGTTATTGAGGTCTGGTCCTGTCAGCAGAACGTCATTCAGGGAGACATCATTAAATTTAGCACTGGAATCAAACACGACTCTGATCTGGCCTGGTTTCTTAGGGTGGTATACTCCGAACATGGGTAGAAACCAGCATTCTTCAGAGTCTTTGAGAGTGGGAGCTAGTTCTGCGTGACGGTTTTCAAAAATCTTTGACATGAAGGAGAAAAAGTGATCTTTCATCTCTGGTTTCTTTTGCAGATTACGAATGAGAGAGGAGAAACGTTGTAATGCCTGATTTCTGTTGTTCGGTAGACGTGGTCTGTGGGTTTTGAAGGGAAGAGGTGCGACCCAGCTGTTGGTCTCATCTTTAACGAGTCCCTTGTCCATTACCTCTAAGAACAACTTGTCCTCTACCGACATTGCCACTTGGTTGTCCTGCTTAGTTCTCTGGAAGACTGTGCCCCCTAACTGATCCTCATAGCTTCCCGACACTATACTGCTGTCGTGAGTAAAGTCTATTAAATAATCAGGTAGTTGGATGCTGTGTGGCAGTTCCCTGACATGGAACTCATTGTTACAAGGTTGAAACAGAGATGGACGTCCTTTCTCCAATGTATTTGTCAGCATGCTTGTCACAGAAGATGGGGCGTGCATGCGTCCCAAGCATACGTTGCCAATTATGACTCATCCTAGGTCTAGCCTTTGGGCATAGGGAGCATTGTGGAGTCCGTTGATATGACGTCTCACTTTATGAACCTGTAGGATATCTCTCCCCAACAGCAGAATTATCTGGGCATGATGGTCGAGTTCCGGTATGAGGTGTGCTATTTGTTTTAAGTGAGCGTGATGGATTGCTACATCTGGCGTAGGGATTTCAGATCTGTTGTCTGGGATCTGGTTACATTCGATGATCGTAGGTAGTGGTAGGCAGAATTGTCCATCTAAAGACTCAATCTGGTAGTCAGTAGCTTTCCTGCCTGCTGTTGTCACAGTACCTGCACACGTCTTTAAGGAGTAGGGAGTGCTTGGCCCTTTGATGTTGAATAGGTCAAAGAACGTTGATCTAGCCAAGGATCGATTACTTTGGTCATCTAAGATAGCATACAGTCTTACAGCTTGGTCTCTATGGCCCTTCGGGTATACTTTGACGAGGCATATTTTTGAACAGGACCTACTGTCTATTGTCCCTTTGCAGACCTCGGTGCATTGTGAAGTGATCTCTGGCGTAGCTGTATCAGTGTTCCTTCCCTCCCCGCCATGCTCACTGTCAGCTGGCGTGTTTTGTGTACTCCATGGAGCTGGGCCAGGGTGTAGAGCGGTGTTATGATCTGTGGTGCCACATTCTGTGCATTTTACACTGAACTTGCAATCCTTGGCGAGATGAGCTGTGGACGAGCAGCACTTGTAGCAGATACCGTTTTCTTTCAGGAAGCTTCTGCGATCTGGCATAGATTTTCCTCTGAAGGCTCTGCATTTCAGGAGAGGATGAGGCTTCTGATGAAGTGGGCACTGCTTGTCAGGGTCCTGCACCTTTGTCTCTGATTGGGAGCAGCCAGCAGACCTGTAATTAGAACCTGGAGAAGAAACATAAGTCTTGTGTACTTCCACAGATGTTCTGCGTGGATTTGCAGGTGGTGACGGTGTGGCATATGGTATTGCAAAGTCAAAGCTGGGATCGTTTCTAATTCTTGCTTGTTGGTGTATGAAGTCAACAAAAACGGAGAAGGGAGGGAATGGAACGCTGTGTTTGTATTTGTACGTGGAACCATGTGTGAGCCACCTCTCCTGTAGATTGTAGGGCAACTTCTGGACTATAGGGTTAACACCTCTGGCTGTGTCGAGAAATGCAAGTCCCTGTAGGTCGTCCTCGTATTTGGCAACTTGGACTTCCTTTAGCAAGTCGCTTACCTCTCTAAGTTTCTGGAGACCTTTGTTAGATATTTTAGGAAAGTCATCGATTCTTTTGAACAAGGCTCTTTCTATTACTTCTGCTGAGCCGTAACACTCATCCAGCCTTTTCCAGATCTCTTTGAGGCCAGTCTCAGGGCGGTTTATATTAATGTCTCTGATCCTTACTGCGTGTTTGACTGACTCTTCTCCCAGGTATTTGACTAACAGGTCTATCTCTTCCCTGTGTTGTAGCCCCAAGTCTCTAATGACATTTTGGAAGGAAGCTTTTGTGGAGATCAGACTGAACTAAAGGAATCCATCTTGTCTTCTTCCTGAGAAATCTCGCTTACAACAAGATACATTTCTGCTGACTTGACATTTCCTTTTATGGAAGTAATCATGTGTGCATTCCTTCTTTCAATAGCAGCCTTTCATTCACCTTCCAGATGATGTAACTTTCTACTGATAAAGACTGGTATAGATTGTTTATGTAAGAGATAGTGAAATATGAGCGCTTGTGCGCATGTCTGTAAAAGAATAATTCTTTTCTATATAAAGGAAGGGAAAAGCCCAGAGAGAGAGATGTGCTCCTGGGCTTCCCCTGTATATGATCACACAATACCTTGTTTGCGTGTCATTTACTCAGGATCCCTACCTCTAGTAAGCCAGGGACTGAGAAGGACTTAACATTTCTTTGGCGCACCGAACAGGGACCCGAGATGAGAGTATTTGCTCGAGATTCACCTGCAGATACGGACAATGGAGATCTGGGATAATGGACGGCAAATGAACTGAAAAACCTGGCCAGGTAAGAGACATTATTAGTTCTCTTTTTATCTGCCTTGTATTATCCGAAAGATCTCTATGAGCCGTGTCACGCTGGGTTAGTCTAGTAGTGAGTAGATACCTATAAAACTCGGGTTACTATATTGTATAGATTTATGAGTCCTGTCCCTGGCAGTGTGTGAACAGTGTGAAGGTTGTGGTATGTTGTGAAAGAAGAGCAAAAGTGCGTAGAAAAATAAGCCGAAATAGTTGGGGTATAAGCCTTATACACGGAAGTCAGCCTAACTGGGTCATGTGGTTGCGTCCTTTCGGGGAGACCTCCGCCCATGCTTGACTCTCATTTAAGTGCTTAACCTCCTTCATTTCTGGATAAGGTTTGATAGAATGAGCCCAGGACGCGGGTCCATGAGCCTGGGACAAGTATGCTAACTGACACAGAAAGTTTTGTGATCTGTATGGTGTTGCTGGGTCTGTTTGCGTGCATAATAGCACTTAAGTACATTCTGCACATTAGAAAGAATGGAGCAGATCAGCCCTTCAATATTTTAGCTCCCTAGGAGAGAAGGCAACGAGACATCACCTAGGATAAGTGATTGTCCAAACGTCACCTGGGGTAGAAATAGCTAATATTGAAAAAAAAAAAAGAAAAAAAAAAAAGAAAAATGGGAAATAAACAGACAAAAACCGTCTTAGGACAAGTGGAAGCAGCAGATATCATACAGGAAAGATGTGGGAAGACAGTCAGAAGTCAGATTAGAAGGGTAAGAGAAAAATTGGGAATTTCAGAAGCACTTATGTTCAGTACAGAATGGGAAAAACTGAGTAAAGAACGAGGTGAAATTATCAAAGACAATGGGTGGGAAGAAATCATACACTGTATGATAGAGGTCTCAAAAACAGCTAAAGAGGAGAATTGGAAGTATGATCCAGACACTTCCAAATGGATTATGGGGAAGGGAAAAAGTTGTGACATAATCCCACCACCTTACCTAGATCCAAAAGCCCAATCATTTGTACCATCTGGAGGAGCAGAAGGAGGAAAACAATTTCCAGCCTTGTATCCCAATCTTGGTGGGGTAGGAGGATGGGTATGTTCACACTGTGGACAACAAAATCCAGATTGGAGAAATGATTGCCTAGTCTGTGGTACACCTAGACATGGCGCTGTACTTGCCCCTGTTAGGGTAGTACCAAGACCCTTTAGGGAACCTGGTGCTGACGGGGTAATGGGAACTAGATATCACCAGACCCGACAGTATTTTCCTTGGTCCCCTGCTGAAGGTATGTCCCTCCTGCATAATGCGCCTGATCCCACTCAATATCCCATCCGATTTGCACAATACATACAACAAATCATGCAGACTCATGCTGGGGTCTGGGCGGACGGGGAAGAATTATGTAGAATGAAAATGTCCCCCGGACTTTTTCAGGAATTATTGACACACCTACAGCCCAATAGACCAGTGGCAGAAGGGGGTGCCTTACAGACAGAAGCATCAGGTACCCAGTTCACAGAGGCATTAATAATTTTCATGAGAGAAAAACAGAGGGAAAGGGGATCTACGGGTGTGATTATGCAGAAATTTGGGCAAAGTATTGAAGAATATAGTCAAGAATTAGAAAATAGCTTTAGGGATGAAGGATTGGATTTGACTGATGCTTCAGTAAGGAGACTTTTTACAAAACAATTAATAGAGGGGCTAGATCCGAAAATCAGAGAAAAATTTAAATCCTCTACTCCAGATTGGAGAACAATTGAACAACCAAATATTGTGAAACAACGATGTTTAGGAATAGTCATGGATATGAGAGAGAATCGTAAGCCTGTTAGAATAGCACAAGCTAATACAGGAGGAAGAGTGAGACACAACTTTCCTTGCCACTACTGTAAAAAGCCAGGTCATTTCCAAAGAGAGTGCAGGAAGAAGTTGGCAGATATAAAGTCAGGCAAATTTGTTCCCAGAAATAACCCTCCCCAAACGGACAACCAGCAGAAATCTACCATCATAGATGGTCCCATACCAGATTCAGATTGACTCGATGTGTTACAAACTTCCCTACCAGCTAGAAGACCTATGATACAGGTGAATGTGGGGGGGAGAGAGATTCCATTTTTGATAGATACAGGTGCAACTTCCTCAATTTTGAATCAAGATTTTCTTCCGAATCCGGAAGATATTTCAGAACAAACAACTTTTGCTGAGGGTTATGATGGGGTAATTCGAACACTGCCATATACTGTGCCCCTAGAGGTCTCATTAGGACCTAAATGTTTTGCATCCAGATTTTTGTATGCCAGAGGTGCCCCAACATGTTTGTTAGGAACTGATGTCCTAAAGAAATTAGAAGCTAACATCAATTTTAGGGAAGATGGCACAGTTATACTGACTATCCCTGATGATGCAGAAACATTAGAACAATATGTTAGAATTCAGGCTTTTGAGGATTATGCTGAAGAAAAAGAGTACACCACAGATCTAGACCTCTCAATGGTCCCAGAAACACTGTGGGCACAGGGTGACACCGATGTGGGACTATTGCATATCTCTCCTGTAAAACTATCTGTGCAACCAGGAACTGTTCTCCCACAGCTCAGACAATACCCTGTGAGTGCCCAGCAGGAACTAGCGATTACAAAACAGATAGAGGGATATAGAGAGAAAGGGGTTTTGGTAGAGATACAATCACCTGCTAACACTCCTCTGTATCCAGTCAAGAAGAGAACTCTTGATAAGAGTTCTATGCCCAAATATCGTATGGTACATGATCTAAGAGAAATAAACAAAGTTCTAGATCCAATCACCCCAGTTGTACCCAATCCTCATACGTTACTATCACAGATACCAGCCAGTTCTCAAGTATTTACTGTAATAGATCTTTCAAATGCATTTTTCTCGGTTCCTTTACACCAAGATAGTTGGCATTTGTTTGCATTTACATTTAAGGGCAAACAGTTGGCGTGGACACGCCTTCCACAGGGAATGATACACTCCCCTACTCTTTATTCAAATGCCCTACAAACAGTCCTTCAGAGGTTTGAACCCGAACCACAGGTAGTAATTTTGCAGTATGTGGATGACCTACTACTTTGCTGCCCAGATCTAGAAACTGCAGAAAGGTCCACTGTGAGTTTACTATGTTTCCTAGAAAAAGAAGGGTGTAAAGTGAATAGACAAAAGCTACAAGTTTGTCAGACCAAAGTGGTCTTTCTAGGTCATTGCATTTCTCAAGGTAAAAAGCATCTTACACCACAAAGAACTGAAGCAATAAGACAGATGAATGAGCCTAGAAATCATAAACAGCTACGAGCATTTTTAGGAATAGTGTCTCATTGTAGACAATGGATTATACATGCCAGTCAACTAATGCAACCACTGTATGACTGTGTAAAAAGTGAACCTTATTTGTTGACAAAAGAAGGTCAGATTTCGTTCCAACAATTAAAAGATGCCCTTGTTTCAGCTCCAGCGTTAGGGCTACCAGACTACACCAAACCGTTTCAGCTTATGGCTGCAGAAGTTGATTCCCATGCTACAGGAGTTCTTACCCAGAAGCATGCAGGGAAACAAAGACCAATTGCATATCTTTCAGCAAGGTTAGATCCCGTAGCTAGAGCAGCGCCAACCTGTGTACGTGTAGTTGTTGCTGTCTCACTATTGTTGGACAAAGCATCAGAAATTGTCCTAGAGTATCCACTCACAGTTCAAACTACACATGATGTTTATGGGATATTAAACCAGGTCCAACCAAAACACATTTCCATGGCCAGACATTTGCGGCTACAGTGTTCATTGTTGCTCCCCTCTACTATCACATTTGCTAGGCTTCAGACTCTCAATATAGCTACACTGCTACCTCTCGAGTCTGAAGGGGGGAATAAGGACACTGATCCACACGCAAATTTTTTCCCTACAGACACACATGATTGTACAGAGCTCATTTTACAAGAAACGGTAGGCTTACCCAATGTATCCGAAACACCACTTCAAAATCCAGATTTAGAGCTGTTTATAGATGGTAGTAGGTTTGCAGATGACACAGGTAACTTCCATACAGGGTATGCAGTTGTGTCAGAATCTGAAACTCTCAAAGCAGAACCACTTCCACCGAAACAGTCTGCACAAGAAGCAGAACTAACAGCATTGATTGAAGCTCTTAAAATAGCTGAGAACCAGACAGCTAATATATACACTGATTCTAGGTATGCACATGGTATTGTGTTTGATTTTGGAGTAATCTGGAGAGCTAGAGGTTACATGACAGCGTCAGGACAACCTGTAAAACATGCTTCTCTGATCAAACAGATCTTAGAGGCTGCACAAGAAACAAAAGAAGTAGCAGTAATCAAGGTAGCTGCACATGTGAGACTCGACACTAGGGAATCTAGGGGAAATGATAGGGCTGATAAAGCAGCCAAAGCAGCAGCTGTCAAACCCTTACAACAGGTTCATACTGTAAACCCCACAGAAAATACTGAAGATAGACTGAGACAAGCACAGGAAGATGCAGGAGAAGAGGAGAGGGACAGGTGGAAAAAGGAAGGGGCAGAAGAACAAGCGGGAATTTGGAAGAAAGATGGACTAATATGTCTACCTAGAGCCTGGTATCCGATTGTAGTTGGTGGACTGCACCACCCTACTCATGTGTCTGCAAATGCAATGACACTACTGGCAAAGCAAGTCTGGTTGGCTCCAGGTTTTGGCAACTATGCAAGAGACTATTGTGCTGCATGCGCTATATGCCTGGCACATAATCCCGGACAGACAACAAAGACCCCTATGAAGCACCACGTCCGACCTCTCTACCCGTTTCAGCGATTACAAATAGACTTTATCCAGCTGCCAAAAAGTAATGGGTATGAGTATGTGTTGGTATGTGTGGACATGTTCTCGGGGTGGCCAGAGGCCTATCCAGTTCAGAAGGCTTCAGCTAAAAACACTGCTGTAAAGCTAGTTGCCGAACTGATACCCCGTTACGGTCTCCCTGAAGTGATCGAGTCAGATAGGGGTACTCATTTCACTGGAGAAATATTTCAAAATGTACTGAAAATGTTGGGTGTTGAAAGTCAGTTACACACTCCGTACCATCCTCAAAGTTCTGGTAAGGTGGAACGCATGAATGGAACTTTAAAATTAAAAATACAGAAAGCCATGGCTGAAACAGGAAAGCCTTGGACAGAATGCCTTCCACTGGCCCTTTATTCAATACGCAATACCCCAAGGGGTAAGACTAAACTGTCTCCATATGAAATTTTGTTTGGCAGGACTGCCAATTTAGGATGTTATTTTCCACAGCAACTTGTGTTAAATATTGAGTCATTGACTTCTTATGTGCAAAATCTTCAGAAACAATTAACTAAGGTGCATGCACAAGTTTTTGCTTCCCTTCCAGATCCTGACAACACAGAAGGAAGTCACAAGTTGGAACCAGGTGATCAAGTCTATGTAAAAAGACACACCAGAAAGGCTCTAGAACCAAGGTTTGACGGACCCTTCCAAGTCCTGTTGACAACACCTACATCAGTCAAGCTTGAAGGAAAGGCATCATCGATACATGCAAGCCATTGCAAGAAAAGCAGTATAAACTCATGATATTGATGTTAATAATGATAACCTCAACGGAGGCGTGGGATAGACTGAATTCTCTAACCCCTTTGAACAATAGATTCGTACAACATCATAGAAAATTAGTGCATGACTTGTTAAACAATACACAAACCCTGACAGATTGTTGGATCTGTACCCATTCGCCGGTATCAGCCACAAGTATACCTTTTCTAGCAGTTCCCGTATTAGCAGAAGAAATATTCGCTTGGCCTAATTGTTCAGACAACCTGGCCAACAACCAAATTGGTAATGCTAGGCTGTGGAATACTACAATCGCCATACCAATTGTGGGATGGGTAGAATTTCCTTGGTGGCAGGGTAATCTCTCAGGGAGTAACACACATCTACAATATTTAGCATTTAGGGGAGGAAAATGGGTACCTAGAAATAAGACTGGATTAACTAATTTAGGACAGGTCCCCACAGAAAATCTACAGCTTAGTTTCAGTACAACCGTCCCCCCCTCTGATGCTTTCAAACCTGTAGTATTGGAAAGATACATACATAATAGAAAATGGAAACATTCTAAATTGTTCCCCCAAGGTGATGCAAACAGTTGTACAAGTAAGCTGGGGAACCTGGTTTGTAATGAATCCAATGAGTATATCAAAGGAATGCCTGTATGTGGGAATCCCGCAGCCGGGTACTGTAGCCCCTTGGGACAAAAACCCTCTTGGTGTATGCTTCAGAATGTATCTAGATTTGTGGACTTGGCTCACAGATTGGTATTGCAGCACTCAGCTCTATGGGATCTGCCTGAAGGTACATTTTGGATATGCGGAGAAGGAGCATATAAATGGCTTCCCGTAGGTATAAAGGGTACTTGTACATTAGGACGCCTAACCCCGGCTACATTCATAATTTCAAATAAACAAGTGAATATGCAAGCCGTGCCCAAGCACACACTGTATAAAAGAGCTGCAGATAACTCACCACGTCCCTCGGGGAGGCCACATATAGTACAAATGGGAATTCCTAACAAAATTGCTAGTACCATTTTTATTTATCCTATGTTAACACAGATGTGGGATAAATTAGTTAGAGCCACGGATTATCTAGATGATCAGATCTGGGATATATTGGATATACTAAACACTAGTATAGCTGTACAGAATCAGCTTATAATAGTCACTAACCAACATACCCTGGTATTGGATTACCTAACTGACTCACAAGGGGGTATGTGTCAAATCATCGGACCCACCTGCTGTCATTATATAGACCCGAATAGTACTATGAGTATGACATTTAAATTAAAGGACGTACAACGACTCAGAGATCAGTATGACAAAGACAATGACCAGAATAAGGATAGCTGGTGGTCAGATACCTTTTCTTTTCTTAACCCAGCCAACTGGTTCAGAGGAATCGGTGGGTGGGTTGCTGGGATTATGCAGAGCATAATACATATAGTTATGATTATTGTAGTCATATACGTACTATTCCAGATTGTGCTCAAGAGTATCTCAGTATGCACAGATAAACTTTGTGTAATAGATGCAAGAGTATAAAGTTTTTTTTCCTTCTTCTCTTATGTTATCCTTTGCTAATACTGATTATTGCGCTTATTTTGCTATCCCTTTGTAATATCTGTACTTATTGCAAAACAAAGAAAAGGTTGCGAGAGTTAAACGGAAGAATTAATACTAGATTTGATTCTCTTATCGAATACAAGCATGTACATGTGTAATACCAAATAAAGGCTTTGTCTTTGGCCCTGTGGTAATAAAATAAATTAAAGAAAATGTCAAAGGGGGGAATTGTGGAGATCAGACTGAACTAAAGGAATCCATCTTGTCTTCTTCCTGAGAAATCTCGCTTACAACAAGATACATTTCTGCTGACTTGACATTTCCTTTTATGGAAGTAATCATGTGTGCATTCCTTCTTTCAATAGCAGCCTTTCATTCACCTTCCAGATGATGTAACTTTCTACTGATAAAGACTGGTATAGATTGTTTATGTAAGAGATAGTGAAATATGAGCGCTTGTGCGCATGTCTGTAAAAGAATAATTCTTTTCTATATAAAGGAAGGGAAAAGCCCAGAGAGAGAGATGTGCTCCTGGGCTTCCCCTGTATATGATCACACAATACCTTGTTTGCGTGTCATTTACTCAGGATCCCTACCTCTAGTAAGCCAGGGACTGAGAAGGACTTAACACTTTCCAAGCTCTGTAACCTTCAGCTCGGTCAGTGAATTTCATGAGTCCCTTGGCAACCAGTTCACGTCGTGTGAAGAACTTGGCAAATTCTGTCATGAACCAGTTGTCAGCAGAGTATACTGGTGATGGGTCGCCCTGATAGTGATGTGAGGTGCGTTCGTACCTGTTAGTGTCCTCATGGTGGCGCCAGCCGGTGTCGTATTGCTTCGGTCTGACGTAAGGCATGTCATCAGGGTGATTCACGTTGGTTACCTGATGAGGGGCAGGGTAGTCATTAGCAGAGTTGTTTTGCCTCACATTTTCGAGTTTGTTTCTGTCCTGAGCCTCGTGACGACTCTCGCTCACTTTGCTGGAGGTGTCGTATTCTGGTTTTGGTACTGGTTCAGGGTTATAGTTTGGAACAGGAAGTTCATTAACATACTGAGATGTGCGTTGTGGTGAGTCTTGCAGTGGGAACTCCAGACTCAACATACTGCTTTGGCTATGCAGCTTTGGATTTTGCGCGGCTTCTAACGATTCTGCTTCGGCGAGGGCTGCGGCAGCTTCCCTTTTTGCTGCTAGGCTTTCTAAGGCGGCATCCACGCGTGCCTTCTCTAACTGCGTTCTTCTCTCTTGGTCGGCTCTCTCTAACTGCATTCTTCTCTCTTGCTCGTCTCTCTCTAAGCGTGACCTTCTCTCTTGCTCGTCTCTCTCTAAGCGCAACCTTCTCTCTTGCTCGTCTCTCTCTAAGAGTGACCTTCTCTCTTCGTCATCTAGGCGTGCTTTTTCTAATTTAAGTTGCATCTCTTGGTCAGCAAAGCTCGCTCGTATTTTGGCGGCTTCAGCATTTGCGCGGGCAATGGCGACCGCGCTGCTAATGGATGTTGTCTTTGAGGAGACGGAAGTAACAGATCTTGTCCTATGTGATTTGTGAGACATGGTGTCTTGGGAAAGTGCTTGGCTGTGCAGAGATTGCTGCAGCTGTATTCAGTCTCTGTGTAGCCGGTGACTTGAATCCCACTAGTTGGATGGTTGCCGTTTCACTGTTCTGTCCTCACTAGCTGAGGCAGGCTCATACGTAGCTATACAGTCAGCTAAACCGCTATACCGGGGTCCAATAAGGAGACTGTGGTTGAGTCTGTGCTTTATTAAACGTAGTGGTATATTGATGCGGTGAAACTGTGAACAATGATATACATAGAATCAGTGCAAGGTATAGAACAGATACATACTACACATGAGGTACATTATGCATAACATTTAGGAAGCTAGTGACTAAACTAGGAGTACAACTGGTTAAACTAAGCTAATATAGAGCAGGAATATCTATAGGAAGCATAAAGACATACCGGCAATGCAATCGCAAGGGGGATGAAGTGAAGCGTCTTTCCTTGAAGGCAAACTGAAGAAAGTGAAAGGAAAAATGGAGGGAAATGGAGGCTGAGCTACCATAATGCATTGCAAAGGAGGAGGAGAATCAGACATGGATAATACAAAAACAAGATTGAACTGCCAACATAACTCTGACCGCTAGAGGGAGCCAAAGCATCACAAATGAATAAAGGCATGAATATATCAATACTGTATACTGAGGAAACTGCAATTATGCAAGCAAATAATCGGGGGTAGCAAATTGGATGGCGGAGACAGAACACTTACATTCTAGCTTTTGTCTCTTTAACCCCTTCATGACCCAGCCTATTTTGACCTTAAAGACCTTGCCGCTTTTTGCAATTCTGACCAGTGTCCGTTTATGAGGTAATAACTCAGAAACGCTTCAACGGATCCTAGCGGTTCTGAGATTGTTTTTTCGTGACATATTGGGCTTCATGTTAGTGGTAAATTTAGGTCAATAAATTCTGCGTTTATTTGTGATAAAAACGGAAATTTGACGAAAATTTTAAAAATTTCGCAATTTTCACATTTTGAATTTTTATTCTGTTAAACCAGAGAGATATGTGACACAAAATAGTTAATAAATAACATTTCCCACATGTTTACTTTACATAAGCACAATTTTGGAAACAAAATTTTTTTTTGTTAGGAAGTTATAAGGGTTAAAATTTGACCAGCGATTTGTCATTTTTACAACGAAATTTACAAAACCATTTTCTTTAGGGACCACCTCACATTTGAAGTCAGTTTGAGGGGTCTATATGGCTGAAAATACCCAAAAGTGACACCATTCTAAAAACTGCACCCCTCAAGGTACTCAAAACCACATTCAAGAAGTTTATTAACCCTTCAGGTGCTTCACAGCAGCAGAAGCAACATGGAAGGAAAAAATGAACATTTAACTTTTTAGTTAACTTTTTATTTTCCCAATGGTAAAAGGAGAAACTGAACCACGAAAGTTGTTGTCCAATTTGTCCTGAGTACGCTGATAATCCATATGTGGGGGTAAACCACTGTTTGGGCGCACGGCAGGGCTTGGAAGGGATGGCACGCCATTTGGCTTTTTAAATGGAAAATTAGCTCCTTTGGAGAGCCCCTGTGTGCCTAAACATTGGAGATCCCCCAGAAATGACCCCATTTTGGAAACTAGACCCCCAAAGGAACTAATCTAGATGTGTGGTGAGGACTTTGAACCCCCAAGTGCTTCACAGAAGTTTATAACGCAGAGCCATGAAAATAAAAAAAAAAAATATTTTCTCAAAAATGATCTTTTAGCCTGCAATTTTTTATTTTACAAAGGGCAACAGGAGAAATTTGACCCCAAAAGTTGTTGTCCAGTTTCTCCTGAGTACGCTGATACCCCATATGTGGGGGTAAACCACTGTTTGGGCACATGCCGGGGCTCGGAAGTGAAGTAGTGACATTTTGAAATGCAGACTTTGATGGAATGCTCTGTGGGCATCACGTTGCGTTTGCAGAGCCCCTAATGTGGCTTAACAGTAGAAACCCCCCACAAGTGACCCCATTTTGGAAACTAGACCCCGAAAGGAACTTATCTAGATGTGTGGTGAGCACTTTGAACCCCCAAGTGCTTCATAGAAGTTTATAATGCAGAGCCGTGAAAATAATAAATACGTTTTCTTTCCTCAAAAATAATTATTTAGCCCAGAATTTTTTATTTTCCCAAGGGTAATAGGAGAAATTGGATCCCAAAAGTTGTTGTCCAGTTTCTCCTGAGTACGCTGATACCCCATATATGGGGGTAAACCACTGTTTGGGCACATGCCGAGGCTCGGAAGTGAAGTAGTGACGTTTTGAAATGCAGACTTTGATGGAATGCTCTGTGGGCGTCACGTTGCGTTTGCAGAGCCCCTGATGTGGCTTAACAGTAGAAACCCCCACAAGTGACCCCATTTTGGAAACTAGACCCCGAAAGGAACTTATCTAGATGTGTGGTGAGCACTTTGAACCCCCAAGTGCTTCACAGAAGTTTATAATGCAGAGCCGTGAAAATAATAATTACGTTTTCTTTCCTCAAAAATAATTATTTAGCCCAGAATTTTATAATTTTCCCAAGGGTAACAGGAGAAATTTGACCCCAATATTTGTTGTCCAGTTTCTCCTGAGTAAGGTGATACCCCATATGTGGGGGTAAACTACTGTTTGGGCACATGCCGGGGCTCGGAATTGAAGTAGTGACGTTTTGAAATGCAGACTTTGATGGAATGCTCTGCAGGCGTCACGTTGCGTTTGCAGAGCCCCTGATGTGCCTAAACAGTAGAAACCCCCCACAAGTGACCCCATTTTGGAAACTAGACCCCGAAAGGAACTTATCTAGATGTGTGGTGAGCACTTTGAACCCCCAAGTGCTTCATAGAAGTTTATAATGCAGAGCCGTGAAAATAATAAATACGTTTTCTTTCCTCAAAAATAATTATTTAGCCCAGAAATTTTTATTTTCCCAAGGGTTACAGGAGAAATTGGACCCCAAAAGTTGTTGTCCAGTTTCTCCTGAGTACGATGATACCCCATGTGTGGGGGTAAACCACTGTTTGGGCACACGTCGGGGCTCAGAAGGGAAGTAGTGACTTTTGAAATGCAGACTTTGATGGAATGGTCTGAGGGCGTCACATTGCGTTTGCAGAGCCCCTGGTGTGCCTAAACAGTAGAAACCCCCCACAAGTGACCCCATTTTAGAAACTGGACCCCCCAAGGAACTTATCTAGATATGTGGTGAGCACTTTGAACCCCCAAGTGCTTCACAGACGTTTACAACGCAGAGCCGTGAAAATAAAAAATCATTTTTCTTTCCTCAAAAATGATGTTTTAGCAAGCATTTCTTTATTTTCACAAGGGTAACAGGAGAAATTGGACCCCAGTAATTGTTGCGCAGTTTCTCCTGAGTATGCTGGTACCCCATATGTGGGGGTAAACCACTGTTTGGGTGCACGTCGGGGCTCGGAAATGAGGGAGCACCATTTGACTTTTTGAATACAAGATTGGCTGGAATCAATGGTGGCGCCATGTTGCATTTGGAGACCCCCTGATGTGCCTAAACAGTGGAAACCCCTCAATTCTAACTCCAACACACCCCTAACCCTTATCCCAACTGAAGCCGTAACCCTAATCACAACCCTAACCCCAACACACCCGTAACCCCAACACACCCCTAACCACAACCCTAATTCCAACCCAACCCTAGCCCTAAGGCTATGTGCCAACGTTGCGGATTCGTATGAGATTTTTCAGCACCATTTTTGAAAATTCCGCGGGTAAAAGGCACTGCGTTTTACCTGCGGATTTACCGCGGATTTCCAGTGTTTTTTGTCCGGATTTCACCTGCGGATTCCTATTGAGGAACAGGTGTAAAACGCTGCGGAATCCGCACAAAGAATTGACATGCTGCGGAAAATACAATGCAGCGTTCCCGCGCGGTATTTTTCGCACCATGGGCACAGCGGATTTGGCTTTCCATATGTTTACATGGTACTGTAAACCTGATGGATCACTGCTGCGGATCCGCAGCCAAATCCGCACCGTGTGCACATAGCCTAATTCTAAAGGTATGTGCACACGCTGCGGAAAACGCTGCGGATCCGCAGCAGTTTCCCATGACTTTACAGTTCAATGCAAACCTATGGAAAACAAAAATCGCTGTACACATGCTGCAGAAAAACTGCACAGAAACGCAGCGGTTTACATTCCGCAGCATGTCACTTCTTTCTGCGGATTCCGCAGCGGTTTTACAACTGCTCAAATAGAAAATCGCAATTGTAAAACCGCAGTGAAATGCGCAGAAAAAACATGGTAGTGCCAGGCAGCAGCTGCCAAGGCAAACAGGATCATGGGGTGCATTAAAAGAGGTCTGGATACACATGATGAGAGCATTATACTGCCTCTGTACAAATCCCTAGTTAGACCGCACATGGAGTACTGTGTCCAGTTTTGGGCACCGGTGCTCAGGAAGGATATAATGGAACTAGAGAGAGTACAAAGGAGGGCAACAAAATTAATAAAGGGGATGGGAGAACTACAATACCCAGATAGATTAGCGAAATTAGGATTATTTAGTCTAGAAAAAAGACGACTGAGGGGCGATCTAATAACCATGTATAAGTATATAAGGGGACAATACAAATATCTCGCTGAGGATCTGTTTATACCAAGGAAGGTGACGGGCACAAGGGGGCATTCTTTGCGTCTGGAGGAGAGAAGGTTTTTCCACCAACATAGAAGAGGATTCTTTACTGTTAGGGCAGTGAGAATCTGGAATTGCTTGCCTGAGGAGGTGGTGATGGCGAACTCAGTCGAGGGGTTCAAGAGAGGCCTGGATGTCTTCCTGGAGCAGAACAATATTGTATCATACAATTATTAGGTTCTGTAGAAGGACGTAGATCTGGGTATTTATTATGATGGAATATAGGCTGAACTGGATGGACAAATGTCTTTTTTCGGCCTTACTAACTATGTTACTATGTTACTATGGTAAATCTGCCATAAATCCGCAGCGGTTTAGCACTGCGGATTTATCAAATCCGCAGCGGAAAAATCCGCAGAGGACCAGAATACGTGTGCACATACCGAAACCCTAACCCTACCCCTAACCCTACCCCTAACCCTAACCCTACCCCTAACCCTACCCCTAACCCTACCCCTAACCCTACCCCTAACACTAACCCTACCCCTAACCCTAACCCTGGTTCTTACCCCAACCTTAGTGGGAAAAAAAAAATTATTTTTTTAATTGTCCCTACCTATGGGGGTGACAAAGGGGGGGGGGGTCATTTACTTTTTTTTTTTTATTTTGATCACTGAGATATAACCTATCTCAATGATCAAAATTCACTCTGGAACGAATCTGCCGACCGGCAGATTCGGCGGGCGCACTGCACATGCGCCCGCCATTTTGGAAGATGGCGGCGCCCAGGAAAGAAGACGGACGGTCCCCGGGAGGCCAGGTAAGTATAAGGGGGGGGGGGAGATCAGGGCACGGGGGGGGGCGTCGGAGCACGGGGGGGTGGATCGGAACACGGGGGGGTGGATTGGAGCATGGAGTGGGGGATCGCTGTGCGGGCGGGTGGATCGGAGCACGGGGGGGGAATCGCTGTGCGGGGGGGATCGCTGTGCGGGGGGGGGATCGCTGTGCGGGGGGGGATCGGAGTGCGGGGGGGTTTGATTGGAGCACGGGGGGTGTGATTGGAGCACGGGGGAAGCGGGCAGGAGGACGGGGGAGCGAAGCACAGGACCGAGGGGAGCAGACCACAGATCGGGGGGCTGGGGGGGCGATCGGAGGAGTGGGGTGGGGGCACATTAGTGTGTCCAGCCATGGCCGATGATATTGCAGCATCGGCCATGGCTGGATTGTAATATTTCACCATTTTTTTAGGTGATCGTAGCCACGAGGGGGTGAAGCCACCCCCCCTGGGCTAAACTACCACTCCCCCTGTCCCTGCAGATCGGGTGAAATGGGAGTTAACCCTTTCACCCGATCTGCAGGGACGCGATCTTTCCATGACGCATATGCTGAGTCATGGGTCGGAATGGCACCGACTTTCATGACGCAGCGTATGCGTCAAAGGTCGGGAAGGGGTTAACTGCCTCTACTAAATTAACTTGAAGAAACATAAACCACCCAATACTTCATTCTGCCAAACAATAGAATATTTTAACTACATCTTTATATTTATAATTTTTTTTACAAAGCTTCAAGACTGAAAAACTTTTATCTCCTTAAGAAATTTCATTCCAAGTTTTATAAATTTGCACATACGATAAACTGAGCAAGGAAAACGATAAGGCAAGTGAAGTATTTCCAACAAGCCCAGATAATTAAAAGTAAATATTTAGGAGAAAATGCAAGGAGGAATGTTCACCCTCTAGAATAGGAGACGTTTGTTTGCTCTCAAGTGTTTCGTAATTATACAAAGGGAGGTTAATAGAATTCAATGGATGTAGCTCAGTGTGAACCTCATTCCTCCAGAGCCGAGATTGAGCCTAATGATTAAAAAGATTTTCTTTGTGAGCTGCATTATGAAAATTAGCAAATACAGAGAGTTTGCACATATTTTTCTATTTTAACTGATACGTTATAGGAGAAGGATAGGGAGCCGATAGCAGGAGTTAATTTAGTTTCTAATACGCAAATATTGACACTTTCGTTCCATAATTGTGCTGCATCACAAATAAGAAAAATAAGGAAAAAAATAATTCATGATAACAAAAAAGCTAAGGTTGATTTTCAGTTAGAATTTTTTAATATAGTTAGGTGTATGTTGTAGGAACTAAAGTAGATCTGTCTAATTTAACAACTCCTGTTTTTATTTTATTTATTTTACTCGCTTATACAATACATTTATACATTTATACATTTTCAGACCTCATCATTGCTGTCTCAATTGGAGCTCACAATCTAAATTCCCCATCAGTATGTCTTTGGAGTGTGGGAGGAAATCCACATAAACACAGGGAGAACATAAAAACTCATTGGAGTAGTGCTTAATAAGATTGGAACCCAGGGCTACAAGGCTTTAAAAATACTGCTAATTTTTAATCTATAAAGTAAAGCTACCTTCACACATAACGATATCGTTAAGGATATCGTTGCAACGTCACGCTTTTTGTGACGTAGCAACGATCCCGCTAACGATCTCGTTATGTGTGACAGCGACCAACGATCAGGCCCCTGCTGGGAGATCGTTGGTCGCTGGGGAATGATCAGGACCTTTTTTTGGTCACTGACCACCCCGCTGTCATTGCTGGATCGGCGTGTGTGATGCCGATCCAGCGATGTGTTCACTTGTAACCAGGGTAAATATCGGGTTACTAAGCGCAGGGCCGTGCTTAGTAACCCGATATTTACCCTGGTTACCATTGTAAAAAGTAAAAAAAAAAACACTACATACTCACATTCTGATGTCTGTCACATCCCCCGGTGTCCACAGGGTTAAAACTGCTTTCGGCAGGAGCGCTGCTAATGCACGCGCTCCGGCCGAGAGCTTCACTGCACTGACTGTCAGTGCCGGCCGTAAAGCAGAGCACAGCAGTGACGTCACCGCTGTTACTGCCGGCGCTGACAGTCAGTGCAGGGAAGCTCTCGGCCGGAGCGCATGAATTAGCAGCGCTCCTGCCGAAAGCAGTTTTAACCCTGTGGACACCAGGGGATGTGACAGACATCAGAATGTGAGTATGCAGTGTTTTTTTTTAACTTTTACAATGGTAACCAGGGTAAATATCGGGTTACTAAGTGTGGCCCTGCACTTAGTAACCCGATGTTTACCCTGGTTACCCAGGTGCTGCAGGGGGACTTTGGCATCGTTGAGGACAGTTTCAACGATGCCGAAGTCTTTCCCCTGATCGTTGGTCGCTGGAGAGAGCTGTCTGTGTGACAGCTCCCCAGCGACCACATAACGATTTACCAACGATCACGGCCAGGTCGTATCGATGGTCGCGATCGTTGGTAAATCGTTTAGTGTAACGGTACCTTAAGACTACACATACCATAAATATTCTAAAAAACCTAGAACCTTGTTAATTACAATTAAAAACATTTAAAACATATATTTGCATGGAGACGGTCTTTTAAAATAAATAATGGCTATGTTTACATTAATTAATAAATCAGAATACTGTATATCTAAAAAATGGCTCGAAAATACAGCAATTAATTTAGTGTTACAAGAAGAAAACAATAAATAAATAGAATAAGTGAGAGTGAAATCCCTAAAGAAAGTTGAACATTCCTAATATATAGATCTTTGGAAAGCTGTGACCACCACCAATCAAAAAATATTGTACAAAAAGCAAGGTGTGATTAATTAGTTAAAAAATAACTTTTAATATATTCATTTAAAATAGTATACCATAGAATAGTATTAAATTAAAAAATACATATAGGACTCACAATATATCACATTCAAAAAGGAATGCCAATTAAACCGCAATACCACAAACCTCAAACTGTTGAGGATCTTATGACAAAAAAATCCCTTGGCAATTGAAGAGAACTATACGATTTCACATCAAATATCTTTCAGCAAACCAAAAAACAAATGATATACACTCTCCATATAGGATGCTGAGTAGAATGGAATAATACCTTTCAAATGGTTTCTGAATGGTGTGAAAAAAGAGGGGCAGTCTCACCCTGTTCTTTTCAAAGGTAAGACAATAGCCGTTTATATCTGGTGCTATGTCTGGGGAGATGGCACATTCTCATCCATACAAATACTCCATCGTTATATGTCACCAGTTCCCATAGAAACCCCAAATAGATAATATATACTTCCCTACACATTTCGTTTTCTTATACTTATTAGGGGAAGGTTCCTATATCCCTCCATTCATGTGGAAGATTTGTCCAAAAAGCGGGGTGCTGTGCTATATTCCTAATATATAGACTTTATTATACAAATGGCACAATGTAACCACTCACAGTCTCCAAAAATAATGGAGGCAAAGGAGAATATCCTTGTAAAGCAAATAGATGAAGCTGTGACACAAGGAGAAGTCATTATTATGGGGGACTTCAACTACCCTGAAATAGATTGGGGAACAGAAATCTGCAGTTCCAGCAAAGGTAATCAGTTTTTGACAACTATGAGAGACAACTACCTTTCACAACTGGTTTAGGACCCAACAAGAAGGGGGGGCACTGCTAGACCTAATATTAACCAACAGGCCAGACCGCATAGCAAATATAAGGGTTGGGGGTCACTTGGGGAATAGTGATCACAAAATAATAAGTTTTCATGTATCCTTCAATAAGATGTGTAGTAGAGGGGTTACACGGACACTAAACTTCAGGAGGCCAAATTTCCAACGGATGAGAGAGGATCTTGGTGCAATTAACTGGGACGATATCCTGAGACATAAAAATGCACAAAGAAAATAGGAGACATTTATTAGCATCCTGCATTGGACCTGTGCACAATACAGTGCCTACAAGTAGTATTCAACCCCCTGCAGATTTAGCAGGTTTACCCCTTTTGGAATTAACTTGGCATTGTGAAATTTGGACTGTAGATCAGCCTGGAAGTGTGAAATGCACTGCAGCAAAAAAGAATGTTATCTCTTTGTTTATTTTTTTTTTTAAATTGTGAAAAGTCTTTTCAGAGGATCATTTATTATTCAACCCCTCAACCCACCAGATTTCTGTTTGGTTCCCCTAAAGTATTAAGAAGTAGTTCAGGCACAAAGAACAATGAGCTTCACATGTTTGAATTAATTATCTCTTTTTCCAGCCTTTTCTGACTATTTAAGACCCTCCCCAAACTTGTGAACAGCACTCATACATGGTTAACATGGGAAAGACAAAGGAGCTTTCCAAAGCCAGCAGAGACAAGATCGTGGAGGGTCACAAGGCTGGCAAGGGGTACAAAACCCTTTCCAAGGAGTTGGGCTTACCTGTCTCCACTGTTGGGAGCATCATCCGGAAGTGGAAGGCTTATGGAACTACTGTTAGCCTTCCACGGCCTGGGCAGCCTTTGAAAGTTTCCTCCCGTGCCGAGGCCAGGCTTGTCCGAAGAGTCAAGGCTAACCCAAGGACAACAAGGAAGGAGCTCCGGGAAGATCTCATGGCAGTGGGGACATTGGTTTCAGTCAATACCATAAGTAGCGCACTCCACCGCAATGGTCTCCGTTCCAGACGAGCCCGTAAGGTACCTTTACTTTCAAAGCGTCATGTCAAGGCTCGTCTACAGTTTGCTCATGATCACTTGGAGGACTCTGAGACTGACTGGTTCAAGGTTCTCTGGTTTGATGAGACCAAGATCGAGATCTTTGGTGCCAACCACACGCGTGACGTTTAGAGACTGGATGGCACTGCATACGACCCCAAGAATACCATCCCTACAGTCAAGCATGGTGGTGGCAGCATCATGCTGTGGGGCTGTTTCTCAGCCAAGGGGCCTGGCCATCTGGTTCGCATCCATGGGAAGATGGATAGCACGGCCTACCTGGATATTTTGGCCAAGAACCTCCACTCCTCCATCAAGGATCTTAAGATGGGTCGTCATTTCATCTTCCAACAAGACAACGACCCAAAGCACACAGCCAAGAAAACCAAGGCCTGGTTCAAGAGGCAAAAAATCAAGGTGTTGCAGTGGCCTAGTCAGTCTCCTGACCTTAACCCAATTGAAAACTTGTGGAAGGAGCTCAAGATTAAAGTCCACATGAGACACCCAAAGAACCTAGATAACTTGGAGAAGATCTGCATGGAGGAGTGGGCCAAGATAACTCCAGAGACCTGTGCCGGCCTGATCAGGTCTTATAAAAGACGATTATTAGCTGTAATTGCAAACAAAGGTTATTCCACAAAATATTAAACCTAGGGGTTGAATAATAATTGACCCACACTTTTATGTTTAAAATTTATAAAAATTTAACTGAGCAGCAAAACTTTTTGGTTTGTAAGATTTATGCATCTGTTAATAAATCCTACTCTTGTTTGAAGTTTGAAGGCTCTAACTTGTTTGCATCTTATTAAACCTGCTAAATCTGCAGGGGGTTGAATACTACTTGTAGGCATTGTATATACCGTATGGGAATAAACATACTAGAAACAGGAGCAATGTTTCTTCTTATGGAGAGTGACATACCAGCTCTGGCTTGTCAAGGTAAGGAGGCTTATTAGCCGTGCAATGCTCCTCTGGGAAATATAATTTACAAATTGCCTCTTCAGAGAAAAAGAGGACTTAAACTCTATAGTGCCACCTGTTGGAAGTAGCGATCCTTAGACACCAGTCCAGAGCCTCTCATCTAGCCAAATTAGTTCTCATGCTTCGCACTGACGAGGGCCAACAGCCCGAAACATCGTGTCTGCGAATTGAGCTACTGATTTGGCTTTTATCCTAAGTCATATAGCATGACTCGTTAAAGGATTGATTGTGACTTGTAGGATCGCTACTTCCAACAGGTGGCGCTATAGAGTTTAAGTCCTCTTTTTCTCTGAAGAGGCAATTTGCATATAGAAATAGGAGGAAAGCAATATGGCTAAATAGAGCTGTAATGGGCGCAATAAGTGACAAAAAGAAAGCACTTAGAGAATAAAATGAAGTAGGTAGTGATGAGGCAGTAAATAAATACAGAAAATTAAATACATTCTGTAAAAAGCAAATCAAGGCAGCAAAGATTGAGACAGAGAGACTCATTGCCAGAGAGAGTAAAAATAATCTCAAAATATTCTTTAACTGCATAAATAGTAAGAATCTAAGAAATGATAGTGTTGTCCCCCCTTAAAAATCTTAAAAATAGTCTGGATGAAATGGCGGATGAGGATGAGGAAAAAGCTAATATGCTAAATGACTTTTTTCATCAGTATTTACACAAAAAAATCTCATGGCAGACAAAATGATCAGTGATAACAAAAATTACCCATGAAATGTCAACTGCTTAACCCAGTAGGAAGTATGGCGGCATCTAAAAATTACTAAAATTGACAAATCTCCGGACCCAGATGGGATACACCCCCGAGAACTGCAGGAATTAAGTACTGTCATCGATAGATGATTATTTCTAATCTTTAAAGATTCCATAGTAACAGGGTCTGTACCACAGGACTGGCGTATAGCAAATGTGGTGCCAATATTCAAAGAGGGTACAAAAACTGAACTTGGAAATTATAGGCCATTATGCTTAACCTCTACTGTATGTAAAATCCTAGAGGGTATTCTAAGGGATGTTATGCTGGAGTATCTGAAGAGGAATAACCTCATGACCCAGTATCAGCACGGGTTTACTAGGGACCGTTCCGGTCAGACTAATCTGATCAATTTCTATGAAGAGGTAAGTTCCGGACTGGACCAAGGGAACGGAGTGGACTTAGTGTATATGGACTTTTCAAAAGCTTTTGATACGGTGCCACACAAAAGGTTGATACATAAAATGAGAATATAGGGGAAAATATATGTAAGTGGGTTAAGAGCTGGTTCAGGGATAGGAAACAAAGGGTGGTTATTAAAGGAGTACACTCGGACTGGGTAGCGGTTAGCAGTGGGGTACCCCAGGGGTCAGTATTGGGCCCTCTTCTTTTTAACATATTTATTAATGACATTGTAAGGGGCATTCAGAGCAGAATTTCAATATTTGCAGATGACACTAAACTCAGAGTAATCAATACAGAGGAGGACAACTTTTTATTACAGGATGATTTATGTAAACTAGAAGCTTGGGCTGATAAATGGCAAATGAGCTTTAATGGGGATAAATATACAGTATAATGCTATATACAGATATATGCAGATGTATAATAAAGTGCAAAAATAAGAATGCAAGAATCCTCATCAGTGTCCCTGCATACCTCTAAAGTGTTTTATTCATCTTCTGCACAGTATGTACATTGTGTGGTCCGGTCCAATGGGAGAGTCCATAATGCACTCAATGCCGCCCTGGTGCCTTCAAATGCCTCCTCTTCTGTTTGAATGGAAGTGGATGACCTACATCATCCCCACAGTGCCCAAAGTCTCATGCATGCACAGTGGAATCGGGTGTCTGCGGCAGCATGCCTAACTCTACCCTATTGAGAAGTTAGGGAGCTGTTGACACACAAGTGAAGCCAGCTGCTATGCATTGCATGACTTCATGCTGTCGTTCACTAATTCCACTGAGCAAGTACTAGACTTCGGGAGGACTTAAAAGTCCAATCACATTATACATTTTAGACATTCCATGGCATTCCTGTTCCTAGATTTATTGGCAACTTGTATTCTAAAACTCTATTATGGCACTAACCAATGAGTAAGAGTTTCAGATTACACTCTGGCTGAACTCAATAGTTCAGTATATGTGGATGGCCATTTATTTTAATTAGTTGAGGATCTGTTCCTTATTTAGCCAATGCTACATTAAAACTTGCTTTGAAAACTTAGCCTAAAAATGTTATTCTAATGTTATAGTACACATACCTGTGAGGTTAACACATAAAATGTACCACCAGCGCAATTATTTATTTGTACACTAAAGTCACAGTGTACCACTAGTGTACTTGTGTATGTGTACACTAAAGTCACAGTGTACCACCAGTGCACTTATTTATTTGTACACTAAAGTCACTGTGTATCACTAACACTCTTGTTTATGTTAATACTAAATTCACAGTCTACCACTAGTGCTTTTGTGTATGTGTATACTAATGTCACACTGTACCAATAGTGCTCTTGTGTATGTGTTCACTAAAGTCACAGTGTACGACTAGTGCTCTTGTGTAAGTGTACAGTAAAGACACAGTGTACCAAAAGTGCTCTTGTGCATGTGTACACTAAAGTCACAGTGTACCAATACCACTCTTGTTTATGTTAACACTAAAGTCACAGTGTACCACTAGTGTTCTTGTGTATGTGTAGAGTAAAGTCACAGTGTACCACTAGTTCTCTTGTGGATGTGTACAGTAAAGTCACAGTGTACCACTAATGCTCTTGTGTATGTGTAGAGTAAAGTCATGGTGTACCACTAGAACTCTTGTGTATGTGTAGAGTAAAGTAACAGTGTACCACTAATGCTCTTGTGTATGTGTAGAGTAAAGTCACAGTGTACCACTAATGCTCTTGTGTATGTGTAGAGTAAAATCACAGTGTTCCACTAGAACTCTTGTGTATGTGTACAGTAAAGTCACAGTGTACCACTAATGCTCTTGTGTATGTGTAGAGTAATGTCACGGTGTACCACTAGAACTCTTGTGTATGTGTACAGTAAAGTCACAGTGTACCACTAATGCTCTTGTGTATGTGTAGAGTAATGTCACGGTGTACCACTAGAACTCTTGTGTATGTGTACAGTAAAGTCACAGTGTACCACTAATGCTCTTGTGTATGTGTAGAGTAAAGTCACAGTGTTCTACTAGCATGCTTAATAGATAAAGCCACACTACAGTCACAGTGCCATAATGTATCCCAGTTTAATCTTGACAATATTTTGTCGTACTCTACATAATAAAGCACATATTCTTAGTTTGCAGCATCTCCTTTTGGGAGGAACACTGCATTCTTTGTATGAAAAGACAAGTCTTGTCCCATCTGCTAGGTCTGATGAAGAGCTGTAATTAAAGTATTTACAAGACCAGCTTTGGCAGCTTCACTGAGGCAAATGTCGTTCTAATAGAGGGGACACAATGCTTAGTATGAATGTGCTTTAGATGGAGACACAGACTTAATTGTGCCTTGCTAATGAATTTAGATTTCTTTGCTAATAGCATTGAGTAGTGGGCAGCAATTCAAAGTGCCTGGTAAGTAGAGGAACAAATGTAGTGCTGTGCGTCTTTCCAAGGGACTATTCAGTATAAGCAGCCAGTGCGTGTTCTCTGTCAGTCAAGCAAATTAAATAATAGCGCTAAAATACATTCTTTTTTTTAAAGATTACATCAACCCATGAATAGGACAGGTCTTTGTGCTGTCCCAAACTGACTTGTATTCAGGGAAAATTCAACCATTTAGATAAATATATTACACATCTTGTAAAAAAAACATTGAAAATAAAGACTTGAATACTCTTGTACAAAAGGAGTCTTTTCGGACATACTGGCATTCTTTGCTATAATATTACTTCTTTTTCTCAAAACCATTCTCTTTGTCTTAAAACCATATATGCTGCCCTGTAAATACAGTGAAATATCTCAAACAGACCACTTCTTTGAGAAAATAACCCATTATCCAGAACAGATATTCACTTCCACCATATACTGTCCGTCTTTGAGAAGACCATCACCTAGGAGAACTCTTTTGAAGGTAATTTTATGTGGCGACTTCAAGAGTTTTCATGGAATTGAAGATATTGTTTCCTGGTCATGTGTTAATCTGTTTTCTGTCTATATTTTTACAAAAATAACAAAATGCATCATTGATTTTGAGTAGCGTTATCCGTTTCCCCCAGAACCTCTAAGTGACAACAATAGCAACCATGTGTGGTGCCCATAGGTACAACCAATGGCTTTTATTACTAGCTTCCTGGCTGAACATGCATGTGTATTATTGGGGAAAGAGAAGTGAGCCTGACACATTTCTCTGATGTATCTGGAAGCTTCCAATTTAAATGTAACACCTTTTGTCCTGCAAAAGGGACACTTAAGGAGCAGGTGTTGTCTATGGGCTCTGTTGTGCAGAATAAACCTACTTGTCAGTATATCATTAAGGTGTTAATTATGTCAAGTTTGGTGGGGATACTGACCAGACAGAAAAAGCAGGATACTTAATTGACTTAAAATAGCATTAAGAGCTGTATTAGCCTTTATATCTATTGAAACAAGAACAGATACAACTCTGGCATGTGTTTCAATTGTACCACACTAACAAAAATTATTAAAAAAATAAACTTTACAAAACAAAAAGTTAACCTCCAAATATAATGATTGATGTCAATTCCATTACGGTAAACAAAGAAATTGATTTATAGTTTGTGTTTGGCATATATAATATAAAGACTAAAGATAAGCAAATCTCCTTAGATTTTCTCGAATAGCCTTGTAGATTTCATTCAGTCGAAATTTTGGCTCCGAATCCAAACTACCCCTAAAAGATATTTATTGTACTCGGAGGTTTCTCAAGATCTGAAAACATAATAAGCATAGGGCCAGGAAAGGATTAGAAAAGGGTGAGGACTATCCTCACCACTACTAGGCCCACACGGCCGTGCACCTGTCCTGCCTCCGCAGCACCCAGTGGTTCTCTGCTTGCTTCAGACTGGCTTTCCAACTTTTCTAATTCCAAAGATAGAAAATACAAGAAATACATATTTTTGCGTGACATGATAGGAAACAGCAATTCTTAGAATGTGGCATTAACAGCAGCGACTGTGGCAGGTGTCTCATTAGTGAGGAGGATTAGCTGTGTAATCTCGGATGGCTGCCACTATTACATGATGAGTAACCTGCAAATGCAAAGGAATGAACAGATCAGATACTTACAATTCTATAGGCAAATTGTATCAGCAGGTTCTTAAAAGAAACAATAACTCCTTATTTGAACATTATTATCCTTTTCATTCATCTGACACATTTTCAACCTCTGGATTATACGTGAGATTTCCTATGAACAAGACAATCATACTGTGACACATAATAGTAACTTAGAAAGCTGAAGAAATTCATAGCCATGGACTCTATTAGCCCTCTTGTATTTAGAAATCAGAGGCACCATGACAAATTGAGCAATGGGGTCATTATATAGTTATGGCCACAATGCTCAATGGTTATTAATTCTTTGTTCATAGTAGTTTTAGCACCACCATCGTAGGGTTAATAAAAACTGACAGAGACTGAATATACCAGTAACACTAGAAGAAGAAAAAAATTCCCATAAGTGACAGCCATTATATGCCCACAAATGTCAGCCACCATGCCATTTTATGTCCAAGGCACTGCTCCCCATCAGTATCCCCTACAACAGGGGTGTCAAACTGCATTCCTCGAGGGCTGCAAACCATGCATGTTTTCAAGATTTCCTTAGCATTGCACAAGGTGCTGGAATCATTCTCTGCAGGTGATTAAATTATCACCTGGGCAATGCAAGGAAATCCTGAAAACATGACCTGTTTGCAGCCCTCGAGGAATGCAGTTTGACACCCCTGCCCAACAATGTCCAATAAGTTTCAGCAAGGACACACATCAACTTGCAAAAAGTTTTTACTCCCTATGCATTTTTCGTGTTTTGCAACGTCACATACTGGAATTTCACTTTTTTTTTAGGGTTGCATCAATTCATGTAAAGAACATACCTGCAACTGTATAAACAATGTTGATGCAGTAACTTTGTTCAGCCACCGGACGTCACCCTTGAGTTACGGATAAGAAAACTCTGGAAACAGGACAGTTACCTCAGAGAGCTTTTCTGGGCTTTTGAGGAGAAGCAGCACAGTGATGGAGAGGTGAATCCAGAGCTTGAGGCATTCCTGTTTTAGGACCATGTGATTTCAAGAAAGCTGCTCCTGTGAGTAAACAGAGAAGTGTGACCAGTCACAGACTGTGTAGTTAGCTAGGGATAGCTAGATAGGAATCACAGTCTATTTAAGAACACTCTTGTACTAAGAATTGCATACAAACTAATTGAGACTGTGTGGATTCCTGTGCTTCAAGATTCTGGCTGTGGGATATTCCTGGAATTGTTTGTGAACTTTATCTGGATCTGCATCTGAAGATTTGGTGGCTCAAAAAGCTATTTAATCCGCTGATGGACGTCTGTATAACAAATTCAATTATTTACTATTGAAGCATATTTTGTGAAGGAGTACACTCTGAGCGCTCAACGATAAGACAGTGCACTTCATATAGATTGAGTTTATACTGTGATGTACATATATGTTGGGAAAAAACGGGTACCTGTGATATATTGTAAATTAGGCGGGAGGCGGGTATGAGATTGTATTCCTGAGAGGACCACATGTCACAGGCACAGTATAACCCCATGTAGGCCCATTACAGATAAGAGCTGAGAGTCCGTGTCCGTGAGCATGTCCGGGACATTGGTGCTGCCAAGACAGTGACCGACACGTCAGACCTGAAACCCATTCCACGACATTTTTTGCGGCACCATAAGTGCAATGCAAATCTAATAAAGGTGAGGGGTATTGATGCCTTGCACTTGGGCATTCGGGGTGGGGACAATAAAAAACTTCTAGCACAAAAGGAAACTAGGTGGATAGTTAGACTTGGTACTATGTCACCAGCGGGTCTGAATGAGGCTCTGAGCTTTGCTCCCTACTTATGAGTACTTAACGGCCACACTAAGCAGAATGTGCCTGCCCTCGTCAGAATGCTAAGCAGCTTTAGGCTAGGCAGGGACCAGCATGGGAGACTGGCTGGGAATCCCTGGTACCGTTTGTACTCCTTATTATTTATTCCTTATTTGTGTGTGCCAAGGTGTCATCCTCTGCCTCCTTTTGTATTTAAATATATGACCCTTCCAGCCCTGGGCGTCCTTAACCCCTGTATGGTTCGGGATCTTTTGGTTTTAGCATTTGTTTTTATGCTTGTGTTTTTGATTTTAACCTCTGGTTTATTTACATTATTAGTGATAATAATTGATCCGTGGCCTTAAGGTATGCCTTTTGAATATGTCCTTGGCTCAGTTCAAGTAACCAGCGTGGATACCATCCAAATCGGGGCAAAGTGGACTCATCAAGACATCTGCTTCAGAGAGAATGGGACAAATATTCTTACTATGAAGACTGTTAAACTGAAGCGATGCACTTTTTCCACTATAATGTGATGTCGATGTATAGAAAACGGTTTAATTCCACTTTGCATATTTGTTCATTTACCGGTTTTTATTGTGAGCTGTATTTTTGATGGGTCCCCAATTGTCCTGTATTGGTAGTAGCTATGAGTAGTGGATGTGGAGGGAGTAGCTTTTATACTTATATTGTGCACTTTTAGTATTTTCCCTCACCAGTGGCCGTGCGCATTGCGCTGTGATTCGTCCTGTCCCTGTGTGGACCGGCGTCTTAGGGTTCGGTGTGTGCGCTCCGGACATTTTTTCTTTGCCCTGGGCGTGCGCACCTGGTCTGACGCTGATTTCCACTGCTGGAACTTGCCGGACACAGTGCACATGTGCCGATGGCGTCACTGTGATTGGCTGCTGTGTACCATGTGACCGGGGCCAAGGGCTATTTTAAGGTCCTGTTAGGCAGTACATGGTTATCCCCCTGAGGAAGTGGCACTGGTGGCCACGAAATGTGCGTTGGGGACCATCGCCCGACCGCCCCCCCCTACCTCTGTGTAGTGGTAAGTGCTAGCACCCCTTTTTCCACCACCATACTTAATGGCATTACTATAGAATCCCACTGCTTTGGGGTGATCTTGGTTGGATAGTGTAGGTGCTTTTTCTTATGCATGCCATTACAAGGGTATTTACATCTGGGGGAGTGGGGGGATGGAGGCTTTTCCAGCATTCCTGGGACATTCATCCTGTGCTCTAGTCATTAGATAATGTAATATTTTGATATATGTTTTTGTATTATTTATGGCAATTAAAGTTTGTTTTATAAATCTTTGCTCTGAATTGATCTCCTTTTGGCAAGATAAGGGAGGGAGTAGTATAGTCTTGGGGCAGTCTGATTCCTGTCTCTGAAGCTGGTACTTGGCGTCTCTCAGGCTGCATAACTTGTATTGTGTGAGTTGTGGCCCATATTGAGTTGGGAAAGAAAATTCTGTCATTCTTTGAAGTAGATATAACAAAAAAGTTGGTTTACCTTCATATTGAGTTCTGAGTCATTCATAGCAGCGCCGTATTCCCATCTCGAGCAACGACCGATGTACCGGTCATTACACATGCTTCACTGTTTGGTGGTGTACTTGGGGTGATGAGCCATGTTGGTTTGGTGCCAGACATAGCATTTACCCTAGTGGCCAAAAAGTGAAATTTTGGTCTTAACTGACTACAGCACCTTCCTCCATACATTTGGGGAGCCTCCTACAAGCCTTCCAATTTTTCTGTGTAATTAAAGGCTTTTTATGCCTACTCTTCCATAAAGGCCATCTCTATGGACTGCTTATTGTGACCCTATGGACAGATACTTTAGTCTCTACTTGGGAACTCTGTAGCTCTTTCTGGGTTATATTTGGTCTCTGTGCTGCCTCTCTGATTAATGCCTTCCTTGCGCAGGCTCAGAATTTTGGTGGGCGTCCCTTTCTTGGCAGGTTTGTGGTGGTATCATCTTCTTTCCATTTGATGATAATGGAATTGATGGTGCTCCAGGGAATCATCACAGATTGGGATATTTTTTTTTATAACCCAACCCTGAATTGTACTTCTCAACAACTTTATCCCTTCCTGACTTGTTTGAAGACTTCCATGGTCTTCACTGTGTTGTTTAGTAAAGGTACCGTCACACTAAGCGACGCTGCAGCGATTCCGACAACGATCCGGATCGCTGCAGCGTCGCTGTTTGGTCGCTGGAGAGCTGTCACACAGACAGCTCTCCAGCGACCAACGATGCCGGTAACCAGGGTAAACATCGGGTTACTAAGCGCAGGGCCGCGCTTAGTAACCCGATGTTTACCCTGGTTACCATCGTTAAAGTAAAAAAACAAACACTACATACTTACCTACCGCTGTCTGTCCTCGGCGCTCTGCTTCTCTGCTCTGGCTATGAGCACAGCGGCCGGAAAGCAGAGCGGCACTCACAGCCAGTGCAGGAGGAGTGCAGAGAAGCAGAGCGCCGGGGACAGACAGCGGTAGGTAAGTATGTAGTGTTTGTTTTTTTACTTTAACGATGGTAACCAGGGTAAACATCGGGTTACTAAGCGCGGCCCTGCGCTTAGTAACCCGATGTTTACCCTGGTTACCAGCAAAGACATCGCTGAATCGGTGTCACACACACCGATTCAGCGATGTCAGCGGGAGAGCCAGCGACGAAATAAAGTTCTGGCCTTTCTTCCCCGACCAGCGATATCACAGCAGGATTCTGATCGCTGCTGCCTGTCACACTGGACGATATCGCTAGCCAGGACGCTGCAACGTCACGGATCGCTAGCGATATCGTCCAGTGTGACGGTACCTTTAGTGTTGCCTCTTGCTTAATGGCCTCTGTGGCCTTTCAGAAAAGTTGTGTATAAACAGACTGACCATGCGACACTTAGATTGCATACAGGTTGACTTAGTTTGACTAAGCATTAGGGATGAGTTAATATGCTCGGTAATACTCGGTTATCACACAAGTATCACGGTGCTCAGATATATTCGTTACTCAGCGAGTAATGGGCAGTGCTCTATGTAAAACCCAAATCACTGCCCCGAATTTTTGCAGCCTGTTACACAACCACTAAGCATACAGGGATTCTTTGCACATCACTGTAATGCCGAAGCCATCTTGGTTGTGGCGTTACTGTGAAACTGACACCATTGCACAGCTTTGTGACAGTTCGTAATAGAGGGATAAGGTGCTTGTCTAGGCCTGTGTATGCACAGTATAATGAAATAGAGGACTGTGGTGTTGATACTGGTACTGAAGCTGGGCCATCATACTAACAGCTTTTTTAAGGACTAATCATTTGCTTTGCTGTTTGTATCATATACAATCTGCATTTAGCCTATGGAAGGATAGAAAGCAGAGATGAGCGAATATTTCAATGTTCGGTTCTGATTACAATTGCCGAATTTGCAATATTCACAGATTAATTCGTCAAATATTTGCCAAACATAACCAAACGCCATTCAGCTCAATAAGAGGCAAAAACAAAAGCATGCACAACACCTTATAATGGCCCCAAATGCTGCCAAAACACATAAAATTAGGGGCTTACACCAGGAAAGTGGCCTCAATTCACCCACAGTAATAATTATAGCATGGCACTGCAGCAATCAGCCAGGCATAAGGTATCGGGGTCAAGGACAGCATTTACAGTTTTCAATTGAATGTCACAGTAAGATGAGGTGGGTGAGAGATCAGAGTAGGCCTCCTGTACTGGGAGCCCTGATACCACATGCAACAGCTCAACCTGCTTTCATACTCTGCCACACTCAGGTGGCACAAACATCAGTTTTGTAGACTACCATTGTCAGAAAATTTTAAGGATTGTAACAAGGGTAGTTGAGTCCAAGGAAAAGGAAGCCTGATGGTCTCGGAGGCCTACTGCTACAGACAACACACATGAAGGAGACCCAACCAGGAGTGTTCACATTTCCAAACATTATTGGCAGATACCACCAAAGTGGCATCAATTTCACCACAGTAGAAATAGTATAATAGGGACCAACAGTTATTCCACTAGACCCAATCCAGCAGATGGACAACATACATGGAGTGTTCACATTTAAAGAAATGAGTACCTTACACCACAGAAGTGGCATCAATTTCACCATAGTAGAAATAGTATAATGGGGACCGACTGGTCTTCCACTATGACCAATCCAGCAGATGGACGCCCAACCAGGAGTGTTCACATTTTAAAAAATGAGGGCCTGACACCACCGAAGCGGAATATCTGTCACGAGAATAGAAATAGTATAATTGGGACCGAAATGTCTCCCACTACAGCTATCCCAGCAGATGTAGACCAACCATGACTGTTCACATTTTCACAAATTTATGTTAACATCAGCAGCAGCATCAGCAGGCACAGAAGTCATACTAAAATTATCACAGAGTGCAGTTACGTGACATTAATGCATCACACTAAAAAATGCAATATCACCTAGTCTGTACAGTCTGCGATTGGGGTGCAAAAGTCTTTGGAGATCCATGACTTGTTCATCTTTATGAAAGTTACGTGGTCTACACTCAGGGGACAGCTGGCTGCGCTTATCCATCAGGACACCATCAGCAGCGCTGAAGACACTCTCTGAGAGAACGCTGGCTGCCGGCATGATAAAATCTCAAAGGCACATGAGGCGAGCTCAGGCCACTCATCCATTTTGGAAGAACAAAATGTGAAAGGGTCCAAACCCTCCGTGATGGCATTTATATTCAGAATCTCCTGCACCATTTACTCAATTTGTTTCCCATGCGTAAGGCCGGCATCACACTCAGCATAGGGAAATACGGTCCTTTTTTTTTAAGGCCGTAATGCGCAGAAAAAATCCAGAAATAGTGTTCCGTATGTAATCCGTTGCCAAGGTGTGGTCGCGTATTTTGCGCATGCAATGTTGAGTATTTAATCCGTATGACATCCGTAACGCGTTTTTTCCCGTCTCCCATGACAGCACACCTGAGAGAGGGATCCGCCCAGTCGGGACAGGAAACCTACCGAAACAAAAGGGCGGTACCTCTCCCTCGCTTCAGTTGGGTTTCCTGTCCTGACGGGAACCCTTGTGCTGAATCACGGCGGTACTTTTTTGTTTTTGTTTTTATTTTTTCGTTGATAGAAGATCCACTTACCCACTCCCGTCCCGGCACTTGAAGAGCAGGCAGGACGCCTGTAGGTCGGCCTTCGGGATGCTGGTAGCGCCGTCCGCAGATCCTTCGGGCTCTTGCGCACGTGCGGGCGTCGGTCCAGCGCAGTCCGGATCTCTGGAGCCATTCTGCGGCTGCCACGCCGCTCTCTCCCCCTCTGCTGGAGCGACTTCCGGGTGCGCGGCTGGCGTTCAGTGAAGGGGCATGCCTGTGTGATGTCAGAGAGGCGCGCCGGATCCAAGATGGCGGCGCCCATGGTTTGAAACTCCGGTAATTATGTGAGCTCTCCGGCGGTGTTCTGGAGGGGGAGAGGAGCAAGAATTGTTACCGGAAGAGGCGGGGAGCGCTGTGGAACGACCCCTTATTAAGGGGGTGGCTGCAATAGATCGCTGCTCATTCCCATACAGTCCAGAGATGGAGGGTATGGAGCAGCAGCAGCAGCAGCTATTACAGCAGCAGCAGCAAGAGCCCTTATCAGGCGATACATCTGCTCGTCATCATCCTAAGAAAAATAGCCGCTAAAATGGAAGGAGCAGCAATCATCCTAGTCGGACGTCTCAGGACTCTTCGACATCCAGGAGGAATGTTCCCCGTGCTCCCAGTCCGCCTCGGAATCCGGTACCCTTTATGGTCAGCGGGTGGTGAGTGATCTACGTGAATGTCACCCTGGTGGTAATGGGCTACATTTTCTGTTTACTTGGCAGGCACCGAGGAAGGCTAGTTCCAAGACAAAGAATAAAGAATGTGCCCTCTGTAATGTCCCATTGGCAGTTCAGTGGCAGAAAAGTCTTTGTATAGATTGTATTCAAAAGACTATGCAGGAAGAGACCCCTGACTTTGCCTCTAGTCTTAGAGCAATAATCAGAGCCGAAGTACAAGACACTGTTAAAGCAGCCCTTAAGAAAAAGGGTAGTAAACACCCTGAACCAGTTTCGGCTTCTGAGGTATCTCCTTCTGATGAGGAAGGTCAGGAGGAACCGTTATCTCCCTGCTCCTCTTCTCCTAAGTCCTCTGACTCCTCTTCTGATAGTGATGTGGGGGGCCGTCCGTGCTTTCTTACTGAGAACACGGACAAGCTAGTAAAAGCCGTTAGAGCTTCAATGGGCCTTAAAGATGAGAAAGCGGCCAAATCCCTGGAGGACATAATGTTTGGGGGTTTAGAGGAAAAGAGAAAACGCACCTTCCCAGTCAATTCCAGAATAAAAGCCCTTATAGAAAAAGAGTGGAGGAAACCAGAAAAATCGGGTAATCTTCCCTCGGCTTCTAAAAGACGTTACCCCTTTGAGGATAAAGATTTAGAGACTTGGGATAAGGTTCCGAAAATCGATGGTGCGGTGGCTAGATCGTCTAAAAAATTATCCCTTCCCTTAGAAGATTCTGGCGTATTAAGAGATCCTTTAGATAAAAAAGCGGATGGGTTCCTAAGACACACCTGGGAAGCAACCGCAGGGGGCTTGAAACCAGCAATCGCAGGAACCTGTGTCTCTCGCTCCCTTATTGTCTGGCTGCAGCAGATAGAGGAGCAACTGAAGTCTAAAGCCCCGAGAGATGAAATTCTAACCAATGTAACTTTAGCTAAAGGTGCAGCTGCCTTCGTAGCGGATTCCTCTGCAGACTCTGTAAGACTGGCAGCTAGGGCTGCAAGTTTATCCAATGCAGCTAGACGTGCTCTCTGGTTGAAGGGATGCCCGGGGGATCTACCTTCAAAAAATAGACTTTGTTCTATACCATGTGACGGCCATTTCCTCTTCGGTCAAAAATTGGAAGACATTTTAGAGAAAGCAGGAGATAGGAAAAAGGGATTCCCTCGTTTTCCTGTGGACTTTAGAAGGCCTTATTTTCGGAGGGGCAAATTTAGTAGAGGCCGCCCCCCGGGAGATAGAAGGAATTGGGACTCCAGAGACAGAAGGGGATCTGGATACATGTTTAAAGGTCCCTCAACATCGGCGAAAAAGCCCTCCCAATGACGCCAGGCCAGAGGTGGGGGGAAGGCTTTCATCTTTTCTCCCAGCCTGGGTAGACATCTCCCCCAGTCATTGGACTCTAAAGGTCATCGAACACGGCCTAAGAATAGATTTTGTTTTTCCACCGCGACAAACTTTTGTTTTAACGCCCCAAAGAAAGACTCCAGAGGAGCAGCTAGCCTTGGAGGCAGAGGTACTGGAGCTCGTATCAAAACGGGTTCTTGTGGAGGTCCCGGGGGAAGAGCAGGGAAAAGGTTTTTACTCTCCTCTTTTTCTCATACGAAAACCAGACGGGTCCCTGAGAACTATTATCAATTTAAAAAATCTAAATCGGTCAATAGTAAACTGCTCCTTCAAAATGGAGTCAATAAATACGGCCATAAAACTCTTATTCCCAGGTTGCTTCATGGCAGCCATAGACCTGAAGGACGCCTATTACCACGTCCCAATTCATCAAGACCACCAAAAATACCTAAGGGTGGCGGTTTATGTACAAGGCTGTCTAAGGCACTATCAGTATGCTGCCCTACCATTCGGCCTATCAATAGCACCGAGAATTTTTACAAAATTAATGTCAGAAGTCATGTCTTTCCTCCGCTCTCAGAATGTAGTTATAGTTCCGTATCTGGACGACTTCCTCATAATAGGGAACTCATCAACACATTGCCAAACACAAATAGAACAAGTCATATCAACGCTACAGCGGTTGGGGTGGAAAATAAATCTTGCCAAATCAAGGTTGATGCCGGAGCAAGTGCAATCTTTTCTGGGTTTAGTCCTGGATTCCAGGCGTCAGCTTTGTCTTTTGCCAGAAAACAAGCTGATCAAAATTCAAAATCTTGTAGAGTCAGCAATTCATCACCCCGCAATGACATTGAGAAGGGCAATGTCCCTGTTGGGTTCTCTGACGTCCTGTATACCCGCAGTAAGATGGGCACAGTTCCATCTAAGACAATTACAATGGGAGGTCCTGGCAGCACAGAGGTGGTTAAAAGGGCATTTAGAGGGAAAGCTACGCCTTTCATTAGAGGTAACAGATTCCCTAAAATGGTGGACCATAAGAGACCATTTGACATCAGGGGTCCAGTGGATAACTCCAATAGACCAGGTCATCACCACAGATGCAAGCGGTTCAGGATGGGGAGCTCATTTGGGGACACTCTCAGTTCAGGGATCTTGGTCCCATTTAGAATCACAACAAGCGTCAAACCTAAGAGAGTTATGGGCTGTAGAAAAAGCTGTAAAACATTTCCTTCCCATCCTCCAGGGTCATCATACCAGGGTCATGTCGGACAATCACGCAGTTGTTGCATACATCAACCACCAAGGGGGGACGAGATCCCCTTCCCTGATGAAGTCAGCATCTGTCCTACAACTAGCGGAGCGCCACCTACTATCCCTCTCGGCTCTCCACATAAAGGGAGTCGAGAATATAAAGGCAGACTACCTAAGTCGCAAAACACTGAGGCAAGGAGAGTGGTCTTTGAATCCCCGGGTGTTTCAACAGATAGTGCAGGCTTGGGGCTTACCTGTGATAGATTTATTTGCCACCCTAAAGGCCCCTTCACATTAAGCGACGCTGCAGCGATACCGACAACGATCCGGATCGCTGCAGCGTCGCTGTTTGGTCGCTGGAGAGCTGTCACACAGACCGCTCTCCAGCGACCAACGATGCCGGTAACCAGGGTAAACATCGGGTAACTAAGCGCAGGGCCGCGCTTAGTAACCCGATGTTTACCCTGGATACCATGCTAAAAGTAAAAAAAACAAACACTAGATACTTACCTACCGCTGTCTGTCCTCCAGCGCTGCGCTCTGCTTCTCTGCTCTCCTCCTGTACTGGCTGGGAGCCGGAAAGCAGAGCGGTGACGTCACCGCTCTGCTTTCCGGCTCACAGCCAGTACAGGAGGAGTGCAGAGCACAGCGCTGGAGGACAGACAGCGGTAGGTAAGTATCTAGTGTTTGGTTTTTTTTACTTTTAGCATGGTAACCAGGGTAAACATCGGGTTACTAAGCGCGGCCCTGCGCTTAGTTACCCGATGTTTACCCTGGTTACCAGTGAAGACATCGCTGGATCGGTGTCACACACGCCGATCCAGCGATGTCTCCAGGGAGTCCAGCGACGAAATAAAGTTCTGGACTTTGTTCAGCGACCAACGATCTCCCAGCAGGGGCCTGATCGTTGGTCGCTGTCACACAGAACGATTTCATTAACGATATCGTTGCTACGTCACAAATAGCAACGATATCGTTAACAATATCGTTATGTGTGAAGGTACCTTTAGCAACAGGAAGGTAGAGAGCTTCTGTTCACTAGATCCAAGAGAAAAACCCTTCGCGGTAGATGCTCTCCAAATACAATGGAATTTCAGCCTCGCATATGTGTTTCCACCAATAGCGATGATTCCGACGGTAGTAAGAAAAATCAGAATGGAGCAGGCGAGAGTAATTTTGATTGCTCCATTCTGGCCAAAAAGACCTTGGTTCTCCCTCCTGAGACAAATGTCAGTGACCGATCCATGGATTCTGCCAGAAATTCCGGACCTGCTTACTCAGGGTCCAATATGCCACTCCCAAGTGAAGGGCTTCCATCTTGCAGCCTGGAATTTGAGAGGGCATTACTGAGTAGGCAGGGGTTTTCACCAGGGTTAGTCTCCACCTTGTTAAAAAGTAGAAAGCCAGTAACATCAAGGATATATGGCAGAACATGGAAAAGGTTTCTGGAATTTTCGGGGCAACCTGTGGGGGACAGGGCTCCTGTGGGTACTATTTTAGAATTCCTACAGGCGGGGTTGCAACTAGGTTTAGCAACTAATACGCTCAAGGTGCAAGTGTCGGCATTAGGAGCCTTGTATAATTGTAATCTGGCCTCCAATAGATGGGTGTCCCGCTTTATAAAATCATGTAGTAGGTCTAGACCAGTGGTAATTCAGAGGGTTCCTCCATGGGATTTGAATCTGGTGTTAGAGGCTCTGACTAGTGATCCATTTGAACCCTTGCAGGAGTCATCAATAAAAATACTTACTCTTAAGACTGTACTTCTGGTAGCGTTGACATCAGCCCGTAGGGTGAGTGACTTGCAAGCCCTGTCTATCTCCCCTCCTTACACGCAGATATTTGATGATAGAGTAGTGCTCAGGCCAGATCCGGCATATCTGCCGAAAGTAGTACTTAAATTCCATAGGAGCCAAGAAATTGTGTTACCCTCTTTTTGTGATAATCCCAAGAACCCAGGGGAAGAGAAATTTCATACACTGGATGTGAGAAGAGCTATTTTGCAGTATATATCTCTGACTAGTCAGTGGAGGAAGGATCAATCCTTATTTATAGCTTTCCAGGGTAGCAGGAAGGGATATGGGGTATCCAAGGGTACTATTGCTAGATGGATTAGGGAGGCCATTTCCTTATCCTATGCTTCTCGTGGTGCTCCGATCCCTGAAGGCATCAAGGCTCACTCCACCAGAGCCGTGGCTACTTCCTGGGCAGAAAAAGCAGAGGTATCGATTGATCAGATTTGTAAGGCCGCTACCTGGTCCTCACCGTCTACCTTCTTTAGCCACTACCGGCTCGATCTATCCTCCTCAACTGACCTTACCTTTGGTAGAAGGGTACTACAAGCGGTGGTCCCTCCCTAAGGTGTTCTTTCTCCAAAAATCTCTCAAGTGTGCTGTCATGGGAGACGGGAAAACACCAAGGTTACTTACTGGTAGCCGGTTTTTCCGGAGCCCATGACAGCACCTGTATATTCCCTCCCTTCTTTTTCACCGTTTGGTGCGCACTTTTAGTTGGGTGTTTTTTGTTATTATTAAATGTGGTGATGGATTACCATGTGTACTAACCAAGGAGGCCTCTCATGCTCTGAAAACCAACTGAAGCGAGGGAGAGGTACCGCCCTTTTGTTTCGGTAGGTTTCCTGTCCCGACTGGGCGGATCCCTCTCTCAGGTGTGCTGTCATGGGCTCCGGAAAAACCAGCTACCAGTAAGTAACCTTGGTGTTTTCCACGCAACCTGACAAAATGGACATTTAACAGTTTTGCAGCCTGAAATTAATTTAAATCAGCATCAGCAACCCTATTTAAGGCCTGTACAACAGGTGGCACCCTCCCATATGGCCATTTTGTGGTTGTGCATCTGTTGGTATGTTGTGGTAACGTTTGCACCATGTCTGACCAACTGCAGTTCACCCCAACTCAGCGGCTTTTGTTTAACTGGGTCTTGTTGCATTGGTTTGGCCAGCCATACCCTGTGATTGTAAATCCGTGAAGGAGGAGAAGAAGAATGTGGGTGCATCCTCTTTTGACCCAACGCCTCACTAAAGGCCATTTTCAGAGGCTTTATACAGCTCTGCATGCACATCCTGATAAGTTTTACCTATACTGTCGAATGACAATACCAACATTTGATATCTTGTTGGAGATAGTACGTCCAGGACTCACGTATCAGGACACTAGGATGCGAAAAAGCATATCTGCAGAGGAGCGTTTTCTTCTTACCTTACGGTATGTATTCAACATCCTCACATACTGTATGTTGATGATGCTTTTTTTTCAAGGTTGTTTGCTAGCAGCTATTTTAAAATATATCTGTTACTTAGGACAAAACCACAATAAAAATATGTATTTGTAATGTTCTACTTATGTACACTAGGTAAATATCCATTAATTTCATTGATATTCCTGTTTTTTTTAGTAAACAACATACTTGCTCTTTATCATGTTTTCTCTAAACTATTGTTACCTAACTAATATGATATTTTGTGTCCTTTCAGCTTCTTGTCAACTGGATTGTCTTATGCGGGACTTCACCTGGAGTTTCTCATTGGTCGCTCCACGATTTCTGGCACAACATGTAGTGAAATATGGTCAAAACTACATGAACTTGTCATGCCTGAGCCAAAAATGGCTGATTGGCTCAAAAAAGCCTGTGGGTTCAATGACACTTGTGACTTCCCACACTGCATTGGAGCCCTGGATGGGAAATATATCAGAATGCGTAAACCGCCAAACTCAGGCTCCCAATTCTACAATTATAAGCAGTTTTTCTCTGTAGTTCTGTTAGCTGTAGTTGACAGTAACTACAGGTTTATAATTGTAGACATTGGGGCCTATGGGCGAACAGGAGACTCAAGAGTCTTCAATTCATCCATTATGGGTCGGCGGCTACGTGAAAACCAGTTAGACCTCCCACCACCACAACAACTCACAGGCTCCAATGCTGAAGCAGTGCTATTTGTTCTTGTGGGAGATGAGGCCTTCCAATTGACAAGGAATGTCATGAGGCCTTATCCCAGGCGCAACCTGGATCACCGGCGGCGTGTTTTTAATTTGAGGCTTTCCAGGGCGCATAATTTGGTGGAGTGTGCCTTTGGGATTCTGTGTGCCAAATGGCATCTCCTCCAGTCTGCCATTCATCTGAGTGAGGCTGCTATTAATGAAGTTATTAAAGCATGTGTTGTTTTGCACAATTTTACTAGACTTCATGATTGCCGTCATCTGTTATTGGTGAAGAAATGTTGCCCAATGAGAGTAGGCCTACATCACATGGCCCTCCTCCGCGTCATCCTGGATCAGCTCACCCAGGCCAGGGTAGTGGTGGAGAAAACACTGTACCACCAGATTGAGGACGTGAGCCATGCAAGGCATGTGTGTGAGCTTGCCTCCCCATAGGGCCACCACCAGGCTCATAACATTATCGGACACGGCTTTCCCTGGATGTAGGTTTAGTGGAGACAGCAAATGATCAAACTTAGCTTGGAGATCTGTCCACAGTTTTTCAGCTGTATTACTGCAATCTCCAAGGCATATAATACTTTAATAAGAACAGAAAATGCGGCAGCACTCACCCATCTGTGGTCCAATTCTTTATTCAAAACATGAAAAAATACAGCCTTGCGGTCCGAGGGAGTGCAGATGGACGGGAGGTGAGCAGGTGAACGACGACGACTCATGAGTTTTGATGATTTTTTCTCTCTTTTTTTCTCTCTCTCCTTATTATTTTTGCTTATTTCTGCTTTTTTCCTTTTTCCTCTCTCCCCATTAGTTTTTCCTCTCTTTGTTTTCTGTTTTCTTTTTCCATGGAATGGTCTGTCACCGTGAGTAGGAAGAGCTGTAATATGCCCTTGCAATAGGCTTTCTCTGGCTCAAATTGATTTTTGTCTACTCTAATACAATTCTGATAGGGTGGATTATGCGTTCAGACTGTAGGCTTAGTTTCCCTGATCGCCTGGTCCTGTTGAGGTTCGTCCTAAAGTTTGTTTTCCAGGGATTTTGCTTTTAACATAATTTATGTGTAGTTTGTTATGCACCTGTTTTTATTGGTACAGGGGTCGTGGGCGTGCGGCGGGGTGGGGGCGGGTTGCTCTCACTCACCTGTTTTAAGCCGGCGTCACTTCCCCTGCTTCCAGACCCATAGAAGCGCTTGGATCAGCGAGAAACGGCCGTCGTCGTTCACCTGCTCACCTCCCGTCCATCTGCACTCCCTCGGACCGCAAGGCTGTATTTTTTCATGTTTTGAATAAAGAATTGGACCACAGATGGGTGAGTGCTGCCGCATTTTCTGTTCTTATCTACAGTACATGTTTGCATCTATCTTCCATGCGAGCACCCCCTATACTGAAGTCAGTCTGTCACCACTCACTGCTGCTGATCTGCCGGAAGAAGGAAGGCTGTGCAGCTCACTTTTTTCTTTTGCTTTTGGAATATAATACTTTAATACTGCTTGATTGCGGTGAGTCCTTGCTGCGCAGTATGGAGGTGATTCGCTCTCCACTGTTGGAACATGTGTTTCGTTAAGGTAGAGGTTGAGGGTGCAGGTGGAGGCCCTAGAGGGGATAGAGGAGGCAGAAGCAGTGGAGGAAGTGTTAAATGTAGAAGTTTGTCCTACAAGCCTTGGGGGATTCCAAGACTTGTGGAGCAGCGCCTGTCCCCAAAGCGACCAGAGTCACCCAGTGCACAATCAGTGAGATGTAATGTCCTTGGCCATATTATCTCATCTAAGTGTCTGTGGTGAAAGGCACCCTGGCAGACAGAGATATAGTCAAGGAAGGGGTGATGTTGTCTGCGACATGCTGGTATAGCGCAGGCACAGCTTTCTTAGAAAAGTAATGGTGACTGGGCAAATAGTACTGGGGGACTGCGATAGCCATCAACTTTTGGTAATCATCTGTATAATCGTCGGGCAGCACGGTGGCTCAGTGGATAGCACTGCAGACTTGCAGCGCTGGAGTCCTGGGTTCAAATCCCACCAAGGACAACATCTGCAAGGAGATTTGCGTGGGTTTCCTCCGTGTTTGCGTGGGTTTCCTCCTACATTCCAAAGACATACTGATAGGGAATTTAGATTGTGAGCCCCATCGGGGACAGAGATGATAATGTGTGTAAACTGTAAAGCACTGCAGAATATGTTAGCGCTAAATAAAAATAAAGATTATTATATTATATACCAGGTGGAAAGGCAGCATTTCCATGGCCAACAGATTGGAGATGGTGAAGTTCTTAGCTTTGTCATGCGTAGGAGTAAATAATCTTTTACGTGATCACAACTGCAGAACCGTAGGCTGGCTGCAGTGCTGAGAGAGGGTGGAGAACAGTGAACTGGACACATTGCTGGACCGTGAGAGAGGTGCAGGCAGAGATGTTATGTTGGATCGAGAAACTTGTGGTTTACTCATTCTCTGAGATCTGTCAAAAATAGCAGGCATGTCCCCTTCTGTTAGAGCTGATGGCGGGCTCTCAGTCAGAGGTTCTGAGGTCGAATACCTGCATCTCAATAGTTGGCACGATAACAGGGAGGAGGAAGAAGCAGCAAATTCTATTGATGGGGCAGCTGATGGTGGTTGAAGTCCACTGGTCTGCATTTTTGCCCAGTGGGATTCCCACAGTAAAGCATGTTGAATGTTCATACAAATATTAGTCATATTATTGCACTTTTTACCTCAAATCAATTTTTTTTTGCAAAGTTAGTAAATTAAGTGATTTGACTCATCCTTTGCAGTGTCAAAGAAGGCCCAGGCTACACAACCCTTCCCACCCATGCGAGCTGCAGACCCACGGACACTGCTGGTCACAGGCACAGTTGTGACTGAGGATGCTTTGCTCATTGTGGCTGCATCACTACGTGTCTGTGACGTACAGGTCAATATAACCTCCTCATCTGCCTCCTCATATGACCTATTCAGCTGTGTGCCTCTATGTTCATGCCAACTAGGATCTAACACCTCATCATCATCATCCTCTGTGTTATCACATTCCTCGCCATTACAGTCACCCTCCTCCTCTTCTTGCCCTGACAGCACAATACAGTCCACATGACCTCAGATATCTGAGTCTCATCAAGATCACATCACCCTATAGGGGTTCACATCTAATGACAAGGGTCAGGATGCTGTTCGGACCCTACTTTGCCCTGCCCCAGATCCAAGCTTAAAAAATTTTTGGCATCAGTGCAGATTTCCTCCTCTTGACTCTGCAAAGCTTTTGAGTACACTTCTGATTACCTTGGCATAAAATGTGTGAACAGCTCATTTGTACAGTTGGAGAGTTGAGATGCAGGGAAAGCGAGGGGATTTTGGGTGCCACCACTATGGACTGTACTGGGTGTGATGTTGAGATGGAGGAAGAAGAGGAGAGGCCATTTGAATATCCCCCCATAAACTGCCCCTCTTAATAATATTCCGCCACACTGCCCCTCTCTGTAATGTCCCCTACCCCCCACACACACTGTCCATAATGCCCCATATACACACACTGAACCTCTTCATATTGCCTCCACGCAAAAACACACTGCCCCTCTCCAAAATATTCCCCAAACTGACCCTTTCCATATTTCCCACACAGTGCCTCTCTGCTTAGTGCTCCACCCACCACATTGCCCCTTGCTTTAAGGTGCTCCCTTTCACAATCCCAATCCCACAATTGTGCACTGCTAACACAAGCCTCACCTCATACGGCCCCTTCATCTAAAATAATAGCACATTAAAACATCAGCTCTCACCAGTCAGGTGCTGGGGTGACGCGCAGTGCTCTGCTCTAGTCCTGGTGCCAAATATAGGAAGAAGGAAAGACGGGAGCAGCGTCCCCTGGAAAGCTTTCAGGCTGAAGCCAGCCCTTTTGGGGGGCTGCATGTGGCCTGTGCGCTGTATGTTCTGCAGACCTGATATGATGTTTCAAGTGCAAGTGGCACACTTTGTAGTTTAATGCTGCATTTTCTTGGCTTGTCAGATTGCCAATCTGGGCTCGTATGCAAATAATACTGCCATGTTCATTCCTTACCAAAGTAAGTAAGATGTTATATCTCCAGGACAGCCTGTTCAATTTTCCCTTGAAAATATCACTGAAAGCATCACTTGTTATCTTGTAGCTTATTTAAATATTCAAAACAACATACAATATACAATTTTTATGTCATTATTTATGGTTCGAAAAATCAACATATTTGTTTTATTAGGAATAATTTAAGAGAGATTCATTCCATTGCATTTATACCACTCCATAAATGATAATCTTTTTTGCCACAATGTTAAGAAGAGAAAGAAAGTATCATAAATATAGAAGCTGACCTATAAAATTAAGCATGCCTTTGCAAAACTATTTGAACAAACTTTATGACTTAATTTGCAGATGCAAAGAAAAATAATGGTTGGATATTTTACTGCTGTCATTTTATGCAAAGAGAGTAATAACGGTAATGTAAAAGCACAAAATCCATGGGTTTAATATATTATGCAAGCAAAATCTAAGCAAAATAATACACACCAGTTAAACATTTAATTTGAAAGGACTGTCAAAGAGCATTTCTTGTTTTGTCCCTCCACTCTATTAGTGTAAAACTAGTCAAATTAGGGCCAACTCTCTGCCACTTCTTAAGTTTCCTTACATTGGCTGCAGCGGTAATGTCACAAACGACTAGAGTGCACATCATCACTGCAATTACTGAACTCATCAGCTCTGCTGATGTTACTGCACGAGCCGCTAAGTTCAGAGCTTGGCTGCAGGGTAATATACATTGTAGTCATAACAGGGGAGGCTGGGTATTGTCTGATTTGATTGTGAGAGAACAGATTCCATTATGTGACTGTGGTATCCACCTTTTCTTGTAACCCCAGTATAATGGTGATCAAGTAACAAGGAAGTTTCATATTTCTAGTGACTCCCCTAAAGTTCCTATTGGCTCACAGTTTAAAGGGATACTTTTCCTTTGTCTGTGACACTATATAAAGTGCCTACATATGCTAATAAACCAGAAATCCTGAGTACACCCTTCAAGGCTTTGCTGTATTGATTTCCTGAGAGCTCAAAAAAAATCTAACTAATTTGGGGCTCAAAAGGCATAGAAGATAGGGCATTTTGCTCACATTACACAATAATAACAGGGAGAATCGTGAAAGTGGGAAAACTGTTAAGATCAAATCTAATATCATTTATTAAACTAAAATTTGTAATTATATTTTTTAAAGTTGTTAACCAATTCAAGACCAGGCCATTTACTCTCCTTTCTTCCAGGCACATTTTTGGGTCAGTATGTTAAACGATTTTTTTCTTGCTCAGCTATTGTCACTCTGTGACTGTTCGTGATTATGGAAAGAGGCCCTGAACTAACCCTAGGGCTGAGGCCCTAACTATCCCTTCTCCCAGTGGTACCTCTAAAGGGCAGGAGGATTGGGCCACCAGCCTTACTGCTCTCCTGTTATTCCCCAAGTTGTCCCCCCCCCAATCCCCTATGATGCTTGAGACAGAAATGCTAGTGCATAAACATGTAAAACTGAGAGGGAAAATAGAAAGCAATAAACATACAAATAAACAGCAAATGCTATGATATTTCAAAAATGCACACGCTTGTTTTTTTCTGACTCAATTGGATTTCAGCAGCGTGTCAATTTTTTCAGCATTTTTGTACGTTTTTCACACACAGAATGCACTGAGAAAGTGCAAAAACGCTGTAAAAAATCACAACCATGTGTTTTTTCTTTTGCAGTTTGAAAGTGTTTTTCATGAGTAAAATCAACTTACGGCAGATAAATAAATAAAGTAAATAATCTGCATGGAAAAAACGCTTAAAAAAATGCACTAAATAAGTAGCAGCCTGCTTCTTGTAAATTGCTTCTTTACTGTCAAGAGAAAAGGTTTTGCTTGCGGAAAAAAAGGCTGCAAGAATGCAACGTGTCAGCACTGCCAAGTACAACCCCCATTCCTTGAAGACTAGCTTACTGCACAATGGTTGGTCATCAGGGCTCATGTGCTTTTTGTCCATCCCCTTTCTGACTTTTTTTAGGTCCAAAGGGTCAAATCCTCACCAAAGAATATGAAATAAGTTGGTATGATGGGAATGCCGCTTTATGATCCTTATAGTAAAAGTGTTTTATGTCTAATACATAAGTAGTAAACTGCTGTAATTCGGATAATTTTATGGCATTTTATTTTGAAAGAAATGACAGTTACGATCTGTGGATCCGGTAATAATTTTTTCTTTGCATGATAAAACCTCATCTTGGCATCATTCAAATGCTTTGCATTGTGTGCAAATGAGCCTGCTGCTTTAGAAACACATCTTTCAGAACCTAGCCTATTATTTTTCAATTTAGCATATATTAACAGGCATGCTAAGCCTTTGAATATCCGCATTTAAGTTACTTACATTTCCTGTGCTGATTATGTTAACATGAACTAATCAAGATCTCATAATCCCAGTTCAAAGAATTCATAGTAAACCCAGTATAAATACACCTGCTGCAGAATTTATTACATCAGGATAGAGTAGGTAAATAAAGGAATACGGATCTCATTATTTTCTTCCAGTCTCATCATGATTTTATACTTCTGCAGTTACAATAGGAATCTAGCAATGTCCCTTATGAACCTGCAGTTTTCATTCCTTTCAAATGTTTTCTGGCATTACTTTTTTTTTATTCAGATTCACATTCATTGAATGCATTGACTTTTAATGTGAATGTGTTACAAATGCATAAGAAAATAAAAGAAGAAAACAGAAAAAATATTCTTTACCAGAAATAATTAAAGGGGTTTACCACAAAAAAAAGTTAATTTAAATCAATATTTTAATCAATAGATCTTGAGAGATAATAGTTTCCACAATGGGATGTGTTAAAAAAAATGTTCCTGTGCTGAGAGAATTTTATAAATGTGCCCCTGCTGTGTACTGTGTAATGGCTGTGTCTCACCTGATCTTATCATACCATAGCTCCTGGGAAGGGGAGGAAGCAAAAATATAGTATACTACAGTATACAGACAATACTGCATGAGATTGCAAATGATTCTTTCTTTCAGGTAAAATATTGCTGAAAAAGATACATTGAAATGTTTTACCTTGCAAAAAGTATTAGCTGCTATACCCTGCTGTAATGTCTGAATATTATTTTGCTTCCTCCCATGCCCAGGATATGTCATATGGTCAGACCATCTTCTTGCATGGTCAGACACCGCCATTACCAAAGCTTCCAACTGTCCCTGATTCAGCTCAGCTTTCCTGATTTGAGGGCTCAGTCACCATCATGGCAGCTCAGGATTTTGTCCTGGCTTCTAATATTCACGTCTCTTTGACATGGTCATTGCTTTGTGACTCCTGCTGCTTGTGGGGGAGAGAGTCTGCATCTCTCTTTCTGCTAAATGAAATAAAACATTCCCTTCTCTTGTGATCTGGTCTCCCTCAAACTCATGATCTCAATTCCCCCTATAATTGTGAGCCACAGCCAACAATGATAAACATAGGAGAATTTTGTCATCTTGAGCTACATTACAGTCAATGACTATAAAAGCGGTGTTATGTTAGCTAAGTATTCACTCAGAGAGATAGTGAGGGATTACTTAGTTAACATAAATTAATTCAAGCCTCCAGGTACTGATGAATTACATCCTAGAGTACTGAAGGAGATAGCAGAGGAAATTATTCAACCACTCTCCATAATCTTTGAAAATTCTTGGAGAAAAGGAGAAGTCCCACAAGACTGGAGAAGAGCAAATGTTGGCACTATCTTCAAAAAGTGGAAGGAGGTGGACCCAGGGAACTATTAGCCTATAAGCCTGACTTCTATACCCAGAAAAATCTTTGAACAAATTATTCAACAATATGTATGCAAATATGTTGATGAGAATTAAGTGATTAACCAGAGTTTTTCATAAATCACCGTATATTAGATTTAGACTAGTACCAAAATGTTACTAGTGAATCACCGAATAAAGTACCCAATTTTTTAGATAAAATTCTTCCACCAGCTCAGAGGCACAGCAATGGGGAGCCCCTGTGCCAGCACATATGCTAATCTGTTCTTTGGCTGGTGGGAGGAAATCATTGTCGGTACTTCCTGGTATGACCCTATAATGTTATTCTGGGGCCGATACTTAGATGATGTCCTGATACTATGGTCAGGCGGCACCGACTCACTTTCCAAATTTGTTGTGGAGCTAAATGTTAACTCCTTGGGTCTAATATTGACCCATGAAATTAATCATCGGTCATCAGTTTCTTGAACCTGAAGATTTGTAGGGATGACACTGGACATTTTACCATGGAAATATTTCATAAGCACACTGCTACAAACAATCTTCTACAATGTGACAGCCACCACACCCCCAGATTGAGAAGAGGGATGCCTAATGGCCAGTATCTCTGAGTGAGACGGAATTGCTCATCAATCTTGAAATTTCACCATCAGGCCCACAATATGAGGGATAGATTCACTAACAGACGATATCCCTTGGACATGTTGAAGGATACGTTCAAGGGAGCTAGTGCAAGGAATAGGACATCATTACTGAGGAAAAAGGATCGGGGTATCTGGAATCTCAGATTAGAATTATAGGTACCTTTGACACAGGAGAAGTGAAATATTGGAAAATACTAAAAACAGATGCGGATGTAGGTGACCTTATCTCTGAATCTCCGTCTGTGACCTACCATAAGGGGAGATCCATACGTGACAAACTAGTGCATAGTGCACATTCCCCCATTGTAAAACCACTAATGTGGTTGGAAAATAGGGAAAAGGGTAACTTTAAATGTGGAAGGTGAAAATTCTGCAAATATATTTTGAGAGCAAATACTTTTTCCAGCACTAGTACGGGTAGAATCTACCAATGCAGACACTTCTCGAATTGTAAGACAATAGGGGTTAGTGTATTTATTTAAGTGCACTTTTCCCACTGACTACATATTAAAGACAAAATGGGAGCTATGTAGGAGAGTGGGGGAGTACTTGGGAGATATCATTAATACCTGAGATACTCTTATTTCAAGGCACATCAGAGATATACATGGTGGAGACCAGGATTGTTTTCACTTCATGGCTATGGAGGTGGTTACACCACCTAATAGGGGGGAATTGGGGCCCGACTGAAATTACAGAAAGAGGACAAAAGGATCTACCGCATGAAAAGAACGGGCAGCATGGTGGCGTAGTGGATAGCACAGCAGCCTTGCAGCGCTGGGGTCCTGGGTTCAAGTCCCACCAAGGACAACATCTGCAAAGAGTTTGTATGTTCTCTCCGTGTTTGCGTGGGTTTTCTCTGGGTACTCCGGTTTCCTCCCACATTCCAAAGACATACTGATAGGGAATTTAGATTGTGAGCCCCATTGGGGACAGCAATGAAAATGTGTGCAAAACTGTAAAGCGCTGCGGAATATGTTACTACCCAATGGAGAGCAGTCAGTGGTCATGCATGCACACAAAACTCCTCGCCGGAGGTGCCAGCATTCTAGGGGCTTATTTCAGCCGGGACCCTGAACACACATAACACATGACCACACTGGCGCAAAGCACATAACATATGAAGGTACTAGCGCATGGCCGTGCGGCCATGCGAGCCTTAAATAGTTGCAGCACGTACAGGGCCTTCAAAGAAGGACCAATGGAGTTGCTGCAGTACCTGAGCATGTGACCCTAAATCTCCACTGAGAGATCTTGCCCTGGGCATGCTCAGAGTGCAAAGCAGGACTTAGTCCTAGAACCTACAAGGACTTTCCAAGAAGGACCAATGGAAGTTGCTGAAGCACCTGAGCATGTGACCCTAGATCTCCACTGAGAGACCTTGCCCTGGTCCCAGGGCAGTCCCAGAAAAGCCTGCTCGCTGCAGATCAGTGCAGGGTACCATAGCAGAGCCTGGAGAGGCAGTAGTAACCCTTTGCACAGTACCAGTCTCAGTGAGACGCTGGGAGCGACGTCTCCGCTGAGCAGGCTGCACTGCGACCGATGCAGACACGGATCGAGATTCCCCCTGTGCAGCAGAGGAAACTCGACTCCTAACACTATGGGGAAACTTAAAACTTACCCTAGCAGGAAGCGTACAAAGTGCATGCGCACAGGGAACCACATATGCATTCCAACAGTGAGGAGGAGAGTAACCCAACAAATGTGCAAAAAGACACCTGCATTCCATCAATACAGGAACTGGATCCCGGGATTACCCGGAAGTAATTTTGTTGATGCCTCAAATGAACTGGCTGCAGTGAGGTGTGGGTATGGCAGACACTGACTCCCTGACTCACCCAGATGGACACCACTCCCACTTTGTCTCTCTGACCTTCTTAGTGAAGACATAAGTCCTGATTTCTTTATATGGACCTATGCCAGTATGTTCTACTGATGTACCGAATGAAGGGGAAATGAGTCGAGAATATGCATGCTGGGCTTACTATGTATGGGGTATAAATGACAGTAATAGGGGTATCCTTAAAACTTGTCATTTGGGGATATGTGCAATAGATGTTTGCAATCTGGCTACCAATGTGCACAGAAGCTTTCTTTGGGGTGTGAATTCTTCTTTTTTGATTTAAGGGTCTCAACACCCTATCTCTTTTAACTGGGATTATGTTCAACACTGATTATTGACATCTGTTTGTACCTTATAATCATTTTCTTGTGCAGTACTGTGTACTGATATATTATATCAATCTATGGGGAAGGTTATCTCTGTGTTTATATTTTTGACACTATATATTTTCCAGTATAGCTAACTGCATGTTTTGATTGAACTATGTTTGTCTGTCCTTTTGTTATATTGGCTTCCTCTTCTGATATAGTGCACATACCATATGACACATCATAAATTCGGTACTACTTTGACCTTAATATAAACATATGGTACCTTACTGTTGATCCCTCTGCACCCTTATATCTTTTCAACATGGTCATCTATGGAGAGAGAGGGATAGCCGACGACAAGAGGGTGTCACAGAGCAGGTCAAGGGTGCCAACCTCCACAGGTAGGCAGGGAGATATCAGTGGAATATTAGGGTTATTACTACTTCATCCTCAAAACACAGACAAAATGCTTGATTGTTGGAGTCATAATAGTTTTACATATATATATATATATATATATATGTATATATATATACAGTTAGGTTCATATATATTTGGACAGAGACAACATTTTTCTAATTTTGGTTATAGACATTACCACATTGAATTTTAAACAAAACAATTCAGATGCAGTTGAAGTTCAAACTTTCAGCTTTCATTTGAGGGTATCCACAATAAAATTGGATGAAGGGTTTAGGAGTTTCGGCTCCTTAACATGTGCCACCCTGTTTTTAAAGGGGCCAAAAGTAATTGGACAGATTCAATAATTTTAAATAAAATGTTCATTTTTAGTACTTGTTTAGTACTTGGTTGAAAACCCTTTGTTGGCAATGACTGCCTGAAGTCTTGAACTCATGGACATCACCAGACGCTGTGTTTCCTCCTTTTTGATGCTCTGCCAGGCCTTCACTGCGGTGGTTTTCAGTTGCTAGTTGTTTGTGGGCCTTTCTGTCTGACGTTTAGTCTTTAACCCTCCGTCACATACAATATTCGGACTAACGAGTTCACATACAATGTGCCTGTCAGGCGCCTGCTGGAAAAATACCTATAATATCTAATGTTTGCAATTTCAGTGCTCTAAAAGTGATCAGTGACCTTCATAGGGATGTAATAAAAGAGACTACACATAATCAGTTGCAAAAAAAAACATTTACTCAACATAAAACTAATAACTATGAAATACAAACTTTTCAAAACTCCCGCCAAATAGTCCCCAGTTCGACTCTCTCAAAAAAATGTACAAAGAAAATTTTTGAACACAAACTTAATTTTAAGGTACCTTAAGTACAATTAAAAACATATTCAATCAGAAGTAGATGCTGAGGTTTCCCCAGAAAAGTCACACTTGCAGAGCAAATAGCAAGAATTACACACCATTTTTGCATGTGTCAGGCAAATTGCTTTATGACATTTGAGACATTCATAATTTGAAAGCCTTCTGGTTCCGCTTTCCGTTTGGCAGGTGGTGCATCTCCTTCTTTTGTGAGGTGGTGCAGATGGTGACTTTTCACCATCATCTTCTGGGCGGAACCTTTTGAGCTGAACTTGAAGGCGAGAGGGGATACCGATTGTTTTCACGCTTCTCCTGCGAAGCTCTCCAAGTACTAGTTCATGGGCCAATTTTTTCAGATACAATCGTCTACGGAGTGGTTCAAGCTTGTTTTCAAGATAAATTACTTGTGAATTTATACCACCCAAATTCAACATAGCAAAAAATATGACCATTGGCCAGCGTTTGATGTTTCTGCTGACGTTGAAAGTGGAGCACATCTGATCTGCTGTATCCACACCCCCTTTGGTGGCATTGTAAAATGTAATTATCTCCGGGTTTTTTTCTGCCCCAGTCCCAGGATCGATGGCAGCATCATCATGAAGTGTTGATAGAAGAAGTACGATTTTTTTGGCATGTGGTACATAGGAAACTAAAGCCTTTCCATTATGGAATGCAAACATACTGCTGTACTGTTGTCTCTCTTTCAGACTTACAAACTGTGGCGGCAATTCCCTTTTGTTTCTTCTTACAGTTCCCACATATGACAGCTTCTGAATTTTCAGATAATCAATCAGATCACAACTTGTAAACCAATTGTCAGCTGTAATATTGCGACCCGATCCAAATAAGGGTTCAGCCAGTCTTTTTACAACATCAATGGGTTTGTTGCTCACACAGTAAGGACCTTCTGGTTGTTTTCCTGCATAAACTTCCAGGTTGTAAGTGTAGGTCTTACTGGCATCAACAAGGGCATAAATTTTTATTCCATATTTGTTTGGCTTTGATGGAATATATTAACGAAAGGCACATCTACCACGAAAACCAGGGAGCATTTTGTCAATAGTGAGATTCTCTCCAGGGTAATAACTTTGTTTACAGTTTACAACAAATCTTTGAAATATATCACGAATTGGAGCAAGTCGGTCATGTGTTTTGCGTTCGGTTCGGGTAGTTCTGTCGTCAAACCGAAGGCAACGAATTAGAATCTTGAATCTGTTTATGGACATAACAAGGCTAAATTTTTCAACTCCATCCCCCTCTTTACCCCAAAGTTTCTCCAAACTTTGTCTATTTGCCCTATAAGCTCCTGCAAGGTACAGTAATCCAAAAAAAGCACGCAGTTCTATTTCATCTGTGGGCTTGATGGTTCTGTTGCAGATGTACTTGTCCTTTATAATGTCTATATATTGGTTGGTATATGTGACAATAGAGTCCAGAATGTCATCTGTAAATATACTGTTCCAGCATTCAACTGCAGTTTTTGCATTACGTGCAGTTCCTATTACTGCAGGAAGGTGAGTAATAATGTTTAAAGGTTCCCTATGTTTTTTCTGGAATGGCTTCTTGTTCCATTTAGTATTTTTATCTTTTCCAATATAATATGATCCAACTTCTTCATCCTCACCACTGTCACCATCTTGCTCTGTTTCAGAATCCAGGACACATTCTTCCACCTCATCATGAGAATCAATCTCACTTTCCTCTCCTAAATCCTCATTCAGTGTGAGGTCTCTATCATCTAACAGCATGTTTGTTACTTCCTCAACATCAAGTTGTTTGGATAAATTGTACATTTTCCTCTCCATTTCAGCAGATAATCTGAAGCAAGAGAAGGAATATGTTAGGGAACTACTGTATATGCCTGAGCAGCACACTTTCTTTTATAAAATCTCCCTTATTTCTATGAAATATCCTCACATTTTGTGCTATACATTCATAAAACAAGCTAAATAAACTATTGTGATGAATAAAAACATAAAATACCAACCTTACTGAATGTGACGTATTCACATACAATGAGCCTGAGAGATCTGTGCAGCTATATCCTCTCCCCTGAAGCTCTGAAATCCAATTGTGATATCAGGTTTCACAGACCTTCAAGAGACAGGAGACTACCTGGAGGGATGGGGTTTCCTCACAATCTGGTGAGGAAGGAGAAATGAAAGTAAAAGAGAAGCGCCTGTCAGATCAGTTGTATGTGATGGAGGGTTAACAAGTGAAATGCATGCTCAATTGGGCTGAGATCAGGTGACTGACTTGGCCATTTAAGAATATTCCACTTCTATGCTTTAATAAATTCCTGGGTTGCTTTGGCTTTATGTTTTGGGTCATTGTCCATCTGTAGTATGAAACGACGACCAATCAGTTTGGCTGCATTTGGCTGAATCTGAGCACACAGTATGGCTCTGAATACCTCAGAATTCACTCAGCTGCTTCTGTCCTGTGTCACATCATCAATAAACACTAGTGACCCAGTGCCACTGGCAGCTATGCATGCCCAAGCCATCACACTGCCTCCACCGTGTTTTACAGATGATGTGGTATGCTTTGGATCATGAGCTGTACAACGCCTTCGCCAACCTTTTCTCTTTCCATGATTCTTTTAGAGGTTGATCTTGGTTTCATCTGTCCAAAGAATGTTCTTTCAGAACTGTGCTGGCTTTTTTAGATGTTTTTTAGCAAAGTCCAGTCTAGCCTTTTTATTCTTGTTGCTTATGAGTGGCTTGCACCATGAAGTGAACCCTCTGTATTTACTTTTAGGCAGTCTTCTCTTTATGGTAGATTTGGAAATTGATACGCCGACCTCCTGGAGAGTGTTGGTCACTTGGTTGGCTGTTGTGAAGGGGTTTCTCTTCACCATGGAGATTATTCTGCCATCATCCACCACTGTTGTCTTCCGTGGGCGCCCAGGTCTTTTTGCATTGATGAGTTCACCAGTGCTTTCTTTCTTTCTCAGGATGTACCAAACTGTAGATTTTGCCACTCCAAATATTGTAGCAGTTTCTCGGATGGGTTTTTTCTGTTTTCACAGCTTAAGGATGGCTTGTTTCACCTGCATGGAGAGCGCCTTTGACCGCATGTTTACTTCACAGCAAAACCTTCCAAATGCAAGCACCACACCTCAAATCATCTCCAGGCCTTTTATCTGCTTAATTGAGAATGACATAACGAAGGGATTGCCCACACCTGTCCATGAAATAGCCTTGAAGTCACTTGTCCAATTACTTTTGGTCCCTTTAAAAACAGGGTGGCACATGTTAAGGAGCTGAAACTCCTAAACCCTTCATCCAATTTTAATGTGGATACCCTCAAATGAAAGCTGAAAGTCTGAACTTCAACTGCATCTGAATTGTTTTGTTTAAAATTCATTGTGGTAATGTCTATAACCAAAATTAGAAAATTGTTGTCTCTGTCCAAATATATATGGACCTAACTGTATATACACAGGTGCATCACACAAAATTAGAATATAATCAAAAAGTTAATTTATTTCAGTTCTTCAATACAGAAAGTGAAGTTCATATATTATATAGAGTCATTACAAACAGAGAGATGTATTTCAAGTGTTTATTTCTGTTAATGTTGATGATTATGGCTTACAGCCAATGAAAACACAAAAGTCATTATTTCAGTAAATTACAGTAGAATAATTTATAACACCAGCTTGAAAAAATGATTTTAACATCCAAAATGTTGGCCTAAATGTATGTATGTTCAGTAAATGCACTCAATACTTGGTTGGGACTCCTTTTGCATCAATTACTGCATCAATGTAGCGTGGCATGGAGGCGATCAGCCTGTGGCACTGCTGATGTGTTATGGAAGCCCAGTTTGCTTTGATAGCAGCCTTCAGCTCGTCTGCTTTGCTGGGTCTGGTGTCTCTCATCTTCCTCTTGACAATATTGCATACATTCTCTATGGAGTTAAGATCAGATGAGTTTGTTGGCCCATCAAGCACCGTGATACTGTTGTTTTTAAACCAGGTATTGGTACTTTTGACAGTGTGGGCATTTGACAAGTCTTGCTGGAGAATTTAATTTCCATCTCCAAATAGCTTGTCAGTAAAGGGAAGCATGAAGTGCTCTAAAATTTCCAGGCAGACAGCTGCGCTGACTTTGGTCTTGGTAATAAAACACAGTGTACCTATACCAACAAATGACATGGCTCCCCAAACCATACTGATTGTAGAAACCTCACACTAGACCTCAAGCAGCTTGGATTGCCTGTATCTCCACTCTTCCTCCAGACTCTGGGACCTTGATTTCCAAGGCCTAGTGTGAAGTATCCACAATCAATGATGGTTTCGGGAGCCATGTCATCTGCTGGTGTAGATCCACTGTGTTTTGTCAAGATCAAAGTCAGCGCAGCCATGTCCCATTAAATTTTAGAGCACTTCATGATTCCCTCTGCCAACAAGCTTTTTAGAGATGGAAATTGAATCCTCCAGCAGGACTTGGCACCTGTCCACACTGCCAAAGTACCAATACCTGGTTTAAAAACAACAGCATCACTGTGCACTCAGCAGTGCCATAGACTGATCGCCTCCATGTCAAGCCGCAATGATGCAGCAATTGATACAAAAGGAGCTCGACCAAATATTGAGTGCATTTACTGAACATACATTTCAGTAGGTAAACATTTTGGATGTTAAAATCATTTTTTCAAGCTGGTGTTATGAAGTATTCTAATTTACTGAGATAATGACTTTTGGGTTTTCATTGCCTGTAAGCCATAATCATCAACATTAACAGAAATAAGCACTTGAAATAGATCACTCTATTTGTAATGACTCTATCTAATATATGAGTTTCACTTTTGTATTGAAGAACTGAAATAAATTAACTTTTTGATGATATTCTAATTTTGTGAGATGCATCTATATATCTATATATACTGTGTATATATATATATATATATATATATATATATATATATATATATTCATTTCTTAACAGTAATAATTAAGGTTATTTATCGAAAAAAATGGGTAGGGTTTTTGGTAATTAACCAAAGCCAAGTTGGGTTTGTAACTAATAAGTCTTGTCAGGCTAACTTAATTTCCTTCTATGACAGAATCGCTGACTGAGTGGATCAGGGAAACGTAATAGATATAGAATGTCTTTACTTCAGCAAATCATTTGACAAAGTATCTCATACCATCCTTATTGAAAAAATTACCAAGTATGGAATGGACAAGTCAACTGTTAGGTGGATTTATAACTGGCTTAGTGATCGGACCCAAAGACTGTCTTACATGGGATACCACAGGGCTCTGTCCTAGGCCCTGTGTTGTGCAACATCTTTATCAATTATTTAGATGATAGAATTAAGGGTAAACTGATTATATTTGCTGTATTCCAGAGAGAGAACGAAAGAGAATTTTTTCTTCCCATAAAATTACTAAAAAAATTAATGAAAAACAATTACAATAATGTCAGTTTTAATTTTTTTTTTAAATAATAAACATCACAAATCAGCAAATAACTGACATATTTGGTGTCGTAATGACCCGTACATCACGGTAATAAGATTATTTGCTGTAATTGGTAAATTGTGATGCCGGCCACTCACACACCTTCTAAGCCCCGCTCCACTCACCCAGTGTTTCGCTCTGCTCCAACCAGTTTCTGACTATCTCTACTTGACTTTCAACTCTGCAAATTGTGAGTTATAGAGGGGTGCAGCCAAGCTCAGCAGAAATTTGTGTCCATGCTGTCCTGCAGAGACCTGCTTTCTCGGCCTATCACCTGCAAGTGGGTGATATGTCAAGTGACTCTATCCTCCATTCCTCACCTGAACTTAGGGCCCTAGTATCTCAGTCTCTTCCTGTATTGGTGTATTTTAGGTGTCGAGTTCCGCTTCTGCACAGGGGGAAGCTCAAACCATCTCCACTGCGGTCTCCCATTCTTCTCCTGCCGTAGTGGAGCTTGCTCAGCGGAGATGTCGGTCCCAGCGTCTAGCTCAGACTGATACTGGGCGACTGGTTACTACTGCTCTTCCAGGCTCTGCCTTTGTAGCCAGCACTGATCAGCAGCGAGCAGGTCTTTCTGGGACTAAGTCCTGTTTTTTCCATACTGAGCATGCCCACTGGATGACCTCCCATTGGAGGTCGGGGGACACATGCTCAGGTCCTGTTGCGGCTCCTATTGGACCATCTGGAATGTCTTGTAGCACTGCTGCTATTAAAGGTTCGGATGGCCGCTCGACAATGCGCTAGTGTACACTTGTAAACTTGTGTGTGTTGGTGTGTGAAAGTCGCTCTTTAATCATCCCCTCCCTTGTGATTGACTGCTCGTGTAGTATGGATGATTGCTATCTAGCGCCCGACTTAGTTATCTGCACTTGAACGCACGAAACAGGGTCTAATTGCTGTGGTCACCAGTGCGGCGCCGTGTGCTATCACAGCTCTTTCCTGACCTAAGTCTGGGTGGTTACCGGCGTCCGCACGCACTCTCGTGCATCTAAATTATTATTTCAGTCACTCTAACACCCCAATTGTGCTGTAGAGCGCAAGAGGTCTAGATGAACTCTAATTCCCAGTCTTGGGATAGAGTTCTGTGACTTCTTGCTTGTGCTCTTTGTGCGGTACCCCAGTCCTGTGACGCAACAGGGTTCACTTTCTTCATACTGGGTGAAGTTAACCCAGTGTGAATCCATGTTGTACCACCATATAGTCCGTCATTACTCAGCAGCAGGTTCCATCTCTGCACGGTGGACCCCGGGCTGCGAACGCACTTCATACTATCTTTCTAATTATTTGATTCGTTCTGCTAGCCCTAACATTACACTAGTGCCAGGGTCTGGCTAGTAATGACGGACGAACAGCAACTCTTGTGGTACATCCAGCAACTGGAAGGCAGGTTGGCGGCTCTCGAGCACACAACCTCAGCTGTGGATGTTACCGCAGTAGCTGTTCAGGCTGCTAGCGTGGCTGCAGCAACTTTGTCCACTGCCACCACTGTTCCGACCCTATCTCGCTTCCCGCTGCCAGATAAATATTCTGGAGATAGCAAATCTTGTAGGGGTTTCGTGAAGCTGTGCTCTATACACCTCCAGCTCCAGGCTGCATGTTCCCCCACAGAGCGGGCTAAGGTGGGATTCATTTTGTCTCTCCTGTTGGACAGGACGTTGGAATGGGCTATGCCGCTGTGGGAGAGTGGCGATCATATGGTGCAGAGTGCTCCGCTGTTCCGGAGCACTCTGAAACAGGTCTTTTTAGGACCTCGAGTCACCCATGATAAGGCGCTTCAACTGTTGGCATTGACTCAGGGCTCGTCTTTGGTCAGCCATTTTGCCGTCCACTTTGGCACCTTAGCATCAGAGCTGGAGTGGTTGGATAAAGCCCTTATCCTTGTATTTTGGAGGGGGCTGGCTGACCATGTGAAGGATGCTTTTGCCACTAGGGAAGATTCCCGCCACACTGGAGGAGCTAATAGCTGTATGCACTCGTATTGAACTCCGTTTTAACGAGCGGAGGTTAGAGCAAGCCCAGTGTAGGCAGAGGTTTCGGCTGGCTCCCACCTTCGCCAAACCTTTGGAATCTCCAGTCCAGGCCCCTGAGTCACATGAGGCCATGGAAGTGTCACGAGCGGGATCTAAGTCCCGGACCGCTCGTGCACTCAAGGTCTGTCATGTCTACCGGCAGTCAGGACATCTTGCCAGTGCACCCGATGTTCCCAGCGGTCAGGGAAACGTCAGCGTCTAGTTGTAGTAGATGGAGGTACAGAAGACATGGCGACATTTGCCTCCAAATTATCCTTTAAGGGGACAATTACAATAGGCTTATCCACTCACTCAGTAGAGATTTGCATGGATTTCCGGGCGGAGGGCAATTTTATGTCATCGCCCAACAACATGTAATACCCCTGGTGATGCTTGCTCAACCAGTGACCGTACGAGTAGTGAATGGGTCGACACTGCCCTCACAGATAACACACCAGACCCTCCCTTTTACGCTTTCCATGTTGCCATCTCATCAGGAGATTATACTTCTGTTGTTATTCTTGAGGGAATTGGTGAGGTCATTTAGGGATACCTTGGCTACGGTAATACTTTCCTCATATTGAGTGGTCCACAGGCAGAATTTTGGGATGGAGTGAATCTTGTGGGGGTAGATGTCAGAGGGAATGCATTCAGGTCGCTACTACTGAGGTGCCCGCAGATCTTTCCTCTCTCCCCAAGCAATATTGGCCCTATACGGATATGTTCTCCAAAAGGGCTGCGGAGACTCTTCCGCCTCACCGCCCCTATGACTGTCCAATTGACTTCTTGCCTGGTGCTGAGCCTCCATGGGGTCAAGTCTATGTGTTAACTGTCCCGGAGACGGAGGCAATGTCACAGTACATCCAGGAGAATCTGGCAAGAGGATTCATTAGGAAGGCAGTGTCACCTGCAAGGGCTGTGTTCTTCTTCATGCAGAAGAAGAACCGGGAACTATGTCCATGCATAGACTAAAGGGGTCTTAACGCCATCACCGTTAACAATAAGTATCCTCTGCCCCTGATATCTGAGCTCTTTGATAGGCTTCAGGGAGCAAGGGAATTTTCAAAACTAGATTTACGGGGTGCTTACAACCTGATTCGCATCCGTGAGGGGGATGAATGGAAGACGGCTTTTAACACCAGGGATGGGCACTATGAATACCTAGTGATGCCTTTTGGGCACTGTAATGCCCAAGTCATTTTCCAAGACTTTGTAAATTATATCTTCCGGGATATGCTCTCCACCTTGGTCGTAGTCTATCTGGATGATATTCTCATCTACTCTCCAGATACTAACTCCCACCGGAGAGATGTTGGCAGAGTCTTCGACCTCTTACGGGCAAATTCCCTCTATGCCAAGTTGGAGAAATGTGTGTTTGAGCAGGAGTCCTTACCTTTCCTTGGCTATATCATTTCCGCTCAGGGATTGGCTATGGATCCTGCCAAACTACAGGCTGTGATGGACTGGCAAGAACCCCATTCTCTTAAAGCGGTGCAGCGCTTTCTGGGGTTCATTAACTATTATCGCCAGTTCATCCCTCATTTCTCATCTTTGGTAGCTCCCTTGGTAGCCCTCACCAAGAAGGGAGCAAATCCCAAATTGTGGTCTGAGGAGGTCTCCAAGGCCTTCACTTCTATTAATTCTCATTTTGCAAGTGCTCCCATCCTACATCACACCAATGTAGATAAGCCATTTAGAATGGATGTGGATGACTCATCCGTTGGTGCTGGAGCAGTCCCCTTCCAAAAGGATGCTCAAGGTCGGAAGCATCCTTGCTTCTTCTTTTCCAATACCTTCACACCAGCGGAGAGGAATTATTACATCGGGGACAGGGAGTTGCTAGCCATGAAGTTGGCTTTCTCTGAGTGGAGACATCTTTTGGAGGGGGCTCGCTTTCCCTTCCAAGTTTTCACATACCACAAGAATTTGGTATACTTACAGACAGCCCAGCGGCTAAATTCTCACCCAGGCCAGATGGTCCCTGTTCTTCTCCCGGTTCCATTTCACTCTCCACTTTCTCTTTGGGGAAAAAAATATTCATGCTGATGCTCTCTCTCGCCCTGTTGTATCATCTGAGGAGGAGGAAGAGGAGCCTCGGCCTATTGTCATTTCTGAGAGCCTGATCACCGTGGCTCTGGTTTCGCTAGAGTCTGTGCCCCAGGGCAAGACCTTTGTACCATCACATCTGCGACCGGAGGTTCTCTCGTGGGCTCACTCGTCAAGGGTGGGTGAACCCTTTTGGACCAAAAGGACGTCTGAGCTTCTGGCGAGGAAGTACTGGTGGCTGCATATGGCTCATGACGCCGGAGACTATATTCTGGCGTGTGTCTCCTGTGCCAAGAATAAGTCTCCTCGACAACGGCCAGCTGGGTTACTTTATCCCCTGCCGGTGGCAGACAGGCCCTGGGAGATGGTCAGTATGGATTTTGTGGTGGGCTTACCTGAGTCCAGTGGCTGCACTATCATTTGGGAAATCACTGACCATTTTTCTAATATGGTGCACTTGGTGCCACTTCCACGGCTACCTTCTGCACGGGTCTTGGCAGCATTGTTTATAAAACACATTTTCCACCTACACGGTATGCCGGACAAAATTGTCGGTGACCGGGGTCCCCAGATGGCGTCTCGGTTCTGGAGAGAGCTTTGTCGTCTACTCAGTATCGAGTTGAATCTCTCTTCAGCATACCATCCCGAGACGAATAGGTTGGTAGAGAGGGCCAACCAGACCTTGGTCACATATCTGCGACATTTTGTTTTTGCCAGGCAAGATGACTGGGCATCCTTGCTACCGTGGGTGGAGTTTGCGCTGAACAACGCCGTAGCCAACTCCACTGGACAGACCCCATTCCTCCTTAATTACGGTCAGCATCCGCAGGTTCCTATGCCTATACCCGTGTCTTCTGCCGACTCCAGGGTGGCAGACTGGGCTGTGGAGGCACAGGAAATTTGGGACCGCACTCAGGATGCTATCCTGGCCTCCAAGGAGAGAATGAGCTCCTTCACCGATGCACATCGGCGCCCCGCTCCGACTTTTGCTCCTGGCAATTTAGTGTGGCTCTCCATCCATAACATCAGGCTGCGAGTTGAGTCCACTAAATTTGTACCTCGCTACTTGGGTCCCTTCAAGGTCCTGGAACAGGTTAACCCTGTGTTCTATCATCTGGCCCTTCCTCCATGCCTAGGTTTCACCTTTCATGTGTCCCTCTTAAAACCCATACACATGTCCCGATTTTCCGAGTCATCTGCCGGGACATCGGGTTCGTCTACGGACGATTACGAGGTGAACGCTTTCTTGGGGTGTAAGGTTGTATGTGGTAAAAAATTTTATTAGGTGGATTGGAAGGGTTATGGTCCCAAGGACAGGTCCTGGGAGCCTGCTGAGCACATTTGAGCTCCGCAGCTCATTGCTGCCTTTGAGCGTAGTGAAGGTAATGTTAGGTGTCGAGTTCCTACTTCTGCACAGGGGGAATCTCGAACCATCTCCACTGTGGTCTCCCATTCTTCTCCAGCCGCAGTGGAGCCTGCTCAGTGGAGATGTTGGTCCCAGCGTCTAGCTCAGGCTGATACTGGGCGACTGGTTACTACTGCTCTTCCTGGCTCTGCCTTTGTAGCCAGCACTGATCATCAGCATGCAGGTTTTTCTGGGACTAAGTCCTGCTTTTTCCATACTGAGCATGCCCACGGGACGACCTCCCATTGGAGGTTGGGGGTCACATGCTCAGGTCCTGTTGCAGCTCCTATTGGACCATCTTTAAGGTCTTGTAGCACTGCCGCTATGAAAGGTTCGCTCGGCCATGCGCTAGTGTACACTTGCAAACGTGTGTGTGTTGATGTGTGAAAGTCGCTCATTAATCATCCCCTCCCTTGTGCTTGAATGCTCGCGTAAGGTGGATGATTGCTATCTAGTGCCCGACTTAGTTATCTGCACTTGAACACACTAAACAGTGTCTAATCGCTGTGACCATCAGTGCGGCGCCGTGCGCTATTACAGCTCTTTCGTGACCCAAGTCTGGGTGGTTAGTGGCGTCCGCCAGAGAGGCACCGCACGCACTCTCGTGCATCTAAATTATTATTTCAGTCATTCTGACACCCCAGTTGCGGTGTCGAGCGCAAGAGGTCAGTGTATTCCTGTTATTGATCCGGCTTGCATTCTAGTTTATTCTGATCTGTCCACTTCTGATCTTTAATACAAATTCTGATCTTGTGCTGCCTGCTCCGACCTTGAAATGTTTTATATCACCCACTTGTACCCTGTGCCCTTGTTTATGACCCTTCAGTCAGCTGGTGAAGTCCTGAGTATTGGCCTGGAGTGGTACCTGGTGTCTACTGGTGTCCCAGCCTATCCTCACCACCAGTGCCTCTAGTGAATACATGGTAGAAACTTATTCACGCCCCTCCAGGGTAAGCCCGTGGTTCAGTGGGTTCACACCCACCAGCGTGACATAAAAAATGGTGTCATTGATATTTTTTTCTCTATTAAACCCATAAAAAGTAATAACCATGTAATGCAGAAGCTGTGTTTACACGTAGCGCAAATACCGCATTTTTTCTGCATGTTTTTTTTGCAGGTGTCTGCACCATACGACACAATAACAATTTTTATTGCTTGTTTACAGCATTTCTTTAATCATGTTAATCCCCATTTTTTATTAGTTTTTTTTGTGCAGATGTGAATCCGAGTTTTTAATACTACAGAAATGCTATGATTCTGCACTTAAAAATGCAACAGCATTTTTTTTTCTTGCGTTTTTTTTAAGGCTCCATTTAGAGGCTTATAGAGAAAAAAGCACCAAAAATGGAGAGTTCAGCTACATCTTTAGATCCACTGAGGGCAGGAGTTTTTTTTAAAACACATGTATTTTGCTTTGGTCTGCACACTGCAGCATGGACAAACATTAGCTCCCTGTCTGTATAATGGCCTCACATTAGCTCCCACTCTGCAAAATGGCCGCACATTAGATCCCACTCTGTATAACGGCAGCAAATTATCTCCCACACTGTATAATGGCCTGACATTAGCTCCTACACTGCATATTGGACCAACATTAGCTTCCACTCTGCATAACGGTGAATAACTGCCTCACATTAACCCAGAAACTGTACAATGGCCCAACAGCAGCTCCAACATTGTATAATGTCACCCATATTTGCTCACACTGTATAATGTTCCTAACATTAACTCCCATGCTGTATGATGGCCACCCACAATGTATAAGGGGCCCTCACAGCAGTCCCTGCAATGTATGAAGGTGACCCCATACTCTATGATGCATCCACAGCTGCACCACAAGTTTCGAATAAAATACAGGAAAGGAGAGCGGTAGAGCAGGGAGATCATATCCCTGCAGAATGTAAGCCCGCAAGGGCAGGGTCCTCGCCCCTCTGTACCAGTCTGTCATTGTTAGTTTGTTTATTGTAAGTGATATTTGTATTTTGATATAACCCCGTCTCATGTACAGCGCCATGGAATTAATTCTGCAATATAAATAAATAATAATAAATAAAAATAATATCTCCCCATACTCCTTCAGAGCTTAACTATATCGGCATGAGCAGTAAACTAACCCCTTTCTGCCAATGGACATACTATTCCGTCCATGTGGGGTGGGCCCTACTTCCCAAGGACGGAATAGTACGTCCAGCGCAATCGGCCATGCTCACGGGGGAAGCGCGGCCGATCGCGGCCAGGTGTCAGCTGCCTATCGCAGCTGACATCCGGCACTATGTGCCGGGAGCGGTCACGGACCGCCCCTGGCACATTAACCCCCGGCACACCGCGATCAAACATGATCGCGGTGTGCCGGCGGTACAGGGAAGCATTGCGCAGGGAGCGTTGCTGCGAGGGTCTCCTCACCTCCCTCCATGCTCCAGATCCGGATCCAATATGGCCGCGGCATCCGGGTCCTACAGGGAGGGAGGTGGCTTCACAGAGCCTGCTCAGAGCAGGCACTGTGAAGCCTGCAGTGCTGCAAGTCAGATCGGTGATCTGACAGAGTGTTGTGCAAACTGTCAGATCACCGATCTGTGATGTCCCCCCATGGGACAAAGTAAAAAAGTTAAAAAAAAAAAATTTCCACACATGTAAAAAAAAAAAAAAAAAATTCCTAAATAATGAAAAAAATAATAATATTATTCCCATAAATTCATTTCTTTATCTAAATAAAAAAAACAAACAATAAAAGTACACATATTTAGTATCGCCGCGTCCATAACGACCCCACCTATAAAACTATATCACTAGTTAACCCCTTCAGTAAACACCGTAAGAAAAAAAAAACTAGGCAAAAATCAACGCTTTATTATCATACCACCGAATAAAAAGTGGAATAACACGTGATGAAAAAGACAGATATAAATAACCATGGTACTGCTGAAAGCGTCATCTTGTCCCTCAAAAAACGAGCTGCCATACAGCATCATCAGCAAAAAAATAAAAAGTTATAGTCCTCAGAATAAAGTGATGCAAAAATAATTATTTTTTCTATAAAATAGTTTTTATCGTATAAAAGCACCAAAACATAAAAAAATGATTTAAATGAGGTATCGCTGTAATCGTACTGACCCGAAGAATAAAACTGCTTTATCCATTTTACCAAACGCGGAACGGTATAAACACCTCCCCCCAAAAAAATTCATGAATAGCTGGTTTTTGGTCATTCTGACTCACAAAAATCGGAATAAAAAGCGATCAGAAAATGTCATGTGCCCGAAAATGTTACCAATAAAAATGTCAACTCGTCTCGCAAAAAACAAGACCTCACATAACTCTGTGGACCAAAATATGGAAAAATTATAGCTCTCAAAATGTGGTAACGCAAAAAATATTTTTTGCAATAAAAAGCGTCTTTTATTGTGTGATGGCTGCCAATCATAAAAATCCGCTAAAAAACCCGCTATGAAAGTAAATCAAACCCCCCTTCATCACCCCCTTAGTTAGGGAAAAATTAAAAAATTTAAAAAATGTATTTATTTCCATTCTCCCATTAGGGTTAGGGCTAGGGTTAGGGCTTGGGTTAGGGCTAGGGTTAGGGTTAAGGCTACAGTTAGGGTTGGGGCTAAAGTTAGGGTTAGGGTTTGGATTACATTTATGGTTGGAAATAGGGTTGGGATTAGGGTTAGGGGTGTGTCTGGGTTAGAGGTGTGGTTAAGGTTACCGTTGGGATTAGTGTTGTGAATTCTGTGATCAAGCTCCCTCCTGTGGTCACGAGTGGTACTGCGGCTTCTGAGTTTCCTTCCTCAGGTGATGAGGTTAAGTCGTTAGGTGCTACTCTATTTAACTCCACCTAGTGCTTTGATCCTGGCCTCCAGTCAATGTTCTAGTATTGGTCTTGCTTCCTCCTGGATCGTTCCTGTGGCCTGTCTGCTCAGCATAAGCTAAGTTCTGCTTGTGTTACTTTTGTTGCTATATTTTCTGTCCAGCTTGCTTTTTTGGTTTTCCTTGCTTGCTGGAAGCTCTGAGACGCCGAGGGAGCACCTCCGTACCGTTAGTCGGTGCGGAGGGTCTTTTTGCTCCTCTGCGTGGTTGTTTGTAGGTTTTTGTGTTGACCGCAAAGCTATCTTTCCTATCCTCGGTCTATTCAGTAAGTTGGGCCTCACTTTGCTAAATCTATTTCATCTCTGTGTTTGTATTTTCATCTTAACTCACAGTCATTATATGTGGGGGGCTGCCTTTTCCTTTGGGGAATTTCTCTGAGGCAAGGTAGGCTTATTTTTCTATCTTCAGGACTAGCTAGTTTCTCAGGCTGTGCCGAGTTGCATAGGGAGCGTTAGGCGCAATCCACGGCTACCTCTAGTGTGGTTTGATAGGTTTAGGGATTGCGGTCAGCAGAGTTCCCACGTCTCAGAGCTCGTCCTATGTTTTGTGGTTTTTGTCAGGTCACTTGTGTGCTCTGAACTTCAAGGTCCATTGTGGTTCTGAATTACCTATTCATAACAGTACTGGAGGCCCAAAGTACTATGCTTCTCAATAGAGGGAAAAAAGAAGTTCTGAGACCATTTTATTTTCTTTGCACTGTGTTTTGCCTTTTTTTTCCCCTAGACATTTGGGTGGTTCAGGACACAGGTGTGGTGATGGACATTAAAGGTCTGTCTTCATGTGTGGATCTTCTCACTGCAAGAGTACAAAATATTCAAGACTTTGTGGCTCAGAATTCTATGTTAGAACCAAGAATTCCTATTCCTGATTTGTTTTCTGGAGATAGAGCTAAATTTCTGAGTTTCAAAAATAATTGCAAACTGTTTCTGGCGTTGAAACCTCGCTCCTCTGGTGACCAAGTTCAACAAGTTAAGATCATTATTTCTTTATTACGTGGCGACCCTCAATATTGGGCATTTTCCCTTGCGCCAGGAGATCCTGCATTATGTAATATTGATGCGTTTTTTCTGGCGCTCGGATTACTGTACGATGAACCTAATTCAGTGGATCAGGCAGAGAAAAATTTGCTGGCTCTGTGTCAGGGTCAGGATGAGATAGAGATTTATTGTCAGAAGTTTAGAAAGTGGTCTGTGCTCACTCAATGGAATGAATGTGCTTTGGCAGCAATCTTCAGAAAGGGTCTCTCTGAAGCCCTTAAGGATGTCATGGTGGGATTTCCTATGCCTGCTGGTCTGAATGAGTCTATGTCTTTGGCCATTCAGATCGGTCGACGCTTGCGTGAGCGTAAATCTGTGCACCATTTGGCGGTATTATCTGAGCATAAACCTGAGCCTATGCAGTGCGATAGGACTTTGACCAGAGCTGAAAGGCAAGAACACAGACGTCAGAATGGGCTGTGTTTCTACTGTGGTGATTCCACTCATGCTATCTCCGATTGTCCTAACCGCACTAAGCGGTTCGCTAAGTCTGCCACCATTGGTACGGTACAGTCGAAATTTCTTTTGTCCGTTACTTTGATCTGCTCTTTGTCTTCCTATTCTGTCATGGCATTTGTGGATTCAGGCGCTGCCCTGAATTTGATGGACTTGGAGTTTGCTAGGCGCTGTGGGTTTGTCTTGGAGCCCTTGCAGTGTCTTATTCCATTGAGAGGAATTGATGCTACGCCTTTGGCCAAGAATAAGCCTCAGTATTGGACCCAGCTGACGATGTGCATGGCTCCTGCGCACCAGGAGGATATTCGCTTTCTGGTGCTGCAAAATCTGCATGATGTGGTCGTGTTGGGGTTGCCATGGCTACAAGTCCATAACCCAGTATTAGATTGGAAATCAATGTCTGTCCAGCTGGGGTTGTCAGGGGGTACATGGTGATGTTCCATTTCTGTCTATCTCATCATCCACCCCTTCTGAGGTCCCAGAGTTCTTGTCTGATTACCGGGATGTATTCGATGAGCCCAAGTCCAATGCCCTACCTCCGCATAGGGATTGTGATTGTGCTATCGAGTTGATTCCTGGTAGTAAGTTTCCTAAGGGTCGACTGTTTAATTTATCTGTACCTGAGCACGCCGCTATGCGGAGTTACGTAAAAGAATCCTTGGAGAAGGGTCATATTCGGCCGTCGTCATCGCCATTGGGAGCAGGGTTCTTTTTTGTGGCCAAGAAGGATGGTTCGCTGAGACCTTGTATTGATTACCGCCTTCTAAATAAAATCACGGTCAAATATCAGTACCCCTTGCCGCTGCTATCTGATTTGTTTGCTCGGATTAAGGGGGCTAGTTGGTTCACCAAGATTGATCTTCGTGGTGCATATAATCTTGTGCGTATTAAACGGGGCGATGAATGGAAAACTGCATTTAATACGCCCGAGGGCCATTTTGAGTACCTAGTTATGCCATTCGGACTTGCCAATGCTCCATCAGTATTTCAGTCCTTTATGCATGACATCTTCCGAGAGTACCTGGATAAATTCCTGATTGTATACTTGGATGATATTTTGGTCTTCTCGGATGATTGGGAGTCTCATGTGAAGCAGGTCAGAATGGTGTTCCAGGTCCTGCGTGCTAATTCTTTGTTTGTGAAGGGATCAAAGTGTCTCTTTGGTGTTCAGAAGGTTTCATTTTTGGGGTTCATTTTTTCCCCTTCTACCATCGAGATGGACCCTGTTAAGGTCCAGGCCATTTATGATTGGACTCAGCCGACATCTCTGAAGAGTCTGCAAAAGTTCCTTGGCTTTGCTAATTTTTATCGTCGCTTCATCTGTAATTTTTCTAGTATTGCTAAACCATTGACCGATTTGACCAAGAAGGGTGCTGATGTGGTCAATTGGTCTTCTGCTGCTGTGGAAGCTTTTCAGGAGTTGAAGCGTCGTTTTTCTTCTGCCCCTGTGTTGTGTCAACCAGATGTTTCGCTTCCGTTCCAGGTTGAGGTTGATGCTTCTGAAATTGGAGCGGGGGCTGTTTTGTCGCAAAGAGGTGCTGATTGCTCGGTGATGAAGCCATGGGCCTTCTTTTCCAGGAAGTTTTCGCCTGCTGAGTGAAATTATGATGTTGGCAATCGAGAGTTGCTGGCCATGAAGTGGGCAATCGAGGAGTGGCGTCATTGGCTTGAAGGAGCTAAGCATCGCGTGGTGGTCTTGACTGATCACAAGAACTTGACTTATCTCGAGTCTGCCAAACGGTTGAATCCTAGACAGGCTCGTTGGTCGCTGTTTTTTTCCCGTTTTGACTTTGTGGTTTCGTACCTTCCGGGCTCTAAAAATGTGAAGGCGGATGCCCTGTCTAGGAGTTTTGTGGCCGATTCTCCGGGTTTGCCTGAGCCGGCGGGTATTCTCAAAGAGGGAGTAATTGTGTCTGCCATCTCCCCTGATTTGCGGCGGGTGCTGCAAAAATTTCAGGCTAATAAACCTGATCGTTGCCCAGCAGAGAAACTGTTTGTCCCTGATAGGTGGACGAACAAAGTTATCTCTGAGGTTCATTGTTCGGTGTTGGCTGGTCATCCTGGGATCTTTGGTACCAGAGATTTGGTGACTAGATCCTTTTGGTGGCCGTCTCTGTCGCAGGATGTGCGTTCTTTTGTGCAGTCCTGTGGGATTTGTGCTCGGGCTAAGCCCTGCTGTTCTCGTGCCAGTGGGTTGCTTTTGCCCTTGCCAATCCCGAAGAGGCCTTGGACACATATCTCTATGGATTTTATTTCGGATTTTCCTGTCTCTCAAAAAATGTCGGTCATTTGGGTAGTTTGTGATCGCTTCTCTAAGATGATCCATTTGGTACCCTTGTCTAAATTACCTTCCTCCTCTGATTTGGTGCCATTGTTCTTCCAGCATGTGGTTCATTTACATGGCATTCCAGAGAACATCGTTTCTGACAGAGGTTCCCAGTTTGTTTCGAGGTTTTGGCGAGCCTTTTGTGCTAGGATGGGCATTGATTTGTCTTTTTCCTCGGCTTTCCATCCTCAGACAAATGGCTAGACTGAACGAACCAATCAGACCTTGGAAACATATCTGAGATGTTTTGTTTCTGCTGATCAGGATGATTGGGTGTCCTTTTTGCCGTTGGCTGAGTTCGTTCTTAATAATTGGGCCAGCTCGGCTACCATGGTTTCACCGTTTTTCTGCAATTCTGGGTTCCATCCTCGTTTCTCTTCAGGGCAGGTTGAGTCTTCGGACTGTCCTGGTGTGGATACTGTGGTGGACAGGTTGCAGCGGATCTGGACTCATGTGGTGGACAATTTGACCTTGTCCCAGGAGAAGGCTCAACGTTTCGCTAATCGCAGACGCTGTGTGGGTCCCCGACTTCGTGTTGGGGATTTGGTTTGGTTGTCATCTCGTTATATTCCTATGAAGGTTTCCTCTCCTAAGTTTAAGCCTCTTTTCATTGGTCCGTATAGGATTTCTGAGGTTCTTAATCCTGTGTCTTTTCGTTTGACCCTTCCAGATTCTTTTTCCATCCATAACGTATTCCATAGGTCATTGTTGCGGAGATACGTGGCGCCTGTGGTTCCATCTGTTGATCCTCCTGCCCCGGTTTTGGTGGAGGGGGAGTTGGAGTATATAGTGGAGAAGATTTTGGATTCTCGTGTTTCGAGACGGAAACTCCAGTATCTGGTTAAGTGGAAGGGTTATGGTCAGGAAGATAATTCCTGGGTCTTTGCCTCTGATGTCCATGCTGCCGATCTTGTTCATGCCTTTCATATGGCTCATCCTGGTCGGCCTGGGGGCTCTGGTGAGGGTTCGGTGACCCCTCCTCAAAGGAGGGGTACTGTTGTGAATTCTGTGATCAAGCTCCCTCCTGTGGTCATGAGTGGTACTGCGGCTTCTGAGTTTCCTTCCTCAGGTGATGAGGTTAAGTCGTTAGGTGCTGCTCTATTTAACTCCACCTAGTGCTTTGATCCTGGCCTCCAGTCAATGTTCTAGTATTGGTCTTGCTTCCTCCTGGATCGTTCCTGTTGCCTGTCTGCTCAGCATAAGCTAAGTTCTGCTTGTGTTACTTTTGTTGCTATATTTTCTGTCCAGCTTGCTTTTTTGGTTTTCCTTGCTTGCTGGAAGCTCTGAGACGCAGAAGGAGCACCTCCGTACCGTTAGTCGGTGCGGAGGGTCTTTTTGCCCCTCTGCGTGGTTGTTTGTAGGTTTTTGTGTTGACCGCAAAGCTATCTTTCCTATCCTCGGTCTATTCAGTAAGTTGGGCCTCACTTTGATAAATCTATTTCATCTCTGTGTTTGTATTTTCATCTTAACTCACAGTCATTATATGTGGGGGGCTGCCTTTTCCTTTGGGGAATTTCTCTGAGGCAAGGTAGGCTTATTTTTCTATCTTCAGGACTAGCTAGTTTCTCAGGCTGTGCCGAGTTGCATAAGGAGCGTTAGGCGCAATCCACGGCTACCTCTAGTGTGGTTTGATAGGTTTAGGGATTGTGGTCAGCAGAGTTCCCACGTCTCAGAGCTCGTCCTATGTTTTGTGGTTTTTGTCAGGTCACTTGTGTGCTCTGAACTTCAAGGTCCATTGTGGTTCTGAATTACCTATTCATAACAGATTAGGGTTAGTGGTGTGTTTGGATTAGGGTTTGTTATAATTGGGGGGTTTCCACTGTTTAGGCACATCAGGGGCTCTCCAAACGTGACATGGCGTCCGATCTCAATTCCAGCCAATTCTGCGTTGAAAAAGTAAAACAGTGCTCCTTCCCTTCCGAGCTCTCCCGTGTGCCCAAACAGGGGTTTACTCCAACATATGGGGTATCATCGTACTCAGGACAAATTGGACAACATCTCTTGGGGTCCAATTTCTCCTGTTACCCTTGGGAAAATACAAAACTGGGGGCTAAAAAATAATATTTGTGGGAAAAAAGGATTTTTTATTTTCACGGCTCTGCGATATAAACCGTAGTGAAACAATTGGGGGTTCAAAGTTCTCACAACACATCTAGATAAGTTCCTTGGGGGGTCTAGTTTCCAATATGGGGTCACTTGTTGGGGGTTTCTACTGTTTAGGTACATTAGGGGCTCTGCAAACGCAATGTGACGCCTGCAGACCATTCCATCTAAGTCTGCATTCCAAATGGCGCTCCTTCCGAGCCCTCCCATGTGCCCAAACGGTGGTTCCCTCCCCCCCCCACATATGGGGTATCAGCGCAATCAGGACAAATTGGACAACAACTTTCTCCTGTTACCCTCAGGAAAATACAAAACTAGGGGCTAAAAAATAATTTTTGTGGGAAAAAATTTTTGTTTTATTTTTACGGCTCTGCATTATAAACTTCTATGAAGCCCTTGGTGGGTCAAAGTGCTCACCACACATCTAGATAAGTTCCTTAGTGGGTCTACTTTCCAAAATGGTGTCACTTGTGGGGGGTTTCAATGTTTAGGCACATCAGTGGCTCTCCAAACGCAGCATGGCGTCCCATCTCAATTCCTGTCAATTTTGCATTGAAAAGTCAAACGGCGCTCCTTCCCTTCCGAGCTCTCCCATGCGCCCAAACAGTGGTTTACACCCACATATGGGGTATGAGCGTACTCATGACAAATTGTACAACTTTTGGGGTCCAATGTCTTCTCTTACCCTTGGGAAAATAAAAAATTGGGGACGAAAAGATAATTTTTGTGAAAAAAAAGGATTTTTCATTTTTACGGTTCTGCATTATAAATTTCTGTGAAGCACTTGGTGTGTCAAAGTGCTCATTACACCTCTAGATAAGTTCCTTAGGGGGTCTACTTTCCAAAATGGTGTCACTTGTGGGGGGGTTCAATGTTTAGTCACATCAGTGGCTCTCCAAACACAACATGGTGTCCCATCTCAATTCCAGTCAATTTTGCATTGAAAAGTCAAATGGCGCTCCTTCGCTTCCGAGCTCTGTCATGCGCCCAAACAGTGGTTTACCCCCACATGTCGGGTATCGGCGTACTCAGGACAAATTGTACAACAATGTTTGGGGTCCATTTTCTCCTGTTACCCTTGGTAAAATAAAACAAATTGGAGCTGAAGTAAATTTTTTGTGAAAAAAAGTTAAATGTTCATTTTTATTTAAACATTCCAAAAATCTCACATTTAAATAAATAGTTCTCTGGATCATTTATTTGAAGCTGTCAACTGATTCCCTATGTGTTCATCTCTTTCAACGAGTGGGAAGTGGGTAACGTTTCACCTTCGGAAGGTGACATGTCAGGCCTGATACGCCACGGTGCGGAGACTTTTAAGCCTTGCAGTGCTCCCCTGGTATATATGCAAATCGCCTCTTCAGAGAGTAAGAGGACTAGAACTCTAGTGCCACCTATTGGAAGTAGCAATCCTAAAAGTCAATATCGACCCTTTACTGAGCATTGCCCATTGTCCATGCTTCCTTTTCCCAGCAAATACTGGATTGATATCCCTCCCTTCATCCAAACCATTTTTTTTTCTTCCTATCATTTTATTCCCTAGTGTACATTGCTGGATATTCCTCTCCTTACTGCAAATGATTAGCCCTTTCCTCTTCTACTCGGTTTACATATCAGTATATCTACTCATCAAATTCCTCAAGAAACAACCTCTGTACATCCTATTTTTGTTTGGAAGCATACATTTATTCTTATGTTTCCTATTCTAATCATTTGATTACTTACTTACATCTTCTCACTCCTTTAAAGTCACGTGGTCACTTTATGTGAATTTTTACTTAACTAATCTTTTAGCATTTTGTCTATTGTATTTAGAAATTTTAATTTTTAAATGTTTTTAATTGCACTAGCTCTTTTGTTCTCACTATTCCTTCTTTATATGCATTTTTCTTTATTTATTTGTAAATTTTCTTATATTTTTTGTACACTTATTTTTATTTTTTGGTCATGACCAACTCGCTGTGTTGCATTCCACATTGGAACGTACACTGTGTCTCAGCAATGATTCTTGTCTTCCTTTATTCCTTATTTCTGGTCTGATCATTTGCCCCCTACACAGGATGGCTATGCGGCTGACATTGAAACACATACTACTGAGGTTATTCTCTGTGTTATCTTTGAAATACAGTTTGCGTTACACTGCATCTTTGTCACTTCTGATCTTTTTACGGACTTCTTGTGCAGGACGGTGATGCTGTCCACACTGCCAGTTTCTACTGCACTATTACTGCCTTATTTCTTGCTCTGCAATCTTTATTGACACGCATGCCACTATGCATGTGCCTCTCTTTTATGGAATCAAGGTCTTATCTTCATGATTGCAGGCATTCATATTATTGTCTTACTATCTACACATGCATGCTGTTTAATGTGGTCTATCTATTGCTATGTAGGAGAAAGGTGTGGGGTCTGTAGCCTCGCCCTGCTCATTTTTTATATTTTGGGTAATATTTTATGGCTACATGTCTTCTACATAATTTTTGATCAGTATTATTATCTGTCTGGATTTACTTGCATTTTGCTTATTTTTTAATACTTTTCATCAACACATTCCTTTATAATGGTGTCCTTCTTTCCTTATGTATTTATATGTAGTTTTTTTCTATTTTGGACATATTGCCCCTATACACTATTGTATATTTTAGAGGTGTTGTGCTTCTCTCTCCACATTTATTTATCTTCTAGTATGAAATTTGGTGGCTTGTGTATACAAAAATATTTGTTTCTGCTTTTTATTAGATTTTATTGGTTTGTGTATTTATTTGTCCTATTTATTAAAGTTTCACATATTTAGTATTCAGATTGTTTTGTCTACTATATGGGTACTGGTGCATGTTTTTGCCAAGTGCAATCTTTTTGTGTTGCATATATTGTCTGTTTCTTGGTTTATTGAACAGTATCATAACAATTGGTTGATGTTGATCTCTCTGGCTTTTGACTTTGAAAGTAGGAGGCTAGGTAATGGTTAAATGCAAGTTTTGCACATACAGCAGAAGGGGCACTTAGATGGTGTGGGTCAGAGGTTAGGTCAAATGGGGTGAGATTGGGTCAGGATTGGTTAATTTGGTTACGCAGTTGTGGGTATCTCAGAGTACCTTGTATGAAGTAGACGATCGCAGGGACAATTACTTCCATTCAGGATTCAGGTCTGTGGACATCCCGCCAAACTGCTCTTCTTTTATGTTTTGTTAATGGAGTCAGGGTCTCATCAGAGTTAAGGTGACCCCTCATTATTATGTCTGGTTACTTACCGCTGGGACAGTTCCTGCGGAACAGTACATATAGAATAAAGGCTGCTGTAGCCATATATATTCCTTCGTCGCTCAGTGGTATGTTTTTTCTTCATTGATGCCACAGACACTTTTCAATACTCTAGTCAAGAGTACAGTTCGCTATCAAGTGAAGATTTATTCAACACTCCAATGAATTGCTTCCCCAGGCCATCATTGACCTACCAGTAAACTGGTTTTACTAGATGATGTTGCAGGCAGCATAACACTCTTTATGACATAGCAAGACAAGTGTCACATAATCAATGTGAATTTGTTATCATTTATGAACAGAACATGGCACCAATTGTGGGTCTACAAATTCTGATGTTCTCTGGTGAATGCCAATCAAGCTGCAAAGTACTGGGCTGTGGCCAGTGGTCCAACTACAGGATACACAGCACTTATTCATTATGCAAGTCTGTTTCTAACAGTTTTTCGCTTCTCCTCACAATGGAGTCGGTACCAGTGCTACTACTGTATTCATGCATTTCTACGGCAATGAAGACAGCAGGAGAATAAGGAGTAACAGGTGAATAGAGTAAAACAAAGTATAAATTTTATAAATATCACATTAAAAAGAGGGTTACAAGGTAAAGTGACTAAATACCAAGACAAAGCAAATACAACAGGGTCACGCATCATAGATGAAAGTATAGTCATGGCCAAAAGTATTGACACCCCTGCAATTCTGTCAGATAATACTCATTTTCTTCCTGAAAATGATTGCAAACACAAATTATTTGGTATTATTATCTTCATTTAATTTGTCTTAAATGAAAAAACACAAAAGAGAATTAAGCAAAAAGCAAAACATTGATCATTTCACACAAAACTCCAAAAATGGGCCAGACAAAAGTATTGGCACCCTCAGCCTAATACTTGGTTGCACAACCTTTAGCCAAAATAACTGCGACCAACCGCTTCCGGTAACCATCAATGAGTTTCTTACAATGCTCTGCTGGAATTTTAGACCATTCTTCTTTGGCAAACTGCTCCAGGTCCCTGATATTTGAAGGGTGCCTTCTCCAAACTGCCATTTTTAGATCTCTCCACAGGTGTTCTATGGGATTCAGCTCTGGACTCATTGCTGGCTACCTTAGAAGTCTCCAGTGCTTTCTCTCAAACCATTTTCTAGTGCTTTTTGAAGTGTGTTTTGGGTCATTGTCCTGCTGGAAGACCCATGACCTCTGAGGGAAACCCAGCTTTCTCACACTGGGCCCTACATTATGCTACAAAATGTGTTGGTAGTCTTCAGACTTCATAATGATCATAAATGATGACTTCATAATGGTGATAAATAAGGGGGCGAAGCGGAGGGTCACTGCAGACACAATGGGTCAGAAGTTGGCTCTAGATAATATGGATTATAACAACAACAAATGAGAAAATAAGAATAGAAGGAATAAAAAGCAAGGTTAAAATCAAAAACATAAGCAAGAAACACAGCAGTAGCCAGCTCACCGATCATTATGAGAAGCCCGGAACTTCGTCATGACGAGACGCAATGGGATTCCACGAACAAAGGACAAAGTGGTTCCAGCTTCATTAAAATAAAAAAAATTTATTCCAACTTGTGCCAAGGTTGAAGATCCAAAAAGCCTCCCTGGTGAGCAACATTCTCTGAATATCGCCTCCTTGTGAGGGTTTTTTTATTTTTTCAATCCCCGTTACCCTCAATGAGGGCACAAGGTTTCCAAATGGTCTAAATAAAAGGAACGAATTAATGTTCCACTATTGATAGTCGATTCATGCGGTGTAAAAGTATTATTACATATTTTTTGTTTCTTTGTTTTTTATTTTTTCTATTTAGTGTAATTTTTGTATCTTTGAATTTTTTGTATTTGTTTTAGAAATATTGTATGTGTGTGTTTTTTGCATATTTTTTCGTATATTTTTTCTATACGTTTATTTGTATTTCAATGTTTATTATTTGTATATATTTGCGTATTTTGCACTTAAATTCATTGTTAGCATTTAGGACCTCCGGGTCATGTGAGGATTTATTACTATTCTATTGGTTCCTGATTCCTTTTATACCGGATGAATCAGTGAGTAGATCAGCTGTGACAAAGACCGCTGCGTCGGTCGAAACGCGTTGCCTACCTCGCATGTGCCATGGTGCTGTCCCAGGAGTTGTTTCTCCATTTTAACAAGTTGGAATTAATTATTTTGATTTTAATGAAGCTGGAACCACTTTCTTCTTTGTTCGTAAAATCAAAAACAGCTCGACAGTGGAGGTATTAAGATGGGCAAGGGGACCACAGAACAATTATAAGGATCATTTGGTATAACAGTAAGTGTTATTACAAAAATGAGGCAAAGCTAAGATGTTCATTCAAGCCCTTAGGGGCCATGGTGTCCAGAGTAGCGTTCCACTCAGTTTCCATCTGTGCAAGAAGTTTTTTTATTATTACACCCCCCCCTTATTCCGATATGAATAGTATCAATCCTCACAATTATGATGACGCTTAAAATGGTGGTGGATCATTTTTAGGTCAGAGGGGTCGGCCACTGTCTTGGCCTCACCAATGTCCTGCACATGCTCTTGTACCCACACCCTGAGCTTCCAAGAGGTAAGACCAGTATATATCCTGGAGCATCCACATGTTGCATAATAAATTACATTTGTACTACTACAGGATATTCGCTGTCAAATGTTGAACTGTCTGGAGCCGTGCCAAAAGTGAAAGGTAGAGCAGCTCAGGACATTAGCACAGGCAAGATAGTGGCCACATGGAAGAGAGCCTGGAGTAGGGCCTCTTGCACCAAACAGATTGCTTGCAGCCAGAGTATGATGACACCTAACTAAAAAATCATTTAGGTTTTTTGACCCCATTGAGGTCATAGAGGGGTAGCTATCCAAATAGGCTCCCAGTGAGGGCTCAGCCCCAAGAATGGCCCAGTGTTTGGCTAGAATTTATCACATGTTATCCCACTCATGATTATAGGTGGAGATAAACCATATACTGTAGGTCCATCACCATCCATACTTTTACGGACCTTAGAAGAATGAAGAAGGTCACTGCATGGAGTTTTTCTTGCTCTGTCATACCCACGCCTGATGCACCTTCAGCTATAGCCCTGGGCTTCAAAGCGTGTCTTAAGATCCGAGGCTTGTTCCTTCGAATCTGTCATCAGAAGAACAGATCCACCTCATCCTTAGGAACTGTGGCTTGATTGTGGGCTGATTAGGCATGTATCAAGGCATTAACAAACATATGTTTCCTGTAGACATCTGTTTGGATGCGCCTGTCAGCATCAATTTCCAGAGAGATGTCCAGAAAATCTATTTTCTTGTAACCAAAGGTGTAGGTCAGCCGGATGTTATGTGAATTGCCGTTAAGATATGCCATGAACTCCTCGAGCTGATGCACTGTCCAACCCACAGCAAAAAAACATCAATATATCTGAGCCAGCACTGCACATGGGAGGCAGGGCTGTAATTACAGCATTTGTCAAGATCCAGACTGGGTTTTGAGTCCTGTCTTCCTCTTTTTCAAGTCTGATCATGATAGGGGTTAGGGTATGTGCACACGTCAGGATTTCTTGCAGAAATTTTCCTGACAAAAACCGGACATTTCTGCCAGAAATCCGCATGCGTTTTTACCGCGATTTTGATGTGTTTTTGATGTGTTTTTTTTATGCGTTTTTGGTGCGTTTTTTCCCAAATGCATAGAATTGCGGGAAAAATGCAGAAAATCCGCAAAAATAATGAACATGCTCATTTTTTTACCGTGATGCGTTTTTTCGCGGAAAAAAACGCATCCATGTGCATAAGACATGCAGAATGCATTCTAAATGATAGAATGCATAATGTATGCGTTTTTAATGAGTTTTTATAGCGTTTTTAGCACAAAAAAAATGCAAAAAAACCTGAACGTGTGCACATGGCCTTAATGTTCTCAGCTTCAGTCTGCTGTGTCCTGCAGACCATGTCAATTATAGCTTCTGCCTACGGTGTGAGTTGCTGTCCCTGTTATCTTGATTTGTCCTGCTTGTCTATTTATCGCCTCTTCCCTTTCCAACTCTGTGTTCCCCTTTTGTGTATTGACTCTCTTGTTTTTTGGACCCTGACCAGTTGTTTTATCTTTTTTCCTTTGGCATATCTTTTCCTGACTGCTACTAACTAGTGTTGAGCAATACCTTCTGATATGCAAGGCAAAAACAAGGTTCTCACACAGCGGTTGCTATATTAGCCTGGGTAAAGCACAATGAAGCAAATCGCTATCTCTAAACTGGCCCTCAGTCAGAACACAGCGTCCTGTCCCTAACTGAATTCACAGCCCAAACCCAAAATGGCGGCAGCGACTTTTATAGTGCATCATGACATCATTTCAGCAGCCAATCACAGCCATGCCAGTAGTTACATGCCTATCATGAAGAGCAGGATGTGCCCACACTTCTAATCATTCCTCATTGGCTGAATTCTGGCTGTTTGAATTATAGGAACTTCCGATTCCGGTATCCGATATACTGAAAGTATCGGAATGCGGTATCGAAATTCCGATACCGCAAATATCGGCCAACACATCCGATACTTGCGGTATCGGAATGCTCAACACTACTACTGACCCATTTGGCTTGTTATTCCCTTAGTACTGTACTACAGTCTAATATTTAACCCAGCTTGTTTTGACTATTCTGCTGCAACCTGATGGTGGCCTCGCCGCTGCATTGCAGGTTTGGTTCTGCTGTGTGCAGTCCTCCCTCCATTCTATTGCCACATAGTGGAGCTTGCAATTACCTGTATTGCAGTGGCCTGACAGCATTACTACCCTTACTGGTGTATGGAGCCTATGTTCATAAGCAAAGGAGGGAGGGCCTGGACTAGCTGACACATGCTGTTCCCCTTCTTTTGATTCTGCTCACTGGGCAGTTTAAAGTACGTTTTATTTGTGAACAGGTGTGGAATTCAGCCACTTATGCAGAACCAATTGCAGAATCGACAAGAAAAAGTTCTCCGGTCTGGAGCTAATGTTGGCATTTGTGTTCCCATGTGTCTGTGCTGCCCTATCCCAAGTCCTGACATGGGGGCTAATCATTCATCCCAACCTGCAGTCAGCAACGGAGCCAGGAGTCGGGCAGCCAATCCCTCCCCTCCAGTAGCGTCACAGCTATCAGACTGTGGAACAACATGGAGGAGCGGGGCTAAATGGAGGGGTTGGAGCCACAGACAACCCGGGTGAAGGAGGCAGAAGAAAAGAAAGAAAAAAGTGGGAGATAGAAAAGATGAAAGAATTGACAAGAGAGAGAGATAGAGGGAGGAGACAGCAAAGATAGAGGCAGAAGACAACAGAGAGGAATGAGACACAAAAGAGACAGGTAAGGGGGCTGTATATAAGACACTGGCTGTCTCCTCCCTGACTTACCCCTTTTTCCTACACAGTTCTCCCTCTTGTCTGGCTGCAGTTTATTGGCAATGCATGACAGTGCTGCTTGTTATTTATGATAAATTGAATGTATTATTTTGTGTCCCTTTTCTAGTGACTGCAGCCTATGATGTTATAGGCTGTCAGAAAAGGACATAACAAGGGTTGGGATTCGTCCGGTTCGGGAGATCTGACTGTTCAAATTACTGCCAGCTCCCCGATTCATTTCTGTGTGCCATCTAGTTTAACTGATCGTGTGTCCTCAGTTTGGACCCCTCTCTCACCAGGCCCCAGGGGTAGAATTCAGCTATTTTCAAATAACTGAATGTGCATCCTCAGTCCGGGCCCCCCTCCTCACCACGCCCCAGGTGCAGGATTTAGCCATTTGGCAAATAACTGAACGTGCATCCTCGGCCCAAGCCCCCCACCTGACCAGGGTTAATGGGTCTGCTCTTCCAAATCAAATTGCTCATCAGACAATACCCCTTGCCCTCATGGTATCCCCTAAACATCAGGAGAAAATCTCTTTCGTTATACACTCTGAGGGCATAGATGGGGTACTTTTAGGCTTACCTTGGTTGCGTCGCCATTCGCCTCGTATTGATTGGGCAAAAGGGAGAATACTGGATTGGAGTAAATTGCCCATGCTCACTGTGCCCATGTGGACAGTGGGTGTCTGTGCAAAACTGTGCCAAGCCGACCTTATGTGTCCCCAGGGGGTGTGAAATGTCATGTTGGTACAAGTGAGGAGACCTTACCACATGATCTCGCTGACATAATATTGACATCAGGTGGGGTGTCGAGGTGTGGAACCTTCAAAGGGATTCTGCATGATCTTTCTGGTGTCATTCATTGCACCTTCTTCCAGCCATCATAACTTGCAGCATTTGATGCAGGTGTTTCATGTCTATTGCCTGCTGGTTGAACGAGATGTGATGACAGGTCCCAAACTTTTCTATGGACCCCCAGCTCTGCTACCGGTCATACGCAATTACCTCACCCGGATTACAACTCTCGATAGCTTGTGGCTAGCAGGCCAGATAGCATGTCTCCAACCCTGGTCCTGGTTCGCCTCTTTCTCTCTTCTGACCAACTTAGGCCCACAGTCCACTCATTAGTTGCTGAATCCTGACTCTCCCGTCTGCAATCCACAAGAATCCCAGTGTTGCAGGCTGCAGCCTGGGTTCGGGTCTTGGTAGTTCTGGGAAAGTGGACGGTTCTGGGCCGTAGGCCCAACTTTGTTTGGCTCCAATATTCCTCTGTTTGCTCCCTCTGAAGTCTCATGGGATTCTGCCATTTTTGGCGCCTTGTCACCCACTAAGCACTTGGCACTGTATGGATTACTAATTCAATCCAGAAAATGCTTTGAATGCTTTTTTGGAGTGTTGTTTACCACCAAATTGAAACACAAAGCACATAGTACTCTTTGGATGACTAGTTTGGATCCAGAAAAAAATTTCAACACTTTTTTGAGTCTTAAACACCACCGAAATGTAATACAAAGCACGTAATACTCTATGGATAATAATATAGTCAATTTTTTCACCCTCAAAAAAAGAATGTGGTCACATGTCCCTGAGCAGTGCAACAGCGTCAATGAGCCAAGTGTGATGACGATAGTCCTTTTATAGCTCTGATGAGGTAATGCGGACATCCAATCACAGTAATGCCATTACCAAGATGGCTACAGCATTACAGTGACTGACATGTGAGTTGAGGATTCGAGTTTCAAATCCAAGCACCAGCCATGGCTCATTAAGTGCCGAGCACTACTGAGCACTCAGATATTCAGTTGATATCCGAGTATCAGCGTGTACATTCGCTCATCCCTATCCGCTGCGCCATGAAAGTGTTAATTTATCAGTAGCATGGTTCATTTTAGTTGTCAGTCACAGCTTTTTAACTGCTTCAGTCTTTGAAAGCAGTGGCACAGCCAAAAGAAGTGACCTGAATTTTCAGGCGACTTCCATTTGGAATGACCAATACTGGATACAAAGACCCATGCTAAAATACCCCAAAAATATTATTACTCAAAGTCTTACAAATTAGCAACATAAGCCAATTATGGACTCAAAGAAAATAACACTGTAGAAAAGGGGTACTGAGCAGTATGGCCACTGATGTTGCACTTTATTGATGGTGAGTGTTGGTGGGTATTGGTGCTTTTGCACATTGCACATTATCTTGAAGCTGTGGAAGGGATACACCCTCCTGAAAATCATTTATCTGATACAGTTGTGTGAAAAAATGTTTGCCCATGTCCTGATTTCCTGTTATTTTGCACTTGCTGTAAATATTTCAGATCACCAAACAAATTTAAATATTAGACAAATATAACACATGTAAACACAAAATGCATTTTTTTAAATTAAAGAGACACTGTCACCTGAATTTGGAGGGAACAATCTTCAGCCATAGGGGCGGGGTTTTCGGGTGTTTGATTCACCCTTTCTTACCCGCTGGCTGCATGCTGGCTGCAATATTGGATTGAAGTTCATTCTCTGTCCTCCGTAGTACATGCCTGCACAAGGCAAACTCATCTTTGCAGAATTGTTTTAATTCAGCCACATTGGAGGGTTTCCGAGCATGAAAAGCCTTTCTAAAGTCACGCCACACCATCTCAATCAGATTAGCCCCTTTACCCTACAAGGCTGTTTGCACCTTCATGACCAGGCCAAATTTTACAATTCTGACCATTGTCACTTTATGTAGTTATAACTCTGAAATGCGTCAACGGATCCCACTGATTCTGAGACATTTTTCTTATGACATATTATACTTAATTATAGTGATAAAATGTCTTCGAGATGTCATGTCGCGTTTGGAGAGCCCCTGAAATGGCTAAACCGAGGAAACTCCCCACAAATGACCCCATTTTGGAAACTAGGCTCTGAGGTAAGGTATCTAGATGTATGGTGAGCACCTTGAACACTCTGGTGATTGACAGAAATTTATAACGTAGAACCGTGAAAGTAAAAAAAATTCTATTTTTTCCCACAAAAATGTTATTTTAGACCCAATTTTTTAATTTTAACAAGGGTAACAGGTAAAAATGTAGACCAAAATTTGTTGTGCAATTTCTCTTGAGTATGCCGATACCCCATATGTGGTCAAAAAACACTTTTGAGGCACAGTGCAATGCTCAGAAGGGAAGAAGCGCCATATTGGAGTACAGTTTTTTCTGTAATGGTTTGAGGATGCCATGTCAAATTAGCAGAGCCCCTGAGGTCCCAGAACAGCAGAACCCCCAATAAGAAAATTTTGAAAACTAGACCTCCCAATTAACTCATCTAGGGATGCAATAATCATATTGACACCACAGGTGGAATACAGAATTTTATATCATTGGGCAGTGAAGAAAAAATAATTATATTTTTACCACCAAATTTTGGCTTTAGCCCTAGATTTTATATTTTCACACTGGGAAAAGGATTAAAATAGCACAAAAATTTGCCCCACAATTTCTGTTGAATGTAGAAATACCCCATATGTGGCTGTACAGTACTGCTTAGCTTTTTGCCTCCTGGAGCGAAGATTGTCCTAGAATAGTTTGCAGACTCCATATACAGAGCCCCTAATTGCTGGAAGAGCAGAATCCTCCCTCAAGTGACCCCATTTTGAAACTAATACCGCTTTGTTAACTTATTTACAGGTGTAGTGAAGATTTTGACTCCATGGTTGTTTTTCAGAAACAAGCAGCAGTGGAAGTTGTAAACTGCCACTGTAGTGTCCAGTATGTTGTAGTTTCCAATACGTGATGCCCAGCTTGTGCTTCTGGAGACATACACCTGTAAATTAGGCAGGCTCTCATCGCTACAGAAATGCCAAACATGTGGACACTAAATGTGGTTTAGGAACACTGAAATTTAGAAGGGAAGAGGGCATGTGGATTTGGGAGAGCAGAATTCGGTGGAATAATTCTTTTGGGGGGAAGGAGCCATTTCCTTTTTCTAGGGCCTTTTTCCTACAAGTAATGTGGAAGCCCCCTATGTTTCCATTAACAGATGATGGACTTAGTATGGATTTGCTTTTTTTGTGAATTGATTTGAAGCTTTTGCTGTGAACATTTTACATAACATTTTGGATCACATTTATCCGGCACTATATGCTGAGCACTTTTTTGGGGGGTTTCCATCTAAATCTTCAAGTGACATGATTCAGATGAAATGCTTGATGGATCTATTCACTTTAAAGAGACAGCGACATTAATCTGGACTTCAGTGGAGTCCTTCTTTTCAGAATTGCACAAAATTTATGCATGCCTAAAAAGATGGACACCGCCAGATCATAGGCCAGACAATGTGTAAAGTTACTCCGTCTGCCTCATTATAGGAAATTTTTCCCAGGGGATTTGGTCTGAATTGCATATTTCAAAGATTTACACATAAACCCCAGTGTATGCGCTCAGAACAAAGCACAGGATAAATGCTGAGTTGAGCCATACTATGATCTTTGGGAGGCAGAATGAAAAAATTAACGTCAGGTTAAGAATTGGTTTAATTTGTGTTTTACTCCATTCCTCATGTGGTATAATTAATTAAAAAGACTTTATTCGTCAGGTCGGTGCGATTGCAATGATTACAACCAGATTTATGTTGGGATTTTATGTTTGGCTTCTATCACACACTAAACAATTTTATTACAAAAACTAGATTTTGCAGCGCCATATTTTGAGAGCTATAATTTTTTCCATATTTTGGCCGACAGATTCATGTGAGGGCTTGGTTTATGTCCGTCGAGTTTACATTTTATTGGTACCATTATTGAGCACATGACTTTCATTGCTTTCTATTCTTATTTTTGGGAGGCAAAATTAAGAAAAACAAGCAATTCAAGAACTGGGTTTCTTATGTCATTCATTTATGTGGTTAAAACTGATAAGGCAACTTTATTCTTCGGGTTAGTATGATTACATTGTTACCACATTTATATTGTTTTTCTATGTTTTGGCACTTTTTACACAAAAACTATTTTATAGAAAAAACTATTATTTTTGCATCACTTTATTCTGAAAGCTATAGCTTTTCACTTTTCAACTGATGGAGCTGTATATAGGCTTGCTTTTTGCAGAAAAAGATGATGTTTTGAGTGACACGATTTTTACTTACATTTGCCTTTTTGATCGTGTTTTATTCTACTTTATATTTGATGGTATGATGAAAAAGCATCGTGTTTTGCTCCGTTTTTTGGGGCTTTTTTAAAGCTAGTGTAATAGTTTTATGGGACTAGTTGTTCCGTACGTGGTGATACCAAACGTGTACTTTTTTTGTTTATTGCTACAATGTAAATAAATATTATTTTCTAATTTTTTTTACTATTTTTTTTACTTTGTGCCACTATGGGACACTTTTATAGCTCTGATCGTTGTTTTATACTACTACAAGATTACAAGTTAATTAGATCATGCTCTGTCCATGATCTAACTAACTTGCTGGACCCTGGTGACCCAGATATTGTCATGGCAACATCGAATCATCATGGCAACGATTGAGCCTCAGAGATGGCATCGTGGGGGCACAAATCAGAGGGAAGAAGGGCCCCCTCCCTCTGCCTGCTTTCTAAATGCTGCGATCAAAGGCAGCATTTAGTTGGTTAAATGTCAGCTGATCACCTGGCAGCAATCGTGTGCACACAGTTTCTGTGAAATCACCTCCTAAACAAGACATACTGGGTACATCCAAGGTTAGGAAGGGGTCAAGAAATAACAGTCAACAGGAACAGTGGATGTCAAGATAAGGTCTTCAAGACCAAGCAAAATTTCAGTAAGAGCTGCTCATAGAATAGCTAGACAGGCAAATCAGAACCCCTACTTGGCTGCAAAAGACCTTCAGAAAGATTTAGCAATGTCTGGAGTTGTGGTCCATTGTTCAACTGTTCATAGACACCTGCACAAATATAGCCTTCCTGGTAGAGCTATCAGAAGAAAACCTCTCCTGCGTCTGTATCATAAAATTCAGCATCAGAAGAATGCAAAAAAAAGCATGTAAACAAACCTGATGCATTTTGAAAATACAGTACATCCTGTGGACTGATAAGGTTAAAATAGAACTCTTTAGTCACAATGATATATATGGAGAAAAAAGGCACAAAATTTCAGGAAAAGAACATCTTGCCAACAATTAAGCGTGGGGATCAGAGGCGTAGCAAGGGGTTTAGGTTAGGGGGGGGGCGAAACATCTTAGTGGGCCCCTAGCCAGGTAACCCTGATTACAACTAATTGTCAGCATAGGGGAACCTCTGCTGATGATCATGGTATTAGTGAAAATAAATCTCTATAAAAAAACAGCACTGTTATTACCACCATATGGTGCTAGATACCGCTACTGCAGAACAGATAGGAGATTACAGTACAGTCAGGATCGGACTGGCCCATAGGGGAACCGGGGAATCCCCCAGTGGGCCTCTGTGCAGATACAGGCCCCCAAACCAACTCTATGGGCAGAATTCACTTGATTTACTGTGTACAGAAAAAACAGCATATCACTCATTAATCAAACTACCCAGTTTACTAATATATAGAAGCATAGGTACATTTGTGAACGAGGGAAGTGTAATATTGAAATGCATGTGAAAAAGTGGGCTCCCCAAAGTCAATGTTACTGGCACTGCGCCGCTCACTAGGCAGCAGCTATTAGCATGTTTTTCAATTAAAGGCACAAGTACACAGAGTTCAACCCGCAGCATTTACTGACCGTGTAAACCTACCCTCACAGAGACAAACATGTCCGTCTGGTACACTACAGCCGATGCTGATAGACGCTGTACAAACCATGAGCGGCCTGTATCACCGGTCAGGAGAACTTTATTAACTTTATAACAAAACAACAATAAGTCACTTACCATAACAGTATTACATATAACACAGCTCAGGTCGTGGTTACTGTATGGGGGCTTGTTATACTAAGGGTATGTTTCCACGTTAAGGAAAACATGCAGCATCCAGATGTTACAGCATAGTGGAGGGGATTTCATGAAATCCCATCTCCACTTTGCGTGGTAACACGCACCCGGCGGCCCTGCGATTCCGGACATGCGGCGCGTCTTTTTAGATGGCAGCATGTCCGTATACCTTGCGGCGCCGCAAGGTATAACACAGAACCCTAAGTGTGGGGTCCGATGATTCCGGATGTGTGCAATGAACACATCCAACACCATCGCGTCTACAAAGGGGGCGGAGCTTTGGGCAGAGCGAGTTTGCCGCTCCATCAAAACCGCCGGCCATCCTGAAGGTGGACACGTACCCTATCAGGCTGGGATTATAATAAGACCCCTTCTGTAAGAAAAATAAGCCCCCAATCTCTTCATCAGCCCCCCCAAACAGCACTTATTACATGTGATGCAGTGCAGAGCAGACACTGTAATAATAAGTAATAATACGTATAATAAGGACCCCCGCACTGTACTCCCTCCACCACCCATTCAGTCCCCACCCTGCCACCATGCTCTCACATTCACCCACCGTGACCTTTATCTGAATTTAATTGGCCTAATACATTCTGGCTCCCCCAGATGATGTTTGCAGGCACTGCAGCTAGTTCATGGAGGGAACCTGCAATTTCTGATCCAAGTGCTGCAGGCGAAGAGCAAGAGATGACGTTTAGACATGGCCATGCAGTGTCTGAGGTAAATCAAGGGAGAGCACTAGGACCCAGTGGAGCTCCAGCATGCATGAACGGGCACGCAGGAGAGGAGCTGACTGCAGAGCCTGTCAGAAACTTATCAGGTGAACTCCGGCTACACACAGTACACTGCACTGAGGACACCGCCACTGTGCCAGCCAGCGTGCAGAGTCTCAGGAAGATAGGGGAGCAGGCAATTGCCGTGCTCTCCCTCAGTGCTGCCTGATAACAGAAGCGGCCATGGAAGTGGGTGGACCCCTTCATGACACTGGGCCCGGGGCGATGGCCCCCTCTGCCCCCCCAGTAGCTACGCTACTGGTAGGGATGAATCAATCATGCTTTGAGGTTCTTTTCCAGCCAATGGTACAGTGAACATTTCCCGGACAGATGGAAGAATGGATTCAATGAAATGAAAACAAATTCTTGATACAAACATAACACCATCTGTAAAAAGCTGAAGTTGAAAAGAAGATGGCTTCTACAAACGGATAATGTTCGTTAACACATGACAAAATCCACAATAGACTACTTCAAAAGGCACAAGCTGAAGGTTTTACAATATCCCTCACAGTCCCTTGATCCAAACATCATTGTAAATCTGTGACTAGACTAAAATAGCAGTGCATGCATGATTACCCAGGAATCTCTCAGAACTGGGAGAATTTTCCAAGGAAGAATAGATGACAATTCCATTAAACAAGAACTGAATGACTCCAGTCTGGCTACAAAAAGCATATGCAAGCTGTCATACTTTCAAAATTTCAAAATGGGGTGCTAACGAGTACTAACCAAACTTTTGCATTGTCAAATTTTCCTGTTTACAATTTTTGCAATATTAATAATGTAATATAAATATATATATTTGCCTGCAATACAAAGCAAATGAGTTATCTTTAACTTTAGGCCTTTTAGAGATCAATGAAACAATAGAGGACTCACTGGCGCACCTTGATAGTTAAAGTTTTGTAGCTGCTGGTGAAAAAACAGGTTCTGTGCAATGCAAATATGAGAACCTCCATAGGTTCTCATATTTGCATTGCAGCACGGTGATCTTTATCCATTATCATTGCAGGCTTTTAGAGATCATTTCAGGAAACTTAACTGTTCACAATAAAAGTAATTTTGCCCAAAATTTACATGCTATTGTGTCTGTCTATATGCACCTTATCAAATAAGACTGCTTGACTCACTTTCTGGTTACCTCCTATTACACCTTTATAAAGCCCTATATAAACCACTGTTATGCTTCTACTTCTATGCTGCTTCCTGAAGAAGTGATGGTGAAAAGAGTGTTAACCTCTACAATGTAATGCATACTTATACCATATCATTGTTTTTTAACAAATGTATACAGATCTATTGATGCCCCGGACAGAGCTCAGGCGAAAAGCGTATTGGGAGTGCTCTGGTTGTTGGGTATGTTCTATATTTGAAAAATGGCTTCATGCCCTTAGTGGCTAATTTTGGCTACTGGGATTTTCAAAATCTACATAGACTCATCTGAATTACTTACCAGGTTTGTCTCCATGTGACACTTAGTTTCCATTTTCAATAATATTTGTTGTATTTACAAGGGGCGTTCATTAAAGATTTCCCCTGACCCACTTCTATTTATCACAGGATTCTGAAACTGCACATGTGTAATGATATAAGTCTCTATAGATTATGTGCCAATTTGCAGCTCAGAACTGATAACGGTCTTGATTTTACAGGTGCTGTACTGGTTGGTGTGAGGTTTGATAATGGACCCAGTGCAATACAGAACAATCATCAAGTTCCTTTACTTGAAAGGCTGCACTCCAAAGCAGACGTTCAATGAGATGAAAGAGGTTTATGGAGATGATTCGCCATCATATTATTATCATTATTATTATTATTATACATTTTTATAGCGCCATTTATTCCATGGCGCTTTACAAGTGAATACGAGGCAAATATAGACAAATACATTAAACATGAGCAGATAACAGGCACACGGGCACATAAGGAGGGAGGACCCTGCCCGCGAGGGCTCACAGTCTGCAGGGGATGGGTGATGAAACACTAGGAGAGGGTAGGGCAGGTTGCGCGGCGGTTCATCATCATATGATGTAATCAAGAACTGGCATCGTTAATTCAAATGTGGTCGGACTTCTGTGCAAACAGCTCCAATTCCAGGGTGCCCCCACTATGATATTGATGAACATACCATCCAGCAATTAGAGGTTGCCATTTTGGAAAATCACCTTATAACCATTCGCCACTTAGCCCAAAATGTCAAGATTAGTGTGGTGTCCGTGGTAAAAATCATCCAAGACCATCTTCACATGCATAATGTATTCGCTTGCTGGGTTCCCCCTGGCTGCTCAAACCTTTCCAGAAGCAGGAATGAGTCAAATGCTCTCAGGCTCTATTGACGATGTGCCATGGAAACCAGGAGGACTTTTTCAACAGACTGATCACACAGGATGAAAGCTGGGTCCATCACCATGATCCTGAGAATAAAGTCCAGTCAATGCAATGGAAGCATCATGTCTCATCACCTTCAAAGAAGGCATGTGCCCAACCCTCGGCAGGCAAGGTGATGCTCACAGTATTTTGGAACTAGCACAGAGTAGTATTGATGGATTTCCTAGCAAAGGGTACTATGATCTCTGGGACATACTATGCTTCACTGCTGGGGAAATTGCGGGAGGCCATCAAAACCAAGAGACTTGGCACCAGTCCATAATTCACATGTTGCCCAAATGGAAGCATGCTCGTGTGGCTTTGAAATTCTACCGCATCCCCTTTATTCACCCGACCTCGCACCATCATATTTTCACCTCTTTCCAACAATGAAGTTAATTTGAAGGGCAAGCATTTTCTAGATGATGAGACTCTGACTTCTGAAGTCAATGTAGTCTTGGAGCAACCTGTCAACTTCTACAAGTGATGTGTTTACAGTTGCTTAATCCCTTTCTGACATTAGACGTACTATCCCTCGAGGTGGCCTGGGCACATATGACCACCGACGGGATAGTATATCATATGCGATCAGCCACGCTCACAGGGGGAGCTGACATCTCACAGCTGACATGCGGCACTATGTGCCAGGAGTGGTCATGGACACATGGCACATTAACCCCCAGAACACTGCGATCAAACATGATCACAGCATTTTGGTGGCATAGGGAAGAATCGCGAAGGGAGGGGGCTTCTTGCGTGCTTCCCTGAGACCCTCTGAGTCTCCTCCATTCTCCTCCCTGCAGGCCCCGGATCCAAGATGGCCACAGGGGCCAAATTTCCATTTTATTCACAAATAAACGCAAGTAATATCAAATAAATTTTACAACTATCTTGAAGTACAATATGTCACGAGAAAACAGTGTCAGAATCACTGGGATCTGTTGAAGAGTTCCAGACTTATAACCTCATAAAGGGACAGTGGTCAGAATTGTAAAAATTGGCCCGGTCATTAAGGCCTCTTTCACACGTCCGTCTTTTGTCCTCTGTCGCAATCCGTCAGTTTGGGCAAAAAACATAGTAACATAGTAACATAGTAACATAGATAGTAAGGCCGAAAAAAGACATTTGTCCATCCAGTTCAGCCTATATTCCATCATAATAAATCCCCAGATCTACGTCCTTCTACAGAACGGATCCTGCAAATGTGCGTTTTTTGCCCATAAACTTGTATTAGCGATGGATCGTGATGGATAACCACACGTCGCGTCCATCCTACGATGGATCCGTCATATTTTGGCAGATGCGACGCACAAAAAAAGTTCAATGTAACTTTTTTTGTGCGTCGCGTCTGCCATTTTCGACCACGCATGTGCGGCCACAACTCCGCCCCCTCCTCCCCAGACAGCAGAATGGGCAGCTGATGCATTGAAAAACTGCATCCGCTGCCCACGTCGTGCAGTAATTTCACAACGTCCGTCGGTATGTCGGCCCGACACATTGCGACGGGCCCATACCGATGGAAATGTGAAAGAGGCCTAATGTGCAAACCACCCTTGGGGGTAAAGGGGTTAAAGAAGTTTTTGTCCTTAGGTGGCACCTATGTAGAGAAGGACTAATAACTGCCAAGTTTTATTGCTCTCATTCCACAGGAAGTGGGTCAGGGGAAATCTTTAATGAACACCCCTCGTATGAACCTCATTGTTTGCATCCATATTGTCAGTATCCATTCAGCTATCTGAAATCTTGTGTTTTATTTGATTTGTACACTGGAAATTTTACCCCTATTTATTGATATTCTGTACTATTCAATTTTAAGGCTCTGTGCACAATGTTATCCTATGGGAAACCGAAAGCGCTGTGCCCATGCTGCGGAAAAAAAACGCGTGGAAACACAGTGGTTTACATTCCGCAGCATGTCATTTCTTTGTGAGGAATCCACAGCAGTTTTACACCTGCTTTATAATAGAAAACTGCAGGTGTAAAATCGCAGTGGAATCTGCACAAAAACCGCGGTAAATCCGCGATAAATCCGCAGGAAAAACACAGTGTTTTAGCCCTGAAGAATTTATGAAATCCGCTGCGGAAAAATCCGCAGTGGACCATTCAACGTGTGCACACACCCTTATATATCTACTTGTACGTATATTTATGTATACATATTTTTTATATTTTTCCGCCAGCTGATGGTTTCTATGTATTTTTTTTACAAATTATTTTTACAAATGAATGACTACTGTTTCCCTATTGTTTTATAATGCATACTTCCTTTTTATCTGTAAACACCCACTTTTTAACTTGAACGTTTATTTTATGTCTTTAATTATCTAACTTTATAAAATTGCTACTTTTACACATGTGTGGTTATGCTATTAGGTTTTTTATCATGTGCTGAAGATGACCACCATTTGTTTACATTTGACAAATAATGAGGTATTGACTCATTAGACAAATGCCGTCTAAATATAATGGATATAGTTAATTTAAATATATAATGTATATTTATTATATTATAGATTTATGTTTAAATATAAATGATATTGTCAATTGTATTATATTTTAAAATTTTATATTGATCTATGTAATATACTCTGTACGGAACCCCTTTCTCGTGTACAGCACCATGGAATTAATGGTGCTACATAAATAAATAATAATAATAATAGGAAGAGGAGGCTGTCAGGGCTTCTGCATTGGATCGTGGGTGCTGAAAGGGGCACTGAAAAGCCTATCTGCTTTAGTGACAAAAGTATTTGAATTCAAGTCCTCCACAGCAAACTGATTTTATGCCGTGGTAAGAAAAGACTCACTAGGTCTCTACATAATAAGAAAAAATAGATTCAATGATTTTAAGCCAAAAAAGCATACAATTGTCCTTTCTTTATGATTATATTTCAGTATATCATTACATTCCCTTGCAGAGAATGATTTTTCGATTGCAATTTGGACATAGTCTTATGAATTGCATTACCGCTAAGGTAACACTGGAGACTTATTTTTCTGTGCAGTTAAATGTCAAATGTCTATGAAGTTACCAGCCCCCGCACTCCTTTTAAATCTACCCATAGTACACTTGGGAGGCTATTTGGATTGTTCTGCAAATTGGATTCAGCAAGCATATTGGTTGACAGAGAGAAATAGGTTTCTGTACTTTATAGGGCAGTCAATAATCCATTATGCCCCAACGTCAGTAGTCTAGCAGTTTATTTTCTGTTTTTAATAGTTTTTTCTGCCTCTTATAAAGTACTTTGCGCTCATGTGATTTGCTAAGCAAAATGAGTGGTGAAGGTAGAAACACATTTCAAGTCAACCGAAGGCTCATTAAACGTGAAGACATATACACATTCTACAAAATGGAATTGACAAGAGTTTGCATTCTGGGTGCTAACTTTTGGAAGCCATTACTCTATTTCATAGTACTTTAAACATAATAACGAAACATCTTCTTAAATCCCAAGGTAGACTGTTAAAATCCACATATATAAATAATGCAATAAATCACAAAATGGGAACATTCATTTTCCCGCGTTATTAATTTTTTCTTCATGCTCAAAAAGTGAAATCCATCATATAACTTTCAACTATGCAAACAAAAATTTGTTGTAAGACTGTTTGTCTAGCTATCTATTTATTCGTAATCAATTATTTATTTATTTGAAATAAACATGTTTTTCATGTGTATTGGAGCCGCTTTGATTATTTGATGACCAGTATACAGTTTTATAGTTACATACAGGGGCATACATACAATTCATGGGGCCCTATAGCAGAAGTTGTAATTGCCCCCTTTCAAAAAAATAAATTTAAATAAATAAAATTTGGTGGGGTCACAGAAAAGCATTTCTCACAACATTGCAGCCCTTACAAAGTAATTTTTCTCCTATAGAAGCTCCTAGATTCCTCATTCATTGCTCCCCATAAAATGTGATGCAACAAAAGTGCACCCCAAACACAGTATGATATCGCCACAGAGAATTCCTTCAAGGAACCCTACCACAATATGATGATCCCACTGTACCCCTCCGGAAATGTATAGTGACCACAACACAATATAATGCATCAACTGTGACCCCCACACTGCTTTCCCTACAGTATAATGCCCCCCACATAGCTCTTCAAACTGCATCAAGGCGCTGCAAACCGTAACATGGCCCCACATAGCCAAGTAAGCCATATAATACCACCTCTACATAGCCCTGTAAAAAGCATAAGCAATATAATATAATGTGCCCCATACAGTATTCCATATAATGTAATGGGTTCATATAGCCTTATATATAATATGGTGTGCCCCACATAGCCTTCCATATATTATACTAGCCCCACATAGACTTCTATATGGTATGAAAGGTCCCACATTGCCCTCCATATAATATAAAAGTCCCACATTGCCTTCCATATAATATAATGGCCCCACATTGACTTCCATATAATGTAATGAGTCCCACATTGCATTTTAACATAGTGTAATGCACCCTGATCCCCCCAGGCATATCCAAATAGTATAATGGCCCCCCACAATGTACACAATGATTAAAAAAATAAATACTCACCTCTCCCTGTTCCCTACTGCTTTGGTCCCTGCAGTGTGTAGTCTGAAGCACAGCAAATCTCGGCGCAGCTGGCACAATATTGTGACTTCATAGCACCGCGTGCACTGAGACATCAGACACTGAGGAAGAATAATGGAGGGGTGCCGACACTCTCCCTTTTATAGCTGCTTTCAGCTGTATCAGCATCTATGATTCCGATACAGTTGAAACTGCAATGCCAGCTGATGAGGTCTGGAGCCAGTGCTGGCGACAGGCCCCCTCGACTCATGGGCCCATAGCGGGCCCACGCCAATTTTTTGCCGTGATTTAACCCTTAAATTGCCTGTAGCTATTAAATTTAAGGGTTAAAGGCAATTTAAGGGTTAAATCGCGGACAAAATTGGCATGGGCTCCCGCGCAATTTTCTCCGCCAGAGTGGTAAAGCCAGTGACTGAGGGCAGATATTAATAGCCTGGCGAGGGTCCACGGTTATTGGCCCCCCTGGCTAAAAACATCTGCCCCCAGTCACCCCAGAAAAGGCACATCAGGAAGATGCGCCTATTCTGGCACTTGGCCACACTCTTCCCATTCCCGTGTAGCGGTGGGATATGGGGCAATGAAGGGTTAATGTCACCTTGCTATTGTAAGGTGACATTAAGCCAGATTAATAATAGAGAGGCGTCAATTATCACACATATCCATTATTAATCCAATAGCATGAAATGATTAAAAAACACACACACAATATTGCAAAGTATTTTATTGAAATAAACACACAGGTTGTTGTAATATTTTTTTGTACTCTCAATCCACCTGAAGACCCTCACTCTGTATCAAAGGAAAAATAAAAAAACAACAATATACATACCTTCCGATGATCTGTCACGTCCCACGATGTAAATCCATCTGAAGGGGTTAAAATATCATCAGGAGCTCTGCTATAATGCAGCTGTGCTCGTGCCTGTAAAACCCCGGCGAATGAAGGTAATGTAGGTCAATGACCTGTAGTTACCTTCATTCGCGGTGATGCACCCTCTGCTGGATGTCCTCATATGACCTCGAGCCTGGGAACTTTTCTGAATATTTTCCCACGCTCGAGGGACATCCAGCAGAGGGCACATCACCGCAAATGAGGGTAACTACAGGTCATTGACCTACATTACCTTCATTTGCTGGGGTTTTACAGCCACGAGCACAGCTGCATTAGCAGAGCTCCTGGGTGTAAAATTATTTAAACCCTTCAGATAGATTTACAGCATGGGACGTGACAGATCATCGGAAGGTATGTATATTGTTGGTTTATTATTTTTAATTTGTTGCAGAACGAGGGTCTTCAGGTGGATTGAGAGAGCAATAAAATATTAAAACAACCTGTGGGTTTATTTCATTAAAATACTATATATATATATATATATATATATATATATATATATATATATATATATATATATATATATATATATATATATATATATATATATATATAAAACCCGACTTTTGAGAAAAGATCGCCGACCGCCGACCCGATCGCACAGTGGGATCGGGTCGGGTTTCACGAAACCCGACTTTGCTAAAAGTCGGTGACTTTTGAAATTTGCCGATCTGTTTCACTCAACCCTAGTGGTGAGCACTTTGAACCCACAAGTGCTTCACAAAAGTTTATAAAGTAGAGCTATGAAAATAAAAAATCTAATTTTTTTCCACAAAAATAATTTTTTAGCCTCAAATTGTTTTATTTTAACAAATGTACCAGGAGAAATTGCGCAACAAATTTTGAGGTCCTGCTTCTCCTGAGTACGCTGATACCTAGCGCTGATGCTGAAACAGTGGAAGCTCACCACAAGTGACTACATTTTGGAAACTAGACTAATCAAGAACTTATCTATATGTATGGTGAGCACTTTGAACCCAGAAGTGCTGAATAGAAGTTTATAATATAGAGCCATGAATATAAAAAATCACATTTCTTCCACAAAAATCATACTTTTTTTATTTTCACAAAGGTAGCAGGAGAAACTAAACCCCAAAATTTGTTTTGCAATTTCTCATCAGTATGCTGATATTTCATATTTGGGAGAAAACTCAGAGCTCAGAAATGACGGGGTAACATTTTTGAATGCAGACTTTGATGGAAATGTCTCAGGGCGTCATGTCGTTTTTGCAGAGCCTCTGATGTGCCTAAACAGTGGAAATCCTCTATAAGTGACTCAATTTTGGAAACTGAACCCTCAAGGAACATCCTTTCCAGGGTAATGACTTGTATATAAGGCAAAATAAATAACCAAAAACAAAAATTCTCCTCCTCACCTTGTGCTATGTTCACACGTAGTGTTTTTTTGAACTTTAGCATTGTTTTCAACCAAAACAAATGCATTCACTAGGAAATGTAATTTTAACATTTTACAGCCTTATGTGTTAGGAGTCTAGTTTCCTCTGCTGCACAGGGGGAATCTCGATCCGTCTCCGCTGCGGTCTCCCATTCTTCTCCAGGCGCAGTGGAGTCTGCTCAGCAGGGACGTCGATCCCAGCGTCTCGCTCAGACTGACTCTGTGCGAAGAGTTACTGCTGCTTTTCCTGCTTCTGCCATTGAAGCCAGTGCTGGGCAGCGGCGAGTGGACGTTTCTGGATCTAAGTCCTGCTTTTCTCTGTCTGAGCATGCCCAGGGCAGGATCTCCCGTTGGAGATCGAGGGTCACATGCTCAGGTACTGCAGCACATCCCATTGGTCCTTTTGGCAGGTGTTATGTTTGCTAATGACAGGTGTTATGAAGGCAATCCAGAAACACAGTGTGCTTAGCGATCAGAGCGCACACAGTGATCTGACAAATACCCAAAAATACAAGAACGAGCTCTGAGACGTGGAAACTCTGTAGACTGCACACCTGATCCTATCCTAAACACAACTAAAAGCGGCTGTGGATTGCGCCTAACAACTACCTAGGCAACTCGGCACAGCCTAAGAAACTAGCTAGCCTGAAGATAGAAAAATAGGCCTGACTTGCCCCAGAGAAATTCCCCAAAGGAAAAGGCAGCCCCCCACATATAATGACTGTGAGTAAGATGAAAAGACAAAACGTAGGGATGAAATAGATTCAGCAAAGTGGGGCCCGAATTCTAGGACAGAGCGAGGACAGTAAAGCGAACTTTGCAGTCTACAAAAAACCCTAAAGCAAAACCACGCAAAGGGGGCAAAAAAAACCCACCGTGCCGAACTAACGGCACGGCGGTACACCCTTTGCGTCTCAGAGCTTCCAGCAAAACAATAGACAAGCTGGACAGAAAAAAAGCAACAAAAAAAGCAAAAAGCACTTAGCTATACAGAGCAGCAGGTCACAGGAACAATCAGGAGAAGCTCAGATCCAACACTGAAACATTGATGAGGAGCAAGGATAGCAGCATCAGGCGGAGTTAAGTAATGAAGCAGTTAACGAGCTCACCAGAACACCTGAGGGAGGAAGCTCAGAAGCTGCAGTACCACTTGTGACCACAGGAGTGAATTCAGCCACAGAATTCACAACAGTACCCCCCCCTTGAGGAGGGGTCACCGAACCCTCACCAGAGCCCCCAGGCCAACCAGGATGAGCCGCATGAAAGGCACGAACAAGATCGGAAGCATGAACATCAGAGGCAAAAACCCAGGAATTATCTTCCTGAGCATAACCCTTCCATTTAACCAGATACTGGAGTTTCCGTCTAGAAACACGAGAATCCAAAATCTTCTCCACAATATACTCCAATTCCCCCTCCACCAAAACCAGGGCAGGAGGCTCAACAGATGGAACCATAGGTGCCACGTATCTCCGCAACAACGACCTATGGAATACATTATGTATGGAAAAGGAGTCTGGGAGGGTCAAACGAAAAGACACAGGATTGAGAACCTCAGAAATCCCATACGGACAAATAAAATGAGGTTTAAATTTAGGAGAGGAAACCTTCATAGGAATATGACGAGAAGATAACCAAACCAGATCCCCAACACGAAGTCGGGGACCCACACGGCGTCTGCGATTAGCGAAAAGTTGAGCTTTCTCCTGGGACAAGATCAAATTGTCCACTACCTGAGTACAGATCTGCTGCAACCTATCCACCACAGAATCCACACCAGGACAGTCCGAAGACTCAACCTGTCCTGAAGAGAAACGAGGATGGAACCCAGAATTGCAAAAAAATGGAGAAACCAAGGTAGCCGAGCTGGCCCGATTATTAAGGGCGAACTCAGCCAACGGCAAAAAGGACACCCAATCATCCTGGTCTGCAGAAACAAAACATCTCAGATATGTTTCCAAGGTCTGATTGGTTCGTTCGGTCTGGCCATTAGTCTGAGGATGGAAAGCCGAGGAAAAGGATAGGTCAATGCCCATCCTACCACAAAAGGCTCGCCAAAACCTTGAAACAAACTGGGAACCTCTGCCAGAAACAATATTCTCAGGAATGCCATGCAACCGAACCACATGCTGAAAGAACAAAGGTACCAAATCAGAGGAGGAAGGCAATTTAGCCAAGGGCACCAGATGGACCATTTTAGAAAAGCGATCACAGACCACCCAAATGACTGACATCTTTTGAGAAATGGGAAGGTCAGAAATGAAATCCATCGAAATATGTGTCCAAGGCCTCTTTGGGACCGGCAAGGGCAAAAGCAACCCACTGGCACGAGAACAGCAGGGCTTAGCCCTAGCACAAATCCCACAGGACTGCACAAAAGTACGTACATCCCGTGACAGAGATGGCCACCAGAAGGATCTAGCCACTAACTCTCTGGTACCAAAGATTCCAGGATGACCAGCCAACACCGAACAATGAAGTTCAGAGATAAGTTTATTAGTCCACCTATCAGGGACGAACAGTTTCTCTGCTGGACAACGATCAGGTTTATTCGCCTGAAATTTTTGCAGCACCCGCCGCAAATCAGGGGAGATGGCAGACACAATGACTCCTTCCTTGAGGATACCCGCTGGCTCAGATAAACCCGGAGAGTCGGGCACAAAACTCCTAGACAGAGCATCCGCCTTCACATTTTTAGAGCCCGGAAGGTACGAAATCACAAAGTCGAAGCGGGCAAAAAATAACGACCAACGGGCCTGTCTAGGATTCAAGCGCTTGGCAGACTCGAGATAAGTCAAGTTCTTATGATCAGTCAATACCACCACGCGATGCTTAGCTCCTTCAAGCCAATGACGCCACTCCTCGAATGCCCACTTCATGGCCAGCAACTCTCGATTGCCCACATCATAATTACGCTCAGCGGGCGAAAACTTCCTGGAAAAGAAAGCACATGGTTTCATCACTGAGCAATCAGAACCTCTCTGTGACAAAACCGCCCCTGCTCCAATCTCAGAAGCATCAACCTCGACCTGGAACGGAAGAGAAACATCTGGCTGACACAACACAGGGGCAGAACAAAAACGACGCTTCAACTCCTGAAAAGCTTCCACAGCAGCAGAAGACCAATTAACCAAATCAGCACCCTTCTTGGTCAAATCGGTCAATGGTTTGGCAATGCTAGAAAAATTACAGATGAAGCGACGATAAAAATTAGCAAAGCCCAGGAACTTTTGCAGACTTTTCAGAGATGTCGGCTGAATCCAATCCTGGATGGCTTGGACCTTAACTGGATCCATCTCGATAGTAGAAGGGGTAAAGATGAACCCCAAAAATGAAACTTTCTGCACACCGAAGAGACACTTTGATCCCTTCACAAACAAAGAGTTAGCACGCAGGACCTGAAAAACCATTCTGACCTGCTTCACATGAGACTCCCAATCATCTGAGAAGATCAAAATGTCATCCAAGTAAACAATCAGGAATTTATCCAGATACTCACGGAAGATGTCATGCATAAAAGACTGAAACCACAGGAGTGAATTCAGCCACAGAATTCACAACAGGCAGGTCCTGAAAGGGCAAAACTTCTGTAGCTGTTTCCTGTGCTGCAGCTATATAAACTGCGCATGACCGCACGGCCATGCGCTAGTATTGTCTTGTAAATATGTGTGTGTGTTGTGAGTGAAAGTCGCTCTTTAAATAACCCTCCCTATTGAATGTTTGTTCGCGGAAGGTGTATGTTTGCTATCTAGCGCCCGACTTATCCAACAGCACGTAACACACATTACAGCTACCAGTTGCTGTGTCCGCCTGTACGGCGCCGTGCGCTTGCTCTGCGCTTTCCTGACCCAAGCCTGGGTGGTTAGTGGCGTCCGTCAGTGCGGCACCGCACGCACTCTTGTGCCTTTATATTATTATTTAGTTTCCTTACACACCCAGTTGCGGTGTTGTGCCAGCAGGTGTCTAATCGGACTTCAATCCTAGTTGGGGTTGAGTTCGCTGACTTCTTGCTCGCGCTCTATGTGTGGTACCGCGGTCCTGTGACGCAACAGGATCGCTTCCTTCACGCAGGGTGAAGTTAACCCGTGCGTGTATACTTATAGTACCGCCATATAGTCCGTCTTACTAGCAGCAGGGTTTTTACCTGCACGGTGGACCTCGAACTGCGAACGCACCTAGTTCCATTTCATCTTGTACTTGGTGCGTTCCACCAGTCCTTAACATAATACTAGTTCCAAGGTCTGGCTAGTAAATGATGGACGAGCAGCGTTCACAGCGGTACATCCAGCAGCTGGAGGGAAGGTTAGCGCCTCTTGAGCGTTCAACCTCAGCTGTAGATGTCACTGCTGTCGCTGTTCAGGCTGCTAGTGTTGCTGCAGCCACCTTGTCCACTGCCGCTCCTGTCCCGACTCTAACTCGCCTCCCGCTTCCAGAGAAATTCTCTGGTGACAGTAAGTCTTGTAGGGGTTTCGTGAGTCAGTGCTCTGTCCATCTCGAGCTTCTGGCCTCTCGTTTCCCTACAGAGCGGGCTAAGGTGGGATTTATAGTGTCTCAGGGCGTTGCAGTGGGCTACGCCGCTATGGGAGCGTAGCGATCATGTGGTGCAGAGTGCTCCGTTGTTTCTGAGCACTCTAAAACAGGTCTTTTTAGGACCTCGTGTCACCCATGATATGGCACTCCAATTGTTGGCATTGACTCAGGGCTCGTCCTTGGTCAGTCATTTTGCCGTCCACTTCCGCACCTTAGCATCTGAGCTGGAGTGGTCGGATAAAGCCCTCATTCCAATATTTTGGAGGGGGTTGGCTGACCACGTTAAGGACGCCCTGGCCACTAGGGAGACTCCTGCCACACTGGAGGAATTAATAACAGTCTCTACTCGTATTGACCTCCGTTTTCACGAGCGGAGGTTAGAGCGAGCCCAGTGTAGGCAGAGGTTTCGGCTGGCTCCCACCTTCGCCAAACCTTTGGAATCTCCAGACCAGGCTCCTGAGCCCCATGAGCCTGTGGTAGAGTCACGAGTGGGATCTAAGTCCCGGACCGCTCGTGCACTCCAGATTTGTCATCTTTGCCAACAGACAGGACATCTTGCCTCCAGATGTCTCCAGCGGTCGAGGAAACGTCAGCGTCTAGTGGTAGTTGGTGGAGGTGCACTAGACACGGCGACGTTTGCCTCCAAATTGTCCTTTAAGGGGACAATAACATTGGGCTCATCCTCTCACTCGGTAGAACTCTGCGTGGATTCTGGGGCGGAGGGCAATTTTATGTCTTCTGCCTTCGCCCAACGTCACGCAATTCCTCTGGTCATGCTATCTCAACCAGTAACGGTACGAGTGGTGAATGGGTCGACAGTGCCCGCACAGATTACACATCAAACTATCCCTTTTACTCTGTCCATGTCACCATCTCATCAGGAGATTATATCGCTACTCGTCATTCCTGAGGGAATTGATGAGGTTCTCTTGGGGATACCTTGGTTACGGTACCACTCTCCTCACATCGAGTGGTACTCAGGCAGAATTCTGGGATGGGGTGAATCTTGTGGGAACAGGTGTCATCGAGAGTGCGTTCAGGTTGCTACTACAGAGGTACCCGCAGATCTTTCCTCTCTCCCCAAGCAATATTGGTCTTATGCAGACGTGTTCTCCAAAAAGGCAGCGGAGACCCTTCCGCCCCATCGCCCCTATGACTGTCCTATTGATCTCTTGCCTGGTGCTGAGCCTCCCCGGGGTCGAGTCTATCCATTATCTCTCCCGGAAACGGAGGCAATGTCTCAGTACATTCAAGAGAATCTGGCAAGAGGGTTCATCAGGAAGTCAGTGTCACCTGCTGGGGCAGGGTTCTTTTTCGTGCAGAAGAAGAATGGAGAACTACGTCCATGCATAGACTACAGGGGTCTTAATGCTATCACAGTTAAGAACAAGTACCCTTTGCCTTTGATATCTGAGCTTTTTGATAGGCTTCGGGGAGCTAAAGTGTTTACTAAACTAGATCTGCGGGGTGCTTATAACCTGATTCGCATCCGTGAGGGGGACGAATGGAAAACGGCATTTAACACCAGAGATGGGCACTATGAGTATCTGGTGATGCCCTTCGGGCTCTGTAATGCACCTGCCGTTTTCCAAGACTTTGTCAACGACATCTTCCGGGATATGCTTTCCACCTCGGTTGTAGTCTATCTGGATGATATTCTCATCTTTTCTCCAGATATTGACTCCCACCGGAGAGATGTTGGCAGAGTCTTCGACCTCCTACGGGCAAACTCTCTTTATGCGAAGTTGGAGAAGTGTGTGTTTGAGCAGGAGTCCTTACCTTTCCTGGGCTATATCATCTCCACCCAGGGATTGGCTATGGATCCTGCCAAACTACAGGCTGTGATGGACTGGCAAGAGCCCCATTCTCTTAAAGCGGTGCAGTGCTTTATGGGGTTCATAAACTATTACCGCCAGTTCATTCCCCACTTCTCAACTCTGGTAGCTCCCTTGGTAGCCCTCACCAAGAAGAGAGCGAATCCCAAATTGTGGTCGGAAGAGGTCTCCAAGGCATTCACTTCTATTAAGTCCCACTTTGCTAGCGCTCCCATCTTACATCGTCCCGATGTGGATAAGCCATTCCTAATGGAGGTGGATGCCTCGTCCGTTGGTGCTGGAGCAGTCCTCTATCAAAAGGATGCTCAAAGTCGGAAGCATCCATGCTTCTTCTTCTCTAAGACCTTCACGCCAGCGGAGAGAAACTACTCCATCGGGGACAGGGAGTTGCTAGCAATGAAGTTGGCCTTTTCGGAGTGGAGACACCTTCTGGAAGGTGCGCGGTTTCCCTTCCAAGTTTACACGGACCACAAAAATTTGGTCTATTTGCAAACAGCCCAGCGGCTAAATTCTCTCCAGGCCCGATGGTCCATGTTCTTCTCCCGGTTCCACTTTTCCCTTCATTATCTCGCTGGGGAGAAGAATATCCGTGCTGACGCTCTCTCTCGCTCCCTTATGTCAAATGAGGAGGAGGAAGAGGAGCCTCGGCTTATTGTCCCTTCCGAGAGCCTGAGAACCGTAGCGCCGGTTTCACTAGAGTCTGTGCCTCCGGTCAAGACTTTTGTGCCCATTAATTTGCGACCGGAGGTTCTCTCTTGGGCTCATTCGTCCAGGGTGGGTGGACACTTTGGGACAAAGAGGACATCTGAGCTACTGGCGAGGACGTACTGGTGGCCGCATATGGTCCGGGATGTCAGGGATTATGTTCTGGCGTGTGTCTCCTGCGCCAAAAATAAATCTCCGCGTCAAACGCCAGCTGGGTTGCTCTATCCCTTGCCGGTGGCAGATAGGCCCTGGGAGATGGTCGGGATGGACTTTGTTGTGGGTTTACCCAAGTATCGCGGCTGTACCATCATTTGCGTCATCACCGATCATTTCTCAAAAATGGTGCATTTGGTGCCGCTACCACGGTTACCTTCTGCACGGGCCTTGGCAGCGTTGTTCATTAAACACATCTTCCGCCTACATGGTATGCCTGACAAAATTGTCAGTGACCGGGGTCCCCAGTTTGCGTCTCGGTTCTGGAGAGAGCTTTGTCGTCTTCTCAGTATTGAGTTGAATCTCTCTTCCGCTTATCATCCCGAGACGAATGGGTTGGTAGAGAGGGCCAACCAGACCTTGGTCACATACCTGCGACATTTTGTTTCAGCCAGGCAGGATGACTGGGCATCCTTGCTATCATGGGCAGAGTTTGCACTGAACAACGCCGTAGCCGACTCCACTGGACAAACCCCATTCCTCCTCAACTATGGTCAGCATCCACGGGTACCTGTGCCTATGCCCGTGTCTTCCGCCGACTCCAGGGTGGCAGACTGGGCTGTGGAGGCACGGGATATTTGGGACCGCACTCAGGATGCCATTCGGGCCTCTAAGGAGAGAATGAGGTCCTCCGCCGATGCTCATCGGCGCCCCTCTCCGACATTTGCTCCTGGCGACTTGGTGTGGCTCTCCGCCCTTAACATCAGGCTGCAAGTTGAGTCCACTAAATTTGATCCTCGCTACTTGGGTCCATTCAAGGTCCTCGAGCAGGTTAATCCTGTGGTCTATCGTTTGGCCCTTCCGCCACGCCTGGGTATCACCGACACCTTTCATGTGTCCCTCTTGAAACCAGTGTATATGTCCCGGTTTTCCGAGTCATCTGCTGGGACATCGGGTTCGTCTACGGACGATTATGAGGTGAACGCTATTTTGGGGTTCAAGGTGGTACGTGGCAAAAAATTTTATTTGGTAGACTGGAAGGGTTATGGCCCCGAGGACAGGTCCTGGGAGCCTGTTGAGCACATTCGGGCCCCGCAGCTCATTGCTGCCTTCGAACGTAGCGAGGCCCAAGGAGGGGGGGGCATGTTAGGAGTCGAGTTTCCTTTGCTGCACAGGGGGAATCTCGATCTGTCTCCGCTGCGGTCTCCCATTCTTCTCCAGCCGCAGTGGAGTCTGCTCAGCAGGGACGTCGATCCCAGCATCTCGCTCAGTCTGACTCTGTGCGAAGAGTTACTGCTGCTTTTCCTGCTTCTGCCATTGAAGCCAGTGCTGGGCAGCGGCAAGTGGACGTTTCTGGATCTAAGTCCTGCTTTTCTCTGTCTGAGCATGCCCAGGGCAGGATCTCCCGTTGGAGATCGAGGGTCACATGCTCAGGTACTGCAGCACATCCCATTGGTCCTTTTGGCAGGTCCTGAAAGGGCAAAACTTCTGTAGCTGTTTCCTGTGCTGCAGCTATATAAACTGCGCATGACCGCACGGCCATGCGCTAGTATTGTCTTGTAAATATGTGTGTGTGTTGTGAGTGAAAGTCGCTCTTTAAATAACCCTCCCTATTGAATGTTTGTTCGCGGAAGGTGTATGTTTGCTATCTAGCGCCCGACTTATCCAACAGCACGTAACACACATTACAGCTACCAGTTGCTGTGTCCGCCTGTACGGCGCCGTGCGCTTGCTCTGCGCTTTCCTGACCCAAGCCTGGGTGGTTAGTGGCGTCCGTCAGTGCAGCACCGCACGCACTCTTGTGCCTTTATATTATTATTTAGTTTCCTTACACACCCAGTTGCGGTGTTGTGCCAGCAAGTGTCTAATCGGACTTCAATCCTAGTTGGGGTTGAGTTCGCTGACTTCTTGCTCGCGCTCTATGTGCGGTACCGCGGTCCTGTGACGCAACAGGATCGCTTCCTTCACGCAGGGTGAAGTTAACCCGTGTGTGTATACTTATAGTACCGACATATTGTCCGTCTTACTAGCAGCAGGGTTTTTACCTGCACGGTGGACCTCGGACTGCGAACGCACCTAGTTCCATTTCATATTGTACTTGGTGCGTTCCGCCAGTCCTTAACATTATGTGGCCATGTGGTGTGTGACACATCATCAGACTCATCCTGTTTCATTTATGAAGGAGGGACTCTGAAAGTCACAAAGCCTAATTTTATGGGGCCATCAGATGGCCTTTACTATTCTTAAAGGGCCAGCAGTCAGCCCTCACTATTCTTAGAGATCCATCAGCCAGCTATGCTTTTCTGTTCCCATTATTAAATAGTGGGTTTCCTATACTATTATTGTGTATGCAGTGAATGGCAGGGCTGCCAAAATTTAGGACACACCCCAATACTCCTTTGAAGAAAAGTACAAGAGGGCCTCCTGAAAACAATGTTCCTATTCTTAGGAAGTGGGTCTCCCATACTGTTTGCCTATGCAGTGAATGCATGGACTGAAAAATTTTGGAGGCACGCCAATGACCCTTGGAAGAGACGTGAAGGAAAGCCTAATTAAAAAACGTTCCAACTAGAAAGGAGTGGGTATCCTATACTTGTAATGCCCATGCACTAAGTGTATGGGGGTGACAAACATTTACCTCTGGAGATGGAGGCTGAAGAGGAGGAGAAGGATGAGGATGAGGCGCAGGAGCTATAGACTGTGGGGGTAATCCTATTTCATAGATTTCAGTCTAAGATAGGATTCACATTACGTTCCCATAAAGATGAAGACTTTATTCTAAGAGAGGATTGGCATTAAGTTAGGTCCAGGAAACGAGAATCGCCTTAACGTGGCTTCCAGGTAAACATGAATTGGCCAATTTATGTGCTAAGCATTCTCAATTTTTCATATTTCTATTGCAGTAATGCAATTCCATTTTCAAATTTCGTGTTTGCATGCTATGGCACTACAGAGTGCTGCTTTATTTGTTTGATTGTATATGAGTTGGTGACTCGACGTAAGCACCTTTTCAGACCTAGTTTATGTTTGGTTGTGATGGTCAGTTTTTTAAAATTTTCTATTTGATGTCTGCTTATTCATGATTAATGGCTATTAAGTGCCTGCATTTTTTCGCATGGTATCCTTCAATAATGCTGCCTAATTGTCTTTGAGAGACCTTGGTTATGGAAACAGGGGTAAATATGATCTAATGTGGATGGGCTTTAGGATATTTAATATCTCTCATTGGATGTAATGATGGTTCTTAAGTGCATCTTTTCATTAGCTCTCTACTATATACAGAACATTATTGTAGTAAATGAGCATATGAGTAAAACATCAAAAGACTGCAGAATTTGAGGGTTTTATGAAAAAGCCCTTAAAAAACCCTCATACACCTACACTTCCTTATGAGTCGAGATTCAACCACAATGGCAGATTCGGGCTCTTTGTGTTGTTGGGGTATGTTCACAGCACCATGGTTATCTAACCCCTTATATGTCAATTTGCAGATTCATATACATCTTTTGAGGCATATTATTGAGAACAGGAGTACATACATATTCTGTATATTAATGTGGACTATGGCTCTAACTCACAATAGCCTTATATAGCACATTAGCACTTTAGTATTCTGAGATAACTGATTTTTAGTTTCCAAGGAGACTATTGTGTCTCCCCATTCGGGGTATAAAATTTTTTTTGGTCTCTTTATGTGTGTATGTGTTTTTCAGTGCGTTCCACCTTTTGGTATGTCTAGGGTGCATTAGGGTCTATAGGGTTACCAACGTTGAGCGGGGGTGCCACATTGTCTACAACTAGGGTGCCAACCTCCGCTGATAGGTAGGGCTTCTCTTATGGCCTTATAGGGTAAGAATAGCCCCCCTTTTCTATTAAACATTGTATATGGTTGCTAGACATTGTTTTTTGCCGTGAACATTGGTTTTGTGGATCGTTCCTGGGTGACCCTAGTACATTTTCTAATGATTAGTACTATTAAAATAACAATAAAAGTAAATTTTTAAGGATTTTTCTGTTTTTTTATGGTTTTGCTTTCCCAGTAACTGCATTGTTGTATATGGCTAATGTTGTGCCATCCACGCATGTGTAATGCGGGTACGGTACCCGTGGAGAAATAGTCTCAGCTGGGGACCGAGTACTGAGGGATGGCCACCGCCATCAGGTTGCAGAAAGCTTCCATCTCTACAAGCTTAAAAGACAACGTTTCGAGCAAAAGCAGTCACAAAATGTGGGAATTTAATAGTGCGACCTGTGTTGCATTGGCAGTTTATTTGCGCTTGCCCTCCAAGCACTGGGGTATGGACAACTGAACGCTACACTAGGACAAGGACGTGCTTGCTGATGGTGCTAGTTGAGTGGGTGCAATGAGACATGTAGGCAGGAGGCATCTTCGCATGCACCATAGACAGGGGATTGGCTTGCATGCACAACAGCGGAAGAAGCAGTGGTGTGTTATGATTTGGTGGTTTAGGAACAACATGAGACAAGCTCTGAAGGAGGTGGTATCTGTACTGACCGCAGACCCTGAACCTAGCAGCGCAACTAGAAATAGCCGTGGGGGGTACCTGACGCTCCCTAGACCCCTCGGCACAGCCTAAGATCTAACTTCCCCTAAAGATGGAAACAGGAAACCTATCTTGCCTCAGAGAAAATCCCCAAAGGAAAGATAGCCCCCCACAAATATTGACGGTGAGAGGAGGGGAAAATAACATACACACAGATGAAATCAGATTTTAGCATAGGAGGCCAGTCTAGCTTGATAGATAGGACAGGAAAGGATACTGTGCGGTCAGTATAAAAACTACAAAACAATCCACACAGAGTTTACAAAATCTCCACACCTGACTAAAGGTGTGGAGGGTAAATCTGCTTCCCAGAGCTTCCAGCTAACAGAAAAAATCCATAATGACAAGCTGGACAAAAATAGAATGCACAGAACAATAAGTCCACAACATGTGGACTGAAATGAGCAAAGCCAGAACTTATCTTTGCAGACCTGGTCAGGAAACCAGGAGAATCCAAGCAGAGATGTGAATCCAGCCTGAAAACATTGACAAGTGGAAAAGGTTGAAGACTAGAGCCAGGTTAAATAGCAGAGCCAGGAGAGACGATTAGTGAAAGCAGCTGCTAAAGCTAAACCCAAGGAGCGGCAGTTCCACTCAAAACCACCAGAGGGAGCCCAAGGGCAGAATTCACAAAAGTGCCATTTACAACCACCGGAGGGAGCCCAAGAATGGAATTCACAACAGTACCCCCCCCCCTTGAGGAGGGGTCACCGAACCCTCACCAGTGCCCCCAGGCCGATCAGGACGAGCCAAGTGAAAAGCACGAACCAAATCGGTAGCATGGACATCGGAGGCAACAACCCAAGAATTATCCTCCTGGCCATAACCCTTCCACTTGACAAGATACTGGAGCCTCCGCCTCGAAAAACGAGAATCCAAAATCTTCTCAACCTCATATTCCAACTCTCCCTCAACCAACACCGGGGCAGGAGGGTCAACCGAGGGAACAACGGGCACCACATATCTCCGCAACAAAGATCTATGGAAAACATTATGAATGGCAAAAGAGGCTGGAAGAGCCAAACGAAAAGAGACCGGATTAATAATTTCAGAAATTTTATGATGACCAATAAACCGAGGCTTAAACTTAGGAGAAGAAAAATTCATAGGAACATGACGAGAAGACAACCAAACCAAATCCCCCACACGAAGCCGGGGACCAACACGCCGATGGCGGTTAGCAAAACGTTGAGCCCTTTCCTGAGACAACGTCAAATTGTCCACCACATGAGTCCAAATCTGCTGCAGCCTGTCCACCACAGAATCAACACCAGGACAATCAGAAGGCTCAACCTGCCCAGAAGAAAAACGAGGATGAAAACCAAAATTACAAAAGAAAGGTGAAACCAAAGTAGCCGAACTAGCCCGATTATTAAGGGCAAACTCAGCCAACGGCAAGAAAGACACCCAATCATCATGATCAGCAGACACAAAGCATCTCAAATAGGTCTCCAAGGTCTGATTAGTTTGCTCAGTTTGGCCATTAGTCTGAGGATGAAACGCCGAAGAAAAAGACAAATCAATGCCCATCCTAGCACAAAAGGCCCGCCAAAATCTAGAGACAAACTGAGAACCTCTGTCAGACACAATATTCTCCGGAATGCCATGCAAACGAACCACATGCTGAAAAAACAATGGAACCAGATCTGAGGAGGAAGGCAACTTAGGCAAAGGTACCAAATGGACCATTTTAGAGAACCGGTCACAAACAACCCAGATAACAGACATCTTCTGGGAAACAGGAAGATCCGAAATAAAATCCATGGAAATATGTGTCCAGGGCCTCTCAGGGACCGACAAAGGCAAAAGCAACCCACTAGCGCGGGAACAGCAAGGCTTGGCCCGGGCGCAAGTCCCACAGGACTGCACAAAAGCACGCACATCGCGAGACAAGGAAGGCCACCAAAAGGACGTAGCAACCAAATCTCTGGTACCAAAAATCCCAGGATGACCAGCCAACACTGAACAATGAACCTCAGAAATTACCTTACTTGTCCATCTATCAGGAACAAACAGCTTCCCCACTGGACAGCAGTCAGGCCTATGAGCCTGAAATTCCTGAAGCACCCGGCGCAAATCAGGGGAGATAGCAGAAAGAATCACCCCCTCCTTAAGAATGCCAACCGGCTCAAGGACTCCAGGAGAATCAGGCGAAAAACTCCTAGAGAGGGCATCAGCCTTAACATTCTTAGATCCCGGAAGATACGAGACCACAAAATCAAAACGGGAGAAAAACAGGGACCATCGAGCCTGTCTAGGATTCAGCCGCTTGGCCGACTGGAGGTAAATCAGATTCTTATGATCGGTCAGGACCACAACACGGTGTTTAGCTCCCTCAAGCCAATGTCGCCACTCCTCAAACGCCCACTTCATAGCCAACAACTCCCGATTGCCGACATCATAATTGCGTTCTGCAGGCGAAAACTTTCTGGAAAAAAAAGCACACGGTTTCATCAAAGAACCATCAGACTCCCTCTGAGACAAGACGGCCCCTGCCCCAATCTCAGAAGCGTCGACCTCAACCTGAAAAGGAAGAGAAACATCCGGTTGACGCAACACAGGGGCAGAAGTAAATCGGCGTTTAAGCTCTTGAAAGGCCTCAACAGCCTCAGAGGACCAATTCGTCACATCAGCGCCTTTCTTCGTCAAATCAGTAAGGGGCTTAACCACACTGGAAAAGTTGGCAATGAAACGGCGATAGAAATTAGCGAAGCCCAAAAATTTTTGAAGACCCTTCACAGATGTGGGTTGGATCCAGTCATGAATAGCTTGGACCTTAACAGGATCCATTTCTATAGACGAGGGAGAAAAAACAAAACCCAAAAAAGAGACCTTCTGAACTCCGAATAGGCACTTAGACCCCTTCACAAATAAAGCATTATCACGAAGGATCTGGAACACCATCCTGACCTGCTTCACATGAGACTCCCAATCATTGGAAAAAGCAAAATATCATCCAAATATACGACCATGAATTTATCAAGATAATTGCGGAAAATATCATGCATGAAAGACTGGAACACAGATGGAGCATTAGAGAGCCCAAATGGCATCACAAGGTATTCAAAATGCCCTTCGGGCGTTTTAAATGCAGTTTTCCATTCGTCACCCTGTTTAATACGAACAAGATTATATGCCCCTCGGAGGTCAATCTTAGTAAACCAACTAGCCCCCTTAATCTGAGCAAACAAATCAGTAAGCAAAGGCAAGGGGTATTGGAATTTGACCGTGATCTTATTAAGAAGACGATAATCAATACAGGGTCTCAAGGAGCCATCCTTCTTAGCAACAAAAAAGAAACCCGCTCCCAATGGTGACGAAGAGGGCCGAATATGCCCTTTCTCCAAAGATTCCTTAACATAGCTCCGCATGGCGGCATGCTCTGGCACAGACAGATTGAAAAGACGGCCCTTAGGGAACTTACAACCAGGAATCAAGTTAATAGCACAATCACAGTCCCTATGTGGAGGAAGGGAACTGGACTTGGGCTCATCAAATACATCCTGGAAATCCGACAAAAACTCAGGGACCTCAGAAGAGGGGGAAGAGGAAATTGACATCAAAGAAACATCACTATGTACCCCTTGACAACCCCAACTAGTCACCGACATAGTTTTCCAATCCAGCACCGGATTATGTTCCTGTAACCATGGAAATCCCAGCACAACAACATCATGCAGGTTATGCAACACCAGAAAACGGCAATCTTCTTGATGTCCAGGAGCCATGTACATAGTCATCTGTGTCCAGTACTGAGGTTTATCCTTGGCCAAGGGTGTAGCATCAATGCCCCTCAAAGGAATAGGGCTCTGCAAAGGCTGCAAGGAAAAAATACAGCGCCTGGCGAATTCTAAGTCCATTAAGTTCAGGGCAGCGCCTGAATCCACAAATGCCATGACAGAAAAGGACGACAATGAGCAAATCAGGGTCACAGATAAGAGAAATTTAGGCTGTATAGTACTAATGGTAACAGACCTAGCGACTCTCTTAGTACGCTTAGGGCAATCAGAGATAATATGAGCCGAATCACCATAGTAAAAACACAGCCTATTCTGACGTCTGAATTCCTGCCGTTCTATTCTAGTCAAAATCCTATCACATTGCATAGGTTCAGGACTATGCTCAGAGGACACTGCCATATGGTGCACAGATTTGCGCTCGCGCAGACGCCGATCAATCTGAATGGCTAGAGACATAGATTCGTTAAAACCGGCAGGCGTAGGAAAGCCCACCATAACATCTTTAAGTGTTTCAGAAAGACCTTTTCTGAAAATAGCAGCCAGAGCCTCTTCATTCCATTTAGTGAGCACAGATCATTTTCTAAATTTCTGGCAGTATAACTCTGCCGCTTCCTGACCTTGACACAGGGCCAACAGTGTTTTCTCAGCATGCTCTACAGAGTTAGGTTCGTCTTACAATAATCCAAGCGCTTGAAAAAATTCGTCTACATTCAATAATGCCGGATCCCCTGTTTCAAGAGAAAAAGCCCAGTCTTGCGGATCACCACGCAGCAAGGATATGATGATTTTCACCTGCTGAATGGGCTCACCTGAAGAACGGGGTTTCAAAGCAAAAAACAATTTGCAGTTATTTTTAAAGTTCAAAAACTTGGATCTGTCCCCAAAGAACAAATCTGGAGTAGGAATTCTGGGCTCTAAAGCCGGAGTCTGGACAACATAGTCCTGGATACTCTGTACTCTTGCAGCCAGTTGATCCACACGAGAAAACAAACCCTGAGCATCCATGCCAGAGCATATATCCTGCACCACCCAGATATCAAGAGGAAAAAAGAGGCAAACCAGAGCACAGAAAAAAAATGGTTCAGAACTTTCTTTTCCTTCTTTTGAGATACATTTAATTCATTTTTGGCCACTTGTACTGTTATGATCTGGTGGTTTAGGAACAACATGAGACAAGCTCTGAAGGAGGTGGTATCTGTACTGACCGCAGACCCTGAACCTAGCAGCACAACTAGAAATAGCCGTGGGGGGTACCTGACGCTCCCTAGACCCCTCGGCACAGCCTAAGATCTAACTTCCCCTAAAGATGGAAACAGGAAACCTATCTTGCCTCAGAGAAAATCCCCAAAGGAAAGATAGCCCCCCAAAAATATTGACGGTGAGAGGAGGGGAGAATAACATACGCAGAGATGAAATCAGATTTTAGCATAGGAGGCCAGTCTAGCTTGATAGATAGGACAGTAAAGGATACTGTGCGGTCAGTATAAAAACTACAAAACAATCCACACAGAGTTTACAAAATCTCCACACCTGACTAAAGGTGTGGAGGGTAAATCTGCTTCCCAGAGCTTCCAGCTAACAGAAAAAATCCATAATGACAAGCTGGACAAAAATAGAATGCACAGAACAATAAGTCCACAACATGTTGACTGAAATGAGCAAAGCCAGAACTTATCTTTGCAGAACTGGTCAGGAAACCAGGAGAATCCAAGCAGAGATGTGAATCCAGCCTGAAAACATTGACAAGTGGCAAAGGTTGAAGACTAGAGCCAGGTTAAATAGCAGATCCAGGAGAGACAGTGGTGTCACCCGCAGACACTGTTCCTGAACCCTGGGGGTTCAGCCCACAAACTCAGGTGCTTTGCTGCCATGTGCTTGATCATGCTGGTGGTGGCCAGACTGGTAGTTTTGCTATCTCTGCTGATGCTGGCCTGGCAGATGGTGCAAATGGCCTTTTTGGGGTTTGAGGTAGAGTCTTTAAAAAATATCCAGACTCAGGAAGACCTCACAGTTGGACTAGCAACTTTTATCGTGTTGGTGTTATGGGGAACGGTTGCCCGCCTTCTGTCTGCGGCCACCACACTGCTTCTTCCTGAATGTCTGAATGTCGGGATGCTACACCTCCCTCCCCCTGTGTGCTGTTGCCCTTGCTCTACATGTCCTCCTGCCAGGTTGGGTGAATTACTATATCATCCACCACCTCATCTTCCATCTCCGCACCTTGGTTCTCCTCCTGACTTTCTGGCAAATGTGTCTTATCATCGTCTACCTCTTGTGACACTGTCCCACCGTTGCCTTCATGTGACTGTGGATGCTCAAATATTTGGCTTTCGCTACATGCAATCTCCTCTTTCCCCGCTTCTAGTGGTCCGGGCGAGAGGCTCGAATCTGTACATGGAAAAGTGAACAGCTCTTCAGAGTGTCCAAGTTTGGGATTAGTTGTCTCCAGGCACTCGGCATGGTGGTAGGAAGAAGGATCAGTGTGAGGAATATGCACTCGAGACTCATAGCCACTGGGACTTGACCATGTGGAAGACAGGGTTGTGGTGGCCCAGTGACTGGAAGCATTATCTGCTATCCAACCAACAACCTTTTGACACTGCTCTGGGTTCAATAGTGGTATGCTGCTGCGGCCTGCTAGTAATTGGGGCAGGAAGGTCAGGTGAGAAGATGTGTATGTTTGTTGTGCACAATTTCTGCTTACCCACGGCCTCGGCCTCTGAATGCATCATCACCATCATGTCCACTTTTCTGTCTTTTGCCATGCACCTTGCCCATTTTAAATTGAGGACAATATTTTCCACATTCACTGCAAACAGCTGAATTTGTAGCAAAGTTATATGAGATCTGTGTGATGGAAAACCACAGTTTTAAAATATCTGGCCTGTAGGTAACTATTTTTTTTCAGCAAACTGGTGTCAATAACTTGGGTAAGACACCGCAAAAGAAATTAAATGTAGGCCTGAAATGAACAATTTTGAGCACACTAATATGTGATCCATGTGATGGACAAACCCCAGTTTAAAATAGCTGGATTTTTAGCGCTGTTAGTTAGTGAGTTGAGATGGATATGTGTATTATTTATGGTATACCCTCACTAAGTACAAAACAAACAAATCTCTCCCTAGCTCAGCAGCAACTCTCCCTACGCTGACAGATTCCAGAGCCGACTGTGACGAGCATGGCAGCGCCAGGTCTGATATAGACCTGATGACGCTGTGTAGCCAGCTAATCAATGTAATGCCACAACCAACATGGCTGTGGCATTACAGTGTGTGGCAGACAATCCCTGCATGTTCATTGGTCTCCAAAGAGTGCCAAACATGCAGGGCGGTGACCCGAGATCCCGCCGAGCAAACCCGGAAATACTCGGCGAGCTCCGAGCATCGTGAGAATTGCGATGCTTCGGCGAGCACCGAGTAGTGATGAGTATGCGAGCTCATCACTAGTGGTGAGTACCGTGAATCCCCAAGTGCCTCACAGAAAATTATAACCTTGAGTCATGAAAATAGAAAAATCTTATTTTTTCCACAAAAATTATCTTTTAGCTCCAATTTTTTTCACAAGGGTATTAGGAAATAATGGACCTCAAAAAATGTTATGCAGTTTATCATGAGTCTGCTGATTCCCTATATAATAATAATAATAATAATCTTTATTTTTATATAGCGCTAACATATTCTGCAGCGCTTTACAGTTTTGTACACATTATCATCACTGTCCCTGATGGGGCTCACAATCTAGAATCCCTATCAGTATGTCTTTGGATGTGGAGTAAAACCCCTGTTTGGGAGCACGGTCTATATAGAATGGTCTATAAGCATCATGTCGCATTTGAAGAGCCCCTAATGTGCCTAAGGCCGGCTTCACACTCAGCGTATGAAAATACGGTCCGTATATTACGGCCGTAATACGCTGAAATGTCCCGAAAATAGTGGTCCGTAGCTCCTCCGTAGGCAGGGTGTGTCAGCGTTTTTTGCGCATGGCATCCTCCGTATGTAATCCGTATGGCATCCGTACTGCGTGGTTTTCTCGCAGGCTTGCAAAACCAACATACCGCTATAGAAATGATCCATGTGTCCCAAAAAGAAAAAAATATATATATATACTGTCTATATATATATATATATATATATATATATATATATATATATATATATGTCAGTAGACACATATATGTATATATATTAATATTTATTCCAGCGCTATACAGCTTGAAAGCCGGTAATTCAATTACCGGCTTTTTCTTTCTCCTTCCTAAAAGCCGACATGATTTGAGACATGGTTTACATACAGTAAACCATGTCTTCTCTCCATTTTTTTTGCAGATTCCACACTACTAATGTCAGTAGTGTGTATCTGCAAAATTTGGCCGTTCTAGCTCTTAAAATAAAGGGTTAAATGGCGGAAAAAATTGGCGTGGGCTCCCGCGCAATTTTCTCCGCCAGAGTAGTAAAGCCAGTGACTGAGGGCAGATATTAATAGCCTGGAGAGGGTCCATGGTTATTGCCCCCCCCCTGGCTAAAAATATCTGCCCCCAGCCACCCCAGAAAAGGCACATCTGGAAGATGCGCCTATTCTGGCACTTGGCCACTCTCTTCCCATTCCCGTGTAGCGGTGGGATATGGGGTAATGAAGGGTTAATGCCACTTTGCTATTGTAAGGTGACATTAAGCCTAATTAATAATGGAGAGGCGTCAATTATGACACCTTTCCATTATTAATCCAATTGAATGAAAGGGTTAAATAAAACACAAACACATTATTTAAAATTATTTTAATGAAATAAAAACAATGGTTGTTGGAGTATTTTATTCTACGCCCAATCCAATCACTGAAGACCCTCGTTCTGTGAAAGAAAAAACATAATAAACCAACAATATACTTACCCTCCGCAGATCTGTAACGTCCAACGATGTAAATCCTTCTGAAGGGGTTAAAACATTTTGCAGCAAGGAGCTTTGCTAATGCAGGCTGCTCCTCGCTGCAAAACCCCGGGGAATGAGTCTAAATATAGATCAATGAGCTATATTTAGCTTCAATTGCGGTGACGCGCCCTCTGCTGGCTGTTTATAGATCGTGGGAACTTGACTAGAAAGCCTGGGAGCTTTCTAGGAAATTTCCCACGATCTATGAACATCCAGCAGAGGGCGCCTCACCGCAAATGAAGCTAAATATAGCTCATTGATCTATATTTAGACTCATTCCCCGGGGTTTTGCAGCGAGGAGTGCCTGCCTTAGCAAAGCTCCTTGCTGCAAAATGTTTTAACCCCTTCAGAAGGATTTACATCGTTGGACGTTACAGATCTGCGGAGGGTAAGTATATTGTTGGTTTATTATGTTTTTTCTTTCACAGAACGAGGGTCTTCAGTGATTGGATTGGGCGTAGAATAAAATACTCCAACAACCATTGTTTTTATTTCATTAAAATAATTTTAAATAATGTGTTTGTGTTTTATTTAACCCTTTCATTCAATTGGATTAATAATGGAAAGGTGTCATAATTGACGCCTCTCCATTATTAATTAGGCTTAATGTCACCTTACAATAGCAAAGTGGCATTAACCCTTCATTACCCCATATCCCACCGCTACACGGGAATGGGAAGAGAGTGGCCAAGTGCCAGAATAGGCGCATCTTCCAGATGTGCCTTTTCTGGGGTGGCTGGGGGCAGATATTTTTAGCCAGGGGGGGGCCAATAACCATGGACCCTCTCCAGGCTATTAATATCTGCCCTCAGTCACTGGCTTTACTACTCTGGCGGAGAAAATTGCGCGGGAGCCCACGCCAATTTTTTCCGCCATTTAACCCTTTATTTTAAGAGCTAGAACGGCCAAATTTTGCAGATACACTCTACTGACATTAGTAGTGTGGAATCTGCAAAAAAAATGGAGAGAAGACATGGTTTACTGTATGTAAACCATGTCTCAAATCATGTCGGGTTTTAGGAAGGAGAAAGAAAAAGCCGGTAATTGAATTACCGGCTTTCAAGCTGTATAGCGCTGGAATAAATATTAATATATATACATATATGTGTCTCACTGACATATATATATATATATATATATATATATATATATATATATATATACCTATTCTATGTGTACACATTTATTCTACCTATTGGACTGTAAGCTGTCAGTGTGATTTTACTGTACACCACACTGAATTACCGGCTTTTCTCTCTAACAGCGCTGCGTATTTCTCGCAAGTCACACTGCTTGTCCGTGTGAAATCCGTATTTTTCACGCTTCCATAGACTTTCATTGGCGTATTTCTTGCGCAGTACGGTGACAAACGCAGCATGCTGCGATTTTGTACGGCCGTAGAAAGCCGTATAATACTGATCAGTAAAATACGGCAGATAGGAGCAGGGGCATAGAGAATAATTGTGCCGTATTTTTTGCGAGTTTTACGGACGTAGTTTCTGCGCTCTTACGTCCGTAAAACTCACAAGTGTGAAGCCGGCCTAAATAGTGGAAATGCCCCACTAGTGACCCCACTTTGGAACTGATATACTTTTTCCTGCTATGTATAATGTAGTGGCATACGTAAGTTGTGTAGAGTCCGTCAGGTTGGCATACGTGAGTTGTGTAGTGTTCATCGGTTTAGGGTTTAGTGATGGGCGAGCACTAATATGCTCGAGTACTGATTACTCAAGTTGAGCAAATCGTAATGCTCAGGTGCTTGACCCGAGTAACGAGCATAATAGAAGAAATTGGGAAACTCAAGCATTTTTCCAGCGGCACCCCCCTGGAGGTTTGGAGGGGGATTAAAAATTGCTGAAAACAATGGAAACAGCACCAAAATGGCATGAGAACAGCACATGGAAGACCCTTGGAAGTAAATATGAATCCCAGGTCGCTGCTAGAAAAAATATTGTCAGAGTATTACGTCACTTTTATGGTCTGACAATAAATCATTCAAAACCGCAGTTAAAATGAATTTGACTGAAAAATTGTTTTAAGAAACATTCTTTCCAAGATAATGACTTGTATATAAGGCAAAATAAATAAGAAAAAAAATGCTCCTTCACACCTTGGGCTATGTTCACACGTAGTGTTTTTGCCCGTTTGCATTGCTTTCAATGGTGAAAAACAACATTCTACAGGAAATTTAATTTTATCATTTTAATACCCTATCTGTCCACGTGGTGTGTGAGACAACATCAGACACATCCTGTTTAATTTATGATGGAAGGACTCTGAAAGTCATTATTTTTTTTTTCAGGGGCATTAGGCTGCCATTAATAATTAAATCTACTGAGAACTGTGAATGGACATCAGAAGATTATGCAATAAAAGCATATTTTATTATTATTACAACATATATAAAAACTGTCCACAACATACAGTATAAACAACATAAAATCATAGAAACGTATAGCAAGTGGGTTAAAAAAATCATAGTATTAAACATGCCTCATATCAAAGAAGATGTTATTTAAGGTGAGATCCATACACAAGTACATATCTCATAATAAGTCCAAGTGGATAGAAGAATAACCTAATCATGTGTTTTCATATTTTTTTAATATTTTCAGTGTTCTTAATAGTCCTTTTAGGGGACTTGAAGCTGCCATTGTCTGATGCCACAATATTGCTGTATAGAGCAGAAATCAAGGACTCTTACAAAGCCCAGCCACAGTCTGGGATTCAAAGCAGCTCCATGATGAAAAGCACCCATAGGCATAGCCACAATTACGTCACGAGCATGTCAATGGGCGCATGGAATGAAGCACACCCATGCCAGTGCATGCTAAAAATCTCTGTCAAAGTTGGACAATGTCATTTAACAAGTTAACAATCGTGGGCACACAGCCATCACCTGCAAGGTATACACCTGCTTTCATCTTGCGCCATACATGTACGGCGGATGTCATGAAGGGGCTGTTAGGGCTGGTGGAACGCACCAAGTAAATATTGAGATAATATAGGTGCGTTCGCAGCCCGAAGTCCACTGTGCAGGAGCGGAACCTGCTGCTAGTATATGGCAGAACTATATGGCGGTACAACACCTGAATAGACACGGGTTCAGTCACCCGGTCTATATAGGAGCGAGCTCTGTTGCTTCACAGAGTAGCCAGGATAGGATAATGCTGTGCCCTTTTAACCTCAGAGGATCACAGCTAGCTAACAAAGCAGGTAGCATACAGGGATCATATAGTCAGCATAGCACACAAACAACTCTCCGGAGGTGCCAGAATTCTAGTGGCTATACAGCCAACCCTGAACATATGCAGACACAGACCACAAGGTAGCTAAGCTCATAAACATAAGTTGATACTATGGTTGATGCAAACCTGTTATAGAGAAAGCTCTCCAGGACCTTCCTAGTGGTCCAATAGGAACCGCTTCAGGACCTGAGCATGTGACCCCTGACCTCCAATGAGAGGTCGTCCCCTGGGCATGCTTAGGGTACCGTCACACACTGCCATTTCGATCGCTACGACGGTACGATTCGTGACGTTCCAGCGATATCGTTACGATATCGCTGTGTCTGACACGCAGCAGCGATCAGGGATCCTGCTGAGAATCGTACGTCGTAGCAGATCGTTTAGAACTTTCTTTCGTCGCTGGATCTCCCGCTGGCATCGCTAGATCAGTGTGTGTGACACCGATCTAGCGATGCGATCTAGCAATGCGTTCGCTTGTAACCAGGGTAAACATCGGGTTACTAAGCGCAGGGCCGCGCTTAGTAACCCGATGTTTACCCTGGTTACAAGCGTAAAACTAATTAAAAAAACAGCACATACTTACATTCTGGTGTCCGTCAGGTCCCTTGCAGTCTGCTTCCCGCACTCAGTGACTGCTGGCCGTAAAGTGAAAGCAGAGCACAGCGGTGACGTCACCGCTGTGCTGTGCTTTCACTTTCACTTTACGGCCGGCAGTCACAGTGCGGGAAGCAGACGGCAAGGGACCTGACGGACACCGGAATGTAAGTATGTGCTGTTTGTTTTTTTTTACGCTGGTAACCAGGGTAAACATCGGGTTACTAAGCGCTGTCCTGCGCTTAGTAACCCGATGTTTACCCTGGTTACCCGGGTACCTCGGCATCGTTGGTCGCTGGAGAGCTGTCTGTGTGACAGCTCTCCAGCGACCACACTACAATTTACCTACGATCACGGCCAGGTCATATCGCTGGTCGTGATCGTAGGTAAATCGTATAGTGTGACGGTACCCTTAGTAGCGGAAAAGCAGGACTTAGGGTACCGTCACACACTGCCATTTCGATCGCTACGACGGTACGATTCGTGACGTTCCAGCGATATCGTTACGATATCGCTGTGTCTGACACGCAGCAGCGATCAGGGATCCTGCTGAGAATCGTACGTCGTAGCAGATCGTTTGGAACTTTGTTTCATCGCTGGATCTCCCGCTGTCATCGCTAGATTGGTGTGTGTGACACCGATCTAGCGATGCAATCCAGCGATGCGTTCGCTTGTAACCAGGGTAAACATCGGGTTACTAAGCGCAGGGCCGCGCTTAGTATCCCGATGTTTACCCTGGTTACAAGCGTAAAACTAAAAAAAACAAACAGCACATACTTACATTGTGGTGTCCGTCAGGTCCCTTGCCGTCTGCTTCCCGCACTGTGACTGCCGGCCGTAAAGTGAAAGCAGAGCACAGCGGCTGTGCTTTCACTTTCACTTTACGGCCGGCAGTCAGTGAGTGCGGGAAGCAGACGGCAAGGGACCTGACGGACACCAGAATGTAAGTATGTGCTGTTTGTTTTTTTTAGTTTTACGCTTGTAACCAGGGTAAACATTGGGTTACTAAGCGCGGCCCTGCGTTTAGTAACCCGATGTTTACCCTGGTTACCCGGGGACCTCGGCATTGTTGGTCGCTGGAGAGCTGTCTGTGTGACAGCTCCCCAGCGACCACACTACGATTTACCTACGATCACGGCCAGGTCGTATCGCTGGTCGTGATCGTAGGTAAATCGTATAGTGTGACGGTACCCTTAGTCCCAGGAGTATCTGCTCACCGCAGAACAGTGCTGACTACAATGGCTGAGACTGGAAGATGCGCAGTAACCAAGCGCACAGTATCTGCCCGAGCCAGACGCTGGGACCGACGTCTCCGCTGAGCACGCTCCACTGCTTCTGAAGAGGACTGGGAGACCGCAGCGGAGGTGGCTCAAAATCTACTCTAGCCCCTGTTAGGTGTTGAGTTCCCGCCTGTGAAGCCTGTTTTATAGAAACAACACTATGGAAACAATGTTGCAATGTAGGAATTAGAGATAACTGAATCGATCTGCTACAAGTAAAATTTTAGTTAAATTTCATGAAATTTGCAAACAATTTGTGATTCAATTCATATGGAACTCTAACAAAATGCTGAGCATCATTTCACACACTGCCACAGATTGCATCAGCCAGAGAGCAGGCTCCTATGATGTCAAATGTGGGTGCGCAATTCAATGAAGAGGAATGGTCTGTACTCAAGAGAAAGAAAGGTGCTGGTGGAGTAGCCTGTGAACCCAGTCAATCCATGCAGAAGTATCCACTGCATTCAATAAGGTAAGTTGCAAATAACTTTATTCATTAATTGGTGTATACGCACAAAGATAACATGAGTCACGATAGAGCGACAAAATTGAATTAGATCTGGGTGCCTAGGCTTCTCCATTATGTATTGCAATTTTTTTCACATGGTCTAGCAGAGCCAATCAAGGGGGCTATCACAATCACCATAAAAGATGTCTTATTATGCCCTGGGGTCTCTGGGCTCTTACTGGACCCCAGAGCATGATAAATGTTGAAGTTAAAAAAAAAGAAAACAGTATACTCACATTATTTATCCTGCAAGCACAACTCTCTCCTGGTTCTCCACTAGTTACTTTCGGCTTTTATCTTTTCAAGTCTTCTTAACAGGTGAAGTCCTCTTGCATATATCCCTCCTTTCTGTTCCAGTGCTTTTTGCTCTGAGTAGGCCTTATGCGATGAACGTCGTGGTGTCCTGAAGCCGAGACATCATTCATGACGTGAGTTATCTAAAGTCAACTAAGTGCAAGAAGTCAGCATAGAGTAAGGAAAGTCAGGGTGCTGCAGTGGCAGAACAGATGAGCAGTGAGGTGGGTATGCTATTTATATTTTGTACCCCATTTCTTAGCACTTTGCAAATTGGCCAGCCACCATTTGAATTTGGGTTAATGCATTTTTATTTAAATTAAGGCAATTTAAATTTATCTCAAATCAATTTGCTCATCTCTACTATGTACAGTTAGTATTTCCATTTAAAGTAAAAATACATTTTGTAGATATAACAATTACATTTTTTGTGATAAAACTATTGATAAACCCAAATACTTAAATGTTTAATGTATTTATTCAGAATACATGAAATATTTTTAAGAGGTTTTGCTGCATAAAACATTTTCTATAACTGTTCATGGCTAAATAATATGATGATAAATTTACCTCAAAGGGTTTCTGGCTCAATACATGATCTGGAATCTCAGAAATGCATACATCAGGTAAGCTAGTAACTGGAGAAAAGAGCAGACTAGTATTCACAGAACTGGAATAATGGCTTTTACTCAGTGACATTTCCTTCCTTTCGTGCTACTTTTTTTTACTTTCCTTACCTAACCCTATTTTTTATACTTTTAAACATTTTTTTTTCAAAAGCTAGAAGATCGTTGGGTACAGCCGGGACCAGCTGCTTCGAAAGCATCACCAAACCAGGGATTCAAGCTTCAGGAGGCTAATTTGCATATTCCAGGTGCCTTCTGGGAGAAGCGAAGTCTCCCTAAGCTAGAAGATCGTTGGGTACAGCCGGGACCAGCTGCTTCGAAAGCATCACCAAACCAGGGATTCAAGCTTCAGGAGGCTAATTTGCATATTCCAGGTGCCTTCTGGGAGAAGCGAAGTCTCCCTAAGCTAGAAGATCGTTGGGTACAGCCGGGACCAGCTGCTTCGAAAGCATCACCAAACCAGGGATTCAAGCTTCAGGAGGCTAATTTGCATATTCCAGGTGCCTTCTGGGAGAAGCGAAGTCTCCCTAAGCTAGAAGATCGTTGGGTACAGCCGGGACCAGCTGCTTCGAAAGCATCACCAAACCAGGGATTCAAGCTTCAGGAGGCTAATTTGCATATTCCAGGTGCCTTCTGGGAGAAGCGAAGTCTCCCTAAGCTAGAAGATCGTTGGGTACAGCCAGGACCAGCTGCTTCGAAAGCATCACCAAACCAGGGATTCAAGCTTCAGGAGGCTAATTTGCATATTCCAGGTGCCTTCTGGGAGAAGCGAAGTCTCCCTAAGCTAGAAGATCGTTGGGTACAGCCGGGACCAGCTGCTTCGAAAGCATCACCAAACCGCGCGCCGTAAGGACATTATTGCAAGAGAGCTTGGCTGAGTAGATTACACAAGAAGGAAAACACACAGCAAGTCAGCAGGATCTAGGAGCAACATGGCAGATGTGACAACCTACATGGTGAGCTGCAGCATGTGCTACATGTTCACAGATCGACCAGAAGAAGAATCCAATTTCACCTGTCAGAAGTGTAGACTAGTGGCCCTTTTAGAAGAAAAGGTGCGGGGTCTGGAAGAAAGAATAGCAACTTTGAAACTCATCAAAGAGAATGAAGACTTTCTAGACAGAACAGAAGCATCTCTACTGGTCACAGAAGGTGCAAAAAGTGTCAGAGAACCTCCAAAAGCAGATGAGTGGAAGCATGTGACCAAAAGAAGCAAGAAGACCGTGGAGAAATCACCAACCACACAACTGAAGAACCGATATCAAATCTTTGTAGAGGATGAAGATGGCACACCTAAGAATGAAGCAATACCAGCAAGCAAAAAAGAAAAGGGCACACAGCAACAAGTGACAGCAAAAAGTACAGCCAAGAAGCAACGAAGAGTGGTGGTGGTGGGAGACTCACTACTGAGAGGCACAGAAGCAGCCATCTGCAGACCGGACATAACTGCAAGAGAAGTATGCTGCCTTCCAGGTGCGATGATCAAGGATGTGACCGATAGGATACCAAAGCTCTTCAGCTCCAAGGACGTCCACCCATTTCTTCTGATACATGTTGGCACCAATGACACGGCAAGGAAGGACCTACCGACAATCTACAAGGACTTTGAAGAGTTGGGGAAGAAAGTAAAGGAACTGGATGCACAGGTAGTTTTTTCTTCTATCCTTCCAGTAGATGGGCATGGCACCAGGAGATGGAACAGGATCCTTGATGCAAACAACTGGCTAAGACGATGGTGCAGACAACAAGGATTTGGATTCCTGGACCACGGTGTGAATTACTGGTATGATGGACTCCTCGCCAGAGACGGACTACACCTCAACAAACCTGGGAAACACACATTCGCCAGAAGACTCGCTACACTCATCAGGAGGGCGTTAAACTAGAAGAAGAGGGGACGGGAAGAAAAACATTAGACTCGAACAAAGACAACCCAGGAAAACATACTCAGAAGGGAGGTAAGAACATTTCTAAAACAATCCACAGTGAGGAGATTGGAACAAAAAAAAATCCTCTAAACTGCATGCTCGCAAACGCCAGAAGCCTGACAAACAAGATGGAAGAACTAGAAGCAGAAATATCTACAGGTAACTTTGACATAGTGGGAATAACCGAGACATGGTTAGATGAAAGCTATGACTGGGCAGTTAACTTACAGGGTTACAGTCTGTTTAGAAAGGATCGTAAAAATCGGAGAGGAGGAGGGGTTTGTCTCTATGTAAAGTCTTGTCTAAAGTCCACTTTAAGGGAGGATATTAGCGAAGGGAATGAGGATGTCGAGTCCATATGGGTTGAAATTCATGGAGGGAAAAATGGTAACAAAATTCTCATTGGGGTCTGTTACAAACCCCCAAATATAACAGAAAGCATGGAAAGTCTACTTCTAAAGCAGATAGATGAAGCTGCAACCCATAATGAGGTCCTGGTTATGGGGGACTTTAACTACCCGGATATTAACTGGGAAACAGAAACCTGTGAAACCCATAAAGGCAACAGGTTTCTGCTAATAACCAAGAAAAATTATCTTTCACAATTGGTGCAGAATCCAACCAGAGGAGCAGCACTTTTAGACCTAATACTATCTAATAGACCTGACAGAATAACAAATCTGCAGGTGGTTGGGCATTTAGGAAATAGCGACCACAATATTGTGCAGTTTCACCTGTCTTTCACTAGGGGGACTTGTCAGGGAGTCACAAAAACATTGAACTTTAGGAAGGCAAAGTTTGAACAGCTTAGAGATGCCCTTAATCTGGTAGACTGGGACAATATCCTCAGAAATGAGAATACAGATAATAAATGGGAAATGTTTAAGAACATCCTAAATAGGCAGTGTAAGCGGTTTATACCTTGTGGGAATAAAAGGACTAGAAATAGGAAAAACCCAATGTGGCTAAACGAAGAAGTAAGACAGGCAATTAACAGTAAAAAGAAAGCATTTGCACTACTAAAGCAGGATGGCACCATTGAAGCTCTAAAAAACTATAGGGAGAAAAATACTTTATCTAAAAAACTAATTAAAGCTGCCAAAAAGGAAACAGAGAAGCACATTGCTAAGGAGAGTAAAACTAATCCCAAACTGTTCTTCAACTATATCAATAGTAAAAGAATAAAAACTGAAAATGTAGGCCCGTTAAAAAATAGTGAGGAAAGAATGGTTGTAGAGGACGAGGAAAAAGCTAACATATTAAACACCTTCTTCTCCACGGTATTCACGGTGGAAAATGAAATGCTAGGTGAAATCCCAAGAAACAATGAAAACCCTATATTAAGGGTCACCAATCTAACCCAAGAAGAGGTGCGAAACCGGCTAAATAAGATTAAAATAGATAAATCTCCGGGTCCGGATGGCATACACCCACGAGTACTAAGAGAACTAAGTAATGTAATAGATAAACCATTATTTCTTATTTTTAGGGACTCTATAGCGACAGGGTCTGTTCCGCAGGACTGGCGCATAGCAAATGTGGTGCCAATATTCAAAAAGGGCTCTAAAAGTGAACCTGGAAATTATAGGCCAGTAAGTCTAACCTCTATTGTTGGTAAAATATTTGAAGGGTTTCTGAGGGATGTTATTCTGGATTATCTCAATGAGAATAACTGTTTAACTCCATATCAGCATGGGTTTATGAGAAATCGCTCCTGTCAAACCAATCTAATCAGTTTTTATGAAGAGGTAAGCTATAGACTGGACCACGGTGAGTCATTGGACGTGGTATATCTCGATTTTTCCAAAGCGTTTGATACCGTGCCGCACAAGAGGTTGGTACACAAAATGAGAATGCTTGGTCTGGGGGAAAATGTGTGTAAATGGGTTAGTAACTGGCTTAGTGATAGAAAGCAGAGGGTGGTTATAAATGGTATAGTCTCTAACTGGGTCGCTGTGACCAGTGGGGTACCGCAGGGGTCAGTATTGGGACCTGTTCTCTTCAACATATTCATTAATGATCTGGTAGAAGGTTTACACAGTAAAATATCGATATTTGCAGATGATACAAAACTATGTAAAGCAGTTAATACAAGAGAAGATAGTATTCTGCTACAGATGGATCTGGATAAGTTGGAAACTTGGGCTGAAAGGTGGCAGATGAGGTTTAACAATGATAAATGTAAGGTTATACACATGGGAAGAGGGAATCAATATCACCATTACACACTGAATGGGAAACCACTGGGTAAATCTGACAGGGAGAAGGACTTGGGGATCCTAGTTAATGATAAACTTACCTGGAGCAGCCAGTGCCAGGCAGCAGCTGCCAAGGCAAACAGGATCATGGGGTGCATTAAAAGAGGTCTGGATACACATGATGAGAGCATTATACTGCCTCTGTACAAATCCCTAGGTAGACCGCACATGGAGTACTGTGTCCAGTTTTGGGCACCGGTGCTCAGGAAGGATATAATGGAACTAGAGAGAGTACAAAGGAGGGCAACAAAATTAATAAAGGGGATGGGAGAACTACAATACCCAGATAGATTAGCGAAATTAGGATTATTTAGTCTAGAAAAAAGACGACTGAGGGGCGATCTAATAACCATGTATAAGTATATAAGGGGACAATACAAATATCTCGCTGAGGATCTGTTTATACCAAGGAAGGTGACGGGCACAAGGGGGCATTCTTTGCGTCTGGAGGAGAGAAGGTTTTTCCACCAACATAGAAGAGGATTCTTTACTGTTAGGGCAGTGAGAATCTGGAATTGCTTGCCTGAGGAGGTGGTGATGGCGAACTCAGTCGAGGGGTTCAAGAGAGGCTTGGATGTCTTCCTGGAGCAGAACAATATTGTATCATACAATTATTAGGTTCTGTAGAAGGACGTAGATCTGGGGATTTATTATGATGGAATATAGGCTGAACTGGATGGACAAATGTCTTTTTTCGGCCTTACTAACTATGTTACTATGTTACTATGTTACTATGTCTTCAGAATTCATACATGCATATGTGACTAATGAATAGTTATTGATTTATTATCCTATACTAAAAGCCTATAAATGAAGAAAATCTACATTCTTAAAATAGAAAGTGAACTATAGGACAATATAAACAAAACAACCAATTATAGGTGTGATGTTATCATCCTTCTTTGCCAGTTTCCTTGCACATTAAAAAGGATGAGCGAGCAATAAAATGCTCCTATAATCATTACTCAAACTAAATAATGCTCAGATGATTGTTTTGAATAACGAGTATATGGTAGTCCATGGGAAAGCCAAGTTTTTTTCCAGCAGATCCTACAAAGAGGTCTAGGGGTCAGTGAAATGTTCAAATGAATGGGAAATGTGCTGTGTGGAAGGAGAATAGCATGGGGAAGACCCCTGGAAGCCACTCTGACTCTCCGATCACTGCTAAGAACAATGGTGTCACACTTTTACTTCACTTTAAGGACTGACAATAAAACATTCAATATGGAAGAGAACTTGAAGATTACAGGAAAAACAATGTTAAGAAACATTTTTTTCCAGAATAATGGCCGATATATAATGCAAAATTTTAAAAAGACTTTTTAAAAAATAATTTAAGTAAACCATAAGTGAATTTGTTATTAAAAAATTGTAAATTTCAGTGTAATTTATGAAGGAAGCAAGAATTGCCAAAAATTAAGAACTCAGAGGGATTCAGAGACACCCTGTATTATACATAAAGGATTCATAGATATTCTATTCAAATTGCCATGTAGTTGTACCCCCTCATATAGGGTATGCACTAAGTCATCTATGGATGACTAGTTCAATACAGATACATTTTTTAACTTTTGAACTTTTCGTTGGAGTTTTATATACTACTGTAATGTAACACTAAGCAGTGCATTAAAGTCTATGGATGACTAGATCAATCCACATACATTTTTTTTTTAACTTTTTCTTTTAATATACCACTGTAATGTAACACTAACCACATTAAACTCTATGGATGACTAGTTCAATCCAGAACAAAAATTTGAACATTTCTTTTGGAACGTTATATACCACCAAAATAAAACACTAAGCAGTGTGTTGAAGTCTATGGATGACTAGTTCAATACAGACACATTTTTAAACTTTTTTTTGTTTGATAAATCACCGTAATGTAACACTAACCACTGTAAATTCTATGGAAGACTAATTAAATTCAGAAAAACAACAATATAAATGTTAGGAGTCAAGTTCCCACTGCTGCACATGTCGAATCTCGAACCATGTCCGCTGCAGTCTCCCATTCTCCTCCAGCCACAGTGGAACCTGTAGTCGTTCCCAGCATCTGGCTCAAGCTGACACTGTGCGCTTGGTTACTGCTGCCTTTCCAGGCTCTGCCTTTGTAGCCAGTACTGATAAGCAGCAAGCAGGCATTTCAGAAACTAACTCCTGCTTTTCCCATACTGAGCATGCCCACAGAACGACCTCCCATTGGAGGTCGGGGGTCACACGCTCAGGTCCTGTAGCAGCTCCTATTGGACCACTAGGAAAGTCCTTGAGTGCTACAGCTATAAAAGGTTCACATGGCCGCATGGCCATTCGCTAGTATAAACCTATTATTGCGTGTGTGTGGATGTGTGCTTGTTCTGGTGATTGCTCCTTAATCATTCCCATTCCTTGTGTTGTTGAATGTTCACAAACGTTGGAGCTACCTAGCGCCTGACAGTGCTATCCTATACCACAGCACGATCTGTACTGCATCAAGCCAGCAGTGTCTGCCAGCACCACACTGCACGCACTCTGTGCTGTAATCTTAACTTATCCTGACAACTGGTCAGTGTAGGGTGGGAACTCTCGCTTGATCTCTGCATCTGACTCCGGGCGTACTATGGCACGAGCTCAAAAGCCACCAAGGGTCAGAGCGGGATCAATCACCAGCTTAGTGTGGGTGAGTCTCCGGGATCCCACTATCACCAGCTCAGTGTGGGTGAGTCTCAGGGATCCCACTAGCATTCGTATGCAGCATCTTGTGTTTGCTAACAGGGCACAGCGTTTCATTTGTTTCACTGCGACTCTGTGAAGCAACAGAATTCGCTTTAGTTCTTACCGGGTGTCTAAACCCGAGTTTACTCCGGTGTAGTACCACCATATAGTGCCGTCATTACTTAGCAGCAGATTCCATCTCTGCACGGTGGACCCCGGGCTGCGAATGCACCTTCACCATCTTTAATCTATTCGATGCGTTCCGCCAGCCCTAACAATATTTTTTTTAGTTTTCTATAATAAAAAAGTGTGTTAAATTCTATGGATGACTATTTCAATCCAAAAATTTTTTTTTACTTTTTTTTGTGAGATTTATATACCACCGTAATGTAACAATAAGTACGTTAAACTGTATGAATGACAATATATTCAATGTTTTCTCACCCCAAAAAAGATGTGGTCACGTGCAGCAGCTATAAACCTTTTTTCAGAGAATATGAATAATAACACCAAAAAATTTTCTCCACTCATGGTTAGTGGTTGGGTGAAGCCAATTATTGTCAAACTACTGTGTTTTCCATTTCTAAATCATAAAGACAACACAAAACATTCAAATGTCCCTGATCAAGAGTTTATATACCCCATTTGTTAATATCGTGTATTGCCCCCTCTAACATCAATGACAGCTTCAAGTTTTTTGTGGTGGTTTTGGATGAGGTTCTTTATTTTCTCAAATAGTAAAGCTGCCCACTCTTCTTGGCAAAAAGCCTCCCGTTCCTGTAAATTCCTGGGCTGTATAGCATGATCTGTGCACTTGAGATCTCCTCAGAGTGGGTCAATTATATTGAGGTCAGGAGACTGAGATGGCCACTCTAGAACTTTCACTTTGTTCTGCTGCAGCAAGTGACAAGTCTTCTTGGCCTTGTATTTTGGATCATTGTCATGCTGGAACATCCAAGTACTTCCCATGCACAGCTTCTGGACTGATGAGTGCAAATTTGCCTCCAGTGTTTGCTGATAACATGCCACTATCATCTTTCCTTCAACTTTGACCAAGTTTACTGTGCCTTTGTAGATAACACATCCCCAAAGCAATCCACCTCCTTGCTTTACAGTAGGAATGGTGTTCCTTTCATCATAGGCCTTGTTGACCTTTCTCCAAATGTAACGTTTATGGTTGTGGCCAAAATGTTCAATTTTGGTCTCATCTCTCCAAATTACCTTGTTCCAGAAGTTTTGAGGCTTGTCTCTGTGCTATTTTGCATATTGTAAGTGAGATACTTTGTGGCATTTGCTCAGCAAAAGCTTTCTTCTGGCGACTCGACCATGCAGCCAATTATTCTTCAAGTGCCTCCTTATTATGCATCTTGAAACAGCCACACCGCTAGTTTTGAGAAAGTCCAGTATTTCAGCTAATGTTATTTATGGGTTTTTCCTGGCAGTGGTGGACAACATTTTTGTTGGTCTACCTGACCGTGGTTTTGTTTTTACAGAGTGCTTGATTTTCCATTTGTTAATCACTTTTTGAACAATGCTTACTGCCATTATCAATTCTTTGGATATCTTTTTGTATCTCTTTCCTGTTTAATATAGTTCAACTACCTTTTTTCCCATAGATCAGTTGACAATTCTTTTGCTTTTCCCATGACTCACAATCCAGAAACATCAGTGGCTGGATGAAAGTTGCAAGAGTCTGTCTGGATCCCAGAAACTCACTCAGCTTTTATGCAGAAAAAATGATTACAAGCAACAGGTCATAGCTGAGGACGTACCTTTAGTAGCCATTCAATACTATTTTTGTCAACTTCTGTGCATGTTATCAGGCCAAAATCACCAGGGTATTTAAACTTTTGATCAGGTTCATTTGGATGTTTTGGGTTGTCATTATGATTTAAAAAGAAAAAACACATTAGTTTGACAATAACCATGAGTGGAGAAAAAGTTTTGGTGTTATCGTTAATATTCTCTGAAAAAAGGCCAAGAAAGCAAAAATTATGCCGGGGTATGAAAAATATTTAGAATTGAGAGTCCTCAGTGGTTGATACCTTTTAATGGCTAACTGAAAAGATGGTAACAAATTGCAAGCTTTCAAGACTTCTCCGGTCCTTTATCATGCATAGACTAAAAAAAATTCTGAAGAAGCACATACGGTATTTATGCACAAAACAGCAAAGAAAAATGCAATAGATAAGACAGGTGACGTGAAGAAGAACTACCAATATGTAAGTGATAAACAGTTATGTCCATAATTATTGTAACAGTTCATAGATAAGGAGTGTGAATGTTTTATTGTCCTCTGATTGGGGTCTGGTTCTATGTTATGATGCCCCCACATGGTCTGAGGAGCAAATTCCTTAAAGGGAACCTGTCACCTGAATTTGGCGGGACAGGTTTGTGGTCAAATGGGCGGGGTTTTCGGGTGTTTGATTCACCCTTTCCTTACCCGCTGGCTGCATGCTGGCCGCAATATTGGGTTGAAGTTCATGCTGTGTCTTCCGTAGTACACGCCTGCGCAAGGCAATCATTGTGTTCCCAATTTAAACAACACAATGCACATTCAGGTATAGAAGAGACAAATTCTACTAGAAAGAAGATTTTTCTTATTCAAACAATACTATGTAAAAGTTTTAGGCATTTGTGGAAACAATGTTGCAAAGTAAGAATTAGAGATAATCAAATCGAACCGATCAAATTTGATTTAAAGGGAACCTGTCACCTGAATTTGGCGGGACTGGTTTTGGGTCATATGGGCGGAGTTTTCGGTTGTTTGATTCACCCTTTCCTTACCCGCTGGCTGCATGCTGGCTGCAATATTGGATTGAAGTTCATTCTCTGTCCTCCGTAGTACACGCCTGCACAAGGCAATCTTGCACAGCGCAGGCGTGTACTATGGAGGACAGAGAATGAACTTCAATCTAATATTGCGGCCAGCATGCAGCCAGCAGGTAAGGAAAGGGTGAATCAAACAACCGAAAACTCCGCCCATATGACCCAAAACCAGTCCCGCCAAATTCAGGTGACAGGTTCCCTTTAATGTCATGAAAAATTTGCAGATCTTGGCAGATTCAAACAATTTGTGATCCAATTCATGTGGAAAAGTAAAAAAATATGATCACCATTTCAAATATTGCTGAGTATTGCGTTGGCTGGCAAGCAGCAGTATAGGTGTGCAATGTATGGTTGTCAAATTGGAAGAGTAAAATTGGAGGGTAAAACGAGTACCGTATATACTCGAGTATAAGCCAAGACCCCTAATTTTGCCACAAAAAACTGGGAAAACTTCATGACTCGGGTATAAGCCTAGGGTAGGAAATGCAGCAGCTACTGGTAAATGTCAAAAATAAAAATAGGTACCAATAAAAGTAAAATAATTTGAGACATCAGTAGGTTAAGTGTTTTTGAATATCCATATTGAGCCCCATAAAATGCTCCATACAGTTCATGATGGGCCCCATTTAATGCTCCATACAAAATACGTCCCATATTATGCCCCTAACAGTTTATGATGGCCCCCATACAGGGCAGGACTGGCCATCGGGCATTTTTGGCAAATGCCAGAAGGGCCGGTGCCAGTAGTGGGCCGCTCACGCTGACTCACCCCCCCACCAGCGCTGCCGCCACATTCAACTATACCGGCGTCTATGACACCGGTACAGTTGAATGCAATTTTGGAGGAGAGAGCATCTGCTAATGCCCCCTCTCCCATTATTCCCCGCTCTGCCTCTAACACTGTGGGTGCGTGCACATTCCCTGTGTGCCAGGTAGTACAGCGGCAGCCACCGAGACAGGAGCAGGGATGTTATGATCCGGTGACCTTGGAGCTGCATGAGAACTTTCACTGGAGAAGGTGGCCACTATACTGACCGCAATCCTGAACTTCACACCGCAACTAGAAGTAGCCGTGGAGTGTACCTAACACACCTAGACACCTCGTCACAGCCAGAGGACTAAATACCCCTAAAGATGAAAATTGGAATACTATCTTGCCTCAGAGAAAATCCCCAAAGGATAGACAGCCCCCCACAAATATTGGCGGTGAGTCGGAGAGGAAAAAACATACACAGGCAGAAAAACAGGATTTAGCACAGGATGCCACTCTAGCTAGATAGGACAGGATAGGACAGAGTTCTGTGCGGTCAGTATTAAAACCCTTCAAAACATCCACAGCAGAATATACAAAAAACTTCCTACATCTAACTAAAAGATGTAGGAGCGTAAATCTGCAACTCCAGTGAATCCTACAATCAGAGCAGGAATAAAACTGAAACAAGCACACAGCAGTGTGCCACAGATACAAAAACCAGACACTTATCTTTGCTGAATTTGGCAGCAAGCAGGAGAAGCCAGAAAGTGATCCAACACTTCACAAGGAACATTGACAACTGGCAAGGGCTAAAGGATCCTGCACACCTAAATATCCCAGTCAGAATTGTAATCATCCGATACACCTGGCCAGGACTGCGAGTCAGAGACAACTGCATTCCCACCTACAACCACTGGAGGGAACCCAAGAGCAGAATTCACAACACAGGGAGCAACGTGGGCACGAGGAAAGGTGAGGAGTTTTTTTTTTTTTACTGCACTGTGGGGCCATTCTTGGTGGGGAGGAGAGATGCGTGCTGTGCTGTATACTACTATGTGGGCTGTGCTGTATACTGCTAATTGGGCTGTGCTGTATACTACTATGTGGGCTGTGCTTTATACTGCTACGTGGACTGTGCTGTATACTACTGTGTGGGCTGTGCTGTATACTACTATGTGAGCTGTGCTGTATACTACTGTGTGGGCTGTGCTGTATACTACTGTGTCAGCTCTGCTGTATACTACTGTGTGGGCTGTGCTGTATACTACTATGTGGGCTGTGTTATCTGCAATGCGGTTTGTGCTATATACTATGCGGGCTTTGCTATATACTAGGGGGGTAAATTATATTCTATGGGGGAGGTTGTGTTATATACTATGGGGGTATATTATATTCTATAGGGGAGGCTGTGTTATATACTTTGGGGGGTATATTCTATTCTATGGGGGAGGCTATGTTATATACTATGGGGGTTGCATTATATTCTATGGGGGCTACACTATATATTATGGGGAGGTGGGCTGTATTATATTCTATGAGGGGCTGTATTAGATTTTATGAGGGATGATTGTATCATACTCTTTGATGGGGCTGCATTATATTCTGTGGGGAGGTGGGCTGTATTATTCTATTCGGGGCTACATTATATTCTATGGGGGGCTGTATTATATTTATATTCTTTGAGGGGTGATTGCATCATACTAAATGAGGGGGCTGCATTAAACTATGAAGGGGCAGCATTATATTCTATGCGGTGGCTGCATTATACTCTGGGGTGGCTGCATTATACTCTGGGGTGGCTCTATTATATTCTGTAGGGTGGTGACTGCATTATACTATATGTGGGCTGCATTATACTGTATCGAGGACTATGGGGAATACGTTATACTATATGAAGAACTATGGGGTGCATTATACAATGGGAAGTGAATTGTACTACATGGATGACTATGGCGGTGCATTATACTATATGGAGCACTATGAGGAGTGTAATATGCTATATGGAGGACTGAGCAGTGCATTTTAATATATAGATGGCTATACGGAGTGTATTATACTATATGGAGGACTGTGGTGCACATTATAATATATGGAGGACAATGGGGTGTATTTTAGTAAACAAGTAAAATGCTGCATATTCAAATTGTTTTTGCTGGAACAAAAATCATTGTTCTCAGCAGCACATCGCTGGTGTAAACTGTAGATGTGCTGTTGATAACATGATACTGTATGCTGATCTGTTAGTGACCTATTAGTGATCGTTCTGTCCCATCATTATTCCTCAGCTATAATAATAATAATAATAATTTTTATTTATATAGCGCCAACATATTCCGCAGCGCTTTACAAATTATAGAGGGGACTTGTACAGACAATAGACATTACAGCATAACAGAAATACAGTTCAAAACAGATACCAGGAGGAATGAGGGCCCTGCTCGCAAGCTTACAAACTATGAGGAAAAGGGGAGACACGAGAGGTGGATGGTAACAATTGCAGCTGTTGGAAAGCAGCCGGGAAACAAGCGTTGAACAACTTCAGTATTGTCGATCAAACTCATTTAGTGGCCTGAGATCAGCGCATGTAAATACAACCAAAATGCTTTTGTGTGATGTGCAATATGCTAACATTTGGGGCCCTATTTTAAACGTTGCCTAGGGCCCCATTTTGCCTAAAACCAGCCCTGCCTACAAGTGTACAAAGATATTATACAGTCACCATGTGACAAGTGGGCCTGTGTAACTTCAAATGCCAGGGCTGAATTTTAGTCCCAATCAGGCCCTGGCCCCATAAGATGCTCCAAATTAAAATATGCCCCATATAATGCTGCACAAATGTTGATTATGACCCCATAAGATGATCCATAGAGACATTTGCCCCATACAATGCTGCACAAATGCTGATTATGGCCCCATAATATGCTCCATAGAGACATTTGCCCCTTATAATGCTGCACAAATGTTGGTTATGGCCACATAAGATGCTCTATAGAGACATTTGCCCCCATATAATGCTGCACATGGCCCCATAAGATGCTCCATAGAGAAATTTGCCCCCATATAATGCTGCACATGGCCCCATAAGATGCTCCATAGAAGTATTTGCCCCATATAACGCTGCACATGGCCCCATAAGATGCTCCATAGAGATATTTGCCCCAGATGCTGTTGCTGCGATAAAAAAAATTAAAATCACATACTCACCTTTTGTCGCTCAGGCCCCCAGTGTTAGGGCTAGCGGAACCACCAAATAATAAGAAAGATAGAATAAGGTGCGTTCGCAGCCCGGGGTCCACCGTGCAGAGATGGAACCTGCTGCCAAGTAATGACAGACTATATGGCGGTACAATGTGAATACACAAATGGGTTAACTTCACCCTGTGTGAAGGAAGCAAACCCTGTTAAGTTACAGGGCTGTGGTACCGCACACCAGAGCGCAAGCAAGGAGTCACCGAGCTCAGTCCCAAGACTTGGGATCCGAGTCCGTCTAGACTTCTTGCGCTCGACACCGCAAATGGGGTGTCAGCGTAACCAAAATAATAATTAAAGCTGCACGAAAGTGCGTGCGGTGCCGCACTGGCGGACGCCACTAACCACCCAAGCTTGGGTCAGGAAAGCGCTGTGAAAGCGCACGGCGCCGCACTGGCGGTCACAGCAATTAGACGCTGTATGGTGTGTAACGTGCTGATGGCTTAGTCGGGCGCTAGATAGCAATCATCCACCTTCCGCGAGCAGTCATCCAATAGGGAGGGGATTTTAAAGAACGACTTTCACTCACAACACACACATGTTTACAAATGTACACTAGCGCATGGCCGTACGATCATGCGAACCTTATATAGCTGCAGCATGTACAGGACCTTCCCAGAAGGACCAATGGGAAGCTGCCACAGAAGTTGAGCACCTTCAGGACCATCCTGCAGGACCAGTGGGATCTGCTGCAGTATCTGAGCATGTGACCCTCGATTTCCAACGGGAGATCTTGCCCTGCCTGGGCATGCTCAGAAGAGGAAAAGCAGGACTTAGTCCCGAAAGCGTCTGCTCGCCGCTGCCCAGCACTGGCTTCAATGGCTGAAGCTGGAAAAGCAGCAGTAACCCTATGCACAGAGTGAGACTGAGCAAGACGCTGGGACCGACTCTCCGCTGAGCAGACTCCGCTGCGACTGGAGAAGAATGGGAGACCACAGCAGAGATGGTTCGAGATTCCCCCTGTGCAGAGGTGGGAACTCAACACCTAACACCAGGCACTTGCTATATTCACCTGTCCTACATTCCACTGACGAGCGCAGCTGTGTCTTCCGCGTTCTCTGCAGTGACTGTTCAGGCAGAGGGCGGCGTGCACACTAATCGTGTCATCGCTCCCTCTGACCTGAGTGTCACTGCAGAGGACGTGGAAGACGGAGTGGCGCCGATGGTGGAACGTGGAACAGGTGAATATCGCACACTGCCCCCCTGTCATACTCACCTGCTCCTGGCATGGTCCCTGCAGGTCCCTGGTTATCCAGGCGCTGGCAGCTTCTTCCTGTATTGAGCGGTAACATCGTACCACTCATTACAGTAATGAATATGTGGCTCCACCCCTATGGGAGTGGAGTTGGGTCCATATTCATTAATGTAATGAGCGGTACCATGTGACCGCTCAATACAGGAAGAAGCTGTCAGCACCCGGAGAACCAGGGACCGCGCCAGGTGCAGGTGAGTATTATTAGATAGCTGCCGTTCCCCCTCCCATGCCAACCCCTGGGAATGACTTGACTATAAGCCGAGAGGGGCAATTTCAGCCTAAGAAAATAGGCTGAAAATCTCGGCTTATACTCGAGTATAGATGGTATTTGTTCAAGCTTTTGGACTTTCTCTAATCATTTCTATTGCTGAGATCTTAACTCTGATGAAATATTGCTTTCCTAAAACAACCTAAAATGTCTCTTGCATTCCCTGCTTAGGCTATTATATAAGCTTTAATATTCCCTCTTGACTGATTGTGCTTTGACATCTTTTGCCATATAATAGCTGCCAGTGAAGCCAGTGTAGTTGCGCCTGAAGGCATATCAGCCTTTAGGCTGCAGTCACACGTTCAGTATTTGGTAAGTATTTTACATCAGTATTTGTAAGCCAAAAACAGGAGTGGGGGAAAAATACAGAAGTGATGACGTGTTTCTATTAGACTTTTCCTCTGACTGTTCCACTCCTGGTTTTGGTTTACAAATACTGATGTAAAATACTGACCAAATACTGCTGGTGTGACCGTAGCCTTAGGCGAAGTTCAGTATTTGGTCAGTATTTCAAATCACTATTTGTAAGACAAAACCAGAAGTGGAACAATCATAGGAAAAGTCTAATAGAAACATATGCACCACTTCTGTATTATCACCCACTCCTGGTTTTGGCTTACAGATACAGAGGTAAAATACTGACCAAATACTGAATGTGTGAATGTGGCCTTTTGAGACTGAAGCAATGTTCTTTATTTTTTCAATTCTATCGATATGAATCACAATTTGCTCTCTGGGACCAGTCAATATCAATAAAAATTCAACTCAAGTCACATCAAATTAATTTGTTGATCTCAAATAAACACTTATACTTTTGAAAATATTCTTACTCTGCAGGATATTTTCCATACCTGCCTAAAGCTTTTGCACAGTACTGTATAATATTGTAATTACCTGAATAAAAATCATCTAATCAATTGTACAACTTATACTGTATGGTTTCAAATTTATTACTATAAGAAGTAAAAATCCAAACTCTTTTTTATGTTTATTGCAATAGTAATAACTGCTTGTCAGAAATGTCCTTTCTATAACGGTCCTGTAGATCCTACATGTTCCCAGTAATTTGAGGTTTAGGATTTATTTCATGCATTCTTCTGCCATCAAAAGGCTGTAAAGAGACTCAATCTTTTGATCTATCTTTTTTAATTTGGGGTCCTAATGCTGAACTATTATTTAAAAGAGCAATATTCATAAAAGAAAAGTATGTTAAACTTCATTGTCAAACTCCAAATGTTTAGATTCAAAGTCATGTACTGTAGATTTGGGTAATAATTTCATAAAAGTAGAGACATGTCAAGGGAGCAATTTTTACATTGCAACATGCACGTTGTCGTTATTTGCACAACATTTTTCAAAGTGTGGTGTGATGTTTGCAATATTCTGTGTGACATTTTAGAAAAAAATTATAAAGTTATGAGTATGGCTAAGGCTAAGAAAAACTAAGAGATCCATCTCTTTTGATGAGCTCAAAATAAAAATTACAGACTTGGCACAACATGCTTTAAAGTGGCACAAAACTCATATAACTGAGCGTAAAATAAAAAATATGCAAAATGCAACAAAATTCTGTTGCAAAAATGTGATGAATTCCAACCATGGTTTCAGAACAACGTTGTGAAGGTCTATTCAAATCTTGTTTGAAAATAAATAAATAAAATAACTTAAAAAATAGCTTAAATACTGTGAATATCTAACTAAATTTTCTTAGTTTATAATGAATTTGAATATTTTGAGAGTCCCTAAGGGTAGGTTAATTTTAACAATGAGAGATAGAATATCAAAAATAAAATCCAAACAATTACATAGTGTAAATTATATAAATTTATTTGCATTTTGCAGTGAGGAATATGTATTTGATCCCCTACCAACCATTAAAGGTATCGTCACACTCAGCGACGCTGCAGCGATATAGACAACGAGCTGATTGCTGCAGTGTCGCTGTTTAGGTCGCTGTAGAAACGTCAAACACAGCAGCTCCAGAACGATGCAGGAGCGATCCAGTAACGTAACGGCGACTCACTTATCGTTCTCGCTGGTTATTAGCTCCATGTACAACATTGCTGGCATTGTTGCTTTTGCTGTCAAACATGACGATACACGCTGACCTGGCGACCAAATAAAGTTCTGGACTTCTAGCTCTGACCAGCGATGGCACAGCGGGATCCAGAACGCTGCTGCGTGTCAAACACAATGAGATCGCTATCCAGGACGCTGCAACGTCACGGATCGTTGTCGTTCTCGTTGTAAAGTTGCTGAGTGTGAAGGTACCTTAAGAGTTCTGGCTCCTACAGACCAATTAGATGCTCCTAATCAACTCGTTACCTGCATTAAAGACAGCCGTCTTACATAGTCACCTTTACAAAAGACTCATGTGAACAGACTCAATTAATGAGTCATTTGTTTAATAAAGTTCATTTTATTCACCAAAACACAGCAAGAAATGCTGTAAAAAAACAGAAAAAACTATTTGCCGCATTTTTTGCAACATTTTTGCACTTTGTGATTGCTCTCTTTGTATGAAAAAAACACTTAAAAATGCTGCAACAACATTGAAAGAATTGACATGCTGCAGATTTAAAAAAAACGCAGCAGTTCTTAAATTCAGTTTAGAAAAAAGACAAAGTTTTCATGAGATTTCTGGCACGGTAAAATCTTGTATATTTGCATTAAAAATGCAAACAAAAAATGTAAAAAGATGCAAAAACGCTTTCTTCTGCTTTAAGTAATTTCACCTCATCCTCCTCTGATTATGGTTTTAAAAAACATGGAAACAGATTTTTTTCTACTCTAGCTATTACATAACATCTTTAAATAAGGCAAAACAATTTATTCTTTTTCAGGCTTTGGACAAGCAATAGAACATAACTAGAAATGAGCGAACTCGTTTGGAAAGCATTCGCCAATCTCAAATTCGGCACGAACATAGCACATTTGGATTGCTCAAAATCAGAAAAATGCTGGAAAAGTTCTGTAATGATTAAGTTTCCACTAATGCTTTTGTAAGAACTTTGGCTAGGATAGTGGTGCTGTGTTTGTTAGGACTTTGGCTAGGATAGTGGTGCTGTGTGATGAGCGGGGGGGGGACGTGTTTGATGAGAGGAAGGGATGGGGAGAAGTCAGAGGAGATGCCGACTGTTATTATTTTTTTATTAACTTAATGTGTGGAGATTCCTGCAGCCAATCAGGGTGCAGAAACCATCCACAACGTCCAGACACAAAGGGTTGTGTAATTGGCTTCTGAAGACAAATGTCTCTCTCCATATAAAAAGCAGACATTTTGTTTTTGCACCATTTTGTCAGTGTAACAGCTCAGAGAGTCCACGCCTGCTGCTGCAAGTAGTCAGATAGTTAGTTAGGCAGTTTACTGTCAGCTAGTTCAGATAGATAGGATCCTGTACCAAATCGACCTTCCAGCTTATGAATCCTATGTGCTAATTGCGTGGTCCCGCCAATGTCCACATTTCAGCATCTAAATTCTTTGTGCTAATTGTGTGGACCAGAAATCAGTCCACATTTCAGCATCTAAATCCTTTGTGCCAATTGTGTTTTCCGGACACCAGTCCACATTTTAGCACTTAAATCTTTTCTGCTAATTCTATGGTCCAACCACACTAACTCTGCAAATCATTACTGACTGTTAATCTAGTGACAGATGGCTGACAGGTCTGGGCCTAGGGTAGTGAAATAGCTGGTTAAAAGAGGGGAAAGGTACATCCAACAGGAGTGGGAAAAAGTGAGGTCGTGGTGGAAGGAAAAATAGGCTTGGTGTTCGAGGTGTATATGTGTGGTAGGTGGTAATGTTACTGAAAGCTCTACAGAAGAAACACCGCTCATCCTATCCAAAGACAACTGACAACTTCTGTTACATCCAGTGAATGGTAAGCGCTGCACCAAGTGTCCTCTCCTCCTCTTCCTCCACCTTAACATCATACACAGTGCAATCGTCAGAGGTGGCACCCCAATCACCCTTGTTTCCCCCTGTGTCACAACTCTCCTAACGTGTAACTAACTGTGGGGAACCACAGATTGGTGAGTCTGCAGAGGTGTTCACACATTCTATTCCATGGGCATCAGAGGTCTGCTCCATTCACAGATTCAAAAGTAGGAAAGCATTTGCACCAATTAATAAAATGTTATTCAGTTGGATCCATCGTCACCAGATGTTAACCCCTGGGGGTGAAGGTGATCCTGATGAAACTCAGATACTGAGGCGCACAAGGACTTTACTGTGCTGTCAGGGAAGGAAGAGAAGGAGGGTGACTCTCAGGGTGAGGAGTGTGAGAACATAGTAGATGATGATGAAGTTGTATATCTCACTTGGTTCACCCAGAGGCACATAGCTAAGTAGTTCAGCAGAGGAGAGGAAGGAGGGGGAAGATGAGGAGGTTACATTGTGGCTTCCCACTCAGACACGGAGTGATACAACCATGACAAGCACTGAATCCTCATCCACAGCTCTTGCTGTTGTTAGCAGCTGATGCGCGTCTGCAGTTCGCAGGTATAGCAAGGGTTGCCTAACCTGGGCTTTATTTGAGACCCCAAAGGATGACCCAACTCACGTTTTCTGCCAACTTTGTAAAAATCGACTCAGTATTGGCAAAAACTTCCAATGATTTAAGTACTGCATGCATGAACTGGTACATGCATGATCAACATGCGTTAGCATGGGAATCTCACTGTGCTAAAATGCGGTTTCTCCAACCACTGGCTGCCCATCAGCCGCATCTGCTTCTATTTCCTCCTTTGTCATCATAGCAAGCATTCTCACACAAGTCTCCGGCCTCGTAACCTCCAATTGTTTACCTGATACATTTTAGGGTGACTGAGAGCCCGTCAGCTGCTACGGAAGTGGAAATGTCTGATGTTTTTGACCAATCTCAGACACTGAGCACACCCCACCTTTCTCAATCCACCAAAACATCTCCACCTGCACCTCACTCACAGTCCAGTAATTTGTCCTTTTCACCCTACTTCATCCTGCTTCAGTCCAGCAGACAGGCCTTGGTCCCGCAGTTGTGGTCATGCAAAAGATTATTTCCTCATACATGTGCCAAAGCTAAGAGCTTGAACTTCACCATCTCCAATCTGTTGGCCATGGAATTGCTGCCTTTCTGTCTCGTGAATACAGACGGTTTCCGAAACTTAATTGCAGTCTCTCAGTACTAGTTGACCAGTTGCCATTACTTCTCTAAGAAAGCTTTGCCGGTGCTACACTAGCATGTAACAGACAATATCACCCGTTCCTTGACTAAATGTATGTCTGACAGGGTGCATTTCACCACTGACACATGGACGAGCAAGCATGGCATTACATCTCCCTGACTGTGCACTGGGTGACTCTTTGGGCTGTGGGGGCAGGCGGGGAAAGGGCTTCCGGGACACCTCTATATCTAACACTTCCTTCCTTGCCTCCTTCACCTCCTCTGGGGCCTTCACCTGCATCCTCAACTACTCCCTAAATGAGACATGTATTCCAACAGTGCATTGAGAATCCCCCCACCTCTGAACTGCACAGTCAGAGATCACCACAATAAGGCAGTGTTTAACTTGATATGCCTTGGAGATCGTGCCCACACAGCCCAAGAGTTATGGACAGCTATCCAGGCCAAGTTTGAGCAATGAACACATGGAACCAGGGAAGGCCATGTGCAATAACAGTCCAAACCTCGTTGTGGTCCTACGTCAGGGCTACCTCAAATGCATGTCTTTGCATGGCTCATGTCCTCAACCTGGTGGTGCAGCAATTTCTCCACCACTAAACTAGCCTGGATGCGCTGCTGCAGAAAGCACGGCCGCTGTGTGCTCACTTCCACCATTTGCATCCTGCAGATCATCAATTTTCATCACCACAGAGGTCTTACGGCCTACCGGTTAACCAATTGATATGCGATGTGCCGACATAGTGGAATTCCTCTCTTCACATGTTTCAGTAACTGTGGCATCAGCAACAACAAGCCCATGGTGCAGTATAGTGGGTATGGAAAGTATTCATACCCCTTTAAATTTTTCACTCTTGGTTTCATTGCAGCCATTTGGTAAATTCAAAAAATTTCATTTTTTTCTCATTAATGTACACCCTGCACCCCATCTTGACTGAAAAAAAAACAGAAATGTAGAAATGTTTGCATAATAAAAAAGAAAAACTGAAATATCACAAAGTCATAATTATTTAGACCCTTTGCTCAGACACTCCTATTTTAGTCACATGTACATGTACATTTCCTTGTGATCCTCCTTCAGATGGTGCTGCTTCATTGGGGCCAGCTGTACTTAATTAAACTGATAGGACTTGATTTGGAAAGGCACACATCTGTCTATATAAGACCTCACACCTCACATTGCATGTCAGACCAAATGAGTATCATGAGGTCAAAGGAACTGGCAAAGGAGCTCAGAGACAGAATTGGGGTAAGGCACAGATCTGGCCAAGCTTACAGCAGAATTTCTGCAATACTCAGAAAGAGGAGGAAGCAGAGGAGGATGCAGAAGGGATCACAATATCTCTATGTTCCGGATTGTCTTTGCACCATGGAAAGGTGCCATGGGAGTTTTGATTGCAGCGATCGAGGGGGGTCATGGGGCCAGAAATACTGTTACTGAAGGTGCAGGAGCTGAGGAACAAATTGAGGGGGGTGTAGAGGAAGAGTTTATGGACACATAACAGTCAGGAGATAAAGAGGATAATTATCTCCTCTCTGTTGTCTGTGGTTGGCAGGAGGGATAAAGTAAACAAGCCTGATTGTTAACACCCAACAAACACATCATGTACTGGGACCTTATGGAATTACCTTACTCATGAGCACCTTCATGTGGCCTGAGCTTGCCTGTCATGTCTTGGAGGTTTTTTCATGCACGGTAGCAAGCGTTCTCTCAAAAATGTCTTCAGCGCTGCTGGAGGTGTCCTGATCGATAACAGCACCCGGCTGTCTCCTGAAAGTGTAGAACTACTAACTTTCATAAAGATGAACAAGTCATGGATCTCCAATGACATTTTCACCCCAGTCCCAGACTGGGCACACTAGGCGATGGTGTAGTTTTTAGCATGCTGTATTGATCATGAGTTATTGCAGTCTGTGACACCTTTGTTGTGGCTTCTGTGGCTGCTGTTGCTACTGCTGCTGATGTTCCTAGCAATTTTTTGAAAAGTGGAGACGCCAATTATGGTCTCCATCTGTTGGGTTGCCTGTAGTGGAAAGGGTGTCAGAGCCCATTATACTATTTCTACTCTTGGGAAATTGATGTCACTTTAGTGGTGTGTGGCAATTAGTTTTTGAAATGTAGAGACTAAAGATGAGCAAAAGTGTTCAGAAATCATTTGCCAATCTCATATTCAGCACAAACACAGCAGATTTGGATTCGTGTTTGCTTTCAAACGCATTTTAACTCAAAGTCGTAAAAATTCCGTCACAGTTCGGTAAATCATTGCATTTCCGCTAATGCTTTGGTTATGACTTTGGCTAGGATAGTGGTGCTGTATGATAAGCTGGGGGAAACAGGGGGATGTGTTTGATGAGGGGAACGGGTGTGAAGAGGTTAGAAGAGCATGTAAAGAGATTACAAATGCGTAGCCAGCTTTTTTTTCACCTTAATCTGTGTTGATTCCTGCATGACATAAGGTGTTCTGTAATGTCCCTGGCCATATATAAAGTGGACATCTTGTTTTGCTGGTGCCATTTGCTCAATGTCACAGCGCAGAGAGGTCACTCCTGCGCTAGTGCTGGTGCTGAAAGTGAACTTGTCAATTAACTAGATAGGATCCTGTCCTGTGTGAAATCAATCTTCTGTATCTATTCCAAATTGTTTGTGCCAAAACTGTGTTTCACATACAAATCAGAAGGCCAGATTTTCCTCTTAAAAATCATTAGGCTTAATATTGGGGTGCAGCCTGGAGGCCCAATTACCTACTCCAAATCATTTGTGCAGAACTGCGTTTCAGTGGCAAATTAAAAGGCCAGATTTCCACTTAAAAATTATTAGGCAAAATTTTGTGGTACAGCAATGAGGTCCAATTATCTACTTAAAATCATTTGTGATAAAACTTTGTTTCAGTGACAAATCAGAAGCCAAATTTCAACTAGAAAATTGTTATGCCTAACAAAGCGGTGCAGCCACGGGTCCCAATTAACTACTCCAAATCGTTTATGCTAAAACTGTGTTTCAGTGGAAAATCAGAAGGCCAGATTTCCATTTAAAAATCATTAGGCCTAATATAGTGGTGCAGCCACTAGTCAAAATTAGCTACTCCAAATAGTTTGTGCTAAAATTGTGTTTCAGTAGCAAATCCGAAGTCCATATTTCCACTTAAAAATCATTAGGCAGAACAGGGTTGTTCAGGCACACTATCTAAGAAAATACACGGTTATTGTTTATTTAGTAACAGGTGACAGACAGCAGTGGGCCTAAAGTTGTGAAACAACAGGGTACAAGAGTGGAAGGCCATCTACAACGAGAGGGAAAAAAGCATGGTCATGGTGGAAGAGGAAATAGGCTTAGTGTTCAATGTGTACATGGTTTAGGTGTTAATGTGAATGAAAGATAAACTGAACAAACACTTTCTCGTCTTTGCCATCTCATCCTTTCCATAGACCACTGACAATATTTGTTGATACAGTGCTGCATCAAGTGGTCTCTTCTCTTCTTGATCCAACTTGACATCACACACAGTATCATACTCAGAGGTGGCACCAAAATGACCTTTGTCCAGCCAGGTAAAACATATCCAAACACCCAACTAACTGTGGGGAGCCTCAGATGGGCCATTCTGAATCGTTGTTCACACATTTAATTCTATAGGCATCAGAGGTCTGCTCCAAAGAATCACAGAATCCAATGAACGAAAGCATCTGCAATGATACCCAAAAATGTTTCTAGTTGGATCTGGGGCTGGAAGAAGTAGAGTCCGAGCAGAATTCAGACCCTCATCAACAGACATTAACCACCAAGGGTGGAGATGATTCTGATGAGACTCAGATACTAGAAGCGAAAGTGAAATGTACTGTGGTGTCAGGGCACCAAGAAGAGGAGGGTAACTCTCTTGGAGAAGAGTGTGAGAACAGAGAGGATGACAATGACGTTGTAGATCCCACTTGGTGTGAACTCAGAGGTAAACAGCTGAGTTGCTCAGCAGAGGAGGAAGAGGAGGAGGAAGATGAGGCTTTCCACACAGCCACTAAGTGATGCAACCATGACAAGCACTGCATCCTCAGCCCCAACTCTGGCTGTGGCTAGCACTTGTCATGAGTGTGCAATTAGCAATGGCTGCAAGGGTTGCATGGCATGGGTGCTTTTTGAGACCGCAAAGAATGACCCAACACACGTTATCTGTCAAATTTACAAAAAAACTGAGAAAAGGCAAAGATTGCAATAATTTGACAACACACAGTCTTCATCCCAGTTCTAGACTACTCCAGAAACATCAAAACCCAGGAACGTCAAGGCATAATCACAAAAACATTAAAAGCAGCAGTGTAAGATGTTTTCAAAGAGCCCATGCACCAGCAGAACAAAGTACAAGTCTGACACGTTGTGAATGACTGAAGAGAACAGTGCATGAGTATTTAGAGCTAAATATCAATGTCATAGGGGGGGTTTGAACCCTTTTGCATTTTGTTCATCAAAAATGGAAAAGTGAACTGACCTCACCTGTCATGCCATGGAGGTTTTGTCATGTCCAGCAGCCAGCGTTCTCTCAGAACGTGTGTTCAGCATTACTGGTGTAGTCCTTACAAATAAGAGCATCCGGCTGTCCCCTGAAAGTGTAGACCGCCTAACTTTCATCAAAATGAACAAGTCATGGATCTCCAATGACATTTGCACGCCAGTCGCAGATTGGGCAGACCAGGCGATGCTGTAGTTTTTAGTGTCATGTATTGATCATGCGTTTTTGCTGTCTGTGCCATTTTTGTGGTGTCTTCTGTGCCTGTTGTTGCTACTTCCCCTGATGTTACAAACAATATTTTGAAATGTGGAGATTTCAAGTTGGGTCTACAACTGGTGGGTCACCTGTAGTGAAAGGTGTGTCAGAGGCCTACTTTACTGTTTCTATCTCTGGAAATTGATGCCAATTTAGTGGTGTGTGACAATTATATTTTGAAATGTGGAAACATAAATTTGGGACTCCATCTGGTGAATTGCCTGTAGTAGAAGGTGTGCCAGAGGCCCATTTTACTGTTTCTACTCTCTGGGCTAGAAATTGATGCCACTTTATTGGTGTGTGACAATTTTTTTTTAAATGTGGAGACTGAAATTTGGGTCTCCATCTGGTGGGTTGCCTGTAGTAGAAGGTGTGTCAGAGGCTTATTATAGTTTATACTCTGTGCAAATTGATGAAACTTTAGTGGTGTGTGAAAGTTATTTTTTGAAATGTGGAGACTCAAGGTTGGGTCTCCGTCTAGTGAGTTACCTGTAGCAGAAGGTGTGTCAGAGGACTATTTTACTGTTTCTACTCTGTGGAAATTGATGCCACTTTAGTGGTGTGTGACAATTATTTTTTTGAAATGTGGAGACTCAAAGTGGGGTCTCCATGTGGTGGGTTGCCTGTAGTAGGAGTATCTGAGGCCTATTATACTGCTTCTATTCTGTGGAAATTGATGCCACTTTAGTGGTGTGTGCCCATCATTCTTTTGAAATGTGAAGACTCCAAGTTGGGTCCCCATTTGGTGGGTTGTCTATGTAAGTAGGGCTACCAGACAGGCAGGCTTGCACTCACTTTCGGTCAACTACCTGCGTTACTTTCCTTACATTTTTGTACCAATAGTACTGTATAAAACTGATGTTTGTGCTGTCTGAATGTGGCTCGGAAAAAAAAAGCTGTGGCATGACGTATCAGGACTCTCAGGTAAGAAGGCTTACACCGCTCTCATAGCCACCACGTCTTAACTGAAACTTCAATTCAAAGTGCTTATTGCTGGCCCGAACCCTGATACCTCATTCATGGCACATGGCTGACTTCTACTGTGCCATTATCAAATTAATACTGTAGGTTAATTGATGCTACGTTTTCTGTTGTCTGTCCCTAATTTGGGGAAATATTTGTACTGAAGTTGGGTCTCCTTCATGTGTGGTGCTTGTTGCAGTATGGCTCCCAGACCGGCAGGCCTGAACTTACTTTAAGTCAACTACCAGTGTTACTTTCTTTGAAAGGTTCACTCACTGTAGTGGAGACTCCAAGTTTGGTCTCCATCAGGTAGGTTGCCTGTGGTGGAAGGTGTGTCAGAAACCTGTTAAACTGTTTCTACTCTGTGGAAATTGATGACACTTTATTTGAGTGTGACAATTATTTTTTTGAATTGTGGAGATTTAAAGTTTGGTCTCCATCTGATGTGATTACTTGTGTAAGTAGGGCTCCCAGACAAGCAAGCCTGCACTTACTTTCAGTTAACTAACTGTGTAACTTTCCTTACATTTTTCTATCAATAGTAGTCTATGAAACTGATGTTTGTGCCATCTGTGGCTGGAATTAAAAAAATGGAGGTGTTGCATGAGGTATCAGGTTTCTCAGCTAAGAAGGCTTACACCACTCCCTTAACACCAGGTCCTCATTGAAACTTCAATTCCAAGCTGTAAATTCTGGGCCAGACCCTGATACCTCATGCATGGCTCATGGCTGACTGCTGCTGTGCCATTTGCAAACTTCTACTGTGGGTCATTTGATGCCACTTTTCATGATGTCCACCCCTAGTTTTGGCTGTTTGGAAAGCTTTTTGTCACCCCTTAAGGTGTTGTGTATATGTTTGGTTTGGCCTCCCATTGAATCTAATGGCGTTTGGAAATGTTCGTCAAACCACCTGTCGAACATGTTTTGTGAATCAAACCGAACTAAACCTTGAAAGGTTACCTCATCTCTAGTGGAGACTCATAGTTAGGTCTTCATCTGGTGGGTTGCCTGTAGCGGAAGGGGTGTCAGAGCCCCATTATATTATTTTCTACACTGGGGAAACTGATGCCACTTTAGTGGTGTGTGGCAATAAATTTTTGAAATGTGGAAACTCCAAGTTAGATCTCGATCTGCTGGGTTGCCTGTAGTGGAAGGGTGTCAGAGACCTATTATATTACTTCTATTCTGGGGTAACTGATGCCACTTTAGTAATGTCTGCCCTTAATTTTTGGAAATGCTTGGACTCCAAGTTTGGTCTTCTTCATGTGTCTTGCCTGTAACAGTCAACTATCTGTTTTACCATCCTTACATTTTTCTACCAATAATAAGATTATATTTGTGAAACTTGAGTATGGCTGAGTGGAAAAGCAGTTTGAGCTCTTGCATGAGATATCAGGGCTCCAAAAACAGAAAGCCTACACCAATCCTTCACCCACCTCTTAACTCAAACTTAAATTCAAACTGTAAATGCTTTCTCATGAATGGCACAAGCCTGACTGCTGCTGTATCATTTTAAACATTTTTGACTGTGGGTCAATTGATACCTCTTTTCCTTGTGTTTGAGCTGTTTAGGCATCTGTTGGGCCCCCCTGAAGGTGTTGTCTATGCGTTTGGTTTTGCCTCCCATTGAATTCAATGGGTTCGGTTGTGTTAGACGAACTGTTTGAAAAAGTTTGCTAATCTGAACCTAACGGAACCTTTAGGGTATGTGCATACGTACAATGGTCCACTGCGGATTTTTCCGCTGCGGATTTGATAAATCTGCAGGGCAAAAACGCTGCATTTTTGCTGCAGATTGATCACGGATTTACCATGGATTTACAGCAGTTTTTCTGCCGATTTCACTGCGGTTTTACAACTGCGGTTTTCTATTTGAGCAGGTGTAAAACCTGAAACAGAAAGAAGTGACATGCTGCGGAATGTAAACCGCTGCGTTTCCGCGTTTTTTTCTGCAGCATGTGCACAGCGTTTTCTGTTTCCCATAGGTTTACATTGTAATGTAAACTCATGGGAACCTGCTGCCGACCCGCAGCTGCGGAAACGCTGTGGATCCGCAGCAAAATCCTCAGCGTGTGCACATAGTCTCAAAGGTTCACTTATCTCTAGACATAGCAAAGAAAAAGTGGAATTTAGCAAGAGTTCAAAGCCCTGTTTCATTAAATCATTTTCTTTGTCCCATCTTTTGCACTACAGATTTGGACAAAATTCTGCAAAATCACAAACAATGATTGATGAAATTCACACATATTTTAATATGATTTTATTTTCACTTTTTGCCTAATTTTTTTTTCAAGTGAAATGATAGATAATCTTTTCCAAAATCTTAAAAAATATGGCATATTAGTCTTCAATTTTTTTAAATATTAGTCTTCAATTTTACATGGACTTCCTCCCACATTCCAAATACATACTAATAAGGAATTTAGATTGTGGGCCCCAATGGGTACAGTGCTGATATTGCCTGTAAAGCACTGTGGAATGAATGGCACTATACAACTAAAATAAATAAAATGTGCTTTTAAGGCCAATTTCACACATCTATAATACAGTCACAAAATTTGAATTCACCTGTTGACATGGATTATCCTTCGGAAATTTTATTCACATAGTTGTAATTCTCTATGAATTTAATGTCGCTTATTATGCCCTAGGGTCTTAGAAAAAAAATACTTATTCCCAACTCACTGCTCACCTCTCCAGTCCCTTGGCTGCATACTGTGACCAGTTTGGTCTTTGTGGCATTTTCTGTTCAAGCACGTGTAAGATCACGATTATGAAAATGTGCCCAAACAACTTCAAAGCCAGAAGTCCCAGCCAAGTTTGAAGAAGCTTGTAGACTCAGAGCTGGCAGTGACGATTAGAAGATATGTCGAAGTCCGGATGAATGACGGTGAGGAGTGTTAAGGCTGGAGATGTGAGTGATAAGGTGAATATGTAGTAAGTGCTTCTTATAATTTTTTAGCATTTGATGGCTAGATATGGTTTAGCAAAATAGGGGCCGTGTGGAAGTGCATTACAAAAAGTCTGCATTTTGGTGAATGCAGGTTTTTTTACTACTAAAGTAGAAATCAATTCCACCTGAATATATTTGCTCATCTCTAGTCATAACATACTGCCCACCTGTTGTTCTAACTGAAACAGATTTAGATTACCGCAGACTTCACCTGAAATCTATATACAGTATTGACCATATTTGGACATATTTTGCCTATGTGAAACTATTTGTATTCTCCTTAAATGAACACTGGACTTAACAATGTTCATATTAATGGTGTTCTTTATTTTCTGGAAACTAGTCAAAGTTGATGGAAATGTCAATACATATTCCAAGGCTTTGAATGCAAATATGAGAAGTTTCACACAATCTAATAATAATCTTAATTTTGACATTTAATTGTCTTTTCTTCAGGAGTAATGAGCTAACAGTCAGACAAGTGCACCCTTTATCCAATGCTAGTTGAACAGTAACTCCTAAAGTGCATTAGCTTATGGCTGCATGTTCACATCCATGTGTCTTTGATGGTGGGATCTCCTGCAAGTCATCTTATCTGAATTGTACAGTCTCATTTGCATGCTGTTAAGTTTGGTACATGAGACCCATGGTTGGTTTATGCTTTGAACCACAACAGACGACTGTGTAATTGTTTCTTAGGCTGCCGTCACACTAGCAGTATTTGGTCAGTATTTTACATCAGTATTTGTAAGCCAAAACCAGTAGTGGAACAATTAGAGGAAAAGTATAATAGAAACATATGCACCACTTCTGCATTTATCACCCACTCCTGGTTTTGGCTTGCAAATACTGATGTAAAATACTGACCAAATACTGCTAGTGTGACGACGGCAGCCTTACAATTCAATGCAGATTAGAATAAAGTCAGCTGAACCAGATGATTTCAGCTGGATATACCAACCAGCTAAATTGTTTGGGAACTCCAAAGATTTTTTTTTACTACTGTTTCTTTTGTTATGCAGAAATATAAGCCACTGTCAATTGAGTCTAGTAGTGGATTACTCCACACTCTACCTATAGAGGTAATGCTTTTATATCCACATGTATGAGTATCTTCCTTAAAGCATAACTGCCATTTTTAATTTTATTAAGTCATAATGGAGAGCAAGTGATTTTAATAATCTTTCAAATATACTTTAAAAAATAAATCTGAAAGGAAACCTTTCAAAAACTTTCTAGAAGATGTTCCCTATGCTGTTTCTGAAGAAAATCGGTATTCAGTTCCACAGGTAATGAATACGGCGTTATAAAGGTGGGGTCAGAGCCTATGCAATCTGCGTGCTCCTGGCCGAATCCCATGCACTGTATGTCAATGCATCAGCAGTTTACCTCAGTCTTTGGCACAGTGCACAAGCTCTTTCAGCTGTTGACTGTTGGCACATTGCTTCTCTGCCTGTCAGCTGGTTTCATTGTGGTCAGTGATGGCCGCAGTTTTCCTCAGTGTATAGCACAATATACACTCACACTCTTGAGCCAAAACTTAACCGTTTTGGGATATTAAATAGTACTATTTTCACCATTTTTTATCTTCAGTGTAAAGTGTAACACCCCAGGGTCCTGTTTGTTACAGTGGCATTGCTTTCCTCATGGGGAGAGTGATGTCACGCTTGGAAGCAAGGGAAGATCTCTTCTGTCAGGTGAACACAAACATGCAACATGTTCACACTCCAGTCCAGAAGGGCGAACTCTAAACCTGGTTTAGGGGGAACTTCCCTAGATACATATATTCTGGCTCGAGGGGAACTGAGAGAGTAGTCAGTCAGGCGGACAGAGAAGAGGGCAGTCAGACAGTGAGTGTCGGATGGACTGAAGGGGCCATGCAGCCAGAGTTGCTGCAGCTCCTGGAAAAAGAGAATTCAGAAGGAAAGAACAGATTGATAGATATTGAAAGATAGATTCCCTAGCAACCAGGCAACCCCCACATGTACTCAGGCTGGGTGGTAGCTGTAAATCATTCAGCTGCCGTGATGAAAACTAAATCTCCGAACACTACCAAATACTCGGAGATCTCCCAAGAATAAAAATTAAAACGACAAGTATGCTTCAAGGATTCTTTTACCCACACATTAAAGATATAGCTACAGTGGGAAAAATAAGTATTTGGCACACTGCCGATTTTCCCTCCTACAAAGAATGGAGAGGTCTATAATGTTTACTGTAGGTACAGTTCAACTGTGAGAGACAGAATCTAAAAATAAATGCCATAAAATCACATGGTATGACTGTTAAATTACTAAATTGTATTTTGCTGCCCAAAATAAGTATTTGATCACCTACCAACCAGCAAGAATTCTGACTCTCACAGACCTGTTAGTTGTCCTTTAAGAAGCCCTTCCACTCTGCACTCATTACTAGTGTTGAACATTCAGATACCGCAAGTATCGGGTATCGGCCGATACTTGCGGTATCGGAATTCCGATACCGAGATCCGATATTTTTGTGGTATCGGGTATCGGTATCGGAGGTGTAAAATAAAGAATTAAAATAAAAAATATTGTTATATTCACCTCTCCGGCGGCCCCTGGAACATCACCGCGAGTCACCGGCGTCCGGCAGGCTTCTTTGTTTAAAATGAGCGCCTTTAGGACCTGAGGAATGACGTCGCGGCTTTTGATTGGTCGCGTGCCGCCCATGTGACCGCCACGCGACCAATCAGAAGCCGCGACGTCATTCCTCAGATAAATTCCTAGAATGAGCGCCTTTAGGACCTGAGGAATGACGTCGCGGCTTCTGATTGGTCGCGTGGCGGTCACATGGGCGGCACGCGACCAATCAGAAGCCGCGACATCATTCCTCAGATAAATTCCTAGAATGAGCGCCTTTAGGACCTGAGGAATGATGTCGCGGCTTCTGATTGGTCGCGTGGCGGTCACATGGGCGGCACGCGACCAATCAGAAGCCGCGACGTCATTCCGCAGGTCCTAAAGGCGCTCATTTTGAACAAAGAAGCCTGCCGGATGCCGGTTCCTCGCGGTGATGTTCCAGGGGCCGCCGGAGAGGTGAATATAACAATATTTTTTATTTTAATTCTTTATTTTACACATTAATATGGATCCCAGGGCCTGAAGGAGAGTTTCCTCTCCTTCAGACCCTGGGATCCATCAGGATACCTTCCGATACTTGGTGTCCCATTGACTTGTATTGGTATCGGATATCGGTATCGGCGATATCCGATACTTTTCGGGTATCGGCCGATACTATCCGATACCGATACTTTCAAGTATCGGACGGTATCGCTCAACACTACTCATTACCTGATTAATTGCACCTGTTTGAACTTGTTACCTGTATAAAATACACTTGTCCACACACTCATTCAATCAGGAAAACAGGCAAGCATCTTGGTGAGAAGGCAAAAAATATTGGTGCAATTATTAGAAAATGGAAGAAACACAAGATGACTGGTAATCTTCTTCAGTCTAGGCTCCATACAAGATCTCGTCTTGTGGGTTAAGGATAAGTCAGAGAAATGCAAGAATTAGTCCAGAACTGTATAGGAGGAGCTGGTCAATGACCTGAAAAGAATTCGGACTACAGTCTCAAACATTACCGTTAGTAACACTCTATGCCGTCGTGGATTAAAATCCTGCAGGGCACACAAGGTCCCCCTACTCATGCCACCACATTTCCAGGCCCATTTGCAATTCTCCTATAACCATCTGGATGATCCAGAAATGGCATGGGAGAAGGTCAGATGAGGCCAAAATAGAACTTTTTGGTATCAACTACATTCTCTATGTGTGGAAGAATTATTATAAGTTCAAAGTCATCATACTTTGGGGATGCTTTTCTGCAAAGTTGACAGGACATCTGCACCATATTGAAGGGAAGATGGATGGGGTCATGTATTGCGATATTTTGGCCAACAACCTACTAATCTCATAAAAAAACTTTCAGTAATACCTCGTTCACACATCCGTTTTTTGTGACCGTATGCTGTCTCTTTTTTTAAGGTTCGCAAATATGGATATATGCACAATGTTAGCTTTTTCACTGTGTTCGTTGTGTGTCCATGTAAAAAACACACAGGCATGTCAGTGTTTTATCAGCAGCAGGGACAAAATGTGTGCTGCACACATGCACACTGATGACACATGGATGATATCCATGTGTCACCAGTACAACACATAACGGTGCCTGGGAAGAAGCGGTACAGTTTGAGCTGTACCCAGGTGCCGGCTGCTAAACGTAGCTCTCATCATTGTCATGTGGTCTCCATGAGATCAGTATGATCAGTTGATAATTATGGGAGTTGCATTCAGCATCTACTTTGTCCCTCCTGTGTAAAATAAAGAATTAAATTTAAAAAATTGCATGGACTCCTGTGCAATATTCAGAACCAGCAGAGGTAAAGCCCACGTTTGAGGACTATTGTTAATAATCTGGGAAAAGCCGCAATATCTCAAAAGGTTCCTAGAATATTATTAACAGCTCTCATCTGTTTGCTTAACCTTACCTGGTGAATTTACGGAGGACCCCCCAAAAAAATGAAAGTAAAGTTTCCCTATAAATTCAAAACAGCAATGACTATACAGACAGCTGTGGGATGATATTAATAGCCTGGGATGGGGCCAGAGATATTGCACCCCCAGGCTACCAATATTAGTCCTCATCCACCTCAGAAATGGCACGTCCATAATATGTGCCAAATCTGATGATTAGCCTCGCTCTTCCCACTTGCCTTTTGCCGGTGGCAAGTAGGGTAATAGGGTTGGGGTTGATGTCACCTTTGTATTGTCAGGTGACATCAAGCCCAGGAGTTAGTAATGGAGAGGCATCTATAAGATGCCCACATTGCTAACCCCATAGTAAGTGTTGAAATAAACACTCAGAAGGAATAAAATCCTTTATTTGAATAAAACTAAAACAACCTGTTTTACACATTTATTTAAAAATAAAAAGCAAAGTTATTTACACCTAATGCATTGAAGCCCATGTTCTCCGTAAAAAAGCAAAAATAATAAACAAGCATATCCTTCACCTGGCAGATGTGACATGCCCATGTCCTGTGTAAAAAAGCAAAAATAATAAACAACCATATCCCTCAACTGTCCGACGTGAAGATAATGCATACTGTCCCACACCATAATCCATCTCTGATTCTCAAAATGAACGGTGCCTTGATGCAGCTGTTCATGCTGAAAACCATGTCACAAAGAGCAGCTGTGAGAGCACAGCTTCTGTGATGAACGGTGGCGTCATAAACGTTGCCACCGGTCACTGAAGATGTGCTCCCATTGGCAGTTTACTGTGGGTGACCTAATGAACTGTGGTAACCTCAATGAATTTTGAATGTTGATCTCACTTACAGCAAGCGGACACATGGATGTCACATGCTTATATATGGAGGACACATGGACACGGACCACAGATCTCACTATTACTGGTTTCTCCTGTACAGGACTCACCAGGATGTGTGAAGAAGGCCTAAAAACATTAAAGATGGGTCGTGGCTCAATGTTTCACTTTGACAATGAACCGAAACACAGCAAGACCAACTAAAGAGTGGCTACGTAAGAAGCATTTCAAGGTCCTGGAGTGGCCTAGCCAGTTCCAGGCCTGAACGCAATAGAAAATCTTTGGAAGGAGCTGAAACTCAATGTTGCCAAGCACCAGCCTTGTAACCTGAAAGATCTGGAGTAGATCTGTATAGAGGAGTGGGCTAACTGCAGTGTGTGCAAACTTAGTCAAGAACTACAAGAACTGTCTGACCTCTGTAATTGCAAACAAGGCTCTGTAGCAAATATTAAGTTCTGTTTTTCTATTGTATCAAATACTTATTTCATGCAATAGAATGCAAATTAAATATGTAAAAATCATTATAAGTAATTTTCTGGATTTTTTTTAGTTCTGTTTTTCACAGTTGAAGTGTACTTATGATAAAAATTACAGATCTCTCCATTATTTGTAGGTGAGAAAACTTGCAAAATCGGCAGTGTATCAAAAACTTCTGTATATAGGATATAATAGTTTGCCCTTGACTACATTGACCTTTTGATACATAGTAAATAGATAATCATTAGCTTTTATTTTTTGTGGCTGGACATTGATCATTTACCCATCTAGTATCAATAAGTTACAGCACACCACAGTACATAAATTGACTACTAAATTATAACAATGTTATAGACAATATTTGTTATGCTGAATTGGTCATCTAAAAATGTTATAGACAATATTTGTTATGCTGAAGTGGTCATCTAAAAACCTAAAAAAAAAAATTCCTATTATTTGTACATTCTTCAGTTGATTTTGCTTTTTGGTATTTTCAATAAGTACATTACATTTAAACCAAAATAAAAATCCCTATATACATACATAAAGAGAGGAGGGATGCTAATTAATAAATTGATTAAATGCTTCTACTGTGCATCAAGATTTTTTTATTCAGTTTGAAAATATAGCTTTAGGTTGTGTTTTAAATTAAATGAAATTAATTAATGCTTGCTGTGTGCTGTGGATTATTAAAAGTGAAATTTGCTGTGAGGGAAAAATGAATTTTTAAAGTATCGTCTTAAGGAGGAGTATAGCACAAAATTTACCAGTAGAACATATGCCCATTTAATTAGCAAATTGGGTAATCTCATCATGTATCGCTATTCTTGTATTGCAATGTAAATGTGTTAAAAAAACTAAACAGTTTTGTACAGAACAGCACTATAATTCAAACAACCAATGAGTATTGGTTAAGAGGTAATATCTAAGTGGACATATTTTCATGATTCCCTAAGTATTGAGTGGTATTCCCACTAGAATAAATATTGCCTAGGGTCTTCTCTCTATGGGATATCCTTACATGTGACTTGTTAGAAATTATTGTGGATAGTAATTGAGAAATTTGCAACAGTAGCCTACAAACTACAGAGTTAAACCAATATAAGTGGATCAGCCCAAAACAGTTGCAACACTGTTAAATATGCTTATTTTGCACATTTAATTAAGCTGGACTGTTCACCAGGTGCGTTACTCTTAACGTACCGTCACACTAAGCGACGCAGCAGCGATCCAGACAACGATCCGGATCGCTGCAGCGTCGCTGTTTGGTCGCTGGAGAGCTGTCACACAGACAGCTCTCCAGCGACCAACGATGCCGGTAACCAGAGTAAACATCGGGTTACTAAGCGCAGGGCCGCGCTTAGTAACCCGATGTTTATCCTGGTTACCAGCGTTAAAGTAATAAAAAAAAAAACACTTCATACTTACCTTCCGCTGTCTGTCCCTCTGCGCTCTGCTTCTCTGCCCTGTGTAAGAACAGCGGCTGGAAAGCAGAGCGGTGACGTCACCGCTCTGCTTTCCGGCCGCTGTGCTTACTGTTGAGAATTCTGTTATCGAACTCCCTCCTGTGGTCATGAATGGTACTTCGGCGAGTTCTGTCCATGGACTCCCTCTGGTGGCTGTGAGTGGAGCTGCTGGTTCTGAGGTTCCTTCCACAGGTGACCTAGTTTAGTCTTAGGCTGGCTGCTCTATTTAACTCCACTCTGATCGTTACTCCATGCCAGCTGTCAATGTTCTTGTACTGGTTCAGTTCGCTCTTGGATCTTTCTGGTGACCTGTCTACTCCAGCAGAAGCTAAGTCCCTGCTAGTTTTATTTGTTCATTGTTTCCTTGTCCAGCTTGCTATCATGATTTTGCCTTGCTAGCTGGAAGCTCTGGGATGCAGAGTGGCACCTCCGCACCGTGAGTCGGTGCGGAGGTCTTTTTGCACACTCTGCGTGGTCTTTTTGTAGTTTTTTGTGCTGACCGCAAAGATACCTTTCCTATCCTCAGTCTGTTTAGTAAGTCTGGCCTCCCTTTGCTGAAACCTGTTTCATTTCTGTGTTTGTGACTTTCATCTTTACTCACAGTCAATATATGTGGGGGGCTGCCTGTTCCTTTGGGGAATTTCTCTGAGGCAAGGTAGGCTTTATTTTCTATCTCTAGGGCTAGTTAGCTCTTAGGCTGTGAAGAGGCGTCTAGGTAGAGTTAGGTACGCTCCACGGCTATTTCTAGTTGTGTGATAGGATTAGGGGTTGCGGTCAGCAGAGCTCCCACTTCCCAGAGCTTGTTCTGTGTGAGTTTACCCATCAGGTCATTCCGGGTGCTCCTAACCACTGGGTCCATAACAGCTTACACAGGGCAGAGAAGCAGAGCGCCGAGGGACAGATAGCGGAAGGTAAGTATGAAGTGTTTGTTTGTTTTTTACTTTTACGCTGGTAACCAGGGTAAACATCGGGTTACTAAGCGTGGCCCTGCGCTTAGTAACCCGATGTTTACCCTGGTTACCAGTGAAGACATCGCTGAATCGGCGTCACACACACCGATTCAGCGATGTCAGCAGGAAGTCCAGCGACGAAATAAAGTGCTGGACTTTCTGCAGCGACAAACGACATCACAGCAGGATTCTGATCGCTGCTGTGTGTCAAACTGAACGATATCGCTAGCCAGGACGCTGCAACGTCACGGATCGCTAGCGATATCGTTCAGTGTTACGCTACCTTTAAAGAAAAAATGTTATGATATTTTCATGAAAAATGTAGTGGTTTATTGAATTGTCCACAGAAAAACCACATTGTAGCAAAACATAAAAATAGATGAAATAGTTACGAACAGATTGTCCATTTGTAAATATCAGCGCTTGTTACTCATCGTTTCTGAGATGTAGTAGAAGTCATCTTTCTTTCATGGAGTAGAATCATAGCTACCAGCTGTTCCTTCCTTTTGTGACTTGTCTGACGTCCATGGAGAATGATGGTGAAGGCAGGATGTGACAGCCCCCACGTGACAGCCCCCTCCCTCCTAAGAGACAAAATATATATATGTCCCACAGACCACGTGTACTCTCTATATGGTGTTAACTTATACTCTGAGCTATATATACATAAATAGCTTTTGTAACGTCAGCGAAAGTCAATGTGTTCAATACGGAATTCAGAATAAGAATAATTAAATTAATAATTAATATTTAACAATTCCCCATTTTGAGGCTGACACATTAATTGGAACCCTCAAAGTAAATAAGATCTTCTTTCTTCTTTTCTTCTTTGACAAAATGTTAATAATAATAATAATATTATTTACATACTCAATAATATAATGTTATGTAAATTCATGTTATGGTAAGCCGTGACCAATATTCATATAAAATATATAATTATACTTCCCTATACATAATTGAAGCATCTCAGGTCTGATCATCATCTGATGTCATCTGGTCTCATCTTGATGTCTTCTTCTTCGTTCTTTTAAAGCAATATTATAATTCTTTTGAAACAGATGATAGCATGTAGCTTTTGTAGAGACTGTGTGTCATGTGTCAATCAAAGTCCATAAATTCAAATGTTGATAAGAAAACAAATTTCATAGATGAAATGTAGCTTTAATATCTGTGCAGTGTGACCTTTAAAGACCTGGACTTACATTGGCTCGCCTTGGAAATCATCTAGAATCCTTCCATATCATCCGCATTGGCCTTGGAACAGGTGTGACATCTTTGGTCAGCACAGCAAGGGTTATATTGACTCGTCCTTGCTAATCATAGCACCATAACCAGTCTTTAGTGCACAGGATACATATCAGGGTTGTAGCATCCTGACAATTACCTGATTGTTCACCAGCTTTCATGGAAGTCTTATAGGTGATAGGAAACCACTGGAACATGATAAAACATAATAACACAGTTCATCTTAGCATCATAGGATCATCGTCCTCTCCATTTGTGGTTGTCAGTTTAGGTACAGTACTCATAGTTGTCAGTGATGGATGCTGCAGTCGTGGTTGTTAGTGATGGATGTTGCAATTGACACAGTCTATTATTACTCAGAAATCATAGCATTGATACCTTGTGGAACTTCTGGATAACGGCTTTTTCTTCTTGAAACTTTTAAGAATCAATTGAATTTAGAAATATGAAAAGTCTTAATTAACATAACTTCAGTATCTTGATTGAAGTCTTCATTCCCTATTCTATACGAAATCTGGTAATTAACCTCACTTATGATATCACAGCGTACCATAGCAATCAATAATATCCATATAATTATTATCAGAATATCAATATGGAATTCATATTTGGAAAAATAAAATAATAATAATAAATGATAATACATTATTAACCATATTCTTCATGTGATAGGACATTTTTATGTCATAGATGTAATTTCTTTTTGAACCCATAGATGTCAGTGTGTCTTATTATGTAACAAGTATTTCCTTTTCTTTTCAAAGATCTTTTTATTGTGTTTTAATGTATATAACAAACATATAATAACAGTAGTACAGTGGAAATGAATAAAGTATATCCATGAACATCTCATAACACAAGACATAGTGGATGGAGTTTCCTCCATAACCAACTTCAGGATGTGTATCTGAAAAGATTTGGGTTGGTCTACAACAGACATAAAAGTAACGATGTAGATAAACGGTAAACGATCCATCCTTGTGCACTAGATATACATTAACTTTTACTATTCTAAAATTTAAGAAAGAAATAAAGAATTTGCGAAAAGGGTAGAAATGTGTAGAGATATTAGGAAGGAAGGAAGGAAGGGGGGAGAGTAAGAGGCAAGTGCAAGGGGGGAGGGGGGCATCACGAATTATGACTTTCAGATCATGTTATCAATCATCTCTGTTGAGGTGGGCGTTCGATTTGAACGAGGTCCAAGGGCACCAAATCTCTTTAAACTTGAGCTGTGTGTGGTTCACCAGAGCCACCAATTCAGCTATGTGGTATAGTTGATCTATTTTCTTTAGCATTTGCTGATATGTTGGTGTATTTGTAGATTTCCAGTATGTGGGTATTAGCAATTTGACTGCAGCTAATATATTTTGGGCAAGAATAGTGGTCCGTGTTCACCTGGGCCACACAGCAAATTTCAGAAGTGCTATTTCTGGTGACAGCTTCACCTTTTTCCCTGTAATGTCATGTATCAATTGTTCCGTCAATGTCCAGAAATTACGAATTCCCGGGCATGACCACCAAAGGTGGAAGTAGTCACCTTCCTCTGACTCGCATCTCCAGCATTTAGCATGGGGGCTCAACCGCCAGGTCTGACGCTGCGTTTGTGAGATATACCATCTGGACACTATCTTATAAGAATTTTCCTGTGTTTTAACGCAGCTTGTGGGACCGTGCGAGTTTTTATAGATGTGGGATACTTGTGCTTGTGTAAACGTATAACCTAGATCTTTTTCCCATTTTAATATATAAGCTCTCTAGGGGCTTAATTCTTCTGTCAAGAGCGCCTGATAGATTGTAGACATGACCTTTGTGGGTCTGGATGATTTAGCGCACAGAGATTCGAAAGTGGTAGGGTTACGTGTTATATTTGAGAAGTATTGTAAGATTTTCAGTGTATCTTTTAGTGTTGAGTGTTGTAAAAAGTTAAGGTTTGGAAGACTAGAGTTATCACACAGCTCCGTCAGTGAAAGAAGCGCTCCTCTGTTATCATCTGGTCTAAAGGAACATTTTTGTCTCGGCTCTTGATTGAGTGAGTTAGGATATCAGAGAGAGTTGGTAGCGGAGATGAAGGGGGTACAAGAGTGTTATGTGATTTTGTCCATATTTTTATGAGTGTTCGGGTGAGTGGATTAGGATGAGAGGGGAGTGGGCGCCCCTTCACATAGGTCAGTAGGAATGGTCTGAGAGGGAAAGGTGAGGTCTGACTCTCTACTGCTATTGCTAAGCTTTGCTGGGTATGTCGGATTAGGTTTACTGATCGAGATAGCACAGCAGCATAGTAATATCTCTTTATGTCGGGGGCTCCCATTCCACCTCTATCCTTAGGTATTGTCAGTGTGCGGAAAGCTATACGGGGTTTTGTACTTTTCCAGATATATTTAGAAAATAGGGAATTTACTTTAGCTAGGTATGTGTTTGGGATATGTATGGGTAGTGTTTGAAATATATAAGTAAATTTGGGCAGTATCAGGCTTTTTATTGGGTTTTTCCTTCCCGTCCATGAGAGGTATGGGTCTCTCCAGGATCATATGGTTGCGGCAGCTTTTTCTAATAGTGGGTAATAATTATTTTCAAGCAGTTCTTTGTCCGTTCTACTTATTTTAATCCCCAGGTAGTTAATGTAGCATTTGGGCCATGTGAATGGGTACAGATTTTTCACTTTTTTGAGGGTGTTGTGGGGGATATTTAGATCCAATGCCTCAGATTTGGACATGTTTACTTTAAAATTTGATATATTACCATAGTCTTCCAAGATCTTTAAGAGAGCGGGAAAGCTTCTAATAGGCTTGGTCACCATGACCAAAAGATCATCAGCGAAATCCGCTGTTTTATGGTATGTTTTCCCGATTTTGATGCCTTCTATTTCTTGACATTGCTGTATAGCAGATAAAAGAGGTTCCATTGTTAGTACAAATAACAAATAACAGAGGTGACAGTGGGAAACCTTGTCGTGTGCAAGATTGCCTTGTGCAGGCATGTACTATGGAGGACAGAGAATAAACTTCAATACAATATTGCAGCCTGCCTGCAGCCAGCGAGTAAGGAAAGGGTGAATCAAACACCCGAAAACCCCGCCCCTATAGCTGAAGATTTTTCCCTCCAAATTCAGGTGACAGAGTCCCGGGGTATGGCCTTCAGCTCCGCAACGTTAGTAATTTCCTCCGCAGCCTTAATATCCAACACATGCTCTCGAACTCTTCTCCTCAGTTCACGTGATGTTAGACCAACGTAAAGTTTCTTACAGGGACAGCTAGCACAATAAATTACTCCCATTGTTTTACAATTAATGCTATGGGTGATCTTATAGGTCTTTGTATTAGAGGAGTTTACAAAGTCTTTTGCTGTATTGATATTTGGGCACCCCCATACACTTTTTCCAGAGTTGAAAATGTTTTTTTCTTTTGGTCCTTCCAGGTTGCTCTGGACCAATATGTCCTTTAAGTTCTGTGACCTTCTATAAGTGATTGCTGGATGCTTGGAAATACATTTGTTAAGAGTACGATCCAATTTCAAAATATCCCAATATTTATTGAGTGCTCTCCACTGGAGGTGTTGAGCCAGCGTCATCGTCTGGCTACACAAGGCCTCGAAGGCACCCTTATCTGGGAGTAGGAAAACGGCTTTTAAAGCTGGAGCAGCAGGAAAAAGTTTTGGCTTTCCTTGCTGACTCAGCCTCTATCTCTTTCGCCTCCTCTTCAGAAAGTTCCAAATGTAAAAGCAGCGAGTCAGTGGATGCTCCCAGTCAGGAACAAGATGTTTCCTTTTTCCTTCACCCAAACCAAAAGTGAAGGATGCGTCAGGCGACACTACAGGTTACTCCATGGAGCTCTTTACACATACCGTGCCTGGGTTAGAATGGGAAATTGGTAACTGCCCATTACAAGATGAATCGGACATGGAGTGCACTGATGCACAGCCACAGCTAGATTATTATGCTGTTCCATTGACTCAGATCACTACATTGCCCTTGCAGTGTACTGAGCCAGAATCTGACCCTGATGAGACTATGGTGCCCTGTCGCGAATGCTATAGCACCTTACACGGTGACACAGAGCAAGGTGCACATGACATTGAAGAGGAGGTGATAGATGACCCAGTTGTTGACCCAGATTGACAGCCATTGGGGGAAGAGGGTGCCTCTGCCAGAAGCTCAGAAGCGGAGGAGGATGATCCGCAGAAGCCATCTATATCGCAACAGCTGTCATCTGGCAGGCCCATATCAGACCAAAAACGTTTGTCAAAAACAAAAACAGTTTTAGGACAGCGTGGCCATCCAATGAAAGTAGCACAGCGTGCAATGCCTGAAAAGGTATTCCATAGTAGGAAGAGTGCAGTGTGGCCATTTTTTAACCAAGATCCGAATGATCAGTCAAAAGTTATCTGTAAAAAAATGCGCAAAGACCTTTAGCAGAGGAAAGAATCTTCAAAATTTAAATACAACGTGCATGCTTAGACATTTATCCAGCATGCACTTGCAAGTCTGGACTAACTACCAAACGTCCCGTAACGTTGGTGCACCTGCTCAGAATGAAGGTAGTCAGCAACGCTACATTGCTTCCCTCACTGTAAGGCCACTGGTAATGACACCACCAGCAGCAAATGTGGAGGTATTGTTGCAAATCCAAAGCAGTCAGGGAATCACAAGGTTATTGGTAGGAAACACTGTATGTAGGCCAACATCGAGAATACCATCACCAACCTTCTCTCAATCCGCCATGTCCACCACCGCCACCACCACCGCTAGTTCCACCATATGTACCTCTCCAGTCCAGCTCACCCTACAAGAGACTCTCGTTAGGAAAAGAAAGTACTCATCCTCTCATCCTCATACACAGGGTTTGAACGCCCACATTGCTAGACTAATCTCGTTAGAGATGATGCCCTACCGGTTAGTTGAAAGCGAAGCTTTCAAAGGCCTGATGGCCTACGCAGTACCACGCTATGACCTACCCAGTTGACATTTCTTGGTGAGAAAACCACCCCAGCCCTCCACCAGCATGTCAAAGACCGCATTGTCCATGCACTGAGGCAACCAGTCAGTAGAAAGGTGCACCTCACAACAGATGCATGGACCAGTAGGCATGGCCAGGGACATTACGTGTCCTTCACGGCACACTGGGTTAATGTGGTGGATGCAGGGTCCACAAGGGACAGCCATAGTCGGACAGTTCTGCCTAGCCCACGGTCTGGGAAACAGTTGGCTGTAGGCGTTCGCCACCCCTCCTCCTCCTCCAGAAGCAAAAGCTCGTCCACAGAGCGCAGTCGCACGACCACTCCATCCGCAGCTGCCAGTGTTGCATATGAGGTGTCCCATTATCGAACAGCTAGTGGTAAGCGTCAGCAGGCTGTGTTAGAAATGAAGTGTTTGGGCGACAACAGACACACCGCGGAAGTACTGGCCGAGTACTTGCAGCAACAAACTCAGTCATGGCAGGGCAGTGTACATCTTGAGGCAGGCAAGGTAGTCTGTGATAACGGAAGGAATTTTATGGCTGCCATAGCCCTTTCAGAACTTAAACACATACCTTGCCTGGCTCACACCTTGAACCTGGTGGTGCAGTGCTTCCTCAAAAATTATCCGGAGTTACCAGCCCTGCTCTTGAAGGTGTGAAGACTTTGCTCGCACATTCACCAGTCGGCCGTACACTCCAGCCGTATGCTCAACCATCAGCGATCGCTGAATCTTCCCCAGCACTGCCTAATAATCGACGTGTAAAACAACCCAAGCACCATGACCATAGACCTACCAGAGATTAACACCACACCAGGAATTTAATCTTAAAATCAGCTTTTATTACAAAATTCAAGTGACAACATTACATCAAATATAAAATCAAACACCAGTACGCACCACAGGACATCAATAATTATAATATAGTATATAGTACAATAGCAGCAATACCCAAAACAATATAGATCCCTACCAAAAAATTTTTAAAAATGTTATATGTATAAAATTATAAATATCATGTACATACATAGTACATACAATATACCATGTACAGCATATAGGCTATTTCTATGCAGGAAATATTAGGATGAAACTGTGTGACTATAAAATATGTAAAAGCAAAAAAACTACATATAATGACTAAGGTGCTTATATGCTGCAAAGATCTACTCTAACAAATATTAGTCATGTATGAGTTGCCTATATGTGCAAAACACAAAAAAGTAATATACAGTATATATAAAAATAAAATGTATAAAAATATGGCGTGAAAAACGTGAAAATGTTGAGACAAAGAAAAAAATTATTAAAAATATAATATATAAAAAAAATTTTATGAAAAAAAGTGCAGAGTGCAAACGAAACAATGTATATATATACTCCGCTTATGCACCTATATGCGCCTATAAGTGCTTGTATGCTGTAAACCTAAACACCAAAAAAAATGTGCCACGTGCTGAATAAAACAATGACCAGCTGCTTACTACCACACAAAGTGCTTGCTTGCTCAAATGAGCCCAAAGACCAAACAAAATATATGTGCTGTGCATATAGACACAAATATATATATATGCCAAAGAAGTTGCTGTGCATACAGCAACCATATATTTGTGATTAGAAGGAGTAATTGCTATGCTGCAAGAAATACAAGTGAAGCGCTATATGATATATAAAAAGTGCGGAGGGGATCAAGAATTATATTGTCATTATTTCCATACCTAACAATCGACGTTGCAACAAGGTGGAACTCCACACTGCACATGGTTCAGAGGCTGTGCGAACAGAGGCGTGCTGTAATTAATTTGTGGGAGGATACACATACACGGGCAGGCAGTTGAATGGCAGACATGGAGCTGTCTGGTGTGCAGTGGTCGAAGATCCAAGACCTCTGTCAAGTCCTTCAGTGTTTTGAGGAATGCACACGGCTGGTAAGTGCAGACGACGCCATCATAGGCATGAGCATCTCACTAATGCGTCTGCTGATGCAAAGTTTGACACACATTAAGGAACTGGCATCTGCAGCTGAGGAGGACGGAAGCCTTGATGACAGTCAGCCATTGTCTGCTCAGGGAACACTCCTGGACGATGTGGCGGATGAAGAGGAGGAGGAGGAGGATGATGGGGATGAATATTTATGGGAGGAGGATGCTTCACAGTGGGCAATAGAAACTGGTGGCGTTGCAAGGTCAGGTACAGGGTTTTTGTGGAACACAAGTGATGTTGATTTGCAAGAAAGTGCTCCTCAACCCTGCACGAGCAGTGAATTGACACCTGGAACATTGGCCCATATGGCTGAGTTTGCCTTGCGTATCCTAAAAAGGGATCCCCGCATTATCAAAATGATGACCGATGATGATTACTGGTTGGCATGCCTCCTGGATCCACTATATAAAGGAAAATTACAAAATATCATGCCACATGAGAACCTTGAGCAAATATTGGCTACCAAACAAGCAACTCTTGTACACCGTTTGGTTCAGGCATTCCCAGCACACAGCGGCGGTGATGGTTCTCACACGAGCCGTAGTGGGCAACATGGCAGAGGTGTTAGAGGTGCACAAATCCAAAGTGGCGTTGGACAGAGGGGTTTTATGACCAGGTTGTGGAGTGATTTCGCAATGACCGCTGACACGACAGGTAGTGCTGCATCGATTCAAAGTGACAGGAGACAGCATTTGTCCAGTATGGCTTCGAAGTACTTTTCCTCCCTTATCGATGTTCTCCCTTACAGGTCATTACCCTTTGATTACTGGGCATCTAAAATAGACACCTGGCCTGAATTGGCAGAATATGCATTACAGGAGCTCGCTTGCCCTGCTGCTAGTGTGCTATCAGAAAGAGTCTTCAGTGCTGTTGGTTCAATACTGACCAAAAAAGGACACGTCTGGCTACCCAGAATGTTGATGATCTAACCTTCATTAAAATGAACCAATCATGGATTTCAAATTATTTTGCCCCACCTTCTCCTGCTGACACGTAGCTTGCCTGAAAATTGTCTTGCTTTTGGCCTCCTCTTACTGACTTCTCCAATTCCAACATTTGCAGCTGCTGAATGTCCACCATAGGCCATTTTTATACCTCCCTAAGTGGGCTGACTCCCCCCACAGAGCCGTGGTCACCACCTGGTGCAAGCACCTGTGCGAGTGCCGTTTGCCTGGACAGGTGGGTGCACCCACTCTTGGGCGACGGCACTGGCACATGGTCCCTCATAGTACAATGAAGTGTCTCTGATGGTGGTGGTGCACAACCAACGTCAGACACACTGTCGTAATATGAGGGGCCCTGTGCCAGTACCGCCGCCCACGAGAGAGTGTTTCCCCCTCACCTCGAACAGTGCTCTACCATTTGCAATACTTTCCTCTCCCTGCTCCACCACTGTGTAGTCTGTGCTGTTAAATCCTTCAATGGCACTGCCAACACAAATTTTTTGAAATGATAGATGATAGTTAAAATTTACAGGGGCCCTGGCCTCCATTTAGACCAGTTAATACTTTGCACCTACTACCACTGTCTGCTACTCAGCAGAGGAGCCCACCCCAGTACCAAGCTATGCCGCCTGTTTAGTCCTGTTACCAATTTTGAACTGCTTTTAGCCTACTTTTGTATTTGGGCCTACTAACCGTTTCTGCGCCACTCATTACAGTTGTCCTCCACTGAACAAAGCTAGGCCGCCTGTTTAGTCCTGTTACCAATTTTGAACTGCATTTAGCCTACTTTTTTATTGTGGCCCTACAAACTGTGTCTGCGCCACTCATTACATTTGTCCTCCACTGAACAAAGCTATGCCGCCTGTTTAGTCCTGTTACCAATTTTGAACTGCTTTTAGCCTACTTTTGTATTTGGGTCTACAAACTGTGTCTGCACCACTAATTACAGTTGTCCTCCACTAAACAAAGCAATGCCGCCTGTTTAGTCCTGTTACCAATTTTGAACTGCATTTAGCCTACTTTTTTATTTTGGGCTTACTAACTGTGTCTGCACCACTCAATACAGTTGTCCTCCACTGAACAAAGCTAGGCCGCCTGTTTAGTCCTGTTACCAATTTTGAACAGCATTTAGCCTACTTTTTTATTTTGGGCCTACTAATTGTGGCTGCACCACTCATTACAGTTGTCATCCACTGAACAAAGCTATGCCGCCTGTTTAGTCCTGTTACCAATTTTGAACTGCATTTAGCCTATTTTATTATTTGGGCCTATATCTGTGTTTCCTCCTCATCCTGCCCATTGCCCAGTCACTGCTAGATGAGTCTGCTGGTACATTGACCCAGACCACTACATTCCCCTTGCACTCTACACATCCTGAATCTGACCCTGCTGAAAGTCAGGTTCCCCTTCCCGCATACTATACCACCTTACACTGGGACAAAGAGGAAGGTGCAGATGAAAGCGCAGGTTCCTTCATAAGGTGGGGGGGAAACATACTCATTGGCGACGTCACTGGCACAGGGCCCCTCATAGTACGCAAAAGTGTCTCTGGCAGTGGGAAGCGCCACCTGCCGTCAAACACACCGCCGTACTATGAGGGGCCCTGTGCCAGTGCCAAGTGCCAACGAGTGGGTCCCCCCTGCTTGCTCAGGATCACAGCACTTGCAAAGTTGAAATACTTACCTCTCCCTGCTCCACCGCCGTGACGTATTCCGCGTTTCCTGGGCCCACGAAAATCTTGAGCCAGCCCTACCCCCCACAACTTTAGCCAAATGACCCCCTGTATTCAATGCCTAACTATTATTATAAAGTAAATTAAGATTGACAAGCTTCAGTAACATGAATTGTTGTTTTTGGTATTAAAATGGGCACTGTAGGTGTTTTCTTGTCCTCCTCTCACTGCCGACTTTGATTCCCCATTGACTTGCATTGGATTTCGTGTTTCGGTCGGCCCCCAACTTTTCGAAATAATCGGCCGATTTCACCCGACTTGACTTTTGACAAAGTCGGGTTTCGCGAAACCCGACTCGATCCTAAAAAAGTAAAAGTCGCTTTACTCTACTGCAGACATTTCTGCACCAAAAATGTGTCACTTGGCATGAAAAACGTTGAGTAAAATATGAACGTTTTGCCTCATTTTTTTATTGCATTTTTAATTAGTTTTACTCGCGTTTTTTCCCATGCATTGCAGTGGGTGAAGAAAGCTAAAGAAACACTGAAAGAATTGACATGCTGTAGATGTGAAACTACCTAAAATCTGTAAAGTATAAATAAGCAACAAGTGCTTCAATTTTCTTAACCAAACTGGGTGGAAAATATGTGACAAAATGCAGCAAATACAACATGCTCATTCCTAAAAGGGCTCTCACAGATTTTCTGTAGTATTTTGCTGTACCACTATTTGCCTCCAACATCATATGACATTGTTTCTGATCCTACATGAAATAAAATATACAGCTCTGGCAAAAATTAAGAGACCACTGCAAAATTTCAGTTTGTCTGATTTGAAGATAAAGATAAACGAGAGCGAGAGAGGGGAGAAGAGGGGCGGGATAGGGGCATTGTGGCACCTTGGGATGGATAAGTATTTATGGCAATATTCAGAATAGAATATAGATTGTGTCCTGAATTGGGCCCACAACTTCCAGATATTATGGAAGATTTCAGTGGTATGATTGACCCTCGCAGCTAGTTCCTCTATGTGATACAATTGTTCAATTTTGGAATGTAGTTAATGAGCAGTGGGCCTGGTCTTAGAGTTCCTGTTTGATGAGATCAAGGATTTCCCTGCCATTTCCCTGCCACCATAATGAACTGAGCTAGTTTCGAAGCATTCTTATCTTTTGGCCAGATTGGAATATGTAGAAGGACATTTTCCGGTTTCAAGGCAATACGTTTGTCTAATATCTTACGTACGATAGAAGTTACCTCATTCCAAAAGGGGGAGAGCATCGGGCAGGACCACCAGATGTGTATGTAGCTACCATTGTCTGCTTCACATCTCCAACAATTAGTGGTTGTAGTGTGATACCATCTGTGGATCCGTTTAGGCGTTATATACCATCTAGTAATAATTTTAAATGAGTTTTCTTGAATACGCACACAGGTTGAGGGACCGTGTGAGTTTCTGTATATATGTTTGATCTGTGATTCAGAGAAAGAAGTACCCATGTCTTTCTCCCATTGGGCTAAATATGCCCGCTTCAATGGTGTGTCCATTTTGAGTAAAGATTGATATATTATTGAGACAATCCTGGTAGGAGCTTTCGTTGTGGCACATAGGATTTCATAGGGGGTTAATGGTCTATTTATATCAATCGAGTGGTTTCTTTGGCAGGAGAGGTGGGAGAGTTTACCATATTGCAAGAATGTTAGGCCCGAGAGACCGGGAGTTTTGTGTAATTCTTGTAGTGAAAGAAGTGCTCCATCTTCGAATAACTGCTCTAACAGGATATGTGCAGGATGGATAGGGATGGAGTCCTAATGGTCTGTGACTTTAGTTAATGGAGAAAGAGGAGGAGTTAAGGCATTGCAAATTATTTTCCATATTTTAATTGTGGCCAGAGTATGAATATTTTTTTGATTAAAGTCGGATCATTGTTTTGTCCAAGTTAGGCTGGTTTCACATTTGCGTTTTTTTTTTTTGCGTTTTTGCGCTAAAAAACACAAAAAAACGCATGCGTTTTTTTCCTATACTTTACATTAAAAACGCATGCTTTTCTTGCATGCGTTTTGACACGTTTTTGCAACGCATGCGTTTTTTCTCTGCATGCGTTGTATTGCAGAAATGCAACATGTAGTAATTTTAGCGGCGTTTTTTTGCCGCAAAAAACGCATGCTTTTTTTGCGGCAAAAAAACGTATTGATGTCTATGTAAACGCATGCGTTTTAAAGCACATGCGTTTGCATGCGTTTTTATAGAATAACACAAGAATACACACTGATAACCCTAACCCTAAGGGATCCTAACCCTATCCCTAACCCTGAGGGTTAGGGTTAGGATCCCTAGGGTTAGGGTTTGGGTTAGGGTTAGAGTTTGTGTTAGGATTAGGGTTAGAGTTTGTGTTTTAGGGTTAGGGTTAGGGTTAGAGTTTGTGTTTTAGGTTTAGGGTTAGAGTTTGTGTTTTAGGGTTAGGGTTAGGGTTAGAGTTTGTGTTAGAGTTTGTTAGAGTTTGTGTTAGGGTTAGAGTTTGTGTTAGGGTTAGGGTTAGAGTTTGGGTTGGGGTTAGGGTTAGAGTTTGTGTTTTAGGGTTAGGTTTAGGGTTAGGCTTAGGGTTAGAGTTTGTGTTAGAGTTTGTTAGAGTTTGTGTTAGGGTTAGGGTTAGAGTTTGGGTTAGGGTTAGGGTTAGAGTTTGGGTTAGGGTTAGGGTTAGAGTTTGTGTTTTAGGGTTAGGGTTAGGGTTAGAGTTTGTGTTAGAGTTTGTTAGAGTTTGTGTTAGGGTTAGGGTTAGAGTTTGGGTTTGGGTTAGGGTTAGGGTTAGAGTTTGTGTTAGAGTTTGTTAGAGTTTGTGTTAGGGTTAGGGTTAGAGTTTGGGTTAGGGTTAGGGTTAGAGTTTGGGTTAGGGTTAGAGTTTGTGTTTTAGGGTTAGGGTTAGAGTTTGTGTTAGTTTGTTAGAGTTTGTGTTAGGGTTAGGGTTAGAGTTTGGGTTAGGGTTAGGGTTAGAGTTTGGGTTTTAGGGTTAGGGTTAGAGTTTGTGTTAGAGTTTGTGTTAGGGTTAGGGTTAGGGTTAGAGTTTGGGTTAGGGTTAGGGTTAGAGTTTGTCTTTTAGGGTTAGGGTTAGAGTTTGTGTAAGCATTTGTGTTAGAGTTTGTGTTAGAGTTTGTGCTAGGGTTAGGGTTAGGGTGAGAGTTTGTGTTAGAGTTTGTTAGAGTTTGTGTTAGGGTTAGGGTTAGAGTTTGGGTTAGGGTTAGGGTTAGAGTTTGTGATTTAGGGTTAGGGTTAGGGTTAGAGTTTGTGTTTTAGGGTTAGGATCCCTAGGTTTACTTGGGATCCTAACCCTAACTCTAACCCTAACCCTAGGTATTTCTGTTTATAGTGGGTTTTCTGGTTGATTTTGATTGGCAGCTGTCACACACTTCTCATCATGCGTTTCAAAAACGCGAACGCAGGAAAAAACGCTTGTAAACGCGTCAAAATGCTGCGTTTACTTTAAAACATGCAAAAACGCATGCACCTAAAAAACGCAGCATTTAAACGCGTTTTTGCACCAAATGCGTTTGCATTTAAAACGCTGCAGATCAAAATGCTAGTGTGAAACCAGCCTAGTATAGAAGATAGAGGGAGAGGGGACATTGCTTCTTCTATATTTAACTATTGTTTATCCTCCGAGTTTCTGATCAAATTGATCGTTCTTGATATATGTGCTGCTTGGTAATATTTTACAATATCCAGAGCACCCATCCATCCCATGTCTTTTGGTAGGGTAAGGGGTTTAGAATTAATACGTGGTTTACCTTTTTGCCAAATGTAACTGAAGAATAGGTGTCATGCCATTCCGTCTGTTTCTGGTTTTTGGCATGACAATGCATATGTTTGCTTTAACCCTTTACTCTTTTCCCCTTAATTTGAGCTAGGATACTGTTGGCTTTTACCTGAATTGAGCCTTCTCAGTTCCCTGCTCTGCTGCGCAGTCGTAAATGGGCATTTAGGTATTTGCCCTGCTGCATACCTTCCTCATGTGTGGTCCCTGGTTGCTGCTGCGAAGCTGTCCGCGGGTTGTGAGGTAATTTGCGGCTGGTGCATGACTTTCCACTTGGCTCAGTGCATGCAGTTTCAGTCAGGTGCCCTGAGCCTCAGAACCTGCACTGTTGGTGCTGTAATGGTTTCTGTGTGTGCTTAGGGCATGCGAGGCCACACCTCCCCTGCTTTTACCAGGGTTGGGGTGTGTACTTCAAATGCTGTCCCCAGCCAATTGCTGAGGGGCAGCACATATATAAAGCTCCCCTGCCATATGGGTGGGGCCAGAGCTACACTCACAAAGCTCTTGAACTTTGCTATGTGTGTTTGTGTTCCTGCACTTCTTTCATCCATATTTTGGTACCAAAGTCCTTGCCTTGAATCCTGTTTTTTCCTGTTCTGGCGCCTGTCCTGGACGCGGTATATTCAGGCCCGAATCCTTGATCCTGTACCTGAACCTGTCTGAACTGTGTCTGCTGTGATTATGTTCCTGGAATCCCTCTGCATCTAGAGCCTCACTCCCAGTGACTTTGAGTCCCTTGAAACCGGTGTTTCTGCTGAGCATCTACTACTCTGTGCTCTGACTACCATGCGGTGTTAACCCCGTCTGGCTCATGTCCAGTACGGCGGTGTTTGCACCATCATGCTTGAGTTCCTTCCTAGGTCCGATGCCCGGAGCCTGGTGACCGCAGTCTGGAACCTGATGACCGCTGTCTGGAGCTTGGAGCCTGATGACTCTGGTGGTGCCTGTAGGCCGTGTCGGATGTCCGGAACCGAACGACTCCTGTCTGATGTCTGCCAGTGACCCTGGGTCCAGATGTCCTGATGTCCTGTCTGTATCCTGATGTCCTGCCTGTGTCTTGATGACCTCATGGACCCTGATGTCCTGATATCCTGTCTGTTCCCTGGTGTCCTGATGTCCTGAGGTCTTTACTGAGTCCAGATGTCCTGATGTCCTGTTTGTATCCTGATGTCTTGCCTGTACCCTGATGTCCTCATGTACCCTGATGTCCTGCCTGGGTCCTGATGTCCAGGCTGGGCAGGAGGGAGTACCCTTCCCAAAGACACTTCTGAGCAGCAACTGGCAGTGTTGGAGCCCAGGAATTTCATGAGAAACAGAGTGTAGGCTGAGGTCTACTTGGAGCAAGTTTAACATCTGAAGTAGTGTCAATGTGGAGGGAGCAGGAGAAATTGCCGCACACATAGCTGGGGATCAGCTGACGTTACTGAAACCCAATAACACGGCAGCAAGTGTTGACTGTACAGATGGCACTTCTGAGCAGCAACTGGTGGTGTTGGAGCCCAGGGTCAATCATGGTGTAGGCCGAGGCCTAATTGGAGCAAGTTTAATATCTGAAGTAGTGTGAGTGTGGAGGTAGCAGGAGCAATTGCCGGATACACAGCAGGGGAGCAGCTGACGTTACTGAACCCCACTAACATAGGAGCTAGTGTTTTTCTCTGTGCAGACGACACTTCTGAGCAGCAACTGGTGGTGTTGGAGCCCAGGGAATCCAGGAGAAGCAGAGTGTAGGCAGAGGCCTAATTTGAGCTAGTTTAATATCAGTTGTAGTGTGAGTGTGGGCGGAGTAGGAGAAATTGCCAGATACACAGCTGGGGATCAGCTGACGTTACTGAACCCCAATAACATGCCAGCAAGTGTTGACTGTGCAGACGGCACTTCTGAGCAGCAACTGGCGGTGTTGGAGCCCAGAGATTACAGTTCAGGTGGTAGAAACATGAACACAACAGGAGACCTCGATACTGTTGCCAACCAATTATTTAATCTGGAAGAGGAGTGGCAAATTCCTGTGAGATCCAGGCCTTGTTCATTTTCAGAAAAGTAAGCCGGTCAAGGTTATTGGAGGATAGTCGCATGCGACGGTCTGTTAGTACACCACCTGCGGCACTAAAGACGCGTTCCGATAATACACTAGCAACAGGGCAAGCCAGCACCTCCAATGCATACTGGCTTAGCTCTTGCCATGTATTCAGCTTAGAGACCCAAAACTTGAAGGGGGAAGAGCCGTCTGGGAGTACATTGAGAGGGCAAGACATGTAGTCTGTCACCATCTGACGGAAACGTTGCCTCCTGCTGAATGGAACCATCTGTGATGGTGTAGACATTTGTGGCGGGCACACAAAACTTTGCCACAGTAGGGCCATACTGGTCTTGCCTTGTGCTGAGGCACTGCTTCTGCTCCCTCTTTGTGCAGAGCTTCCTCCACTGCCTCGATGCACTGAGCTGCTTTGTAAAGCACTAGCAGCACTGCTCTCGGTTGGACTGGAGAAGATGATGGAATGCACCAGTGTGTTTTGGTACTCCCGCATTTTACGCTCCCAGTTCAATGGTGTTATGAGTCTTTGTAAGCTGTCCCAGTAGCGAGGATCTTGGAGGGTGTACCACCCAATAATCAGCCATGTTGAGAATGTGGGCGGTGCGGCGGTCGTTTCTCAGGCACTGCAGCATGAAATCAACCATGTGCTGCAGACTGCCAACAGGCCAAGAAACACTGTCCCCTGTTCAGACGTGATCTCTGCCTGCTCTGCATCACCCCACCCTCGCTCTACATACTGAATACTGGGGCATTGTGTAACTACCTGCTCTGGACAGAAGTCTTCCTCCTCCATTGACTCCTCCTCATCCTTCTCACAAAGTGTCCCCTACCTAGGCCTTTGTGAGGAACCACGTTGCGCAGACTGTCCAGAAGCAGATGGCATTTGTGACTCCTCATCCTCCACCTCTTCCACAACCTCATCCCTTAGCACTTGCAGTGTTTTTTCAAGCAGGCAGATAAGGTGAATAGTCATGCTGACTAGTGCATCATCTGCACTCGTCATCCGCGTGGAATCATCGAAGGCGTGCAAAACCTGGCAGATGTCCTTCATAGTGGCCCCCTCAGTGGTTGTGAAGTCTGTACGGCGCACAGTGCGACTTCTTTGCGCCTGATGCAGCTGGTACTCCATTACTGCTGCCTGCTGCTCATAGAACCGCTCCAACATATGTAATGTTGATTTCCACCTAGTGGGTAGGTCACATATGATGTGATGTTCTGGAAGGCGGAATCGGCGCTGCAGAGCTGCAATGTGCGACGTTGCCATTCTGGAACGCCACAAGTGAGCACACTCTAGGCGGACCTTGTGCAGCAGTGCATGAAGATCCAGATAGTCCCTTAGAAAAATCTGCACGTGCCAGACATGGGATGTGAGTAAGGTTGCCTAGGCCCAAAGCTGCCGCCAGATTTCGATCATTGTCACACACTACCATGAATGGCTGGAGATTCGCTGGCACAAACCACACATCGCTCTCCTGCTTGATGGCATTCCAGAGCTCCTGTGCTGTGTGGCTTCTATTCCCCAAAGAAATTAATTTCAATACGGCCTGTTGACATTTGGCCACGGCTGTGCTCATATCGGTCATAACAGGTAAGCATTCATGGGTCCATGTGGAGGTGGACTATGACGGCTCCTGCAGTGCTGATTCAGAGGAACTGGAGTATGAGGAGGAGTCAATGGGTACAGACTGGATTCCTGCAATCCTTGGAATTGGCAGAATACGTACAGCGCCACTCTCAAGATCTGTACCCGGCTCCACAACATTTACCCAGTGAGGGAAAGGTATCGTCCCTGTCCATGGTGACTGGTCCACGCATCGGTGGTGAGGTGGACCTTGCTACTGATGGTGTTTAGTAGCGCATGTTTAATGTTTCCCTCCACATGCTTTTGCAGGGCAGGGACAGCTTGCCTGCTGAAATAAAAGCAGCTGGGCACATTGTATTGTGGGACTGCCAATGCCATCAAGTTACGGAAGGTGTCAGTCTCCACCAGCCTGAATGACAGCATTTCAAGGGACAGTAGTTTTGCAATGGCGGCATTCAGAGCCTGTGCTCGGGGGTGGTTTGCCAAGAATGGCTGCCTTTTCTCCTATGCCTGTGCTACCGATGGCTGTAGACAGGGCTGGGAGTGTGAGGATGACAGGGAACGTGGTGCTGTGGGTGGAATTACACTGGGTCTCTGTACAACAGTGCCAGAGGTTCTTCCATGGTGATCCTGTGAGGAAGCCGAACCAGCTGTGTGTGAGCTGGAGGAAGATGCTACAACACGAGCTGAAGAGGTGGTAGGTGCCGCTGTAGGTTGGCCTAGGTCTTCAGTGTGTTTCTGATTACACAGCTTGCATTTGACAAAGGAAATGTCATCTGCAACTGTGTCAAAACAGGACCAGGCACTGCAAGTCTTGGGAGCGTCCGTTTTGGCTTTTGGAAGAGGCATGCTCCTAATGGGTGCCAAAGTGGAGGCTAAGGGCAATGTAGTCTTCCCCCTCCCTCTCCCTCCTTTTTGGGCTGTTCGGGGAATCTCTTCCTCAGAGCTGCTCCCATCACCTTCCTGTACCTCACGCCATGATGGGTCAAGGACCTCATCTTCTACACTACCCTCTTCCAACAACTTCTTCTCCTGGGTAGTCTCACAGGTATTCAGCACAGTACGCACCAGAAAGTGGCACCTGAGTCTCATCATCACATGCGTGCTGAGGTGTGCTGAACGTAGGCACTGGCACACCCGCCTCTTTGGATTCAGAGAGACAAAGCTGTTGCGCATCACTGCAAAATGCCTCTTCTTCAGTTTCTCGAATGCTGCTTGGCAGGCCCCCTCTTTCCAAGCCAAGAGATTCAGAGAACAGACGTAGAGATGGCTCCTGTCCTTGGCTCCCTGACTGCCTGGGCAATTTGGCAGGTGATGAAGAGACAGATGGGTGCTCTTCAGTGCTCTGTGCCTGAGAGGATGTGGCACTAATTGAAGTCGATACGTTAGCTGCCATCCATCCAAAAAGGCTTCAATTTGTTCGTCTCACAGCAGTGGGGTACGGCGAGCTCCTACAAAGCTGCGCATGAAGGACTGTTCCCTGCTAAAACTGGGGGATGATGAGTCACCGATGCCCGCAGCAGGCACGGAATCCCCACGTCCTCTCCCTGCAGAAACTCAACACCCACGACCACGTGCCTTACGCCCTGCCTTCTTCATCTTGGCAGACTGATAAAGATAGGCAGAAAAGTACTAAGGGCTTAGTGTGCTTATTCCTGAACAGCTGCTAACAGGTATAAGAAACATTAATTTTATAAAGTGTGGACTAGACTTTAATATGAGCTAGTGTGGCCTACACAACTGTAAAGTGGAGTGTTTGGTGAACTTTATTAACCTTTTTTTTCGCATAACAGACTGCAGCGTGAGCTAAACTCACACAGAGACCTTGCAGACAGCCGTGAACGGCGCTGCAAGGCCAAAAAAAGCTCCTCTATGTTCTCCTATATAGTGTTTTTTCCACAATCTAGCAGGATATGGACGGAAACCCACTAATAGGATAAATCTGGAACAATGTGCAGCAGGCAGCACTAATTGAAAAAAGGACAGTGGAACAGTATGAGGCAGTGACGCATGCTGAGCTGACTTCACCCAGCTGTGGATGCAGAACAGACTACAGCGTGAGTGAACTCACACAGAGACCTTGCAGACAGCTGTGAAAGGTGCTGCAAGGCCAAAAAAAGCCCCTCTATGTAGTCCTATATAGTGTTTTTCCACAATCTAGCAAGATACGGATGGAAACCCACTAGTAGGATAAATCTGGAACAATGTGCAGCAGGCAGCACTAATTGAAAAAAGGACAATGAAACAGTATGAGGCAGTGACGCATGCTGAGCTGATTACAACCAGCTGTGGCTGCAGAACAGCTACAGAGTGAGCTGCACTCACACAGAGACCTTGCAGACAGCCGTGAACGGCGCTGCAAGGCCAAATAAAGCTCCTCTATGTACTCCTATATAGTGTTTTTCCACAATCTAGCAGGATATAGATGGAAACCCACTAATAGGATAAATCAGGAACAATGTGCAGCAGGCAGCACTAATTGAAAAAAGGACAATGGAACAGTATGAGGCAGTGACGCACGCTGAGCTGTCTACAATCGGCTGTGGCTGCAGAACAGACTACAGAGTGAGATGCACTCACACAGAGACCTTGCAGACAGCCGTGAACAGCGTTGCAAGGCAAAAACAAGGTTCTCACACAGCGGTTGCTAAATTAGCCTGGGTAAAGCACAATGAAGCAAATCGCTATCTCAAACTGGCCCTCAATCAGAACACAGCGTCCTGTCCCTAAATGAATTCACAGCAGAGTAAATCCAAAATGGCGGCGGTGACTTTTATAGTGCATCATGACATCATTTCAGCAGCCAATCACAGCCATGCCAGTAGTTACAAACCTAACATGCATAACAGGATGTGCCCACACTTCTTAGGATTCCTCATTGGCTGAATTAAATCAAACTGGCTCATTGAATTATGGGAACTTCCGATTCCAGTATCCGATATTGTGAAAGTACAGAGCTCAGGATCGGAATTCCGATACTGCGAATGTCGGCCGATACCCGATATTTGCAGTATCGGAATGCTCAACAATAGTCACGGGGTCTTTTCTTGGCTTCATTTGGCCAAGCATCTATGCATGGGATTTGGTTAGAAAGGAGGTGTGATATTGGTAAGTTAGGTAAGGAGTCCCACAGACCAAAAGCATCAACATAATTGGGATCAATAGGCCAAGGGATGATTTTCAATGGGATATTATCTAAGAAAAAACAACGAGGTGCTTTATTAGAAACCAGAGAGCATCAAATAGCTAGGGTGTTGTAAGTTATTACATCGAGTGAGTGGGGGAGCACAGGAGGACCAGAGAAAGATCTCTGCCTTATTTCCTTTCAGTTTAATTTCAAGCTTAGTGGTTTTAAGATCTGGATCAGTATTAACTAAACGTAGCCATCTAGCGAGATGAATTGCATGGTAGTAAGTCTTAAAGTCGGGAAGGCCAAGTCCACCTTTATTTTTTGGAAGAGAAAAAATTTTAGGGGGAGTCTGGCTCTTTTAGATCTCCATACATAATTTGCAACTAATTTATTTGCGGAAGTAAAGAAAGAACTAGGGAGAGGAATGGGGATCCTGTTCATTACTTAAATTTTGGGGGGGAGAATATAAGATTTAATAACACTAATCCTACCTATCCAGGAGAGATAAGGTAAATCATAAGATCTGAGGAGCAAAGCTTGTATCTTGGCCAATAAAGAGAGAAAGTTAAATTTGTAGAGTGCAGTGGGATCTGCAGACAGATATATCCCTAGGAACTTTAATTTCTCAGGAGGCCAATTAAAAGGGGTAGTTTGTTTGAGAATCGTGGCCTCTGCCTCTGGTACCGGGATATTCAGAACTTCCGATTTGCTCATATTGATTTTAAAGTTTAAAACAATACCAAACTCATTAAATAAGTTTAAGAGATTAGAGAAGGCTGTTTTGGGGTTCAAGATCAAGAGTAAAAGATTGTCAGCCAGTATGTTGAATTCATACTGGCCCACCATTAAGCCTCTAATATCGGGGTCCTGTCTAATTTTCTGGAACAAAGTCTCCATCACCAACATGAAAAGGGAAGGGGAGAGAGGGCAACTCTGTATAGTGCCGTTTCTAATCATGAAGGAATTCGAAAATAATCCATTTACTCTGACCTTAGCACTTGGAATCGTATAGAGGGTCATAATAGCCTCTATAAATGGAGGGGGAAACTCAAACTTTTGTAAGGTGCAAATCAAATAATGCCAGCTGATTCTATCGAAGGCCTTCTCGGCATCTGTTGATAGAATGGTAAGGGGAATGCCAGAGCGCTTAACGTGAGAAATAGCCAGGAGTGTTTTAATAGAATTCTCCTTGCCCTCCCTTCCCTTAACGAAACTACTTGGTCAGGATGAATTAGTGTTTCTAAAACGCTAATAATTCTGGCGGCTAGGATCTTTGCCCATAATGTTAGGTTGGTATTGAGCAAAGTGATAGGCCTATAATTACTGCAAAGGCTGCCGTCCCTGCCCTCCTTGAGAATAACAGTTATACAAGCCTCTAGGGATTGACTAGGTGGAGACTTCCCTTCCAGAAATGAGTAGTAGAGGTCAGCTAGATGGGGGAGAAGAATATCTGAAAACTTCTTGTAGTAACCCACAGGGAAACCATCTAGACCTGGAGTTTTGTTGTTTGGAATGGTTTGAAAGATATCTTTAATTTCTTGGAGAGCAATTTTAGAAAGAAGAGCTAAGTGGTCATTGGGGAGGGAGAGGGGGGTCAAAAAACTAAGAATCCTGTACGCAGCAGCAGGACACTCTCTCATAGGTTCAGGTGTGTCTAAGTTATAAAGTGATTCGTAATATTTTCTAACAGCTTCAGCAATCTCGTCGGATGTAGTCACTCTCTTATCAGCCTTGGTATGAATATGTTTTATGAATGTTCTCTCTTTTTGATTTTTGAGCAATTGGGAAGTAAGCTTACTGTATTTGTTCCCATGCATATAAAATCTATGTCTGCAATGTAAAAACGCTTTTGCAGATTTGGCGTTTAGCAAATCTTTCAGTTTGCTGCGAAGAGAGGCGAGGTCCTGACGAGAATCCCGAGATACTGAATTTTTATGGAGATGCTCTGCAATACTGATTTGATGTAGAAGAGACATGATCTCCTTGTTTCTTTGTTTCTTAGAGTAGGAAGCGATAGAAATCAGTTCCCCTCTGAGGACCACTTTATGGGCCTCCCAAATATTAGGAGTACGTTGGTTTTCAGTGATATTTTCAGCAAAATACTGCGAAAGTATGGTTTTTAGTTTTCCAATATTATTTGGGATATCTAGGAGAGATTTGTTTAACCCCTTCATGACCGGGGGATTTTTCGTTTTTCCGTGTTCGTTTTTCGCTCCTCTCCTTCCCAGAGCCATAACTTTTTTATTTTTCCGTCAATTTGGCCATGTGAGGGCTTATTTTTTTGCGGGACGAGTTGTACTTTTGAACGACATCATTGGTTTTAGCATGTCATGTACTAGAAAACGGGAAGAAAATTCCAAGTGCGGTGAAATTGCAAAAAAAGTGCAATCCCACATTGGTTTTTTGCTTGGCTTTTTTGCTAGGTTCACTAAATGCTAAAAATGACCTGCCATTATGATTCTCCAGGTCAGTACGAGTTCATAGACACCTAACATGACTAGGTTATTTTTTATCTAAGTGGTGAAAAAAAATTCCAAACTTTGCTAAAAAAAAAAAAAAAAAATTGCGCCATTTTCCGATACTCGTAGCGTCTCCATTTTTCATGATCTGGGGTCAATTGAGGGCTTATTTTTTGCGTGCCGAGATGACGTTTTTAATGATAGCATTTCGGTGCAGATACGTTCTTTTGATCGCCCGTTATTGCAAAAACGTAATTCTGGCGTTTCGAATTTTTTTCCCGCTACGCTGTTTAGCAATCAGGTTAATACTTTTTTTTAATTGATAGATCGGGCGATTCTGAGCGCGGCGATACCAAATATGCGTAGATTTGATATTTTTTTTATTGATTTATTTTTATTGGGGCGAAAGGGGGGTGATTTAAACTTTTATGTTTTTTTTATTTTTTTCACATTTTTTTAACTTTTTTTTTAACTTTTGCCATGCTTCAATAGCCTCCATGGGAGGCTAGAAGCTGGCACAACGCGATCGGCTCTGCTACATAGCAGCGATCTGCTGATCGCTGCTATGTAGCAGAAATGGAGGTGTGCTGTGAGCGCCGACCACAGGGTGGCGCTCACAGCCACCGGTGATCAGTAACCATAGAGGTCTCTGGGACCTCTATGGTTACAATATACAAGCATCGCCGACCCCCGATCATGTGACGGGGGTCGGCGATGACGTCATTTCCGGCCGCCCGGCCGGAAGCGGTAGTTAAATGCCGCTGTCTGCGTTTGACAGCGGCATTTAACTAGTTAATAGGTGCGGGCAGATCGCGATTCTGCCCGCGCCTATTATGGGCACATGTCAGCTGTTCAAAACAGCTGACATGTCCTGGCTTTGATGTGGGCTCACTGCGGAGCCCTGCATCAAAGCAGGGGAGCCGGCATCGGACAGTATAGTACGTCCGATGCCGGTAAGGGGTTAATCTCCAATATGTATGTATATATCTTGAAAAAGAATACCCTTCTGCAGGCAGGCGAAAGCGGTAGCACAGTGCTGCATGATCGCATATATAATGTGCACAATGGGTACAGAAAGTATTCAGACCCCTTTAAATTTTTCACTCTTTGTTTCATTGCAGCCATTTGGTAAATTCTAAAAAGTTCATTTTTTTCACATTAATGTACACTCTGCACCCATCTTGACTAAAAAACGGAAATGTAGACATTTTTGCAAATTAAAAAAAAAGAAAAACTGAAATATCACATGGACATAAGTATTCAGACCCTTTGCTCAGACACTCTTATTTAAGTCACATGCTGTCCATTTCCTTGTAATCTTCCTTGAGATGGTTCTACGCCTTCATTGGAGACCAGCTGTGTTTAATTAAACTGATAGGTCTTGATTTGGAAAGGCACACACCTGTCTATATAAGACCTCACAGCTCACAGTGCATGTCAGACCAAATGAAAATCATGAGGTCAAAGGAACTGACCAGGAGCTCAGAGACGGAATTGTGGCAGGGCACAGATCTGGCCAAGGTTACAACAGAATTTCTGCAGTACTCAAGGTTCCCAAGAGCACAGTGGCTTCCATAATCCTTAAATGGAAGAAGTTTGGAACCACCAGAAGTCTTTCTAGACCTGTCCGTCCAGCCAAACTGAGCAATCGTAGGAGAAGAGCCTTGGTGAGAGAGGTAAAAAAGAACCCCAAGATCACTGTGACTGAGCTCTAGAGATGCAGTAGGGAGATGGGAGAAATTTCCAAAAAGTCAACTATCACTGCAGCCCTCCACCAGTCGGGTATTTATGGCTGAGTGGCCAGACAGAAGCCTCTCTTCAGTGCAAAACATATGAAAGCATGCATAGAGTTTGCTAAAAAACACATGAAGCACTCCCAGACTATGAAAAATAAGATTCTCTGGTCTGATGAGACAAAGGACAAATACAGATCTTTTTGGTGATAATTCTAAGTGGTATGTGTGAAGAAAACCAGACACTGCTAATCACCTGTCAATACAATCCCAACAGCAAAACTTGGTGGTGACAGCATCATGCAATGTGAGTGTTTTTCAGCTGCAGGGCAATACAACTGGTTGTTATTGAAGGAAACATGAATGTGGCCAACTATAGAGATATCCTGGATGAAAACCTCTTCCAGAGAGCTCTGGACCTCAGACTTGATTGAAGTTTCACCTTCCAACAAGACAATGACCCTAAGGATACAGACAAAATAACAAAGGAGTGGCTTCAGAATAACTCGTGACCATTTTTGACTGGCCCAGCCAGAGCCCTGACCTAAACCCAATTGAGCATCTCTGGGGAGACCTGAGAATGGCTGTCCACCAACGTTCACTATACAACCTAATGAAACTGGACAGGATCTACGAGGAACAATGACAAAGGATCCCCAAATCCAGAGGTGAAAAAGTTGTAGCATCATTCCCAAGAAGATTCATGGCTGTACTAGCTCAAAAGGGTGCTTCTACTCAATACTGAGCAAATGGTCTGAATATTTATGACCATGTGATATTTCAGTTTTTGTTTCTTAAAAAATTTGCAAAAATTACTAGATTTCTGTTTTTTTTCACTCAAGATGGGGTGTAGAGTTGTGGCACCCCAGGGTCCTGGTTGTCACAGTAGCATTGCTTTCCTCATGGGGAGAGTGATGTTACGCTTGGAAGCGATGAAAGTTAATTCTTATCAGGTAACCACCATACACACAACATGTTCACACTCCAGGTCACAAGGGGTAGCTTTTGATCCTATTTGACTAGGTGACTCCCCTATATATTGTAGTTTGGAGGGAAAGAGAGATTAGATTGTCAGAGAGACAGAAGAGAGCAGACTAACCTAGAGGGTCAGAAGGTCTGAAGGGGCCGTGTGGTCTGAAGTACTACAGGTCCTGGAAAGAGACATACACAAAGCCGAACATTGTTCAGTTAGCGTGCAGCAGAGCGAAGCACAGGAGAGGATACATCAGGGGAGACCAGCTAAGAGCAGTTTGTCTCCCTCTGAGGTGCAGATAACCGGTAGCTGGACCACCGAGATTGTAAGGAACTCTATGACTTACATCAAAAACTGGCAGGACAGCTGAACTGTAAGTTACCTGTCCACCTTAATACCCAGGAGACATGGTGACAGCTATAGAGCCCGGGGCATGCTAGAGTCCCTGTAAAAAGGCTCAAGTCACCAGTCATACGGGTTATGTCCTATCCTATATGGGGGACAGAGAGAACAACTGTGAGGACCTTATGTGAAGCCATAGGCAGTAAGGGACTACAACATCACCGCGCTTTGAGGAAGGCTTTCAACTCCCTCCTGGTAAAGGGGGCTCAGAATTCGCTTTCAAGCTGGCCGGACCCTGCCTGCCCTGTGACCTGGTACCCTGGACTGTGGCTGCCTGAAGTCCTCAGTAAACCAGGTAAAGAGACTGCAAACCTGTGTACTCGTTCTTTACTGCACCATTCCCCATCTTCCATCTACACAGCGGGAGACTTTTCAATGCAAAATTGACTGGAATTGAGATGGGACGCTATGTTATGTTTGGAGAGCCACTGATGTGCCTAAACATTGAAACCCCCCACAAGTGACACCATTTTGGAAAGTAGACCCCCTAAGGAATTTATCTAGATGTGTGGTGAGCACTTTGACCCACCAAGGGCTTTACAGAATTTTATATTGCAAAGCCGTAAAAATAAAACAAAAATTTTTACCCGCAAAAATTATTTTTTAGCCCCCAGTTTTGTATTTTCCCGAGGGTAACAGGAGAAATTGGACCCAAAAGTTGTTGTCCAATTTGTCATGAGTATGCTGATACCCCATATGTAGGGGGGCACCATCGTTTGGGCACATGGGAGGGCTCAGAAGGGAAGAAGCACCATTTGAAATGCAGACTTAGATGGAATGGTCTGCAGGCGTCACATTGCGTTTGCAGAGCCCCTAATGTACCTAAACAGAAGAAACCCCCCACAAGTGACACCATTTTGGAAAGTAGACCACCTAAGGAACTCATCTAGATGTGTTGTGAGAGCGTGGAACCCCCAAGTGTTTCACTACAGTTTATAACTCAGAGCCGTGCAAATAAAAAATATTTTTTTTCCACAAAAATTATTGATTAGCCCCCAGTTTTGTATTTTTCCAAGGGTAACAGGAGAAATTGGACCCTAAATATTGTTATCCAATTTGTCCTGAGTACGCTGATACCTGATATGTGGGGGTAAACCACCTTTTGAGCACATGGCAGAGCTCGGAAGGGAAGGAGCATCATTTGGAATGCAGACTTAGATGGATTGGTCTGCAGGCGTCACATTGCATTTGCAGAGCCCCTAATGTACATAAACAGTAGAAACCCCCCAAAAGTGACCCCATATTGGAAATTAGACCCCCAAAGGAACTTATCTAAATGTGTTGTGAGAACTTTGAACCCCCAAGTGTTTCACTACAGTTTATAACGCAGAGCCGTGCAAATAAAAAAATATTTTTTTTCCACAAAAATTATATTTTAGCCCCTAGTTTTGTATTTTTCCAAGGGTAACAGGAGAAAATGGACCCTAAATATTGTTGTCCAATTTGTCCTGAGTACGCTGATACCCAATATGTGGGGCGAACCACCGTTTGAGCGCATAGCAGAGCTCGGAAAGGAAGGAGCATCAATTGGAATTCAGACTTAGATGGATTGGTCTACAGGTGTCACATTGCGTTTGCAGAGCCCCTAATGTACCTAAACAGTAGAAACCCCCCACAAGTGACCCCATATTGGAAACTAGACCCCCGAAGGAAGTTATCTAGATGTGTTGTGAGAACTTTGAGCCCCCAAGTGTTTCACTACAGTTTATAACGCAGAGCCGTGAAAATAATAAAAAAAAAATTTTCCCCAAAAATAATTTTTTAGCCTGCAGTTTTGTATTTTCCCAAGGGTAACAGGAGAAATTGGACCCCAAAAGTTGTTGTCCAATTTGTCCTGAGTACGCTGATACCCCATATGTGGGGGGAACTACTATTTGGGTGCATGGGAGGGCTCGGAAGGGAAGGAGCTCCATTTGGAATGCAGACTTAAATGGAATGGTCTGCAGGCGCCACATTGCGTTTGCAGAGCCTCTAATGTACCTAAACAGTAGAAACCCCCCACAACTGACCCCATATTGGAAACTAGACCCCCAAGGAACTTATCTAGATGTGTTGTGAGGACATTGAGCCCCCAAGTGTTTCAGTACAGTTTATAATGCAGAGCCGCGAAAATAAAAAATCTTTTTTTCCCACAAAAATTATTTTATAGCCCCCAGTTTCGTATTTTCCCAAGGGTAACAGGAAAAATTGGAACTCAAAAGTTGTTGTCCAATTTATCCTGAGTACGCTGATACCCCATATGTTGGAGTAAACCCCTGTTTGGGCACACGGGAGAGCTCGGCAGGGAAGGAGCACTTTTTTACTTTTTCAACGCAGAATTGGCTGGCATTGAGATCGGATGCCATGTCCCGTTTGGAGAGCCCCTGATGTGCCTAAACAGTGGAAACCCCCCAATTATAACTGAAACCCTAATCCAAACACACCCCTAACCCTAATCCCAACGGTAACCCTAACCACACCTCTAACCCAGACACACCCCTAACCCTAATCCCAACCCTATTCCCAACCATAAATGTAATCCAAACCCTAACCCTAACTTTAGCCCCAATCCTAACTGTAGCCTTAACCCTTGCCCCAACCCTAACCCTAGCCCTAACCCTAGCCCTAACCCTAACCCTAGCCCTTACCCTAGCCCTAACCCTAACCCTAACCCTAGCCCCAACCCTAACCCTAACCCTAGCCCTAACCCTAGCCCTAACCCTAATCCTAACCCTAGCCCTAACCCTAATGGGAAAATGGAAATAAATACATTTTTTAAATTTTTTTAATTTTTCCCTAATTAAGGAGGTGATGAAGGGGGGTTGGATTTACTTTTATAGCAGGTTTTTTAGCGGATTTTTATGATTGGCAGCCGTCACACTCTGAAAGACGCTTTTTATTGCAAAAAATATTTTTTGCGTTACCACATTTTGAGAGCTATAATTTTTTCATATTTGAGTCCACAGAGTCATGTGAGGTCTTGTTTTTTGCGGGACAAGTTGACATTTTTATTGGTAACATTTTCGGGCACGAGACATTTTTTGATCGCTTTTTATTCCGATTTTTGTGAGGCAGAATGACCAAAAACCAGCTATTCATGAATTTCTTTTGGGGGAGGCGTTTATACTGTTCCACGTTTGGTAAAATAGATAAAGCAGTTTTATTGTTAGGGTCAGTCTGATTACAGCGATACCTCATTTATATCAATTTTTTATGTTTTGGCGCTTTTATATGATAAAAACTATTTTATAGAAAAAATAATTATTTTTGCATCGCTTTATTCTGAGGACTATAACTTTTTAATTTTTTTGCTGATGATGCTGTATAGTGGCTCGTTTTTTGCGGGACAAGATGACGTTTTCAGCGTTACCATGGTTATTTATTTCTGTCTTTTTGATCGTGTGTTATTCCACTTTTGCCTGTTTGTGTTTGTTGTGTTTTGCCTGTTTTTTTTTTTTTTTTCTTACGGTGTTTACTGAAGAGCTTAACTAGTGGGACAGTTTTGTAGGTTGGGTCGTTACGGACGCGTCGATACTAAATATGTGTACTTTTATTGCTTTTTTTATTTAGATAAAGAAATGTATTTATGGGAATAATATATATATTTTTCTCTTTATTTAGGAATTATTATTATTATTTTTTTTTTTTTACACATGTGGAAATTTTTTTTTTTACTTTTTCACTTTTTCCTAGGGGGGGACATCACAGATCGCTGATCTTACAGTTTGCACAGCACTCTGTGAGATCAGCAATCTGACTTGCAGCGCTGCAGGCTTACCAAGCACCTGCTCTGAGCAGGCACTTGGTAAGCCACCTCCCTCCCTGCAGGACCTGAATGCCGCGGCCATTTTGGATCCGGGGCTGCTGCAGGGGGTCTCAGGGAAGCACGCAGGGAGCCCCCTCCCTGCGTGATACTTCCCTATGCCGCCGGCACACCGCGATCATGTTTGAGCGCGGTGTGCCGGGGGTTAATGTGCTGGGGATGGTCCATGACCGCTCCTGGCACATAGTGCCAGATATCAGCTGCGATAGGCAGCTGACACCTGGCCGCGATCGGCCGCGCTCCCACCGTGAGCGCGGCCGATCGCTCTGGACGTACTATTCCATCCGTGGGAATTAAGACCCACCCCACATGGACGGAATAGTACGTCCAATGACAGAAGGGGGTTAAAGACTTTCCCCTCTTACATGGGCGCCCAGGGCCACGGACAGGGTAGCCACCGTGACATCCCCCTGTGAACTCAGGACCTGGTATCGAGTACCCAACAGCCCTGGCGGGCGACTCATCTTGGCATCACGAATAGGATGGACTGACCCAAAAATTTGGGTCCTGTGTGCCTTAGAGATTGTGCCTAACTGTGATTTATTGAGAGACTGTGCATTGTGGAATACCACTAAAATTTCCGCCAAAACTGCCACTATTATAGCTCCAAAAAGAGCGCTGGAAAAGACAAGTGCGCCATCGTGGGTGGGGACTAGCTGCAGAGCACGAAAATAATGGCCGCCCAATCCAAGTACTACTGTACCATGCGGACATGTCCATCAGCAACAAAGATGCGTCTCCTGATCCTGAATGGCGGAAGGAAGAGGAAGAAGTTCTGCCCCCGAAGAAGAGAGCGGGAGAGAGACCTGGATGCAGCGAGCAACATGGAGGATGCCATGGCCAGCAGCCCAGAACCAGAGCCTGGGGTGGAAGCGGAGGACACCCCCAGCAACCTGGAAGGAAGCCACGGCGACCCAGGACCTGCCATACCGGAGTGGAGGATTTAATTGACCAGCTCCATCGGATGCAACTGGACGCCGGGACCACGTGCAAGGCGGCGCCAGTGGAAGATCTGCAGGAACTGCATCCCGTCCAACAGTCCCCAACACCAACGGAGGAGACCAGCACCGGAGACACCACAGAGACAGGTAGGCACAACAACCCTGCCCCCGTAGCCGAGGAACTTTTAGTGGGCCCAGTCACTGCACCACCCCGCCATGGATCCGCGCGACTCCAGATCCTGGGGGAATGGGATCAGGCCACGGGGATGGAGCACTTTATGAAGGCACCGATCCAGCTCACCAGCCTGATGGGTGAGATCTACGTGGAACGAACAGTGTACTGCTGGGTGAATCCTGGGACGGACCTCATGGGGTTCCCTGGGAGGCTAAGGAGGAGGAATAGCAGGCCTGGCGCAAAGCTTTTGACCATAGGGACTTATGTGCCAAGGCCCAGGCCCGCAAGGACCGCCATACAAACCAGGCCCCGCTGAAGCAAAGCACAGTGGCAGCCTTCAGATTGAAGAAGGGCTGGGGATTCATCAAGGAGCCAGGCAGGGAAGGAGCACTTTTTTACTTTTTCAACGCAGAATTGGCTGGCATTGAGATCGGATGCCATGTCCCGTTTGGAGAGCCCCTGATGTGCCTAAACAGTGGGAACCCCCCAATTATAACTGAAACCCTAATCCAAACACACCCCTAACCCTAATCCCAACGGTAACCCTAACCACACCTCTAACCCAGACACACCCCTAACCCTAATCCCAACACTATTCCCAACCATAAATGTAATCCAAACCCTAACCCTAACTTTAGCCCCAATCCTAACTGTAGCCTTAACCCTAGCCCCAACCCTAACCCTAGCCCTAACCCTAGCCCTAACCCTAACCCTAGCCCTAACCCTAACCCTAGCCCTAGCCCTTACCCTAGCCCTAACCCTAACAATAACCCTAGCCCCAACCCTAACCCTAGCCCTAACCCTAATCCTAACCCTAGCCCTAACCCTAATGGGAAAATGGAAATAAATACATTTTTTAAATTTTTTTAATTTTTCCCTAATTAAGGAGGTGATGAAGGGGGGTTGGATTTACTTTTATAGCAGGTTTTTTAGCGGATTTTTATGATTGGCAGCCGTCACACTCTGAAAGACGCTTTTTATTGCAAAAAATATTTTTTGCGTTACCACATTTTGAGAGCTATAATTTTTCCATATTTGAGTCCACAGAGTCATGTGAGGTCTTGTTTTTTGCGGGACAAGTTGACATTTTTATTGGTAACATTTTCGGGCACGAGACATTTTTTGATCGCTTTTTATTCCGATTTTTGTGAGGCAGAATGACCAAAAACCAGCTATTCATGAATTTCTTTTGGGGGAGGCGTTTATACTGTTCCACGTTTGGTAAAATAGATAAAGCAGTTTTATTCTTAGGGTCAGTCTGATTACAGCGATACCTCATTTATATCAATTTTTTATGTTTTGGCGCTTTTATATGATAAAAACTATTTTATAGAAAAAATAATTATTTTTGCATCGCTTTATTCTGAGGACTATAACTTTTTAATTTTTTTGCTGATGATGCTGTATAGTGGCTCGTTTTTTGCGGGACAAGATGACGTTTTCACCGTTACCATGGTTATTTATTTCTGTCTTTTTGATCGTGTGTTATTCCACTTTTTGTTCGGCGGTATGATAATAAAGCGTTGTGTTTTGCCTCGTTTTTTTTTTTTTCTTACGGTGTTTACTGAAGAGCTTAACTAGTGGGACAGTTTTATAGGTTGGGTCGTTACGGACGCGTCGATACTAAATATGTGTACTTTTATTGCTTTTTTTATTTAGATAAAGAAATGTATTTATGGGAATAATATATATATTTTTTTCTTTATTTAGGAATTATTATTATTATTTTTTTTTTTTTACACATGTGGAAATTTTTTTTTTAAGTTTTTCACTTTTTCCTAGGGGGGGACATCACAGATCGCTGATCTGACAGTTTGCACAGCACTCTGTGAGATCAGCAATCTGACTTGCAGCGCTGCAGGCTTACCAAGCACCTGCTTTGAGCAGGCACTTGGTAAGCCACCTCCCTCCCTGCAGGACCTGAATGCCGCGGCCATTTTGGATCCGGGGCTGCTGCAGGGGGTCTCAGGGAAGCACGCAGGGAGCCCTCTCCCTGCGCGATGCTTCCCTATGCCGCCGGCACACCGCGATCATGTTTGAGCGCGGTGTGCCGGGGGTTAATATGCTGGGGATGGTCCATGACCGCTCCTGGCACATAGTGCCAGATATCAGCTGCGATAGGCAGCTGACACCTGGCCGCGATCGGCCGCGCTCCCACCGTGAGCGCGGCCGATCGCTCTGGACGTACTATTCCATCCGTGGGAATTAAGACCCACCCCACATGGACGGAATAGTACGTCCAATGACAGAAGGGGGTTAAAGACTTTCCCCTCTTACATGGGTGCCCAGGGCCACGGACAGGGTAGCCACCGTGACATCCCCCTGTGAACTCAGGACCTGGTATCGAGTACCCAACAGCCCTGGCGGGCGACTCATCTTGGCATCACGAATAGGATGGACTGACCCAAAAATTTGGGTTCTGTGTGCCTTAGAGATTGTGCCTAACTGTGATTTATTGAGAGACTGTGCATTGTGGAATACCACCAAAATTTCCGCCAAAACTGCCACTATTATAGCTCCAAAAAGAGCGCTGGAAAAGACAAGTGCGCCATCATGGGTGGGGACTAGCTGCAGAGCACGAAAATAATGGCCGCCCAATCCAAGTACTACTGTACCATGCGGACATGTCCATCAGCAACAAAGATGCGTCTCCTGATCCTGAATGGCGGAAGGAAGAGGAAGAAGTTCTGCCCCCGAAGAAGAGAGCGGGAGAGAGACCTGGATGCAGCGAGCAACATGGAGGATGCCATGGCCAGCAGCCCAGAACCAGAGCCTGGGGTGGAAGCGGAGGACACCCCCAGCAACCTGGAAGGAAGCCACGGCGACCCAGGACCTGCCATACCGGAGTGGAGGATTTAATTGACCAGCTCCATCGGATGCAACTGGACGCTGGGACCACGTGCAAGGCGGCGCCAGTGGAAGATCTGCAGGAACTGCATCCCGTCCAACAGTCCCCAACACCAACGGAGGAGACCGGCACCGGAGACACCGCAGAGACAGGTAGGCACAACAACCCTGCCCCCGTAGCCGAGGAACTTTTAGTGGGCCCAGTCACTGCACCACCCCGCCATGGATCCGCGCGACTCCAGATCCTGGGGGAATGGGATCAGGCCACGGGGATGGAGCACTTTATGAAGGCACCGATCCAGCTCACCAGCCTGCTGGGTGAGATCTACGTGGAACGAACAGTGTACTGCTGGGTGAATCCTGGACGGACCTCATGGGGTTCCCTGGGAGGCTAAGGAGGAGGAATAGCAGGCCTGGCGCAAAGCTTTTGACCAGAGGGACTTATGTGCCAAGGCCCAGGCCCGCAAGGACCGCCATACAAACCAGGCCCCGCTGAAGCAGAGCACAGTGGCAGCCTTCAGATTGAAGAAGGGCTGGGGATTCATCAAGGAGCCAGGGTTGTACGCGGAGATCTTTGTGAACAGGAGGGATGTGGACGTGGACACCCAGACAGAGATCTTTATCCGGTGACTGCGTAATTTACACCAGACATCTCGGTGACAAAGGGTGGTACACCTTGAATGTGCACGAGCACAGAGATGCTGCTCCAAAGGTGGCTAAACTAAAGACACTAGCCGCGCCACCTAGCGCCAAAATAGCTACGACCACTACCACTCCCACTGTAACCCCAGCTTGCACCACCAAGATGACAGTGTGCACCATCCCCACTACTGAGACTGCAGTGGCAGCTTCACCAGGTATTACACGCACCCAAGCAACGCAAACTGAACTAATCACCACATGCAGCTGCACTCAGACCCGCATAGTGGGAACTGACAGAATTTAAATCATTCCTGGGATCAGGTTGGAACCTAACATGAATGAGCGTAGCATCCAGGTGCTACAAAGGAACCATAAAATCTGAAAAGCAATATGACTGTGAATAGTTAAAGTTCAAAAGTTTGTTTTACCTGACCAAGGTTTTGCACTAAAAAGTTTCTTTGCACTAAAGAGTTTTTGCACAAAAGTTTAACTGTTTAAAGAACTGTGAATCATGAACTGCGCATGATCATGAACTTTCCATTGTACATAGTTGACATCTATTTAGGTGCTTCCTACTGGTTTTACAAAGAAGCTTTTAAGAAATTGTTTCTAACATTACTGTGAAAGTTGCTTTGTTTTACAGAGACCTGAAGAAAAACCCGTTTGGCGCGGCATTATTCCGGGTCTGGATACCCACCTTGTAGCCTGCCCAGGACCTACATTTGGGGTTAATGACGGATCTCTTGAATCGTTGCTGCTGTTATAAAGTAACTAATTGACTTGAGTAATAATTGCACTACCTCCGTATTGAAAGACTTGAAAGATGTTTGCACCCTTAAAGGGAATGTTGACTCGTCGTTAAAATGATATTTTAAGTTAGTCAGAACTGTACTTTATATGCTAGATAGTTAATATATTAGTGAGTTATTATAATGAATAAAAATGAAAACGGAAACTTGAATCCAGATAGTGTTATGTGCAGAAAGTATTAAAGATGTCTAATGTTGCACTTGTGAATTAAACTGACCTGATGCAGTGTACCCGTAGGGGTAGTCTCCATTTTGTAGGAAAAGTTCTGCACTTGAAGACAATAAAAATGCCGTTTGTCTTGCACTTTGAAGCCTTAAGAGATAGTATACCCGTAGCGGGTAATAGCCTTTCATAGTTAGTTAGTTAGTTATTATACTGTTTTCTATTGTTTAAAGTAGGCCTACAATGTAAATACGTTCTAGTAACGTTCAAGCCAAATATAACTTCCATAAAGGGAAGCTCCAGTTTGCCTTAACTTGTTTTACATGTTTACAGCATTTAAAAATGTATATGTCTTTTTGCTAATCTATATTGTTGTTCTTCTTTTCCCAGTCCGGGAGTACTGGATTTAATGTGGGGGGAGGGTGGTGCCCCAGGGTCCTAGTCATTACAGTAGCATTGCTTTCCTCACGGGGAGAGTGATGTTATGCCTGGAAGCAATGAAAGTTAACTCTTTCAGGTAACAACCATACACACAACATGTTCACACTCCAGGCCACAAGGGTGAGCTTTTGATCCTATTTGACTAGGTGACTCCCCTATATATATTGTGGTTTGGAGGGAAAGATAGATTAGATTGTCAGAGAGACAGAAGAGAGCAGACCGACCTATAGGGTCAGAAGGTCTGAAGGGGCCGTGTGGTCTGAAGTACTACAGGTCCTGGAAAGAGACATACACAAAGCCGAACATTGTTCAGTAAGCATGCAGCACTGGAGAGGATACATCAGGGAAGACCAGCTAAGAGCAGGCTGCCTCCCTCTGAGGCGCAGATAACCAGTAGCTGGACCACCGAGGTTGTAAGGAACTATACGACTTACATCAGAAACCGGCAGGACAGCTGAACTGCAAGTTACCTGTCCGCCTTAATACCCAGGAGGCAAGGTGACACCTATAGAGCCCGGGGCGTGCTAGAGTCCCTGTAAAAAGGCTCAAGTCACCAGTCATACGGGTTATGTCCTATCCTATATGGGGGACAGAGAGAACAACTGTGAGGACCTTATGTGAAGCCATAGGCATTAAGGGACTACAACACCACCGCGCTTTGAGGAAGGCTTTCAACTCCCACCTGGTAAAGGGGACTCTGGATTCGCTTCCAAGCCGGCCGGAGCCTGCCTGCCCTGTGATCTGGTACCCTGGACTGTGGCTGCCTGGAGTCCTCAGTAAACCAGATAAAGAGACTGCAAACCTGTGTCCTCGTTCTTTACTTTGCCATTCTCCATCTTGCATCTACACACTGGGAGCCCTGGGGATACACTACACCTATGGGAAGGTATACCATCTAGCTGCCGTAACATCACTCCAGGGACCCCTTAAAGCAGCGTCAGTCCCCTCTGACCGAATACTACAGGTAGGGTCACGAACATAAACTCTATTCACTAAATCTTTTTAAAGACTTTCCCCTCTTACATGAGTGCCCCGGGCCACGGACCGGGTCACCACTGTGACATCCCCCTGTGAACTCCGGACCCGGTACTGAGTACCCTATGGCCCTGTCGGGTGACTAAGAGTGTACATTAATGAGAAAAAAATGAACTGTTTTAAATACAACAAATGGCTGCAATGAAACAAAGAGTGAACAATTTAAAGGGGGTCATCTCAGTCTTCTAACCTCAATATCATTGAGCCACTCTGGGTAGATCTCAAGGGCGCAGTTCATGCAAGACAGCCCAGGGATTTACAGGAAATGGAAGATTTTTGACAAGAAGAATGGGCAGCTTTACCATTTGAGAAAATAAAGAACCTCTTCCACAACTACCACAAAACACTTCAAGCTGGCATTGATGTTAGAGGAATACATGATATTAAGAAATGGGGTATGTGAACTTTTGATCAGGGTCATTTGGATGTTTTGGGTTGTCATTATGATTTACAAATAAGAAACACAGTAGTTTGACAATAAATAGTTTCATCCAACAACTAACCATGAGTGGAGAAAAAGTTTTGGTGTTATTCTCTGAAAAAGGGACAAGAAAGCAAAAATTCTGCTGGGGTATGTAAACTTTTGAGAACAACTGTATATGCTACTTTAACAAGCAAGCAAAAAGCAACTACACAATAAATAAGATGTAAATATAGCAAATATCACCCCATATAACTAATAACACCTCCTCAAGAAAGGGTGAAAGAACAGAACATACAAAACCAATATGGTAAAAATGTATAAATTTTTATTTATTAATATTAAAAAACACATTAAAATAGTGGAAAGAAAAACATCAGAACAATACAAAAAACCCCATACTGCAATAACTGGAGTGGGCTCATAGACAAAATAATAAGTATAAAGGTTCAAATAGTAAATCCCATATCATATAGCCTACATCGGTTTTTGCAAACATGCATTATATTCAAAAAAGTCAAAAAGGCAAAGGGGAATGGGAAAGAACAAATACCCTATAACATTAAACAGTCCATACCCAATAGTATCCTGCTAGCCCCAACGCACGTTTCGCCTGGACATGGCTTTTTCAAGGAGACTCCGCTGGAGTATTGCAGAGTCCAAAGGGCATGACTAAATATTTATAATGGCCGTCCTGAGTGTTAAAAGCGGTCTTCCACTAATCTCCAGTGCGTATACGGACCAGGTTGTAGGCACGCCGAAGATCCAGTTTGGTAAAGATCCGGGCCCCTCTTAGGCAGTTGAAAAGCTTTGGGATGAGCGGCAAAGGATACCTGTTCTTGAGCGTGATGCAATTCAGACCTCTGCAGTCGATTCACCGCCGGAGGGATCTGTTTTTCTTTTGGACAAAGAAAAAACCTGCTCCAGCAGGAGAAGAGGATTTCCATATGAAACCTTTGTCCAAATTCTCCCGGACATATTCAGTCATGGCCAAGGTCTCTGCTGTAGACAACAGATAGATCATACTCCTAGGAGGGGTGGCCCCAGAGATTAACTCAATTGGGCAATCATACGGCCAATGCGGAGGAAGAGTCTCTGCCTCCTTTTTATCGAAGACATTTGAAAACGACTGGTAAATGGCAGGGAGGACAGGAAGATCAGAGGTAGATCGTTGAGGGCCAGGACGAGGTACAGGCACAAGACATTGTTCGAGACAAGAGTGGGCCTAATGAAGAACTTCACCTGAGCACCAGTCGAGGACAGGCTCATGCGTCCTGAGCCAGGGAAGACCAAGAAGCAGTGCATGTGATAGGTTGGGCAAGACATAAAAGGCAATCTTTTCCTGGTGTAAGGCTCCAATTTGCATCAACACCTCCGTCGTAACCATAGTGATGTGCTCTTGTAGAGGTTTGCCATCCAACGAAGCAATCAAACACAGAGTCTTCAGGGTAACTACCAGAACCTGATACTTGTTTACCTCTTCAAGCCAAATAAAGTTGCCTTCTGCACCCGAATCCACATATGTCTCCTCGGATCCCAATCTCTGTCCAAAAATAAGAAGGACTGACATAGTAAGGGGTAGAGAGGAATTAGGTGCACCCAGGGAGGCCTCTCTTATCTGACCTAGGTGGACGAGTTTCACGCTCTCTCAGGACAACAACGGAGAATATGCGAAGACCCTCTGCAGTAGTAGCACAGGCCCTGTGCAGGTCTCTCTCTATGTCGGAGTTCTGCCATCTTAAGCCAATCTACCTGCATAAGTTCCGCAGGGGGCCCCATGGGGATAGAGGTAGATTGTGAACTAGACGACCAATTTACTGAAGGAGACAATCTAAAGGACTCCTCTGTGTAGCCGACTCCCGAGAGCGTTTCTGGTCTATGCAGGTGGCTGGAGAAATTAGATCCTCCAATGAGGTCGGAGTATCCTTTCATCCGAGCTCATCCTTAATTTTGCTTGACAGACCTCGCCAGAAAGCCCCTACCCGTGCCTCATTATTCCACCCCAACTCAGAAGACAACGTACAAAAGCGGATAGCGTACTGTCCGACCGTTAGGGCACCCTGATGGAGATTAAAGAGAGACTCAGTAAGGGAGGCTAACCGACCTGGTTTGTCGAAGACCCTACGGAAAGTATATGAAAAGGCCCGGCGACTAGAGCCTATGGGGTCATCTCGCTCCCAAAGAGGGTTAACCCAGGACAGAGCCTCTCCCTCCAGATGAGACACAATGAATACCACTTTAGCCTGGTCAGTAGGGTACTGCTGAGGTAAGAGCTCAAAGTGTAGACAACATTGGTTTAAGAAACCCCTGCATAGCTTAGGATCGCCATTATACCGGGGAGGTTTACCGAGATGGAAAAAAGGATGAGGAGTAATATCAGGAATGCAAGATGGCTCCTGCGAAGAGGCGGCTAACTGTAAGGAGAGCAGACGATCATTCACAGAGGCCATATATGACAAAATGTGGGCCTGAGTGTCGCGCTGCTGGACAAGCTCCTGCTGGAGGCCGGCTAGCTGAGAGGCATTTCCAGGATCTGTAGCCTGTAAGGCCGACAATTTAGAATCCATAGTTTTCATAAAACACATAATGCAAGTCTGATTCTCTAGCAAAAATACTAGCTCCTGAGTGGAAACGGAGACACCAGCGGGGTCCATAGCCTGATTATACTGTGCTGCCTAGGAGAGGTGAGCTTGCAAGAGAGGACTCTCTGGGTCGTGGCATCGAAGCTCCCCCAGGTGAGCGAACCAGGTGGAACCTACCCCTATACAGGGATCATTAGGAGCAGGCCCGACTGAGTCAGATACCACGACAGATGGTACCAAGAGGGACGGTTCATAGGGAAGCAGAGGGTAAAAGCAGGTAGGAGCTAGCGGGAGAGACGTAGACTGGGTAGCAAGGAGACAGGGACCAAGATAGCCAAGTGGGTACAGGGAGTTCAGGAAGAAGTACCCAAGGCACCGGGGTATGGTATTGAGAGAGGGACACGGTCCACAGAGCAGAGGCCAGGAGGCAAAGGATGACCAGGCCAGAGCAGGAGCAGGGACTATCAAGGCAGGGAGAACCGGGAACTGCTGGGATAACAAGCAGAGATAGGGTAAATCAGAGTGAGTGGGCAGATACCCACAGAGGCGGCCTTAACTTGAGTATGCCAAAGCACACACAATAATCAGGTGCCTCTACTAGGGGAGGGTGGTCTGATATACCCAGTGGCAGCATCTGATAGAAACAGCAGTTACTCCGGGTCAGATGCTGCAAGCTAAAGAGCCGGCAGAGCGCCCGCGGCATAAGGTGCATGCGTAGATTGGCCGCCGGCCATGGGGCCGACAGTGCGGAAGAGAGACACCGGGTCTCACGAACAGCTGGAAGCCGAGGCGCCAGAACGGAGCAGTAAGCATAGGGAGGCAGAGTGAGTGCAACGGCGGAAGCAGCGGCGGGTGCAGGCATGACACTGTGAGGAGGAAAAAACACAAAGATGACTGAAAATCCTCCAAAAAAAACATAATTAATACAGCACAAAGGGTCGGGGGGCAGCAATGCTCACCTGCCCACGTGTCAGCACTAGTGCACTCAGGATGCAGCAAACCCATGAAGTAAACATGGTTGAAAAACACTGATGAGACCACTACTCTGAAAGACACTGAGCAATCACACCTCCATGAATTGGCAGACTGTGAGCGGTCGTGTCATCAGTCTTTTGCCCCTGTGGTGCCGCCATGTTTACTACATGAGTTTTCTGCATCCTGAGTGCACTAGCTCTGACACAAGTGCAGGTGAGGAAAGATATGAGGTGGATTAGCTCCATCTTCTCTTCAGTCTGCATTAATCTATTGGACTACAGATTAAAGCAGACTGAAGAGACGATGGAGTTAATCTGACGTCACCTACCATAGCACTGACAGAGGGAAGAGGTGTAAGTGTAAAGCATGGGTGACATAACCCAATCTGCATGAGACGAAGTGAATTATACCCAATCTGTATGAGACAAGGAGTGGAATAAAGACTGTATTTGTGACCCGTGGTCACCTTATAAACTAAGTATTGTAATGTATAGGGCACTTGGCACACGTTTTTCACTAGAGGTGTTTTATTATCAGCAAACATTAAAGGTACATTTTAACATTCCAGGTACATAACTTTATATAACATTACATGAACATTTTACTAAACCATTTCATCTTACCACGCCACATGTCCAATATCAGAAACAAAGTAGGCAGCAAATGTATCCCTCATTATGGCAGATTACCTTGTTGTCCTCAGAGGGTGATGATGGTAATCTGGCAAAGGGTTAGAAACAAGTTTAGCAAGTTCTATGTTGGGTCACTATTTAGCCATGATGTAGTTGTGCAGAACTACATGCGCTTTGACAAACTCATCGATTGTATCAATTTTGAGCTTAATGGCTGTTCCCAAAATGCGCAATTTCGAAACCAGAAAACCAAAGGCACATTCAACAGTTCTTCGTGCCCTTGTCAGTTGGTAGTTAAAAATTCTTTGTGTGTGGTTCAAGTATGGTTTAAGGAGGTTTCCCACATCTGAAAGGCCTCATCCCTAATCACAACAAATGGCATTGGTGGGCCTTCACTGTTGAGAAGAGGTCGTGGCAGTGGGAAATTGAAATTGTTCCCATACAAGCGTTTGCCCATGTTTTTAAATGTCTGCGAGTCATTACCTCGTCCAAAAGATCCAATGTCCACGGTGACAAATCTACAGTCCACTGCTGCAATCGCCATGAGTACTATAGAAAATAATTTTTTATAATTAAAGTACTCAGATCCAATTGCAGCCAGTTTTGTAATTCTAATATGTTTTCCATCCACAGCTCTCAAACAGTTTGGGAAGCTACAAATTTGCCAGAATTTTTCTGCATTTTCCTGCCAGATTTCAGCGGTGGGTAGGGGGATAAATTCCTCATGCAGAACGTCCCACAAAGCCCGGCAGGTGTCTGCAACAATCCCAGAAAGTGTTGAAATTCCAATCCAGAATTGGAAATTGAGCGATAATAAGCTCTCTTCGGTAGCCAGGAATCTGCCAAAAAGAGAAAGGAAAAAAAACATTAAGTACATGGCTTTTAGAACAATAGTATTTATGACAGGTGTTTTGCCGAACACAAAAAGGAAAAAAAAATAAGTACATGGCAGAGCAATAATATTTATGACAGGCATTTCTTTTTAAAAATTATGTACCTTAGGGTCACCAGCAGACGTTCCTCAGAAGGAATTGCTCTACGTAACTGAGTGTCTTGTCTGCTGATGACTCCTTATACATGTACCAGCAAATCACTGAAGCTCTGTTGAGATATCCTCATGTACACAAAATATTTTTCCGGGTTTTCACAGAGCTCACTATATAAGGAGTGGTAGGCTCCACTTCACTCTCATATTTCAACAATGGGGTGTTGCCAAAATCGACAAGGAAGTCTTCTTCATCTTTGTCTTTTCCTTTCTTGTTCAGAAGCAAATGCAAAGGCAAGAAACAAGTTAACATCCAAATCCAGATTCCGATAGAAACTCTCCATGCGAAGATCCATCTTGACGCTGGATACAGCAGCAAAAGATGAGAATTTCATCTTGACAAGGGTCTATATAAGGAATTTCTATGAGACACGCCCACTGGGCATGGCTTGTGTCAAGGAAATTCTCCTAGAAAAGCATTTTCCTATCAAACGCATGCGCATAAAAAGTGCAAATGCATACAAAAACATGTAAACACTGTTTTTTTCTTGCATAAGCTGATGCAGATAAAAAATGCTGCATTAGCATGTGTTTGCATGCATTTTTGCATGCATTTGCGGTTGCGGATGATACGCTGCGCACATAGACGCAAATGTGAAACTAGCCTAACATACTAAAACCTGGTGCATTTCTGGTTCAACAAACACTCTTAGGCCGGGGACTCACTAGACCATAATACGGAGGAGTGCAATGTGATAAAAATTTGCATAGCGCTCGTCCCAATGTTAAGCTATGGGGCAGCTCCCATCATCCAATATTTTCTCGGCCGTATTCAGGATCTGAGTGAAATCGCAGCATGCTGCGATTGTCAGCGTATCTCGGCCGAGAATCGCCAATGAAAGTCTATGGGAGCTAGAAAAAAACGGATTACACACGGACCAACAATGTGACTTGCGAGAAATACGCAGCGGTGTTCTAGAGAAAAGCTGGCAATTCAGTGTGGTGTACAGTAAAATCACACTGACAGGTTAGAATAGAATAGCTAAAATAAATGTCTTCACAAAGTATAGGGGTACATATATATATATATATATATGTCTCACTGACATATGTATATATATATATACTAGCTATTGAACCCGTTCTACGCCCGGGTGGCGAGCATTTATATTGGTATATGGTCTCCATCCTGGTATGTGCTGCTCCATCCTGCATCCCCATCCTGTCATGCGCTGCTCTATCCTGCGTCCCCATCCTGTCATGCGCTGCTCCCATCCTGCGTCCCCATCCTGTCATGCGCTGCTCCATCCTGCGTCCCCATCCTGTCATGTGCTGCTCCCATCCTGTGTCCCCATCCTGTCATGCGCTGCTCCCATCCTGCTTCCCCATCCTGTGATGCGCTGCTCCCATCCTGTGATGCGCTGCTCCCATCCTGCGTCCCCATCCTGTCATGTGCTGCTCCATCCTGCGTCACCATCCTGTCATGTGCTGCTCCATCCTGCGCCCCCATCCTGTCATGCGCTGCTCCATCCTGCGTCCCCATCCTGTCATGCGCTGCTCCCATCCTGCGTCCCCATCCTGTCATGTGCTGCTCCATCCTGCGCCTCCATTCTGTCATGTGCTGCTCCCATCCTGCGTCCCCATTCTGTCATGTGCTGCTCCATCCTGCGTCCCCATCCTGTCATGCGCTGCTCCATCCTGCGTCCCCATCCTGTCATGCGCTGCTCCCATCCTGTGTCCCCATCCTGTCATGCGCTGCTCCCATCCTGTGATGCGCTGCTCCGATCCTGCGTCCCCATCCTGTGATCCGCTGCTCCCATCCTGCGTCCCCATCCTGTTATGTGCTGCTCCATCCTGCGTCCCCATCCTTATGTGCTGCTGCATCCTGCGTCCCCATCCTGTTATGTGCTGCTGCATCCTGCGTCCCCATCCTTATGTGCTGCTGCATCCTGCGTCCCCATCCTTATGTGCTGCTCCGTCCTGCGTCCCCATCCTTTCATGTGCTGCTCCATCCTGCATCCCCATCCTGTTATGTGCTGCTCCCATCCTGCGTCCCAATCCTTATGTGCTGCTCCCATCCTGCGTCCCCATCCTTATGTGCTGCTCCATCCTGCGTCCGCATCCTTATGTGCTGCTGCATCCTGCGTCCCCATCCTTATGTGCTGCTCCATCCTGCGTCCCCATCCTTATGTGCTGCTGCATCCTGCGTCCCCATCCTGTTATGTGCTGCTGCATCCTGCATCCCCATCCTTATGTGCTGCTGCATCCTGCGTCCCCATCCTTATGTGCTGCTGCATCCTGCGTCCCCATCCTTATGTGCTGCTGCATCCTGCGTCCCCATCCTTATGTGCTGCTCCATCCTGCGTCCCCATCCTTATGTGCTCCTCCATCCTGCGTCTCCATCCTTATGTGCTGCTCCATCCTGTGTCCCCATCCTTATGTGCTGCTCCATCCTGCGTCCCCATCCTTATGTATTGCTCCATCCTGTGTCCCCATCCTTATGTGCTCCTCCATCCTGCGTCCCCATCCTTATGTGCTGCTCCATCCTGCTTCCCCATCCTTATGTGCTGCTCCATCCTGCGTCCCCATCCTTATGTGCTGCTCCATCCTGCGTCCCCATCCTTATGTGCTGCTCCATCCTGCGTCCCCATCCTCATGTGCTGCTCCATCCTGCGTCCCCATCCTTATGTGCTGCTCCATCCTGCGTCCCCATCCTTATGTGCTGCTGCATCCTGCGTCCCCATCCTTATGTGCTGCTGCATCCTGCGTCCCCATCCCTATGTGCTGCTGCATCCTGCGTCCCCATCCTTATGTGCTGCTCCGTCCTGCGTCCCCATCCTTTCATGTGCTGCTCCATCCTGCATCCCCATCCTGTTATGTGCTGCTCCCATCCTGCGTCCCCATCCTTATGTGCTGCTCCCATCCTGCGTCCCCATCCTTATGTCCTGCTCCATCCTGCGTCCCCATCCTTATGTGCTGCTGCATCCTGCGTCCCCATCCTTATGTGCTCCTCCATCCTGCGTCCCCATCCTTATGTGCTGCTCCATCCTGCTTCCCCATCCTTATGTGCTGCTCCATCCTGCGTCCCCATCCTTATGTGCTGCTCCATCCTGCGTCCCCATCCTTATGTGCTGCTCCATCCTGCGTCCCCATCCTCATGTGCTGCTCCATCCTGCGTCCCCATCCTTATGTGCTGCTCCATCCTGCGTCCCCATCCTTATGTGCTGCTGCATCCTGCGTCCCCATCCTTATGTGCTGCTGCATCCTGCGTCCCCATCCCTATGTGCTGCTGCATCCTGCGTCCCCATCCTTATGTGCTGCTCCGTCCTGCGTCCCCATCCTTTCATGTGCTGCTCCATCCTGCATCCCCATCCTGTTATGTGCTGCTCCCATCCTGCGTCCCCATCCTTATGTGCTGCTCCCATCCTGCGTCCCCATCCTTATGTCCTGCTCCATCCTGCGTCCCCATCCTTATGTGCTGCTGCATCCTGCGTCCCCATCCTTATGTGCTGCTGCATCCTGCGTCCCCATCCTTATGTGCTGCTGCATCCTGCGTCCCCATCCTTATGTGCTGCTGCATCCTGCGTCCCCATCCTTATGTGCTGCTGCATCCTGCGTCCCCATCCTTATGTGCTGCTCCATCCTGCGTCCCCATCCTTATGTGCTCCTCCATCCTGCGTTCCCATCCTTATGTGCTCCTCCATCCTGCATCCCCATCTTTATGTGCTGCTCCATCCTGCGTCCCCATCCTTATGTGCTGCTCCATCCTGCGTCCCCATCCTTATGTGCTGCTCCATCCTGCGTCCCCATCCTTATGTGCTCCTCCATCCTGCGTCCCCATCCTTATGTGCTGCTCCATCCTGCGTCCCCATCCTTATGTGCTGCTTCATCCTGCGTCCCCATCCTTATGTGCTGCTCCACCCTGCGTCCCCATCCTTATGTGCTGCTGCATCCTGTGTCCCCATCCTTATGTGCTGCTGCATCCTGCGTCCCCATCCTTATGTGCTGCTGCATCCTGCGTCCCCATCCTTATGTGCTGCTGCATCCTGCGTCCCCATCCTTATGTACTGCTCCGTCCTGCGTCCCCATCCTTTCATGTGCTGCTCCATCCTGCATCCCCATCCTGTTATGTGCTGCTCCCATCCTGCGTCCCCATCCTTATGTGCTGCTCCCATCCTGCGTCCCCATCCTTATGTCCTGCTCCATCCTGCGTCCCCATCCTTATGTGCTGCTGCATCCTGCGTCCCCATCCTTATGTGCTGCTCCATCCTGCGTCCCCATCCTTATGTGCTGCTGCATCCTGCGTCCCCATCCTTATGTGCTGCTGCATCCTGCGTCCCCATCCTGTTATGTGCTGCTGCATCCTGCGTCCCCATCCTTATGTGCTGCTGCATCCTGCGTCCCCATCCTTATGTGCTGCTGCATCCTGCGTCCCCATCCTTATGTGCTGCTGCATCCTGCGTCCCCATCCTTATGTGCTGCTCCATCCTGCGTCCCCATCCTTATGTGCTCCTCCATCCTGCGTTCCCATCCTTATGTGCTCCTCCATCCTGCATTCCCATCCTTATGTGCTGCTCCATCCTGCGTCCCCATCCTTATGTGCTCCTCCATCCTGCGTCCCCATCCTTATGTGCTGCTCCATCCTGCGTCCCCATCCTTATGTGCTCCTCCATCCTGCGTCCCCATCCTTATGTGCTGCTCCATCCTGCGTCCCCATCCTTATGTGCTGCTTCATCCTGCGTCCCCATCCTTATGTGCTGCTCCATCCTGCGTCCCCATCCTTATGTGCTGCTGCATCCTGCGTCCCCATCCTTATGTGCTGCTCCCATCCTGCATCCCCATCCTTATGTGCTGCTCCATCCTGCGTCTCCATCCTTATGTGCTGCTCCATCCTGCGTCCCCATCCTTATGTGCTGCTCCATCCTGCGTCCCCATCCTTATGTGCTTTTCCATCCTGCGTCCCCATCCTTATGTGCTCCTCCATCCTGCGTCCCCATCCTTATGTGCTGCTCCATCCTGCGTCCCCATCCTTATGTGCTGCTCCATCCTGCGTCCCCATCCTTATGTGCTGCTCCATCCTGCGTCCCCATCCTTATGTGCTCCTCCATCCTGCGTCCCCATCCTTATGTGCTGGTCCATCCTGCGTCCCCATCCTTTTGTGCTCCTCCATCCTGCGTCCCCATCCTTATGTGCTGCTCCATCCTGCGTCCCCATCCTTATGTGCTGCTCCATCCTGCGTCTCCATCCTTACGTGCTGCTGCATCCTGCGTCCCCATCCTTATGTGCTGCTGTATCCTGCGTCCCTATCCTTATGTGCTGCTCCATCCTGCGTCCCCATCCTTATGTGCTGCTCCGTCCTGCGTCCCCATCCTTTCATGTGCTGCTCCATCCTGCATCCCCATCCTGTTATGTGCTGCTCCCATCCTGCGTCCCCATCAGAGGCGTAGCTAGAGCTTTTGCCGCCCGGGGCTGTTCCCGAGTTTGGCGCCCCCCCCCCCCAGCTCAATACACACAAAGGTTACCAAAAATGGTTTTCCTGTTTTGTAGAACTTAAACTGGGCCTAATGGTGTCACCCCCACATGCCACACCTGTGACTTAATACCACCACACCATGACCAGGCCACATAGTGACCGAATAATACTACATACAAGGGACAAATACCACCGCACCATTTCCAGACCACATATTACCACCACATAGTGACTGAATACTACAATACTGATCAGTAATAAAAAAAAAACCACAATACTATCACCATAAGTGCCAGTATTCACAGGAGATCTGTACTTAGTATGCAGTGTCTGTGTAGAGGTAATACAGAGATCACTGGTGACATTATACACAGGACCTCTATATAGTATACAGTGTATAGTGTCAGTGTATAGGTAACACTGACTCACCAGTGACGTCTCTAGGTGAAGTCCTTCATCTTTTATCCAGCACAGACCGCCATCATTCCTTCCAGCCAGGACTCGTTTCTGCAGGAAATAACACAGTTATCTCGAGCTCCGCTTGCAGAACACATTACTTAATTTTTCACAACTTCTACATTACATCACATGAAGAAAAAAAGGTGATATAGTGTCACTCTGCACAGTAACAGGCCTGCCCCCCATTTAAAACAGTATACTCAAAAAATAAAATAAATACATCACTGCAGTAATAATATCCCTTAATTATCCCCTATGGTAATAATATTCCCCACCCTGGCCCCGTTTATCTCATTCCTGGCTCCAGCCATATGTTGTCGTATCCTGCCCTCATGAGTATCCATTCTACCCCATATGATCTCCCCATCCTGCCCCACCAGCCTCCATCGTATCCGTCCTGCCCCATGATCCAATCCTGCCCCGTGTCTCCAATCATGCCCCGTATCTACATTCTGCCCATGCCTCAAGTCCTGCCCCCAGTGTGTCCAGCATATTACCCCCATGTTGTCCAGCAATCTGCCCCAGTGTGTCCAGCATATTACCCCCATGTTGTCCAGCAATCTGCCCCAGTGTGTCCAGCATATTACCCCCAGTGTGTCCAGCAATCTGCCCCAGTATGTCCAGCATATTACCCCCAGTGTGTCCAGCAATCTGCCCTCAGTGTGTCCAGCAATCTGCCCCAGTGTCCAGCCTTTCCCCAGTGTGTCCAGCAGTCTGCCCCAGTGTGTCCAGCATATTACCCCCAGTGTCCAGCATTGCCCCAGTGTGTCCAGTATATTACCCCCAGTGTGTCCAGCAATCTGCCCCAGTGTCCAGCATTGCCCCAGTGTGTCCAGAAGTCTGCCCCAGGGTCTCCAGCATTGCCTCAATGTGTCCAGAAATCTGCCCCAGGGTCTCCAGTATTGCCCCAGTGTGTCCAGCAATCTGCCCCAGGGTCTCCAGTATTGCCCCAGTGTGTCCAGCATTCTGCCCCATAGTCTCCTGTACTGCCCCAGTGTGTCCAGCATTCTGCCCCATGGTCTCCAGTATTGCCCCAGTGTGTCCAGCAATCTGCCCCATGGTCTCCTGTATTGCCCCAGTGTGTCCAGCATTCTGCCCCATGGTCTCCAGTATTGCCCCGGTGTGTCCAGCAATCTGCCCCATGGTCTCCAGTATTGCCCCAGTATGTCCAGAAGTCTGCCCCAGGGTCTCCAGCATTGCCTCAATGTGTCCTGAGATCTGCCCCATGGTCTCCAGTATTCAGAGTGTCCAGCATTCTGCCCCATAGTCTCCTGTACTGCCCCAGTGTGTCCAGCATTCTGCCCCATGGTCTCCAGTATTGCCCCAGTGTGTCCAGCAATCTGCCCCATGGTCTCCTGTATTGCCCCAGTGTGTCCAGCAATCTGCCCCATGGTCTCCAGTATTGCCCCAGTGTGTCCAGCAATCTGCCCCATGGTCTCCTGTATTGCCCCAGTGTGTCCAGCATTCTGCCCCATGGTCTCCAGCATTGCCCCAGCCCCAGTCAGAAATAAAGAAAAAAAAAAAAAAAGTAAAATCCTCACCTCTCCCGTTCCCAGCGCAGGTCCGGTGCAGTCAGCGTCTCTCCGGCTCTGCGACGCTCAGGACAGAGAGGCAGAGCGGCGCGCACAGTAGTGACGTCATCGCGCCCTCTGCTCTGAGACGTCGCAGAGTCAGAGGAGGCTGCAGCTGCCGGCGCCGCAGGAACCAGGAGAGGTGAGTATAGAGCAGGGGGCGGGGGCGGGGGCGGGACCCGGGGGTGGGGGGAGCTGGCCCTGGTCGTGGTGGCGGACGGCGCCGCCCGAAGATTTAAAGGGGCGTCTTTTTTTTTTTTTTTTTTTTTTTATCTTCTTCTGCAGCGCCGGCCGCCCCCAGCATTGTGCCGCCCGGGGCGGACCGCCCCCCCCGCACCCCCCTTCCTACGCCACTGGTCCCCATCCTTATGTGCTGCTCCCATCCTGCGTCCCCATCCTTATGTGCTGCTCCATCCTGCGTCCCCATCCTTATGTGCTGCTGCATCCTGCGTCCCCATCCTTATGTGCTGCTCCACCCTGCGTCCCCATCCTTATGTGCTGCTGCATCCTGCGTCCCCATCCTTATGTGCTGCTGTATCCTGCGTCCCCATCCGTATGTGCTGCTCCATCCTGCGTCCCCATCCTTATGTGCTGCTGCATCCTGCGTCCCCATCCTTATGTGCTGCTCTATCCTGCGTCCCCATCCTTATGTGCTGCTCCATCCTGCGTCCCCATACTGCCTCTGACCCGCTTGACGCTGAGTGCTGGGGGGCCTCAGCAGGCGGGGACACCGGCGCGCTGTGGGGGTCAGGTGCCGGTATCGCCGCCAGCTCAGGCCCCCCAGCACTTCCTATACTCACCTGTCTGTCCCGTTCCATCGCTGAGCGCCGCCATCTTCCCGGTCTTCTGGCTGTGACTCTTCAGTCAGAGGGCGGCGCCGGCGCGCATTAAGCGCGTCACCGCGCCCTCTGAACTGAAGGTTACAGGCCGAAGACCGGGAACAGGTGAATATAGCTCATACTCACCCTCCTGGCGGTCCCTGCTACTTTGTTGGAGATCGCGGTCTGCGTTCAGTGTGAACGCACACCGCGATCTCCCGGGAGCGTCACTCTGTGAGGCCCAGACTGCGCCGGCGCTTGCGCCTGCGCAGTCTATAGAGGCTTCGGACAGAGTGACGCTCCCAGCGTTATATTATAGATATATATATATATATATATATATATATATATATATATATATATAGACAGTATATATGTTTTAACAAATATTTGAGCCCATGGATCCATTGTATGTCCGTTTTGGAAGCCTGCGAGAAAATTTCACCATACGGATGCCATACGGATGTCACACGGATGTCAAATGGATCATTTGATGCGAGAAAGTGGCATCCTCGCACTGCACATGGATCACTGTTTTGTTAACATTTGTGCGATTCTCATCCGTGAAAAACGGACATTTTTTATGCGTTGTGTGTGTCCCCGGCCTTAGTCTTATGACTAAGCGCATTTGTCGTGCCAGAAATTCATCAGGTTTCAGCATTTTACATCTTGCTTTTTAAATGGATTTTGAAAAAAATATTTTATTTTCAATTTACTGGGTGGATGTTCCAGAATTTTCCCTTTTTGCTTCAATATTCTCTGGCTGTGTTATACCAGCAGGATCGGCACCCACTGACTGAAGGCCCCAGAGTCGTACATTTAGCCCAAGCTTGATAAGGTCCACATATACTTTATTTTTACTATTTTAACTAATTTTATATATTCAAATTAATTCAAGTTATGAAAATATGTGTAATAGAGCATGAAATCCATAGCTGTGAGTCATATAAACCCATATCATAGTTTGATAAAAAAAAAATTATAACAATTCACTGATTTGACAAAAGTTTCTAATTGGGAAACCAAGTGGATTTTTTGTACATATTTTATGTGCTAGAATGCGTAATGTCATTGGAAGAAAGTGTTGCATATGTTTTATAATAACAGAGTATGGGAAAGCATATTTATTTTCTGTCTGTATGTGAAAACACCATCTGGTGGCAGAGCTTTGGGGATAGAAATATTAAAGGAACTCTAGCAAACGTATGGAGCACTTGAATGCATTCTGAGCCATGGAAGTCATTTCATGGAATGTAATAAGAATAAGACAACATATCCTATGATTACACAGAACAAAGTCGCCAGAAACCTGAGAGAGAAGAAATTCATTAAAATAAGAACAATACTTGAAAAGAGCTGGAGGATACATTAGCTGTTCTTCCCAGTTGACATCAAATTACAATATCTCTAAACTGCCAGCAAGAAGCTGAGCTGAAATATGCAGAAAGCCTTATTGCTGATGTGACCTTAATTCACTTGTGCATAGTATGAACATGGGAAGATTTCTGCAAGGGATATTGTGACCAGTTTACCATTCATTTTTGCTATTTGTATTGCTGAACACATTATGTAGTAATTATAGTGTAGAATCTAATATAATCTAACCTCCTAATGGAACAATATTATACTGTATTGGGCATCTTTCACACATCAGTGTCTCCAGTACATGTGGTGACAGTTTTCACATGTACTGGAGACACTTACACATGTAGACCCATTGATTTCAGCGCACATCAGTGTTTCCACAGAACCTGTGTCCATCAGCAAAACACGCTGACATGTCTGTTTTGTAACAGCAGCACGGGTCGCAACAAGTCCCGCACACGTGCACACTGACGACACTCAGATGACAACCGTGTGTCATCAGTTTGACACGTACCGGCGCCTGGAAAAAAGTGGTACAGTTTTCTCTGTTCCCAGACGCCAGGTGCTAAAGGCAGCTCTCATCATTGTTGCCTGGTTTCCCTGACATCGGAGCGACCAGGTGACAACGATGGGAGTTGTATTCAGCAACCGTTGTGTATATTGTGTATGCATAAATAAAAAAATGGTGTGGGCTTCCTCATAATTTTCACAACCAGCAGAGGGAAAGCTGTCCGCTGGTGGCTGATGTAAATAATCTGGGACAGGGGCCAATATCCCAAAAGATTCCGAGGCTATAAATAACAGTTCACAGCTGTTTGCTTAGCCTTTACTGGTTAGATTCCAGGGGACCCCAGAAAAAAATGACATAAAATATATCCATATCACATAGAAGAACTTAGTGAACATAAAAGTTACATACTGAATTTTGCGTATTATAAGACGCATCGGATTATAAGACGCACCCCAAATTTTAAGGAGAAAAATAGGAAAAAAACTTTTTTTTAATAAAATGGTGGTGCATCTTATAATCCAAGCATCTTATTGCTTAATGGGGGTGGTGGCTGCAGTGAAGCGGGGTCCCAGAGTTGCTTCTGGAGGATGCAAGAGTGGAGCGTTGCTGCAGGCCGCAGGCTGGGATGAGGGGGTCAGCAGACCAACATGAGAAAACTGAGTGCAAAATAGATCTCATAAACAAAAGCATTTTATTTAAATAATTTTAAAAGAATAATATGACTGAACAAACAAATAAGACACAAACTGAGCACACTTGAAAAAAGTGGTACCAGCATGCATGTAAATAAACTTAGCAGAGAATTATTTCATATGCATATTTACTGCAGGGCCTATCAACATTATGGCCTCCAACCAAATACCTCTAGTCAAAGAAAAAGGGAAACAATGACTATTGCTAAACAATTTTTAGCTAAAAGATAGTTCAAAGTCTAATAATTACATCAAAGATGGTATGTGAATGTACCGGGGTAGAGTGTACATGTGCTGGCCCCCCAGCCCCAATGCACGTTTCTCAGTGCTGAGATCTCATCTCCCGAGATCTTGGTGCTGAGATCTCCATCTGTGCATGCGACACCCCGGGCAGCCATTTTCCCGGAGTCCATCGCATAGTAAACAATGTAAGTGCAGGAGCTCTGGGCTTTCACAAAATGTCGGCAAAGCACCCGCACCACCAAACACCGGCAGCGGCGAACATCCAAATACCCCCTCATCCCAGCCTGTGGTCTGCAACAATGCTCCACTCTTGCCTCCTCCAGCAGCTACCCTGGTTTTCGGGGACCCCGGGCCAGTGGGCCCCTTTAACACATAGCACAATTCATGATGCACAGATATGGCAGAGAAATATAGGTATAGTACAATGCCAAAGATTTTGCTTACTACTTACATTATATTAGTGATATCTATTGTAAATTCTACAATAGCTCAGAAACCGGATAGTATAGTCATCCATACAGTATTATTGGCAACACATAGTGATCCATACAGAATAATGAGCCCCATATACTGCCCCATACAGTATCATGGGCACCACATAATAATATTATTATTATTATTTATTTATTTATATAGCAGCATTGATTCCATGGTGCTGTACATGAGAAGGGGTTACATACAAATTACAGATATCACTTACAGTAAGCAAGCTAACAATGACAGACTGATACAGAGGGGAGAGGACCCTGCCCTTGCGAGCGTACATTCTACATTCTATTGCATACAGAATAATAAGAACCACATATTGCTACATTGCTACATACAGTATTATGGGTACCTTATACTGCTCCATACAGAATAATGAGCCCCTTATATTGCTCCATACAGTATTATGGGCACCACATAGTGCTCCACACAAATAATGAGCCCCATATATTGTTCCATACAGAATAATGGACCCTACATAATGCTTCACATAGTATAACGAGCCATATATATTGCTCCATACAGTATAATGAGCCCCATATATTGCTCCATACAGAATAATGGACCCCATATAATGCTTCACACAGTATAATGGACATCATATATTTCTCCATACAGAATGAGTCCTATATATTGCTCCATACAGTATAATGTGTCCCATATACTGCTCCATGAAGAATAATGAGCCCCATATAGCGCTCCATACAGTGTAATGAGCCCATATAATGCTGCAAACAGAATAATGAGCACCATATAATGCTCCATACAGTATAATGAGACCCATATATTGCTCCATACATAATGGGCCCCATATAATGCTCCATACAGTAAATGATGGGCCCCGTAAAATGCTTCTGTATATGATGGGCCCCATATATTAATCCATATATAATGGGCCTCATATAATGCTCCATACAGTATATGATGGGCCCCATACAGTATAATGAGTCCCATATATTGCTCCATAGCTTATAATGAGCCCCATATAATGTTCCATACAGTTTATAATGGGCCCCATATATTGCTCCATACAGAATGGGCCCCATATAATGCTCCATGCAGCATATGATACGCCCTATATAATACTCCAGTATATGATGGGCCCCATCTGAATAAAAGGTGATCAAAATGTTATAGATAAAAAAATGTTACAAATAAAAGTGACAAATCGTCCTGACAAAAACAAGCTCTAATATGGCTCTTTCTGTAAAAAAAAGAGTTACAATGCTATGAATACAGTGATGCAAAAGTAAATTCATTTTTGGAAAATATTGTTTTTCACCTGTAAAAGTAGCAGAGCATAACAAAAGCTATATAAATCTGGTATCACTAATCATACTGACCTGATGAACAAATTGTTCTTTCACTTTTTCCACCTGGTGAATCACTCAAAACATAAAAGTATTGTTCATTGTTCATGAGTCTGGAACATCTGATTAAAAAGCGATAAAAAAATATTATGCCCAAAATAATACCAATAAAAGCTCCAACTTTTTGGACAAAAAAAGGCCATCATGCAACTTTATTCGTCAAAAAAGAAAAATGTTACAGCTCTCAGAATATAGCGACAATTTTTTTTTCATTTTTAACCCCTTTCTGAAATTTGAGCAGGGAAGGATTATTATGTCTGACAGCTGACACCCGGCACTAAGTGCGAGGAGCGGTCATGCATCGCTTCCGGCACTTTAACCCCTGAATTGCTGCGATCAAACGAGATTGCAGCATTCCGAGAGCTGGCAGAGGGCTGACAGCCCTTCTACCTTTGGATTGGAGACCCTGAGCCGTGACACGGGGTCCTGATCGTTGCCATGGTGACCCGATGTCAGAAAACTTTCTGATCATACCCAGTGGGTGATGAGCAAGTTTGTCTGTCAGTGCAGAGCTGATAGATTCTACAGCATGGGGATGCTGCTGCATCCCCATGCTGTAGAAGAGATCAGCCTGCAAAAAATGATTGTCCCATTGTGGGACAAAGTTAAAAAGTTAGAAAAAAGTAAAGCAATTTTTTTAAAATAATTGTAAAAATATTTAAAAAAATCAATAATAATAATAAAAATAAAGATATTGCATCTCTAAATAAATATTTGAATGAAAAAAATATAAACAATAAAAGTACATATATTTGGTGTCCGCAGCGAACCAACCTATAAAACTGTCCCACTAGTTAACCCCTTTAATGAACACCATTAAAAAAAAAAAAAAAGAAGGTAACAAACAATGTTTTATCATCATACTGCCAAACAAAAAGTGAAATAAGAGGCGATCAAAAAGACGGATCTAAATTAGCATGGTACCGCTGAAAATGTCATTCTGTCCCGCAAAAAAACAAGCCACGATACAACTCCATCAGCGGAAAAATAAAAAAGTTATGGCTTTCAGAAAAAAAGTGATGCATAAAAGCACAAAAAAAAACCCTATATAAATGATGTATCGCTGTAATCATACTGACCCAAATAAAACGGCTTTATCAATTTTACAACATACAGAACGGCATAAGCCCCCCAAAGAAATTGTTGGTTTTTGTTCATTCTGCCTACTAAAAATCAGAATAGAAAGCGAATCAAAAATATCATGTGCCTGAAAATGGTACCAATAAAAATGTTAACTCGTCCCACAAAACCCAAGACCTCAAGTGACTCTGTTGGCCCAATTATGGAAAAATTATAGCTCTCAAGATGTGGTGATGCAAAAACAGTTTTTTGCAATAAAAACCATATTTCAGTGTGTGACAGCAGCCAAACATAAAAACCCGATATAAATCTGGTATCTTTGCTATCGCACCAACCAGAAGAATAAAGTTGCCTAATCACTTATACCGCATGAGGTATGGCGTAAAAATAAATAAAACAATTCTTCACATGCTGTTGATTTTTTCATTCTGCCTTCCAAAGATCACAGTAAGGCTTGAATCACATTTATCCTGCGCTCTGTTCTGAGCGCTTACAACAGAGTTTCCATGTACTGTATTTTTCGGGATATAAGATGCACTTTTTTCCCCAAAATTTGAGGGGAACATGGGGGTGCGTCTTATAATGCGGATACACCTTACCGGCCTCAGGCTGGGAAGAGGGGTGTTCGGATGTGTGGTGCAGCATGCAAAATACTGTGGGTATCTGGTGCTGCAGGTGTCCGGTGCTGCAGGTGAGATCTTATCTCCAGACATCTTTGTGCCGAGATATCCATCTGTGCATAGGGGGAATCAGCATGCTCAGGAGAAATTTTGTGGTCCATTTTTTCCTGTTACCCTTGTCAAAATACAAAAAATTGGATCTGAAGTAATTTTTTTGGTGAAAAAAGATAAATGTTCATTTTTTCCACATTCCAAAAATTCCTGTGAAGCACCTGAAGGGTTAATAAACTTTTTGAATGTGGATTTGAGCACCTTGAGGGGTGCAGTTTTTAGAATGGTGTCACTTTTGGTATCTATTATATAGATCCCTCAAAGTTGCTTCTAATGTGATGTGGTCCCTAAAAAAATGGTATTGTAAAAATGAGAAATTATTGGTCAACTTTTAACCCTTATAAGTCATATCAAAGAAATGTTATGACTAGCATGAAGTACAATATGTCATGAGAAAGCAATCTCAGAATCACCAGGATCCGTTGAAATGTTCCAGAGTTATAACCTCATAAATGGACAGTGGTCAGAATTGTAAAAAATGGCCTGGTCATTAACATGCAAACCACCCTCGAGGGTAAAGGAGTTAATAAAAAGCTGTGCTATAGCAACAAAACATAAAAAAGGATATAAATCTGGTATCACTGTGACCCAAAGAAGAGATCTTCCTTATCACTTATACCATATGGTGAAAAGCACAAAAATAAAAATATGATCTATTTTCATACTGCTATTTGTTCATTCTTACCTCTCAAAAATCTGAAAAAAATTATTGGCTCAGATTTATCCTGTACTCTCCGCTGAGCGTTTACATCAGGGTTTCCATGCAAATCCCCAAAAATGTGATTCCAATGAAAACCGCGACAGAACCATTCACTTATGAGGCACATGGGATCCCTTTGGGCTCTTTCTGGTCTTTGTTCCAATGGTGTTCAAAATTTTTTGGTATTTTTAAATATTGATACCACCAGAGCTGAAGCCAGAGTCTAAAGTGTCTTCATCTGCCTCATTATAGTGAGTGGTTTCATCTGGGATTTTGTCTGAATCGCATTTTTGTGAGATTTACATGGAATTCCCTAGGAAAGTGTCAAGTGTACAACACAATAGTCTTATACTGAAAGTGATTAAAAAATGTTATGTACCCCAAAATGTTACCGATAAAACCCCTAACTTATCCAGGGCAAAACCAGCCCCCATGCAGGGCCAGCATCTGTCACTGGAAATATAGGGGTTCCCAAATGACTGATAGATCAAAGTCTGTGGAAAAGCAACATGGCTTCCACCCCCTCGAAAAAAATCCAGTGGAATTTGTGCTCCCAAATCCAAATGCCCCACTCCTTCTGAGCCCCACTGTGCCTAAACCAATTCGAACATTGTGTATATAAGGAGTGACATTTACACATATTTTTATGCCTCTGTCACTTTTTTTGTAATATGTATTTAGTATTTTGACATTGTTTCCAATTCCATTATGATGATACTTTTCTACAGGCACTTCATAAATGTCCTTCTACATCTTTGACATAGTCATACATTACATTGCACTAGTCACTTTATTTAATATTTTGGCTTTTTATGGTTCACAATGTACACGGCTATTCAATATTCTCACATGCACTATGCACTTAGATACTTTTTCCAGTCCCCTCCTTCCTCTGTTCCTCCCATTCATTCATTTTTTTTTTTTTTAAATTCTTTATTTAAGTTTTCAATTAACAGAAATAAAACAGTAAACATTCGCTCTCATGTCAAGAAATACAGGTATTTGTCATTTTATAATATGTCTAAGGATAATCATGGCATCTGGATTATACGTATGTAGTCTTTAGACAGTGAAGACAATTGAGCTTACAGAACTTAGAACAAAATTTCAGGACTGCAATGAACTAGCCCTAGATACAATACAAGTTATAATAGAAATTTGGAAGGCTAGAGGGTGTGACGGAAGGACTATTTTACCGCGGATAAAATTGAATTCAGATGAGGTGGAGGAGGAGAGGATGGCAAAGAAAAAGGCTAGAACATGCAAAAAGTAGAGTCGGGACGGTCATCGCGTCTTGCTAAATAAAAGATAAGTTGGAAGGGTTAAAACAGAGCTCTTGGTAGGGAACTAGTAGATGAAGTCCTCATGGGGGGTCTTCCGCCCTGAACCCAGGAGTAGGGGACAAAAACACTTCCCATGGAAGCCAAGAATCCTTAAATCTCTCGTGAGAGCGTGTTTCCCAACTAGATAATTCTTCCAAACGATATAAATCTTGGACTTTGAGGATCCATTCCTCCAGCGTTGGGGGAGATGTTTTTCTCCAGTGTAATGAGATTAAGTGTATTGCGGCCGCTAATAAAATGGGTAGTAAGTCGTGTTTCTTTGGGTTAAAAGAGGAAGAAGGAAGAGAGAGCAACACCTCCTGGGGAGTTAGATCCCGATCTATCAGGCCCATATCGTGTAAAGACATATTTACATCTGCCCAAAATTGTTTTAATTCCGGACAGAGCCAGAAGATATGCGCTAAGGACCCCACACTTCGAGAGCACCTCCAACACAGCGGGGAATCCACCAATCCCAAATGAAACAGTCTTTCTGGGGTATAATACCACCTGGAAAGGATCTTAAATGTATTTTCCTGTAATAGGATGCATCTGGAGAACCCATGGGAATTGGCTAGTACCCGCTGAGTTTCATGAGGGGAAAGTGTCACTCCCAACTCCGTCTCCCAGGAAGAAAGATATAAAGGTTTAAATTGAGTTGAACTTTTGAGGAGGTTCGCGTATAGTTTAGAAACCAATTTAGTGATTGGAGCTTTCAACTTCACTAGCAAGTCAAGCCAGAGCCAATCCGTAGACTGGTTTATCTTAGTTCTAAACGCGGTCATTATACGGTGTATGTGATATTTCTGGAGAAAATTAGTAGGTTGTTTTGTTGCACTGATCGGCCAATTATCAATGCAAGGTATTTGGTTTGAAAGGAACTGAGAAATTGGGGCGTCTGGTAGGGATGTCCAGAGTCCATAAACGTCCTCATAGGTAGGGTCCACCAACCATGGGATGATCTTAATTGGAATACTTTCTAGAAAATGACAATACGGAATCTGGTTTGGTATAAGGGAACGTTTTATATATAGAGTGTTGGACAGGATCTCATTAGATTTTATGCGTGTGCAATTAAAAGACGACCAGAGATAGAGATCAGCTTCATCCCCTAGTATAGCAAGTTCTAGATTTGTACTGAGATTTTCTGGATTGGGTTTTACCAGGTTAAACCATCTAGGAAGAGAGAGAATTTTAAAAGGGAGTCTGGCTCTTTTGTATTTCCATATAAACTGGGAGATCAGTTGGTTGGCTGAATGGAAGAATGAGTTGGGAAGGGGTATGGGAACCATGTTCATGGTATAAAATATTTTGGGGAAAATATAAGATTTAAAGACATTTATTCTGCCCATCCAAGATAAATAAGGTATGTCGTAATTTTTTAAGTCCGTTTGAAGCCGTGTCAGGAGGGGAGTATAATTACATTTATAAAGGGAGGAAGGGTCGGCCGTTAGATAAATTCCAAGATATTTTAGTTTCTCTGATGGCCAATTAAAAGGGGTGTTTTCTTTTAAAACCAGTATATCTGAATTGTTTGCTGAGACATTTAATGCTTCAGATTTATTTGCGTTTATTTTAAAGTTAGATATCTCACCAAAATCAGCAAACAGGGACATTAACTTCGGGAAAGATGTTTTGGGATTGGAGGTTAAGATTAAAAGGTCGTCGGCAAAAGCAGCTACTTTGACGTCTAGTTTACCCATCTTAAGGCCTACGATCTCACTATCCTGTCTAATCTTTTCCATCAGGGTTTCCATGACCATGATAAAAAGGGAGGGAGAGAGAGGACAGCCCTGTCTGGTACCGTTAGTTATATTAAATGGTTCGGAAAAAATACCGTTCACACCGACCCTAGCAGATGGATCTACGTAGAGGGACATTACAGCATCTATAAAGGCTTGTGGGAAGGCAAACTTTTGAAGCGTACAGACCATGTATCTCCAGCTAATTCTGTCAAATGCTTTTTCAGCATCAGTCGACAAAATAGTCAATGGAGTCTTAGTCTTCTTTGCATATGAAATAGCGTGGAGGATTTTGGTAGAATTATGTTTGCCCTCGCGACCCTTCACGAAACCCACCTGGTCAGGCCGAATAATTCTGCCCAAGACACCATTCAACCTCGAAGCCAACACCTTGGCCCACAATTTCAGGTCAGTGTTGAGCAATGAGATAGGGCGGTAATTGCTACACAGGCTGTCGTCCTTCCCTTCCTTAGGTATAATAGCAATGTAGGCCTCTAGTGCCTGGCGAGGTGGGAGCTTCCCCTCTAGAAAGGAATTAAACAGATCAACTAGGTGGGGGAGAAGAATATCAGAGAACTTTTTGTAATAGCCCACCGGGAAACCGTCGGGGCCGGGTGCCTTCCCATTCGGGATGGTTTTTAAAATGTCGTCTAATTCTTTAAGTGTAATTTTGGCCGTGAGTGCGTTACCTTCCTCAGGGGAGATTTTTGGAAGGGGAAGAGAGGCCAAAAAAGTTTGGATTTTAGTCATGGCTGTCGAGCAATTTTTCATCAGAAAGGGGCAGGTTATAGAGGGATTCGTAGTATTGCCGGAAGGTCTCAGCAATCTCTTTTGAGTCCACCACTCTCTTATCTGTCGTCGTAATAATTTTTTTTATGAATTTTTTCTCTTTTTGCTTCTTTAGTAATTGTGTGGTGAGTTTCCCACTTTTATTGCCATGCAAATAAAAGCGGTGTCTACAATACATAAACAATTTAGCTGACTTTACATTTAATAGGTCTTTGAGTTTGTTACGAAGGAAACTAAGGTCCTGGTGAGACTTGGGTGATTTAGTACTTTTATGTGTACGCTCTGCAGTGGTTATTTGGTGGAGGAGAGATTGGACTTCTTTTTCTCTTTGTTTTTTAATGTACGAGCTAAGTGAGATGAGTTCACCCCTGAGGACGGCTTTATGTGTTTCCCATATAATGGGAGTGAGATGTCCCGTATTTATGTTCTCATTGAAGAATTGAGAGATGATGGCTTTAAGTTTGTCTGTATGCCTCGGGCTATCAATCAACGATTCATTAAGTCTCCAGGTCAAAGCAGGTCTAGGTAGCGTGGTGATGAGAATCTCAATGAAGACAGGGGCGTGATCTGATAAAGTGAATGTGCCAATTTTAGAAGATTTTATTAGATGTAAGGCTCGAGATTGTACTAAAAAGTAGTCAATGCGATGATAAGAGTTGTGTGGTGACGAGAAGAATGTGTAATCCTTCGTTGTGGGGTAGAAGCTTCGAAAGGGGTCTATTAGTTGTAAAGAGTTTAGCTTATTTAGGAGTTTTCGTCTCGATTTTTGAGGAATGGAAGAGGAACCACTAGAGGTGTCTAGGTTGGGTTGTAGAGTCAGGTTTAGGTCCCCACCCACAATCAATAAACCTTCCTTAAAAAGCTGTAAAGTATCCAATGATTTGAGAATCCATTGTGTCTGGTTTATATTTGGGGCGTATAAATTTGCTAAGGTTATTTTTGTGTTTGCTAAAAGCCCTTTTATAAAAACGAATCTGCCTTCCGAATCAGTCAGACTGTCCTCCAGTGTGAATGGGAGACCTTTTTTAAGTGCAATACTTACACCCCTAGAGGCGGAGGAAGAACAGCTATTGTACCAAGTTGGGAAAGGGGAGAAAGACATGTTAGGGGTTCTTCCCATTTTAAAGTGAGTTTCTTGCAAGAAGGCTATTTGTGTAGATTGTTTTTTTTAACAGTGTTAGGATCTGACTGCGTTTTGCAGGGGAATTTAAACCTTTCACATTAAGGGACGCTACCGTAACCGTGCCCACGTTAGTTCGGTTAGTCGCCATCCACTCCTTCCTCAGAGTCCCCCGTCACACCATAGAGCCTGAAAAAAACATAAAACATGGTAGTTAACCAACTATATACAAAATACAACTCGCTTATCGCAGGGGGGGGGGGTACAAGAACCCAAACATAAGCGAGAGAAGGCCCAAGTGGTGACCTCTACAAATATGTGAACATAGCAGTGGAGCTATTATCAAAGTATCGAGAAAACACTAGTGTTAAGGAACAGAAACATAATTCAATCAACAATATGGAGTTTTTCTCCAAGTCCAGAGAAATGACAAAAATTCTGTCGACTCCAGTCAATGTGAACAGATGAGGAAAAACATTGGCAACAGGAGAAAAAGAATCATAAGAAGAACTTGGTTTGGTGAAAAAGAAAAAAGACTCAGGAGTCAGGTCGTAATTTTCGCCCCTTTCAAGAGGAAGAAAAAACCAAACCAGCGTAACCGGTCTGCTTCATGTTGGGAGAACTTTAGGGGCGGTTTTCTTCGGTTTAGGAGAAGCGTGTTTCTTTTTAACTGACCATTCTTGTGGTTTTGTCAATTTAGGGAAATTCCATCCTGTGTCAACTGGCATCCAGGAGGGAATGTCTATCGGCGAAATGTCAAGAGTCGACCAGGCTTCATCAAGGTCTGACGGGGATCGTATTGTGATCTGGCGGTTGCCCACCGTGATGGCCAGACCGAAGGGGTAGAGCCACCTATACATCAGGCCGCGTGACCTCAGTTCAGATAGGAGTGGTTTGAGAATTCTCCGTTTAGCCAGAGTGGATGGGGCGAGATCCTGGAAGAGTTGTAAATGAGCACCCTCATATAAGAGATTGTCTTTTTCCCTAGCGCCAGTTAGGACCGCTGTGGTATCAACGAAGCTCAGGAGGCCACAGATGATGTCTCTAGGCGGCTCTCCCTGTTTAGGCCTGGGTTTGAGGGCGCGATGAACTCTCTCAATAACAATGGAGTCCGCTCTCTCTTTCCCTAGGAGGTCAGAGAAGATTTCTCTGGTGACCTTATCCAGTGATTCCCGAGCAAAGGATTCAGGAACGCCTCTCAGCCTGATGTTTTTTCTTCTGCTGCGGTTTTCCTGGTCTTCCGCAGCTAGGAGGGCAGTGTTGATTTGGTGTTGTTGTTGTAGGAGTTGGTCACGTAGGGACAAGATGGCATCAGTCGCTTCCATGTTGGCGGATTCTAGGGTTTCCACTCTCTGGCCCATATGCTGTAGATCTGCACGCAACCCAGAAATTTCTTCCAAAAGTGGCTGCATGCTTTGTGCAAGTAATTTTTTCATGAAGGCTCTAGAGATCGGGGCTAAGTCCTCCAAAGTGGATTCACATTCAGAGCCCTCCCCACTGGAATCTGAGTCTTCCAAGATGTCTGAAGAGATAGCTCTCTTGTATGATTTTTTTGAGGGAGTCTGCGGCATATCTGCCCCCTTTTTAAGATATTTATCTAAATTTCCATGTGCTTTACGAGTCTGAGTGTCAGCGAGAGGTTTAGCTGAAAGCTTTTCACGCTCTTTGGTTGTTTTACCCATAGTGAAGCTTCTGATGGCGTGATATGCAATGGTCACCACTTGGACATTCAAGTAAAAAGTGTTAGTTCATTGTTGAGAAACGGTTCTCTACTGTTTGAGCATAATTTTGCGCTTTATGGCTGACCGGTTTCGACCGGGGATAAAGTATGCAGATGAGAAAAAACTAAATAAAATTGTAAAAGAAAAAATAAAAAACAATAAAATTGAAATAAAAATGTGGTTGGAGCAGCAGTTCCTGTAAGTCGCCAGATGATGGCAGCGGTGGACTGTGGCTTTTTCTTACTAGCTCTCTGTTGATATAAGTAAGATGTAGCAGAGTTGTAAAGGAGTTTGTATTATATGAATGCACCACAAGTTATCACCCAGATGATTTAAGGGTATGAGAGCTCGAGATAATCGAAACCACAGTGCAGGGGAGAGAAGGGGCAGGAGGGAATCCCAGCGCAGAGAACAATGCCGTCTCAGTCCGTCACAGCCCTGATCACCAGAGGGGGTTAAAGGAGAAAGATTATCAGGTTTTATGCTGTATAAGTGAACGCTGTGGAGCCCAAAAAGCTCTAGGGTTTTGTCAGCAGCTTAAGAGTTTAATATAACTGCGGCATCCTGTTATGTGTGCCCGTTGCTTCTGGGTATGGGGCAGCAGAGAGGAGCAGATGATGAGCCCTCCGGGACAAGGGAGACAGCAAGAGACAGGTTATTACTCCCCACCGCCAGTAGCTGCAGAGTCCGCTCACCACCTCTGAGACGAATCCAAGATGGCGTTGGCGCGATAATTTCCCGCGCTTCCCCAGGGGCGCATATGCCGGTGACCAACTGCCGGGACAGAGGGGCCGCGAACCGCCGGCCGCACCGCGCCATCCCCCTCCGGATCCCCGCGCTCAGCGGCCGGAGATGAGGGCCAAGAGGGGACGCAGGTACCGGCTCCGCAGGTCCCCAGTCCCAGACCGCTGCAACAGGAGGCAGGAATGTGTGGTCGCTGAGCCGGGGCGAGGGCGCGGGAGCGGCGCCCAGCAGCAGCACCTCCGGGGGACAGCTCCCTCCTGTGCAGGACCGTCTCCAAGGCGGCGCCGCTTCACACCACCCTCCGCTCTTCTCATCAGGGCTCGGTAAAACTGCGGCACTCTCGGCGGCCAGGGGGAGTGTCGGGGCCGCAGGGCACTCTTCCCCCTCAGTCCTACCTTCCGCCGGCGCCGCAGCACAGTCCTCAAGACTCCCTCACTCCAGACAGCAAGGGCACCAGGCGTAGAGGGAAGCGGGAAAGCACCCGCTGCAGGGAGAAGTCTGGGTAGTTTTCCACACTAGGCGCAGCTCTCAGCCCTCCACCGGCAGGGAGAAGGGATCCTCCGGCAGGCTTCTGGCCCACGTGCAGGCCTCAGGGCCAAAGTTCTAAGAGAGGCCAATTTGTGGGGTATAATAAGATGAAAAAGACTCCTATGCCAGCGAGGAGATGAGAAAAGTTCTTAAGGCCAATGGATGTCTTATGAAAAGAAGTGGATTTAGCTGGATAAGAACGGCCAGCAGAGGAGCTTAATGGAAGCACGTCCTGCTCCTTCAGCTGCTAGCCACGCCCACCCCCCATTCATTCATTTTACATCAGAAGTCTGTTCGGACCAAGCGCAGGCGTTCTCGGGTCTCCTGCTTGTGGAACACACACCAACGTCACTTCCGCCCAGGGCATCACGTTCCCATGGATGTGCGCTGCTCGGGGAGGATATGATGCCGACGTTACCATGCATGGTATACGCGATCACCAACTGCTTCATACGTAAGTAATTTAAACAACGCAGGTGCAATTTTATTGGATACCCATCTTATATATACCCTCTTTTACCTCCTAATTCATGTCCCTGTTGAAGCCATCGGCAAAACGCTCGTTGGGCAGTTGCAATAGCAGTGGGTCAGTACACGTCCATACATACCGTGGAAGCACTAATTGCCGTTGTCCAGCTCACTCTCCCCGCACCCTCGTTGTCTCCGCTTCTCTTTTATGCAAAGTCTGTACATGGATTAAAGACAGATTAAAGATATTCACTTCGCAACCTGGGTGAGTGCCGCATTTTTCTACTTTCTTGTGCAAAGTTTTAATGTGCTGTTATGGCTATTGATGCTGAGCACCACGCTCCAGTACTGCATGGATACCGCACGCTGTGGGTCTAAAGAGGTGTATTTGATTCAGCGCTCCCAATACTGCATTGTTGAGTCCTGGTGCTGCTCGTCTCTTTGAACTTTTCAACACTTCCATACAGTTACAGTACTTACCATCTGTTTATATTTATCTTTTCACCTTGGTCACCTTCTGCCATTATATATGATGCTTTTTCTTTTTGGGGATTACAATTGTGTATATGTACTTGTGGTCATTTGAGCCCACTAATAAGCACTTTAAATAATACTTGTGTAATCTATTTGTAATTTATTTGAACCATATATTATGTATCATGTATTTATTATGTGCACACATTGTGCTTTATCATAGACAATCTGACAATTGGTGACATTGATAATTAACTACCCCTGCTTAAGCACTCGTTGAGATTATTTTTTACCCTTTTCCCATTTTTTCATATTACTTTGCAACTGTATGTTTTTAATCATTGATCTAATAAATTAATGTATTGTTCTTCGTACATCTGACTATCATACTTTTAGGATCTATACCCCTTATATAAGTTATAATTGGTACTAAAACACTATTTTGGTGGAAAAAATGTACTTTTTTTATTTTCACATCTAAATGTTATAACATTTTGTGAATCATCTGTAGGTTAAAAATGCTCAGTATACCATTAGATGAACTCCTTGATGGGTCTAGTTTCCGAACTGGGATCACTTGTGGGAGGGTTCTACTGTTTTGGCATGTTAGTGGCTTTGCAAATGTGACATGGCATTAACAATCTGTTCCATACAAATTTACGTTCCAAACATCTAATAGCACTCTTTCCTTTCCAAGCCCTGACATGTGCCCAAGCAGCAGCTTTTGACCATATATGGGGTATCATTGCATTCAGAAAAAATTGCATACAAAACTATGGGGTCTATATTCTTTCATTATCCATTGTGAAAATTATAAATATTGAGCGAAAACAGCATTTTAGAGGAAAAACATAATTTTCATTTACCTATCCACGTTTTAAAAAGTTCAGTGAAATACCTATGAGTTCAACAAGCTCAACACACCCCTAGATAAATTTCCTGATGTGTCTAGTTTTCAAAATGGTGTCACTTGTGGGGGTTTCTGCTGTTTTGATACTTCAGGTGCATCTTGAGACATGGTGTCTGCAATCTATTCCAGCCAAATGTACTGCATCAGAATTATTGTCTGTTGACAGATATGACTCATATAATCATAGTGATTTATTATGGTTTTCCAATGTTTCCATAAAAAATATTCAGGATTTTTTATTCAGCTGTCCAGAAAAAATAAAAAGACAATTTTGCAACCCAGGATTGGTTTCAATAGTCTCCCACAACTGAACCGTCTTTCGCTTATACAGTATAATAAACATTACTCTGGAAGAAGACACATGTGGTGTCGAAACATGTCATCCATAAGGGATTCAGTGTATGCAATATTGTTACTGAAGAAATCTGGAACTTTTTAATCGATAAATAAAAGGTATATTTTACTCTACCACTGGACTGATCGCTGGAGAAACAAAAAGTTTTTTTCTTTACATGTGTGGATTTGTCCCAAACCGTTTTCCATGCGAACTGTGACCAAAGGTTTGATGTATTCCTGTTTCTTTAAAGCGGTAAGCTGGCTTTGCCAAAAACTATTTTTTTCAACATTACCCAATATATACAGTTAGGTCCATATATATTTGGACATAGACAACATTTTTCTAATTTTGGTTATAGACATTACCACAATGAATTTTAAACAAAACAATTCAGATGCAGTTGAAGTTCAGACTTTCAGCTTTCATTTGAGGGTATCCACATTAAAACTAGATGAAGGGTTTGGGAGTTTCAGCTCCTTAACATGTGCCACCCTGTTTTTAAAGGGACCAAAAGTAATTGGACAATTGACTCCAAGGCTATTTCATGGACAGGTGTGTGCAATCCCTTCGTTATGTAGTTCTCAATTAAGCAGATAAAAGGCCTGGAATTGATTTCAGGAATGGTGCTTGCATTTGGAAGGTTTTGCTGTGAAGTAAACATGCGGTCAAAGGAGCTCTCCATGCAGGTGAAACAAGCCATCCTTAAGCTGCGGAAAAACAGAAAAAACCCATCCGAGAATTTGCTACAATATTAGGAGTGGCAAAATCTACAGTTTGGTACATCCTGAGAAGGAAAGAAAGCACTGGTGAACTCATCAATGCAAAAAGACCTAGGCACCCACGGAAGACAACAGTGGTGGATGATCGCAGAATAATCTCCATGGTGAAGACAAAACCCCTTCACAACAGCCAACCAAGTGAACAACACTCTCCAGGAGGTAGGCATATCAATATCCAAATCTACCATAAAGAGAAGACTGCATGAAAGTAAATACAGAGGGTTCGCTGCACGGTGCAAGCCACTCATAAGCATCAAGAATAAAAAGGCTAGACTGGACTTTGCTAAAAAACATCTAAAAAAGCCAGCACAGTTCTGGAAGAACATTCTTTGGACAGATGAAACCAAGATCAACCTCTACCAGAATGATGGAAAGAGAAAACTAAGGCAAAGACGTGGTACAGCTCATGATCCAAAGCATACCACATCATCTGTAAAACACGGCGGAGGCAGTGTGATGGCTTGGGCATGCATGGCTGCCAGTGGCACTGGGTCACTAGTGTTTATTGATGATGTGACACAGGACAGAAGCAGCCGAATGAATTCTGAGGTATTCAGAGCCATACTGTGTGCTCAGATCCAGCAAAATGCAGCCAAACTGATTGGTCGTCATTTCATACTACAGATGTGCAATGACCCAAAACATAAAGCCAAAGCAACCCAGGAGTTTATTAAAGCAAAGAAGTGGAATATTCTTGAATAGCCAAGTCAGTCACCTGATCTCAACCCAATTGAGCATGCATTTAACTTGTTAAAGACTAATCTTCAGACAGAAAGGCCCACAAACAAACAGCAACTGAAAACCACAGCAGTGAAGGCCTGGCAGAGCATCAAAAAGGAGGAAACACAGCGTCTGGTGATGTCCATGAGTTCAAGACTTCAGGCAGTCATTGCCAACAAAGGGTTTTCAACCAAGTACTAGAAATGAACATTTTAGTTACAATTATTGAATCTGTCCAATTACTTTTGGTCCCTTTAAAAACAGGGTGGCACATGTTAAGGAGCTGAAACTCCTAAACCCTTCATCCATTTTTAATGTGGATACCCTCAAATAAAGGCTGAAAGTCTGAACTTTAACTGCATCTGCAATGTTTTGTTTAAAATTTATTGTGGTAATGTCTATAACCAAAATTAGAAAAATGTTGTCTCTGTCCAAATATATATGGACCTAACTGTACATCTTTTTCCTTGACTTTACAATTGGTATTTGGGTTGTGGCACTGGAAACTGATTACATGTAGATTTTATGTTGGTTATGAAACATACTAATTGCCTTGTGGTTTCAAGATTACCTTTTCCTACTCATTAACAGGATTTGGAGTTATTGTTTATCACTCTTGACCTTCCTCGATCTCTACAGAATACAACATAAACTAATAACACTAACTCACAAAGTACGCCGCAGTTCTCTAGAACCCTACATTTCCTCCATCATTTCTGACTACCACACTCCCCGTGCTCTCTGTTTCACTAATGACCAAAGATTAACATCTTCTATTATATGAACTTTCCTCTCCCATTTCCAAGATTTCTCTTATGTTCAAGCAGCCCTCTGGAATATACTATCCCAAATAAAATGGTTAATCTTCACAGTTTTAAGCATGCTCTAAAAATCATCTCTTTATACAGGTCTTTCACCTCACTTTACTAATCTAACTGTTCTCTGTTCTAATAATAACCCGTTACATGGAAATCTCATGTTAAACACATTACGGTAATTTTACTAGCACAATACTCTAATCCAGGACCCTGATCTAGTAGCCCACTGGACAACTACCAGACCTGGACAGTATATTTTACATTTTCACAGTGGCATAACTAGAGCCCTGTGGGCCTCTGTACAAAATTTGTACCTGAACCTCCATTGGAATGTTAATAAAATGCACGGTCCCTTTTTAATAATGTTCCCCGTTTTGGCCTCTATCCTGTGGTAATGTCCTCAGTCCTGGACTCCATCATGTAATAATGACCCCCATCCTGAATCCTGTCCTGTAGTAATGCACTCCATATTTGCCCCATCTGAACTCTGTCCATTAATAATGTCCTCTGTGCCCTGTTCCCCATTCTGTAGTATTGTCCATCCTGGCCTCTGTCCTGTAATAATCTCCTCCATCCTGCCCCCATCTATATATATAATTGTCTAAGGGTTTTTCCGTCTGTCTGTCTTTCTGTCTGTCTGTCTATCTGTCTGTCTGTCCTGGAAATCCCGCCTCTCTGATTGGTCGAGGCCTGGCGGCCTCGACCAATCAGCGACGGGCACGGTATCGACGTAGAAATCCCGCGTCTCTGATTGGTCGAGGCCGCCAGGCCTCGACCAATCAGCGACCGGCACAGCGACGATGATGTCATAAAGGACGTAGACATCCTGCGTCTCTGATTGGTCGAGGCCGCCAATCAGAGACGGGCACAGCGACGATGATGTCATAATGGTTGCCATGGCGACGATGATGTCATAAAGGTTGCCTCGAACAATCAGCGACGGGCACAGTCTGCCGCGAATTCTGGAATCATCATTGTCCATATACTACGGGGACATGCATATTCTAGAATACCCGATGTGTTAGAATCGGGCCACAATCTAGTCCTGTAATAATGGCCCTTGTCCTGGCCCATGTCCTGTAATAATTTTCTTCGTCCTGGCCACAACCTGTAATAATGTTCCCTATCCTGCACCCCTTACTTTAATGAGTCCCATTCTGGATCCAATACTGTAATAATGTCCTCTGTCCTGGACACTCATTCTGAAATAATGTCCACCACCCTGTAAAATTGTCCTCTGTCTTGGCCCCTTTCTTTTAATAATGTCCTCAGCACTGGCCTTCATCCTGTAATAATGGCTCACATCTTAGAATAATAGCCTCCAGCTTATAATAGTGTCTCCCATCCTGGATCTCATTCTGTTATAATGTCTCCGATGCTGTCTTGCAATAATGTTCTCTGTCATGATCCCTTTCATGTAATAATGTCCACCATCCTTGGCCTCTTCCTGTTATAATATTCCCTATCCTGACACTTTTTTCTAAGTTATAAAAAAAAAACAATTCTTAGCTATCCACACTCTCATGGTGAGCAGTGTTGTCTTCCTGCACTACAGGCGCCGCAGGTAGTTGGGCAATACATAACAGTGACATCATGTGCTACCTGCGACAGGTATGCCAACTTCAGTTGCTGGCCTCTGATTGGTCAGCAGCATTTTAAACTATTACAATGTAGGCACCCGGTAGCTACTTCTGCCCCGCCCCTGCTTTACCTAGGTCCATTGTAGTTGTACCACACCTGGAAGAGTTGTTTGTTTTTTTCTGTTGCATTCTGTTTAATAAAAGAGTTGCTAATCACTGCATTAATTTTATCAAAAATGTCCTAGAATGCAAAATACAATATACTCACATTGAAGCTTCATTCTGATGCTCTGTAGACTGACATCGTAAAAGCGACTTCCAGTTTACCTATAGTCATGAGTGTAAGCCAGTAAGTATGAATAAAAGTCACATGAATGAGAAGAGGAACAAAAATGGCAATGTGTAAGTATATTAACCCTTTAATGACTGCTAAATACTCACTAAACTGGCAGTCATTGTGGGGCCTTAATCCTGTTTCCCATTTTAAAGTGGTGGTCAGGAATAAGTAAATAGTGTCTATCCCCTGAAAATCCCATTTTTGGAACTGAGCAGGGCTGATCAACCCTTCAAATTCCGTTGTCAATCACCATAGCTGCATCTGCGTGGATAAAAGGGGATGAAAAAATCCACTTTGACACCATCGGCCACCCCTTGATCGTAATCACAGGTGACGATTATTTCCATGGTAACTAATGATGAGCGAGTATACTCGTTGCTCTGGTGGTCTCCGAGTATTTGTGAGTGCTTGGAGATTTAGTTTTTGTTGACGCCACTGCATGATTTACGGCTGCTAGACAGGCTGAATACATGTGGGGATTCCCTAGCAACCAGTCAAGCCCCACATGTATTCATGCTGGCTAGCAGCCATAAATCATGCAGCTGCGTAGACAAAATCTAAATCTCTGAGCACTCACAAATACTCGGAGTCTACCCAAGCGTGCTTGGGAAAACCCTAGCAATGAGTATACTCTCTCATCACTAATGGTAGCCTAAGTTCATTTGATTATCCCAAGGTAGGGTGGCCTGTTAGTTCCAGCTATAAGCAGGGTCTAGCAGTCAGTGAAACACTGTCAGTTCTCATTTACTGCAGTACACTGTTATGGAAATTTGGTTTGTATAAATCTATCCCTGTGTGTTCTGCGGCCGTTCCCAATAAGACTGAGTATTTGAGCGCTCATCAAGAATGAGACTGTACACTATGGTGACAGAATAACATTCCATCAATACTCATGGTTTATTGTACATACATCTATATATATAATTGTCTAAGGGTTTTTCCGTCTGTCTTTCTTTCTGTCTGTCTGTCTGTCTTTCTGTCTGTCTGTCTGTCTGTCCTGGAAATCCCACGTCTCTGATTGGTCGAGGCCGCCAGACCTCGACCAATCAGCGACCGACACAGCGACGATGATGTCATAAAGGACGTAGATATCCCGCGTCTCTGATTCAGCGACGGGCACAGTATCGACGTAGATGTCATAATGGTTGCCATGGCGACGATGATGTCATAAAGTTTTCCTCGACCAATCAGCGACGGGCACAGTCTGCCGCGAATTCTGGAATCATCATTGTCCATATACTACGGAGACATGCATATACTAGAATACCCGATGCGTTAGAATCGGGCCACAATCTAGTGGTTTTATAATTGCATATAGAAAGGCGGTGGTTAGTTAATTACCATATTGTCAAGCTCATCTATTATTTGTTATCTAAATATATATGAAATATTGTGATTAATGCACATATGAATGCTGATTAAGCAACTAAAGTGTAGCTGTCTCCGTTTTCTGCATCTAGGATAAAGTTGAGGCATCTGATCATCACTTAGTACATCTGGTGCTGTTCCGCTTTTGCCTGGAAAGCCCCAAACAGTATGTCTGGCTTATATCAGTTGATGTCAGCCATTGATTATAGTGTATATATTAGCTGTGAGTTTATATGAGTTTATATGCAAGTGAGATCTATATGAAATATATATATATATATATATATATATATATATTTCCATCACAATCCCCCTTAGATATCACTTGCTCTAATCCTAACCTCCTGTCCCAAAGCGCTGCAACTCTTTTGGGCTGCCGGTGAGCTGACGCACACCTAGCGCATACACCCCACTCTGTAAACACTTTCGCAAATGGGCGGTCAGAAGATCTGTCCCTAACGGGTATTCATGGCATTGTAATTATAGTCTCTTAGTCAACAGCATGTGTAGTCAGCGGTGTGTATTCTTTATCAGGTAGGTCATCTATCCGGTCAGGCAGGGCATCTACAACATCATTCTGGCTTGGGTGTATCTCCTGGTATGGGAGCTTTCTTGCAGTGTGATGCGTGGATCCAAGTGGGTCTTCCCTCCAGTTTCACAGAGGTTGGTTTCACCAGCGGCACCTGGAAAGGACCATCAAATCTGGGATCGAGAGGTGCTCTCCTTACAAACTTTTTCACCAACACCCAGTCTCCTGGCTTCAAGGAATGCGCATCGGATACTGAATCTGGATCTGGCAAGGAAGAAAAAACTAGAGAATGGATATTAGCAAGTTTCTTGGTGAGTTCAATTACATAAGCAGACAAAATATCATATTGCATAGTCAGCTGTTGAGGGAAGAATATCCCTAACCTGGGACTAGACCCAAACCAAATTTCATATGGTGACAGCTTTTCTGGGCCTCTGGGAGTGTGCCTTACATTAAATTGTGTGATTGGGATTGGTTGCCATCGTTTGCCATGGTTTGCCATGGTTTGTTTGACTCTTGGGCAACTATCAACATCCTGTTCTTAAATGTACCATTTAGTCTTTCCACTTTCCCGCTACTTGGGGGGTGCTAGGGAGTGTGTAGGCCTAAATTGACCCTACCGCTGACCAGATCTCTCGTGTTAGGTTTGCTGTAAATGTGGGTTCCTGATAACTCTCTATCATTTCTGGAACCCCATATCTGCACACTATCTCGGAGAGTAGCTTCTTTGCAGTAGTCTTTGTCGACTTGTTTCTTGCTGGGAAAGCTTCTGGCTATCCTGAGAACACGTCCATGACCACAAGGGCTTATTTAAAACCTCCACTTGGCGACATCTGGATGTGGTCAATCTGGATCCTCTGGAAGGGGTACAGTGGTCTGGCAAGATGATGTGTGGGAACGTTCTTCATTCTTCCAGAGTTGCATTTGTCGCAGGTCAAACAGCTTCTAGTGAATTTGGCTGTAAGGGTGGAGATACCTGGAGCGAACCAGTAAGCACCTATCAGATCAATCATCTGTGTCTTTGATCTGTCTGTGGGCCCATGTGCCCATTGAACCACCATAGGATACATGCTTCGGGGTAAACAGGGTTTGTAGTCCATTGAGTACACCCTTCCTTCTTGAAGTGTTGCCCCCTTTTGCATCCAGCTTTCCTCCTCCTCCTTTGGAGCTTGCTCCTGCAACTTCTTAAACAGGTCCCAGGAGGTCATCTTGTCAGGTGTCTTGTCCTCAGTTGCCATGTAGTAGCCGTCTGGCTCTACGACCTCTCCCACTCCTCCATATTGTCTTCCTTTTGCTGCTTCCTTGGCTGCCATATCCACCACGTTGTTGCCCTATGCCTCTACTGTGTTCGGTTTTCTATGCGCTTTGACTTTTAATACTGCCACCATTTTTTAAGTTGGAGTGCGTCCAGCAGGTCCCTGATGGCTCCATGATGCATTACAGTTGTTCCGCTTGCTGTGATGAAGTCTCTTGCAGCCCAGATGGGTCCAAAGTCATGTGCTATGCCACGCGAGTACCTTGAATCAGTATATATGTTCGCAGTTCTGCCTTCTGCAATCTGGCAGGCCTTCATCAGCGCTATCAGTTCTGCTTCCTGGGCTAGGTGGCAGACTTCTGGACCACAGGATTTCTTGATTGATGGTCACTGTACATCCCGTGTGGAATCTTCCTTCATCATCTGCAAATCTGGAGCCATCTATGTAGAGGATCAACTATGGGTTGGTCAGCGGCTCATCTGGCACATTGGGTAGTCCTGCTGTTTCCTGTTGCATGATGCTGAAGCAATCATGGTCATCAGTCCGGAGCAAATCCAGAACCTTGTGAAAGGTATCACGCAGATTTTGATCTGAAGGGTCCGTATCCCCCCTTGGAAGTGGGAGTAGAGTGGCCGGTTTGAGGACTGTGCATCTGGAGATGGTGATATTGTCAGGCAAGAGTAGAGAGCACTGGAGACGAAGGTATCTGGCGGTGGAGAGATGTTTTGGCTGGGTTTGGTTGAGGATTGTGTTGTGAATTCCGCTCTTGGGCTCCCTCCGGTGGTTGTAAGTGGCACTTTTGTGAGTTCTGCTCTTGGGCTCCCTCCGGTGGTTTTAAGTGGTATGGCTGCTCCTTGGATTTAGCAGTCTGCAGCTGCTTCCACTGATTGTCTTTCTGCTCGGCTATTTATGCCTGGCTCTTCCCTTCAGCCAGTGCCACTTGTCAATGGTTCCTGGTTGGATTCACATCTCTCTTGGATTTCCCTGATATACTGACCCGTTCAGCAAGTTAAGTCCTTGCTTGCTCTTTTCTGTCCACAGGTTGTGGACTTATTCGTTCTGTGCTTTCTATGTTTTGTCCAGCTTGTCAGTATGGATATATTCGGTTAAGCTGGAAGCTCTGGGAAGCAGATTTACCCTCCACACCTTTAGTCAGGTGTGGAGATTTTTGTAAACTCTGTGTGGATTTTTGTAGTTTTTAATACTGACCGCACAGTATTCTCTCCTGTCCTATCTATCTAGCTAGACTGGCCTCCTGTGCTACATCCTGGTTTCATTCTGTGTATGTCTTTTCTCTCTCCACTCACAGTCATTACTTGTGGGGGGCTATCTATCCTTTGGGGATTTTCTCTGAGGCAAGATAGTTTTCCTGTTTCTATCTTTAGGGGTAGTTAATTCTCAGGCTGTGACGAGGTGCCTAGGGAGAGATAGGAGCATCCCACGGCTACTTCTAGTGTTGTGTTGAGCTTAGGGACTGCGGTCAGTACAGGTACCACCTCCTTCAGAGCTCATCCCATGTTGCTCCTAAACCACCAGTTCATAACAGGATTGCTGAGATGTCATGTAGAGCCAGGATTTCCAGTGGAAGTCCAAGAATGATGTCAGCAGTCTTATCCAGGAGGACGTGTACTGCAAATACTGCTCTCATGCAGGAAGGGGCTCCCCTTGCAACCGTATCCAGGCGAGCTGAAAAGTAGCCTAGAGGTCTCTGCTTTCCCCGATGAATCTGCGTCAGGACTCCCGTAGCATGACCTTCTTTTTCCATCAGGTAAATATGGAATGGCTTCTCGTAGTCAGGTAGGCCTAGAGCTGGCACTGAGACTACTCAGTCTTTCAACTTCTTGAACGAGCTGAAGGCTGGAGGAATGGGGTTGCATTGACGCAATCTTACAGAGGCTGCATAAGGACTGAGACATCAGGGATCCAGGTCCTGCAATAGGAAACTAGACCAAGGAAGCCCTGTAGAGCCTTTGGAGTTGTTGGGGGAGCCATCTTCTCCACTGTGGTCTTCCGGTCATCTGTCAAGTGTTTCATCTGGTGATCAATACAGTGTCCCAGGATTGTAACTCACTTCAGATACCACTGGACCTTATTCTTTGAGACCTTGCAGTGCTGCTCCACCAGGTAGAGTAGTAGAGACACAGAATGGGCTTTACACGTGTCAAAGTCAACTGCACAAAGGAGTAGATAATCCACGTACTGTAGCAGGGTCACTTCTGCATGTTCTGTGATCCAGTTGGCGAGGACTGTGGACATTGCCTTGGTGAATTGTGAGGGGCTGTTCTGAGCTTCCTGGGGCATCACCGCCCATGTGTATTGTGCCCCCTGGTGCGTGAAGGCAAACAGGAACCGGTCATCTGGGTGAAGGGGGACACTGAAGAAAGCATTAGCCAGGGCGATCACTGTGAACACTGTTGCTGTGGAAGGCACATTTCAGAGCAGAGTGTGTGGATTTGGCACAACTGGGGTTTCAAATACCGTAGCCTCGTTCACAGCCCTCAGGTCATACACAATTCTGAACTTGGCTGGCTCTTCTTCTACAGTCTTTTTCTTGACTGGGAAAGGTGGAGTATTGCAAGGTGATGTGCAAGGAATAATGATTCATATTTCCAGAAGACCTTCAGTTGGTAAGAGACAGATTGACTCTGGGCGATGGACAGGGGATACTGGCCCTTACGAGGGTATGGAGTGCTTGGCTTGAGTGATACCCGTACTGGGGCAACTTGAAGTTTTCCCACATCCTGGGGTCCCTTAGACCATAGACTTTCTGGTACTACATCAAGTACCTCCTTGGGTAGGTCTCCATCATTTGTTTGAGGCTCTTGTAGGGCCGCCAGCATGACTGACTTTTCCTGGGTCAAGGGTGAGGAAAGTGTCATGGTGCCATCTTCCTGGAACACTGTGGTCACCTTCAGCTTCTTTGGTAGGTCTGCTCCCAGCAGGTTGAGTGGACAGGTCCTGGACACCACAAACTGGGACATGATAGAGTGTCCCGGCTGAGTCCACATGCTCAGGTACTTTGTAAGCTGGGAATGTCTGATTTGACCATCAATGCCCACGCCAGACACGGAGGATTCTGATAGGCAGGTGGGATCGGGGAGTTCCACATGTCTCATCACACTTCTGGCTGCACCAGTGTCCACAAGAAAAGATCTGACAACGCCATCCACTTTCAGGGTAATTTGGGGTATTGGTCCCGCAGATGGGGTTTTGCATGTCAGGAGCATGGTGTCCTGTGGACCTGGCTTGCCGCTGTCCTATGGGTGGAGCTCTTCACCGATTTCTGTACTTCTTCCTTGACCTGTTTCTCTGGGCAAACTCTTGGGTTGCGTGGGTGCTCTGCACTGGTTCTGGAAATGGCCAAACTTGCCACAGTTGTAACACTTGACACTTCTCCTTTCCTTATATTGTGGTGGCTCATCAGGGTCTGCGGTCACCATGAGAGGGGCCATCTTCCATACTCCTGGTTGGGACTTGATACCCTTGGCTACTGTGAGCAGGGTGTCCATTCCTATGGACCTGTACTCGGGCCTGGCTACTATCAGTGGATTCCTTATTGGCTCTCATAGTCCATGCACAAAGGCCTGTGTGAACATTTGCCTGTGTATCCGGTCATGAATAGTGAAGCCCAAGTCTTGGAAAACTTGCATTACTCTGCCATGAAACTTCTCCACAGACTCTGTCTTGTCTTTGCTCATGTCATGTAAGCTGAGGGCTTGTCCTGCCAATCTGCCTTTGGCCCACTCTCTGAGCTATTCAGTTAGCTGTGGCCCTGACTCCCTGGCGTGTACATCTAATTCTGCTGGAAGTTTGAAGTGTTCCTTCATGAGTGGCTAAAATGCATCAACTGCTTTTGTTTCCATTTTGGCCCAGAGATCATTCCAGGTGGCTGCATATGTTCGCTGATTCTGCTGCATTCTTGTGTAAAATGGCATGGGGTGCATCTCTGGGTCTGGAAGATTGTTCAGAATGCTAGTCACCTGACTTGGGGTGAAGTGCACATAGTGTAATGGTGGTGCTTCTATCTGCCCCTGCATTCTTGGTGCACGTGGGTTTATTTTTCTAGTACTAGGCGGCATGTATGATGTTCTGTCTCCTTCCTCATCAGAGGAATAGTTGTGATAGTGCATACTGGGGTCAAGGACTGACTGATATTTCTTTGCCTTTTTTGCCTTTTTGTCCCCTCTCCCTGCTGGAACTGTGGATTAGGCTTATAGTTCCATGATGGTGTAAATGTGGGCAGCTCTGACCGATGCAGAGTTTGTATGTTGTCAGCAGCTGAGAATGTCTGCCCTCCCCCCTCTGCATTCGGGCTTGAGCTGCCCCCCTGCCTGATGTGTCTAGGAGTTGCCTACTGTACTGTACACTAGGGTTGAGCGAAACGGGTCGTTCATTTTCAAAAGTCGCCGACTTTTGGCAAAGTCGGGTTTCATGAAACCCGATCCGACCCCAGTGCGGGGTCGGCCATGCGGTACGCGACTTTCGCGCCAAAGTCGCGTTTCAATGACGCGAAAAGCGCCATTTCTCAGCCAATGAAGGTAAACGCAGAGTGTGGGCAGCGTGATGACATAGGTCCTGGTCCCCACCATCTTAGAGAAGGGCATTGCAGTGATTGGCTTGCTGTCTGCGGCGTCACAGGGGCTATAAAGGGGAGTTCCCGCCGACCGCCATGTTACTGCTGCTGATCTGAGCTTAGGGAGAGGTTGCTGCCGCTTCGTCAGAAGCAGGGATAGCGTTAGGCAGGGTCCATTAACCACCAAACCGCTTGTGCTGTAGCGATTTCCACTGCCCAACACCACCTTCGGTGTGCAGGGACAGTGGAAGCTACATTTTTTTTTTTTCCCCCTCAGCGCTGTAGCTCATTGGGCTGCCCTAGAAGGCTCCCTGATAGCTGCATTGCTGTGTGTACGCCGCTGTGCAAACCAACTGCTTTTTTCAAAGCACAAATCCTCTTGTTCCTTCCTTTCTGCACAGCTATCTTTTTGGTTTGTACACACTTTTTATTTAATTTGTGCATCAGTCCACTCCTTATTGCTGCCTGCCATACCTGGCTGAGATTACTGCAGGGAGATAGTAATTGAAGGACACTCCCTGTTTTTTTTTTTTTTTTCTGGGAGATTAAGATTGACATTTCTGCTAGAGTGCCATCCCTGTCTGTGTCATCTCTCACTCAGTGGGCCATAGAAAGCCTATTTATTTTTTTGCTTGATTTGGGTTATAAAATCTACCTGAAAAAATCACTACATCAATCAGTGGGAGAAAAATATTGGCCTCAGGGCTTGTGTGCCACTCTTGACTCCTGTGTGCATCATCACTCACTCAGTGGGCCATAGAAAGCCTATTTATTTTTTTGCTTGATTTTGGTTCTAAAATCTACCTGAAAAAATCACTACATCAATCAGTGGGAGAAAAATATTGGCCTCAGGGCTTGTGTGCCACTCCTGACTCCTGTGTGCATCATCACTCACTCAGTGGGCCATAGAAAGCCCATTTTTTTTTTTTTTTTGCTTTATTTGGGTTCTAAATTCTACCTGAAAAAATCAATAAATCAATCAGTGGGAGATTAATATTGGCCTTTGGGCTTGTGTGCCAGTCCTAAGCGTGCCATCTCTCTCTCTCAGATAGTGGGCCATAGAAAGCCTATTTATTTATTTATTTTTTTATTGGGTTTATAAATTTTCCCTGGAAAAAAAAAAAAAGTGGGAGATTAATATTGGCCTCTGGGCTTGTGTGCCAGTCCTGAGCGTGCCATCTCTCTCACAAATAGTGGGCCATAGAAAGCCTATTTATTTTTTTTTTTTTGGTTTTATAAATTCTCCCTTACAAAAAAAAAGGGAGATTAATATTGGCCTTTGGGCTTGTGTGCCAGTCCTAAGCGTGCCATCTCTCTCTGTCTCTCAGATAGTGGGCCATAGAAAGCCTATTTATTATTTTTTTTATTGGGTTTATAAATTTTCCCTGGAACAAAAAAAAAAAAGTGGGAGATAAATATTGGCCTCTGGGCTTGTGTGCCACTCCTGACTCCTGTGTGCGTCATCTCTCACTCAGTGGGCCATAGAAAACCTTTTTTTGTTTTATTTGTTTTCTAAATTCTCCCTGAAAAAATCATTTTATTTTCTTTGGTTTCTAAATTCTTCCTGAAAAAATCATTTTATTCTATTTTTTTTTTTCCTAAAGTCTACCTGAAAAAAAAAAAAAAAAAAACAAATCAGTGGGAGATTAATATTGCCCTTTCTGCTTGTGTGCCAGTCTTGACTCCTGGGTGTGCCATCTCTCTCTCTCTCTCCAATTGTGGGCCAAAGAAAGCCTATTATTTTTTTAGCTTGATTTGGGTTCCAAAATCTACCTGAAAAAATCACTACATCAATCAGTGGGAGATAAATATTGGCCTCTGGGCTTGTGTGCCACTCCTGACTCCTGTGTGCGTCATCTCTCACTCAGTGGGCCATAGAAAGCCTTTTTTTGTTTTATTTGTTTTCTAAATTCTCCCTGAAAAAATCATTTTATTTTATTTGGTTTCTAAATTCTTCCTGAAATAATCATTTTATTCTATTTTCTTTTTTCCTAAAGTCTCCCTGAAAAAAAAAAAAAAAAAAAAACCAAATCAGTGGGAGATTAATATTGCCCTTTCTGCTTGTGTGCCAGTCTTGACTCCTGGGTGTGCCATCTCTCTCTCTCTCTCTCTACAATTGTGGGCCATAGAAAGCCTATTATTTTTTTAGCTTGATTTGGGTTCCAAAATCTACCTGAAAAAATCACTACATCAATCAGTGGGAGATAAATATTGGCCTCTGGGCTTGTGTGCCACTCCTGACTCCTGTGTGCGTCATCTCTCACTCAGTGGGCCATAGAAAGCCTTTTTTTGTTTTATTTGTTTTCTAAATTCTCCCTGAAAAAATCATTTTATTTTCTTTGGTTTCTAAATTCTTCCTGAAAAAATCATTTTATTCTATTTTTTTTTTTTTTTCCTAAAGTCTCCCTGAAAAAAAAAAAAAAAATCAAATCAGTGGGAGATTAATATTTACATTTGTGCTTCAGTGACAGTCCTGCGTGTGTGGCATCTCTCTCATTTGTTGCCACCAACAACAGAGTGTGTAACATTGTGCCTGATTTTCGTTGTGGTCTCACTCACCTGTAAAGGGGTAGCTAAATCATACTGAAGTTATAGCTCACCGTGTAATTTGTGTGACAGCAACAAATACCGTTCGTTTGGTAACGTTTTTAAAACAATGAGGAAGTATGGTGGAAGAGGTCGTGGCCGGGGGCGTTCATTGTCAGCTGGTAATGAGGGTAGTGGTAGTGGTGGAGCATCAGCTGGTCGTGGGAAAAAAAATATTGCACCTAAGTCTGGAGCTGTGGAGCCAGGTTCGTCGTCTGGCTACACAAGGCCTCGAACGCTCCCTTTTCTGGGAGTAGGAAAACCGCTTTTAAAGCCGGAGCAGCAAGAGCAAGTTTTGGCTTATCTTGCTGACTCAGCCTCTAGCTCTTTTGCCTCCTCTCGTGAAACTGGTAAATGTCAAAGCAGCGCGTCGTTAGTGGATGTTCACGGTCAGGGACAAGTCGCTTCCTTGTCCTCTTCAGCAAAAACAATAACAGAGAAGAATGCAGCAGGCGACACAACGGGTTACTCCATGGAGCTCTTTACACATACCGTCCCTGGCTTAGAAAGTGAAGCAGTTAACAGTCCATGCCCATTACAAGTTGAATCTGACATGGAGTGCACTGATGCACAGCCACAGCCAGACTACTATGCTGGTCCTTTGACTCAGACCACAACATTGCCCTCGCAGGGTGCTGATCAAGAATCAGACCCTGATGAGACTATGTTGCCCCATCACGAACGCTATACCACCGACCGACACGGTGACACAGACGAAGTTGCACACGAGCTACAAGAAGAGGTAATAGATGACCCAGTTCTTGACCCCGATTGGCAGCCATTGGGGGAACAGGGTGCAGGCGGCAGCAGTTCTGAAGCGGAGGAGGAGGGGCCGCAGCAGGCATCAACATCGCAACAGGTTCCATCTGCCGGGCCCGTATCTTGCCCAAAACGCGTGGCAAAGCTAAAACCTGTTGGAGGACAGCGTGTCCATCCGGTTAAAGCTCAGTCTGCAATGCCTGAAAAGGTATCCGATGCTAGAAAGAGTGCAGTCTGGCATTTTTTTAAACAACATCCAATTGATCAGCGCAAAGTCATCTGTCAAAAATGTTCAACTACCTTAAGCAGAGGACAGAATCTGAAAAGTCTCAATACAAGTTGCATGCATAGACATTTAACCACCATGCATTTGCAAGCCTGGACTAACTACCAAACGTCCCTTAAGGTTGGTGCACCCTCGGCCAATGAAGCTAGTCAGCAACGCAACATCCCTTCCGGCAGTGTAGGGCCACCATTTTCCGCACCACCTGCAGTATCTGTGCAGGTTTCTTTGCCAGGCCAAAGCCGTCAGGGTCAGGGAATCACCAGTTTCGTAGTAGGAAACACTGCATCTAGGGCACCGGTGGCAACAATACCATCTCCCACCGTCTCTCAGTCTGCCATGTCCACCGGCACCCCCGCTAGTTCCACGATCTCCAGCTCTCCAGTCCAGCTCACCCTACATGAGACTATGGTTAGAAAAAGGAAGTACTTAGCCTCGCATCCGCGTACACAGGGTTTGAACGCACACATAGCTAGACTAATCTCGTTAGAGATGATGCCCTACCGGTTAGTTGAAAGCGAAGCTTTCAAAGCCCTGATGGACTACGCTGTACCACGCTACGAGCTACCCAGTCGACACTTTTTTTCCAGAAAAGCCATCCCAGCCCTCCACCAGCATGTTAAAGAGCGCATCGTCCATGCACTCAGGCAATCTGTGAGCACAAAGGTGCACCTGACAACAGATGCATGGACCAGTAGGCATGGCCAGGGACGTTACGTGTCCATCACGGCACACTGGGTAAATGTGGTGGATGCAGGGTCCACAGGGGACAGCAAGTTTGGGACAGTTCTGCCTAGCCCACGGTCTAGGAAACAATTGGCTGTAGCCGTTCGCACCCCCTCCTCCTCCTCTTCGTCCTCCTGCAGAAGCGAGAGCTCGTCCACAGACCGCAGTCGCACAACCACTCCATCCGCAGCTGCCACTGTTGCACACCAGGTCTCCCATTATGGGGCAGCTACTGGCAAACGTCAGCAGGCTGTATTGGCTATGAAGTGTTTGGGCGACAACAGACACACCGCGGAAGTTCTGTCCGAGTTCTTGCAGAAAGAAACGCAGTCGTGGCTGGGCACTGTAGATCTTGAGGCAGGCAAGGTAGTGAGTGATAACGGAAGGAATTTCATGGCTGCCATCTCCCTTTCCCAACTGAAACACATTCCTTGCCTGGCTCACACCTTAAACCTGGTGGTGCAGTGCTTCCTGAAAAGTTATCCGGGGTTATCCGACCTGCTCCTCAAAGTGCGTGGACTTTGCTCACATATCCGCCGTTCGCCCGTACACTCCAGCCGTATGCAGACCTATCAGCGTTCTTTGAACCTTCCCCAGCATCGCCTAATCATAGACGTTGCAACAAGGTGGAACTCAACACTGCACATGCTTCAGAGACTGTGTGAACAGAGGCGGGCTGTTATGTTTTTGTGGGAGGATACACATACACGGGCAGGCAGTAGGATGGCAGACATGGAGTTGTCAGGTGTGCAGTGGTCGAAGATTCAAGACATGTGTCAAGTCCTTCAGTGTTTTGAGGAATGCACACGGCTGGTTAGTGCAGACAACGCCATAATAAGCATGAGCATCCCCCTAATGCGTCTGCTGATGCAAAGTTTGACGCACATAAAGGATCAGGCGTCTGCAGCTGAGGAAAGCCTTGATGACAGTCAGCCATTGTCTGGCCAGGGCAGTGTACAGGACGAGGTAGCGGGCGAAGAGGAGGAGGAGGACGAGGAGGATGATGGGGATGATTATATTTTTAATGAGGAAGCTTTTCCGGGGCCACTGGAAATTGGTGGCGCGGCAAGGCCGGGTTCTGGTTTTTTGAGGGACACAAGTGACGTTGATTTGCCTGAAACTGCCCCTCAACCAAGCACAACCGCAGATTTGAGAACTTGAACTTTGGCCCACATGGCGGATTATGCCTTACGTATCCTCAAAAGGGACACACGCATAACTAAAATGATGAATGATGACGATTACTGGTTGGCCTGCCTCCTTGATCCTCGCTATAAAGGCAAATTGCAAAATATAATGCCACATGAGAACTTGGAACTAATATTAGCAACCAAACAATCAACTCTTGTTGACCGTTTGCTTCTGGCATTCCCTGCACACAGTGCCCGTGATCGTTCTCACACGAGCTGCAGGGGCCAGCAGACCAGAGGAGTTAGAGGGGCAGAAATCAGAAGTGGCGTTGGCCAGAGGGGTTTTCTGACCAGGTTGTGGAGTGATTTTGCTATGACCGCAGACAGGACAGGTACTGCAGCATCAATTCAAAGTGACAGGAGACAACATTTGTCCAGTATGGTTACAAACTATTTTTCATCCCTTATCGATGTTCTCCCTCAACCGTCATTCCCATTTGATTACTGGGCATCAAAATTAGACACCTGGCCAGAATTGGCAGAATATGCATTGCAGGAGCTTGCTTGCCCGGCAGCTAGTGTCCTATCAGAAAGAGTATTCAGTGCTGCAGGTTCAATACTAACAGAAAAAAGGACTCGTCTGGCTACCCAAAATGTAGATGATCTAACCTTCATTAAAATGAACCACAACTAGATTTCGAAATCTTTTGCCCCACCTTGCCCGGCTGACACCTAGCTTTCCTATGAAAAGGTCTTGCCTGTGGACTATTCTGAATGCCTTTTCCAATCTCGTAATTTTCTGCACCTGATTGTCCAGCATACGACATGTTTACACCTCACTAAATGGCCAAACTCCCCACACGGGGCCGTGGTATCGACACTTGGCGACAGCACCCGTGAGAGTGCAGTTTGTCTGAAGAGGTGGGTGAGCCCGCTTTTGGTCGACGGCACTGCCACTGGGTCCCTCCTAGTACAATAAAGTGTCTCTGGCGGTGGTGGTGCGCACCCAACGTCAGACACACCGTTGTAATATGAGGGGCCCTGGGCCTGTACCGCCGGCCACAAGACAGTTTCCCCCCACCCCAGCTCAAACAGTGCTCTACCACTTGCAAAATTATCTCACAGCTCCACCAATGTTTAGTCTATGCGCTGACATCCTTCAATGCCTGCCACTGACAATACCATTGTATTGACATTTTTGTTATGTTAGGCCTTCGATGCCTGTCTGTGGTCACTCCTTCCACTAGGCCTCCACTGACCACACCACTGCTGCCCGTGTACCCCTGGAACCAATTTAAAATTGCCTACAGCCATGTGTTATTATTTTAGGCCTTCGATGCCTGTCTGCGGTCACTCCTTCCACTAGGCCTCCACTGACCACACCACTGCTGCCCGTGTACCCCTGGAACCAATTTAAAATTGCCTACAGCCAGCCCAATTTTTTTATTTTAGGCCTTCGATGCCTGTCTTCGGTCCATTCTTTCAACTACTACTACACTGACCAGGGCACTGCTGCCCGTGTACCCCTGGAACCAATTTAAAATTGCCTACAGCCATGTGTTATTATTTTAGGCCTTCGATGCCTGTCTGCGGTCACTCCTTCCACTAGGCCTCCACTGACCACACCACTGCTGCCCGTGTACCCCTGGAACCAATTTAAAATTGCCTACAGCCATGTGTTATTATTTTAGGCCTTCGATGCCTGTCTGCGGTCACTCCTTCCACTAGGCCTCCACTGACCACACCACTGCTGCCCGTGTACCCCTGGAACCAATTTAAAATTGCCTACAGCCAGCCCAATTTTTTTATTTTAGGCCTTCGATGCCTGTCTGCGGTCCATTCTTTCAACTACTACTACACTGACCAGGGCACTGCTGCCCGTGTACCCCTGGAACCAATTTAAAATTGCCTACAGCCATGTGTTATTATTTTAGGCCTTCGATGCCTGTCTGTGGTCACTCCTTCCACTAGGCCTCCACTGACCACACCACTGCTGCCCGTGTACCCCTGGAACCAATTTAAAATTGCCTACAGCCATGTGTTATTATTTTAGGCCTTCGATGCCTGTCTGCGGTCACTCCTTCCACTAGGCCTCCACTGACCACACCACTGCTGCCCGTGTACCCCTGGAACCAATTTAAAATTGCCTACAGCCATGTGTTATTATTTTAGGCCTTCGATGCCTGTCTGCGGTCACTCTTTCCACTAGGCCTCCACTGACCACACCACTGCTGCCCGTGTACCCCTGGAACCAATTTAAAATTGCCTACAGCCAGCCCAATTTTTTTATTTTAGGCCTTCGATGCCTGTCTGCGGTCCATTCTTTCAACTACTACTACACTGACCAGGGCACTGCTGCCCGTGTACCCCTGGAACCAATTTAAAATTGCCTACAGCCATGTGTTATTATTTTAGGCCTTCGATGCCTGTCTGTGGTCACTCCTTCCACTAGGCCTCCACTGACCACACCACTGCTGCCCGTGTACCCCTGGAACCAATTTAAAATTGCCTACAGCCAGCCCAATTTTTTTATTTTAGGCCTTCGATGCCTGTCTGCGGTCCATTCTTTCAACTACTACTACACTGACCAGGGCACTGCTGCCCGTGTACCCCTGGAACCAATTTAAAATTGCCTACAGCCATGTGTTATTATTTTAGGCCTTCGATGCCTGTCTGCGGTCACTCCTTCCACTAGGCCTCCACTGACCACACCACTGCTGCCCGTGTACCCCTGGAACCAATTTAAAATTGCCTACAGCCATGTGTTATTATTTTAGGCCTTCGATGCCTGTCTGCGGTCACTCCTTCCACTAGGCCTCCACTGACCACACCACTGCTGCCCGTGTACCCCTGGAACCAATTTAAAATTGCCTACAGCCAGCCCAATTTTTTTATTTTAGGCCTTCGATGCCTGTCTGCGGTCCATTCTTTCAACTACTACTACACTGACCAGGGCACTGCTGCCCGTGTACCCCTGGAACCAATTTAAAATTGCCTACAGCCATGTGTTATTATTTTAGGCCTTCGATGCCTGTCTGCGGTCACTCCTTCCACTAGGCCTCCACTGACCACACCACTGCTGCCCGTGTACCCCTGGAACCAATTTAGAATTGCCTACAGCCATGTGTTATTATTTTAGGCCTTCGATGCCTGTCTGCGGTCACTCCTTCCACTAGGCCTCCACTGACCACACCACTGCTGCCCGTGTACCCCTGGAACCAATTTAAAATTGCCTACAGCCATGTGTTATTATTTTAGGCCTTCGATGCCTGTCTGCGGTCACTCCTTCCACTAGGCCTCCACTGACCACACCACTGCTGCCCGTGTACCCCTGGAACCAACATCAGAAAATATAAAAATAAGTATTTTGCTTATAAAAAAGAAAATACTGGAGAGATATCAAATGCAGACATTTTAACATTAAAAACAAACACATACAACAAAAATCTGGTACAGTACTAAAAATGGCCACCAGCTACAATAACTTTCTCCTGCAAGTAGTTAGCTGAAAGGTTTTTTCAATTTTAAACACAGATATGGCATCCACCGAGTGTTGTCCTGTCGCGTCTTCTTTATATTATTGCCAAGAAGATGCAAAACAATGAAAATAATAAAATCATTATTTACCAAAAAAATAGAGTAAGTCAAAACCACATTGCAAATAAACATTCATTACAAATAAAGAAGCAGGGCGCGTCCGAGGGTGAGTATATACCTAATAAGAATATAATCACCCTCGGACGCGCCCTGCTTCTTTCCGACAGCCTTCCTTCCTAAGAATCAGCCCTTCCGTGGTGTAGAGAGAGGGTTTGTTACACTCCAAGGTGTTCCCCAGGTTGCCTTTCCTGAGCTTCGATCTTCCGGCTCTCGTTTAGTAGTTGTTGGAAACTACGCTGCATTGGGCCTACAAATTGGGTATGGGGTGTAGAGAGATGGTGTGTTCCACTCCAAGGTGTTCCCCAGGTTGCCTTTCCTGAGCTTCGATCTTCCGGCTCTCGTTTAGTAGTTGTTGGAAACTACGCTGCATTAGGCCTACAAATTGGGTATGGGGTGTAGAGAGATGGTGTTTTCCACTGTAGAGAGATGGTGTGTTCCACTCCAAGGTGTTCCCCAGGTTTCCTCGCCAATGCTTCGATCATCATGCTCTCGTTTAGTAGTTGTTGGAAACTACGCTGCATTGGGCCTACAAATTGGGTATGGGGTGTAGAGAGATGGTGTGTTCCACTCCAAGGTGTTTTCCAGGTTGCCTTTCCTGAGCTTCGATCTTCCGGCTCTCGTTTAGTAGTTCTTGGAAACTACACTGCATTAGGCCTACAAATTGGGTATGGGGTGTAGAGAGATGGTGTGTTCCACTCCAAGGTGTTCCCCAGGTTTCCTCGCCAATGCTTCGATCTTCATGCTCTCGTTTAGTAGTTGTTGGAAACTACACTGCATTAGGCCTACAAATTGGGTATGGAGTGTAGAGAGATGGTGTGTTCCACTCCAAGGTGTTCTCCAGGTTGCCTTTCCTGAGCTTCGATCTTCCGGCTCTCGTTTAGTAGTTCTTGGAAACTACACTGCATTAGGCCTACAAATTGGGTATGGGGTGTAGAGAGATGGTGTGTTCCACTCCAAGGTGTTCTCCAGGTTGCCTTTCCTGAACTTCTATCTTCAGGCTCTCATTAAATTGTGGTTAAACGGAACAACTGCATTTGGCGTACTAGTTGGTTTGGGGCCTACTATCGGTGTCTGCCACTCCTTGCTGTTCTCCTGGTTTCCTGTCCTGAAATTCCGTTTTCAGGCGCTCGTTAAGTAGTTGTTAATGTTAGACTGCATTTGGCCTACTAGTTGGGTTGGGGCCTACTATCGGTGTCTGCCACTCCTTGCTGTTCTCCTCCACTGAACAAAGCTGTGCCGCCTGTTTACTACGGTTGCCAATTTTGAACTGCATTTCGACTACTTACTGATTTGGGCCTACTCTCTGTGTCAGCCTCTCATTCCAGTTGTCCTCCACTGCAATGCCCCCTGGTTATTCCTGTGTTACCAATTTTGAACTGCATTTAGCCAACTTTATTCTTTGGGCCTATATCTGTGTTTCCTCCTCATCCTGCCCATTGCCCAGCCAGTGATAGATGAGTCTGCTGGTACATTGACCCATAACGCAACATTCCCCGTGCACGCTACACAACAACATTGTGACCCTGCTGAAAGTCAGGTTGCTCTTCCCGCATACCATACCACCTTACACGGGGACAAAGAGGAGGGTGCAGATGAAAGTGCAGGTTCCTTCATCAGGTGGGGGGGAGGAATACTAGTTGGCGATGTCACTGGCACAGGGCCTCTCATAGTACGCAAAAGTGTTGCTGCCGGTGGGAGGCGCCCCCGCCGTGCAAACACACCGCTGTACTTTGAGGGGCCCTGTGCCAGTGCCAATGCCAACGAGTGGGCCCCCCCTGCTTGCTCAGGTTCACAGCACTTGCAAAGTTGAAATACTTACCTCTCCCTGCTCCACTGCCGTGACGTGGTCCAGATTTCCTGGGCCCACTAATTACTTGAACCAGCCCTACCCACCACAACTTTAGCCAAATGACCCCCAATTTCAAATGCCTTCCAATTATTATAAGGTAAATTACGCTTGACAAGCTTCATTAAGAAGAATGCATGGTTTTGACATTAAAATGGGCACTCTAGGTGTTTTCCTGGCCCCCACTCACTGCCGACTATGCTGCCCCATTGACTTGCATTGGGTTTCGTGTTTCGGTCGATCCCGACTTTACGTCATAATCGGCCGATTTCACTCGACCCGACTTTTGAGATAGTCGGGTTTCGCGAAACCCGGCTCGACTCTAAAAAGGTCAAGGTCGCTCAACTCTACTGTACACGGTACTGTGTACTGCACCTTCTTTTCCCGATATCATGACTGGCAAAGGCTGGACTGTTCTTGGGACATAGAAGGTGCCTTGTGCTGTAAGCACTGTATACATAGACACCACACTGTTTGAATTGGGCAGTTGCCCAGCTGGCAGCAAAGAAGAAGAAGAAGAAGAAGGGTGTGAAAAAGGAGGAGATAGATGAGGTAGAGAAGAAAGAGGAGGAGGAGATGAGGGGGTGAAGGGTGCGGAGAAGAAAGAACAGGAGGAGATAGATGTGGCAGAGAAAGAGAAGGAGGAGAGAGAGGCGGAGAGGAAAGAGAAGGAGGAGGAGAGAGAGGTGAAGGAGAAAGAGATGAAGAGGGAAGAGGAGATGAAGGGTGCGGAGAAGAAAGAGAAGGTGGAGGAGAGGGGTGTGGTGAAGAAAGAGAAGGAGGAGATAAGAGGTGTGGCAAAGGAGGAGGAGGAGTGAAGGGGAGAGAGAGAAGGAGATAGAAATGAAAAAGGAGGAGAGGGGGCTGAAAGAGGAGGGGAAGGAGGAGAGAGTTCCTCCCCCTTTTACGCAACCTGAGAAGAATGGTTGGAACAATGTTGCCTTCTCCCTCTAGGGAAGGGCGGGGCGCATCACATACTGCGCAAGTCTCCCTATACAATGGATTTCTTCTGAGAGCAGACTGCACATGTCCAATATCTCCCATCCCTGTATGGGGGAGGCGCTGATGGCTTAACACCTTTTCCTATCTCGTACACATAAAAATCACTTCCTGATTTGTTCACATATCCTTCAGTGCTTCCTAAACGATGTAGCTCTGCTGCTTTATACCATCTATTAGCATTCAGCAATTTAACATCAACTAACTTCCCTGTTTTTCCTTTCTCAATATGTCATGCCATTCTGCAGCCTGAAGTCTGTCATTCTTATGAATCCCACATACTTTATACGTTCTAAAATGCTTCACATGCTTAACACCTTCTTGTTCTACCACTATCTGGGGGGCTGTTTTCTCATCAGTGTCATGATCTGTTCCGGAGTTTAGGCTTGTCGGCTCTTTCTCTGGGTGGATCATGTCAAGGGCTAACTTTGCTCTGCCTCATTCTGGGCTCGGGTTTGCTATTTAGCTTCCAGGTATCCTGAGGGTGGTGTCAGCTATAGCTCTATCTTTGGCGTGTGAACCTGACTCTGGAAGCCCTTGATTTGTCCTACTGTGAACCCTGACTTGTCCTGTGTCTGTTATCTCCCTCTGCCTGCCCTTTCCCAGTGTCTCTTTGTTTGTCTGTATTTCTGCTTGTCTCCCTGGTTCTGATCTCTTGGCTTGGTTTTTTTACTCCGTTTCAGTTTGTCCCTATTGTACCGTATTTTGCCCATCCTGGTTTACTGATCCCTTGCTACAGTATGTCCTCACTATCCATTCTGTCTAAATCCTTTTGTACTATTGTGCTCTGACTTGGTTTTCCTGACCTCGCTCTCGCCACTAGGTGACGTCTGTTCAGTTGCTCTGTGTGTGCAGTCTGGCTTCCCTACCAGGCTCCCCCTGGTGGAGGTTGCGCTGTACTGTGCTGCAGCTGCATGACTTTTTAGCTGACCCACACATTTAAAGGGATTTCTGCATTTTTTTTCTCTGCTCTGTTTGCTATGGATCCGCTCCATACCTTGGCGGATCAAATGGATAGCTTGATAGTTATGATACAAGACCTGTTTGTGGAACAGAGGGCCTGTCCTCTTCTCATAACCACCTGCAAAGGGAGCTTTCTGACACAGTTAAATCATTGCAGACTGACTGTAAGCGCTCTGACACTGTTGATGTCTCTGCACTCTCCTGAACCTACAGTCAAGCTCCCAGATACCTTCTCTGGGGAGAGGGAGAGATTTTTTACTTTTAAGGAGAGTTGCAAGCTTATTTTTTCTCTTAGACCCAGATCTTCTGGAGATGAGAGTCAGTGGGTGGGGATAATCATTTCCTTACTGCGGGAGGGACCACAGTCATGGGCTTTCTCTTTACCTGCTTCTGCCCCTGAACGTGTGTCTGTGGACAAATTCTTTGAGGCTTTGGGACTGATTTATGATGAACCAGACCGGGTCAGGGTAGCAGAGGACATGATCATGAGTCTCTCCCAGAATGAACTCACTGCTGAACAGTATTTTTCTGAGTTTAGGCGGTGGTCCGTTGAGGTGTCTTGGGGTGACGCTGCTCTGAAGCGCCTGTTTGAGAGAGGACTTTCAGATCATCTCAAGGATGCACTGGCCCTTCATAGGCCACCCAGTTCCCTGGTAGAGGCCATGACCCAGGCCATTCATATGGACCGGAGGTTACAAGAGAGAATTATCCAGCGTGAGATTCCTGCTTTGCCTGTCAAGTCTGAGGCGATGTCATTCAAGGAGACAATGGAAGTTGGTGCCACCAATTTCAAGGAGAAGGAGAGGAAACAGCGACATGATGGGAGATTATGTTTTTATTGTGGAGATCCGGGATATTGGAAGAAGGACTGCCCCTCTTGTCCATCGAGTAACAAGCTGCCGAGTCTGGGTGATGGTCTGGAAGGCCATCCAGACTCTCAGGTACCATTTTCATCATTTCAAAAAGTTTTGTTAGAGGTGGAACTGTGTTCTGGAGGTGGTTTTGCATCCACTTCAGCGTTTGTGGACTGTGGATCTTCCATGAACTTCATTGACTCTAGTCTGGTGTCCAAGTTAAAGTTAGTGACAGTTAGGCTAGAGACTCCCATCCATATCATTGCCATTGATAAGACACCATTGGCGCAAAATGTCCTTAAATTTGTCTCTGAGGAGTTCCTCCTCAAGGCGGGGTCCTAGCACCAGGAATGAATTTCATGTTCTGTTATGAATAATCTTCCTGCGGGACTGGTGTTGGGTTTCCCCTGGTTGCAGAGGCATAATCCAGGCATAGACTGGGGATCTCGTGATATTGTTAAATGGGGTCCTAATTGTTCCAATGGTGTCTTTTTGCTGTGTTTGTGTCCACCATTAGTCCAGAGGGTATTCCGGAGTACCTAAAGGACTTTGGGGACGTGTTCTGCGAAAAAGAGGCTGAGGTCTTACCACCCCCATCGTTCTTATGATTGTACCATCAATCTTATTCAGGTTGCTAAATTGCCCAAAGCCCGGTCGTACAATCTTTCTGGCCCAGAACGTATTGCCATGAAAAACTATATCTCTGAAAGTCTTCGCAAAGGTCACATCCGTCCCTCTGTCTCACCTGTGGCCGCAGGATTTTTTTGTCAAGAAGAAAGATGGTGGTTTATGTTCATGCCTCAATTTCCAGGAACTAAATAAAATTACGGTGAGAAATACCTACCCTCTCCCACTCGTTCCTGATCTCTATAACCAATTGTCTGGGGCTAAGTGGTTTTCCAAACTGGATCTTAGGGGAGCATATAACCTTATCCATATTCAGGAGGGGATGAGTGGAAAATGGCATTTCTCACCTCCGAGGGTCTATTTGAGAACTTGGTCATGCCCTTTGGTCTCACTAACGCGCCCGCAGTGTTTCAAAATTTCATGAATGATGTATTTTCTGATTTTATCGGGTGCTTTATGGTTGTATACCTTGATGATATCCTTGTTTTCTCGCCAGACAAGGAATCCCACATTGGTCATTTATGTGCATTTCTTCACAGGTTATGGGGAAATTCTTTGTTCGCTAAACCCGAGAAATGTTTGTTTTGTGTCCAGGAGCTTTCTTTTCTGGGGATCATCCTTTCTGCCATTGGGTTTTGGATGGATCCCGGAAAGGTACAGGCCATTGTTGATTGGGTGCAACCCAGAGATCTCAAGGGGTTGCAGCGTTTTCTGGGTTTTGCCAATTAAAATCGGAAATTCATTAAGGGGTTTTCTCAGGTTGTCAAGCCTCTCACCGATCTCACTAGCAAAGGGGCTGATCTCAAAGTTTGGTCATCCTTGGCAGTTGAAGCATTTATTACATTAAAAAAGCATTTTATGAGTGCTCATGTATTAGTTCAGCCCGATCCATCTGAACCATTCATTGTAGAGGTGGATGAATCAGAGGGGCGGTGTTGTCTCAGGGACCCATTACTTTGACCAATTTAAGACCATAAGCCTTTTTCTCCCAGAAGTTTTCTTCTGCAGAGAGGAACTATGATGTTGCGAACCAGAAGTTATTGGCCATAAAATTGGCTTTTGAAGAATGGAGGCATTTTTTGGAGGGGGGTTCATCAGATCACGGTGATTACTGATCACAAGAACTTGTCTTATATTGAAACTGCCAAACAGCTAACTCCTAGACAGGCTAGGTGGACGCTTTTTTTCTCTCGTTTTCATTTTTCTAACACTTTTCGGCCTGGTTCCAAGAATGTCAAGGCTGATGCCTTATCTCGCAGTTTTGATCTGATATCACCCCCCGAACCTCCTTCCTCCATTCTTCAGCACGAGGTGGTTATTGCGGGGGTATAATCTGAATTGGAGCTGGAGATTCGAAAAGCTCAGTCTCTTGCTCCTCCCTCTTTGCCTAACAATAAGCCTTTTGTCCCAGTTGAGTACCGATTGAGGGTTCTCCAGGAGTTCCACGATTCTGCTCTCAGTGGACACCCGGGGGATCTCTGCCACCCGGAAAGCCATTGCTAGGCTGTTTTGGTGGTCCTCCATGATCTCTGATGTCGCTGTGTTTGTGTCTGCTTGTGATACCTTTGCCCGTGCTAAGAGCTCTCATAACCGGCCGGCCGGGGAATTGGTGCCATTGCCAATTCCGGATAGACCTTGGACTCATTTGTCCATGGATTTTATCACTGATCTCCTTCCTTCCAATGGCAAAACTGTAATCTGGGTAGTGGTTGACAGATTCAGTAAACAGGCGCATTTTTTACCTCTGGCAGGATTGCCTAATGATCAAAAATTATCTAAGCTGTTTAATGAGCATGTTGTACGGTTGCCTGGTGTGCCTTTGAATGTGGTTTCTGATAGAGTGGTACAATTTGTGTCCAAATTTTGGAGGTCCTTTTGTAAAAAATCGGGTGTTTGTTTGACATTTTCCTCTGCTTACCATCCTGAGACTAACGGTCAGACGGAGAAGACCAATCAGTCTCTTGAACAGATTTTGACGTGTCTTCCTACGTCTCGGCAGGATGATTGGTGTTCTTCGTTGCCCCTGGCTGAGTTGCATTTAACAATCGGATTAACCAGTCCACGGGCACCTCCCCATTCTTCTGAAACTATGGTTTTCACCCTCATTTTGGTGAATTTTATAGGCTGGATTCAGGATGTCCAGGGGCTGATACAGCAGTGCAACGTTTGGGGGAGATGTGGAGGGTGGTCCAGAAGAACATCGGAGAGGCTTAGGGCATACAAAAACTTTTTGTGGATAAGCGACAGTCTGTGGGACCTATATTCCTGGCAGGAGATAAAGTGTGGCTGTCTACCAGGAACATTCGTCTCAAGGTTCCTTCAGCTAAGCTAGGTCCCAGGTATATTGGTCCTTACGAGATCATTGAGGTGATCAATCCAGTTGCCTTTCGCTTACGACTTCCTGCGTCGCTTAAGTCATTTTTACCATCCTCTGCTCGGCCTCCATCCCCTCCGCCTCCGGTCTCTATGGATGGTCAGACCGAGTATTAAGCGGAACAGATTGTAGATTCTCGCATGGTCCGTAGTTCTATTCATTACTTGGTCCATTAGAGGGGTTGCGGTCCTGAGGATCGATCTTGGGTCCCGACACGATCTGTCCATGCTAATCGACTGGTTCGGGCATTATATGCATGTTATCCTGGAAAACCTGGTGGTCCGGTGGCCCCCCGTTCCGGAGTTTAGTCTTGTCTGCTCTTTCTCTGCGTGGATCATGTCAAGGGTTAACTTTGCTCTGCCTCATTCTGGGCTCAGGTTTGCTATTTAGCTTCCTGGTATCCTGAGGGTGGTGTCAGCTATAGCTCTGTCTTTGGCGTGTGAACCTGACTCTGGAAGCCCTTGATTTGTCCTACTGTGAACCCTGACATGTCCTGTGTCTGTTATCTCCCCCTGCCTGCCCTTTCCCAGTGTCTCTTTGTTTGTCTGTATTTCTGCTTGACTCCCTGGTTCTGAACTCTTGGCTTGGCTTTTTGACTCTATTTCAGTTTGTCCCTATTGTACTGTATTTTGCCCGTCCTGGTTTACTGATCCCTTGCTATGTCCTGACTATCCATTCTGTCTAAATCCTTTTGTACTGTTGTGATCTGACTTGGTTTTCCTGACCTCACTCTCGCCACTAGGTGGCGTCTGTTCAGTTGCTCTGTGTGTGCAGTCTGGCTTCCCTACCAGGCTCCCCCTGGTGGAGGTTGCGCTGTACTGCACTGCAGCTGCATGACTATCAGGAAGTAAGAGACCCTCCTGCAGCTTGGCCACCTTATTCCCCATGGCAAAAACAAAAATGAAAAACCAAACAAAAGGAAAAACAACAACAGAAAACTTCAAAAAGGTTGATATATAAAAGAAAGACTTCAAAAAAAGGTCGCTACAAAAAAGATAAACTTAAAAGTCTGGTACAAAAGGAAAAACTTCAAAAATTAAAAAGTTAAAACAGCTCCTAACACTTCAGTCTATGCTCAGATGGACTCAGACACACACAGTTCCCCTTTCTTATGCTGGTGTATCCAAAGTCACTAAAATCACGTATCTAAAAACAAGTAGCTCACAGCAATAGTTTCACTTCTTCAATATTCCTAAGCTGCAACTAGCACTTATCTCAGAGGCAGAAACAGGAAGCAGAGCAAAAACAGATGAGACAGAGGGATTTACAATGGATATATCCTTGCTAACAGCAAAAGGAGAAGTGTGGAAAAGAGAAAAAAAACAACTTTCCTTTGCAACTTTATGCACTTAAAGCAACAGTGCGTGACATAAACAAGAACAGATAGATAGACGTCCGGGAGAAATCTATGCCCTCTTTATTATTCTGTGACACGTGCAGGCCGCTCTGGGAACAGACAACTGTCAATCACACTGAGCATGCATATGCTCGGGCCGCTCCCGTGACAAGCACAACAAGCGGTCCGGTCATCCTAACTGGCTCGCCGGCTATGGGAATCTGTGGTAGCCCTCTAAGTTATCACCATCTGAGCCTGGAAGCTGGGACTGCCTGTCCCTCCTATGCATGGGAATCCTGTGATAACTTATCGAGCGATTTGACCTCCTGTCATCTGTTTCCCAGCAACTACAAACAAATCAGTCACTGTTCCAACTATCTCCTGGATCTACACAGACATAAAACACATACACGGCACACAGCAGACACCTTGGCTTATATCCCAGGGTTTGGATACGGGTGTTGACTTTTTTACACTACCTGGGAATGCAGTGGTGACCACATCTGACCGGCAAGAGGTATAGACCTGGACTAGGCACAGGGGACATTCAGGTAAGATGACAAGATTTTCTTACCTTACTAATAGAACTGCGCAGTCTCTGTCTCCGGTCAGCAGGGTCCCTGTGCCTTTCGTCCACTGCCTCGTGTGCAGGCGCCAGATATTATGGTAATTTGGTTTGGATAAATCTATCCCTGTTGTAATGTCCACACGGTGTAAGGAATTTAAGAGAGAGTAAGCTTTAACTGTATTTTATTCTTCTCTTTTCCTCCAGCACAACATCATAACAGCAGCATAACATTTCCTCCTCAGGCCAGAACTGAAACTGAAACTACTCTCAACTCCCGCCCTCGCTTTCTTAAAGAGACAGATCTAATTCTTATACATTACATCATCCCCCCTTTTTTTTTTATATATACATTAACAACCTAAAACAAATATTGACAATGTAACAACACGAAAATGTCCAAGAAAAACCATATGTCTGTATTGTCTTGTTCCCCTTTTTTTTTTAAACTATATCTCTTCAATAAGTCTCGATGGAGCCCTTCTTTCCTGTGTAGGGTAATGTCTGGGTTCATTGGGGGTGTCCAGTGCTGACGGATCAGTCACCTCTTGTTGGTCCTCTCCACCGTCGGGTATCAAATCTTCCACTGTGGGAGTTCATTACCATTGTGCTGCGGTATGATTTTAAAATGTGAGGAATTTCGAGTGATGGAGTGTCCGTCTCGCTCAGCCGTGACCATACTGCCTTTTCTCTCGGTAACATTATATTTTGCAGGACTATATACAGCTGAGGTTTTGTTGGTTGATTTTTGACGCACAACAACCATATCACCTCTTTTGATGGCACATGGCTGTGCCCGTCGCCTTCTGTCTGCATAATGTTTCATGGCTTGCTTGTTAAAGAAATCCGTTGATCGCACTGAAGAGTCATTTGGTAAGGGATGACTGGTCACATCAGGGATCCGTGTACGAAGAGTTCTGCTGAACATTAGATGAGATGGCGCAGCATTAGTGGTGGAATGTGGCGTGTTGCGGTAATTGCGCAGGAATTTGTATAGTGACTGTTTCAGTGGGGTGTGCTCCAGGCTAGCTGCCTTGATTTGTTTCCCCATGGTGCGCATGAAACGTTCTACGATTCCATTAGCTTGCGGCCAGCAAGGTGTGATTTTTCTGTGGCTGAACCCCAAGTATTCAGAAAACTGTGCAAACACATGTCCATTGAATGGAGGTCCATTATCTGTTTTGACCACCCTTGGAATGCCATATGCAGAGAATATGTCGTCCAGTTCTGGTATGACACTATTAGCAGACGTTGAAGAGATGAATGAAATGACAGGGTATCTAGAATATTCATCAATTGTTACTAGAATGTATTGGCCATTTGGTAATGGTCCATATATGTCGACTGCCACTTCCTCCCATACAGCAGTGGGTAACGGAGACGTTTGTAATGGCTCTAGAGTTGATGATGGAGTAATTAATTGACAAGTGGAGCAATGTCCAATCTTCTCTTCCACCAATTTATCCATATTTGGGAACCACACTTTTTCTCTGAGTAACTTTTTTGTGCCAACAATTCCTAGATGACCTTCGTGTGCTATCTGTATGATTAGGTTGCGCAAGGCCTTAGGTACAACCAGTTTGGTACCACGAAGGATGAGTTGATCTTCAGTGACTGATAATTCCTCACGTACATTTGAAAATAGTTTTAACTCTTTCAGATCAATCCCATCTTCAGGAAATTTTTTCTTTTGAATTTCATGCCTCCTTCTATTTTGGATAATTTGTATTAAGGCACAGAGTGTCTTGTCACTTGTTGTCGTATTCACAAACTGATCAACAGAAAGTGCTTTTGGCGTGAGCTGCAACAAAGTGGATGTATTCTTCAATGGAGGAATGCACAGGTAAATCATCATTCGTGGGATGTCTTGAGAGATAATCAGCCGGATTGCTGTATTTTCCAGGTTTGTGAACAATTTTGTAATTATAGTCCTGTAGACGTAGACCCCATCGTTCAATCCGTGCTGGCATTTTAGCTCGGGGATTTCCAAAAATTGTAAGGAGAGCTTGATGATCTGTGACAATAGTGAAGGGAGCGCCATAGAGAAATAAGTGAAAGTGTTCACATCCCCAGACGACTGCCAAGCTTTCCTTTTCAGGTTGTGAATACTTTCTTTCAGTGCTTGTTAAGCTTTTACTTGCATAAGAAATGATGTGGGGACTTTGATTGTCATCCTTGTATTGTGCTAAAATTGCACCCAGTCCCTCGGGACTAGCATCTACAATCAGTTTGGTTCGAAGAGCTGGATCAAAATAGGCCATGGTGGTTGTTGAGCAGAGTTCGTTTTTGATTGTTTCAAAAGAGGCCTGACAGTCTTGGGACCATTGAAAAATGCAATTTTGTTTCGTAAGTTCCCTTAATGGAGTGCTGATTGTCGAAAAATTTGGAATATATCTAGCACAGTAACTTGCCATTCCAAGAAAAGAGCGCACTTCACTGGCATCCTTTGGAATTGAAGTTGCTCTGATGGATTCCACTTTCTTGGGATCAGGTTGTACTCCTTCTGCCGAGAAAATGTGACCATAGAACTCCAATGAATTTTTATCAAATTCGCATTTTTCTTTGTTTAAAGTGAGTCCAGCAGAGAGCAGACATTCAAAGATAGCATATAGAGCACGATTATGTTCAGCTTGAGTTTTCCCAAAAACCAGTATGTCATCACTGTAATTAAAGGCATTTGGAATATGTTGAATGACGCTCCTTATCGTATCTTGAAAAATTTCTGCTGCTGAGCAGACCCCAAACGTCAATCTTTTGTATCTTCTGAGACCCACATGGGTGGAAAATGTTGTTAAGTATCTGGATTCTGGACTCAATTCTAATTGATGATAGCCCTTATTGAGGTCGAGCTTTGAAAAAACAGTTGCTCCATTTAATAAATGAATAATGTCATCAATTGTGGGTGAGATGTGTCTTTCCCTTTGAATAGCAGTGTTGGGCAGGCGCATGTCAACACACAGTCTTACCTGCTCTGGAGTCTTTGGTTTTGGAACTACCACAAGTGGAGAGACCCACGGAGTGGGACCAGAAACAGTTTCAATGACATCATCATCCATGAGTAATTGGAGTTCCTTTTCTACCTTCTTTCTCAGGTGAAATGGAATACGCCTGTGAGCCTGGGCTACTGGACAGACACTGTCATCCACATGAAGATGCACTTGAGAGTCCTTTAATTTTCCTAGTCCACTAAATAGGGAGGGAAAACTGTTCACCATAGCTTGTACATCCAGGTCCGCGGGGTCGGTTATGGTGTGAACAATCTGGATGAGTCCTAGTTTCAAGGCAGTGTGATAGCTGAGTAGACAGCCTCCTGATCCTTGTAATGTGTGAAAAGTGGTTTTCTGCCTATTTTCTTTATAGCTAAGTTCAGCATCAAATTGTCCCATTGTAACTAGAGGTGTTTTAGATCCATATGGGAATATTTTAGTATGCACTTGCTGTAAGGCTGGCTTTGTTTTCAACTGTTCATAAGTATTGCTGTCTATGATATCCACCGAAGCTCCTGTATCCATGGTAAAGGTGATATCCGTGTTGCAGATGGTGAGTGTAATACATGGAGACTGCACTGAGCCAGTGACAGAAGTCGTGAACACATAGTTCTCAGCCACAGACATTTCTTCTATATCCTGATTTACCATTTTTATATTTGCAGGCTTTGTAATTGGCAGAGGAGACTTGTTGGGCGCTGATTTGCAGACAACTGCAAAATGGTTCCTGTTATGAAGGCAATCCAGTAACACAGTGTGCCAGTAATCAGAGCACATACAGTGATCTGACAAAAACCCAAAAACAATAGAACGAGCTCTGAGACGTGGAATCTCTGTAGACCGCAATACCTGAACCTATCCTAAACACAACTAAAGGCAGCTGTGGATTGCGCCTGACACTACCTATGCAACTCGGCACAGCCTGAGGAACTGACTAGCCTGAAGATAGAAATACAAGCCTGACTTGCCTCAGAGAAATACCCCAAAGGAAAAGGCAGTCCCCCACATATAATGACTGTTAGCAAGATGAAAAGACAAAACGTAGGGATGAAATAGATTCAGCAAAGAGAGGCCCGATATTCTAGATAGAGCGAGGATAGCAAAGAGAACTTTGCAGTCTACAAAAAACCCTAGAGCAAAAAACCACGCAAAGGGGGCAAAAAGACCCACCGTGCCGAACTAACGGCACGGCGGTACACCCTTTGCGTCTCAGAGCTTCCAGCAAAAACGAATAGACAAGCTGGACAGAAAAAACAGCAACAAAAGCAAAGAAGCACTAATCTAAGCAGAGCAGCAGGCCACAGAAAAGATCCAGAAGCTCAGATCCAACAATGGAACATTGACAAGGAGCAAGGAAGACAGAATCAGGTGGAGTTAAATAACAAGGCAGCCAACGAGCTCACCAGAACACCTGAGGGAGGAAGCCCAGAAGCTGCAGTACCACTTGTGACCACAGGAGTGAATTCAGCCACAGAATTCACAACAGTACCCCCCCCTTGAGGAGGGGTCACCGAACCCTCACCAGAGCCCCCAGGCCGACCAGGATGAGCCACATGAAAGGCACGAACAAGATCTGGAGCATGGACATCAGAGGCAAAAAAACAGGAATTATCTTCCTGAGCATAACCCTTCCATTTAACCAGTTCTCCACAATATACTCCAATTCCCCCTCCACCAAAACAGGGGCAGGAGGCTCAACAGATGGAACCATAGGTGCCACGTATCTCCGCAACAACGACCTATGGAATACATTATGTATGGAAAAGGAGTCCGGGAGGGTCAGACGAAAGGACACAGGATTGAGAATCTCAGAAATCCTATACGGACCAATAAAACGAGGTTTAAATTTAGGAGAGGAAACCTTCATAGGAATATGACGAGAAGATAACCAAACCAGATCCCCAACACGAAGTCGGGGACCCACACGGCATCTGCGATTAGCGAAAAGTTGAGCCTTCTCCTGGGACAAGGTCAAATTGTCCACTACCTGAGTCCAGATCTGCTGCAACCTGTCCACCACAGAATCCACACCAGGACAGTCCGAAGACTCAACCTGTCCTGAAGGGAAACGAGGATGGAACCCAGAATTGCAGAAAAATGGAGAGACCAAGGTAGCCGAGCTGGCCCGATTATTAAGGGCGAACTCAGCCAATGGCAAAAAGGACACCCAATCATCCTGGTGTGCAGAAACAAAACATCTCAGATATGTTTCCAAGGTCTGATTGGTTCGTTCGGTCTGGCCATTAGTCTGAGGATGGAAAGCCGAGGAAAAAGATAGGTCAATGCCCATCCTACCACAAAAGGCTCGCCAGAACCTTGAAACAAACTGGGAACCTCTGTCAGAAACAATATTCTCAGGAATGCCATGCAAACGAACCACATGCTGGAAGAACAAAGGCACCAAATCAGAGGAGGAAGGCAATTTAACCAAGGGCACCAGATGGACCATTTTAGAAAAGCGATCACAGACCACCCAAATGACTGACATCTTTTGAGATACGGGAAGGTCAGAAATGAAATCCATCGAAATATGTGTCCAAGGCCTCTTCGGGACCGGCAAGGGCAAAAGCAACCCACTGGCACGTGAACAGCAGGGCTTAGCCCTAGCACAAATCCCACAGGACTGCACAAAAGTACGTACATCCCGTGACAGAGATGGCCACCAGAAGGATCTAGCCACTAACTCTCTGGTACCAAAGATTCCTGGATGACCAGCCAACACCGAACAATGAAGTTCAGAGATAACTTTACTAGTCCACATATCAGGGACGAACAGTTTCTCGGCCGGACAACGATCAGGTTTATTAGCCTGAAATTTTTGCAACACTCGCCGCAAATCAGGGGAGATGGCAGACACAATGACTCCTTCCTTGAGGATACTCGCCGGCTCAGATAAACCCGGAGAGTCGGGCACAAAACTCCTAGACAGAGCATCCGCCTTCACATTTTTAGAGCCCGGAAGGTACGAAATCACAAAATCGAAGCGAGCAAAAAATAACGACCAACGGGCCTGTCTAGGATTCAAGCGCTTGGCAGACTCGAGATAAGGAAGGTTCTTATGATCAGTCAATACCACCACGCGATGCTTAGCTCCTTCAAGCCAATGACGCCACTCCTCGAATGCCCACTTCATGGCCAGCAACTCTCGGTTGCCCACATCATAATTACGCTCAGCAGCAGAAAACTTCCTGGAAAAGAACGCACATGGTTTCAACACTGAGCAACCAGAACCTCTCTGTGACAAAACCGCCCCTGCTCCAATCTCAGAAGCATCAACCTCGACCTGGAACGGAAGAGAAACATCTGGTTGACACAACACAGGGGCAGAACAAAAACGACGCTTCAATTCCTGAAAAGCTTCCACTGCAGCAGAAGACCAATTAACCAAATCAGCACCCTTCTTGGTCAAATCGGTCAATGGTTTAGCAATGCTAGAAAAATTACAGATGAAGCGACGATAAAAATTAGCAAAGCCCAGGAACTTTTGCAGACTTTTCAGAGATGTCGGCTGAGTCCAATCCTGGATGGCTTGGACCTTAACCGGATCCATCTCGATAGTAGAAGGGGAAAAGATGAACCCCAAAAATGAAACTTTCTGCACACCGAAGAGACACTTAGATCCCTTCACGAACAAAGAATTAGCACGCAGGACCTGGAAAACCATTCTGACCTGCTTCACATGAGACTCCCAATCATCTGAGAAGATCAAAATGTCATCCAAGTAAACAATCAGGAATTTATCCAGATACTCACGGAAGATGTCATGCATAAAAGACTGAAAAACAGATGGAGCATTGGCAAGTCCGAACGGCATCACTAGATACTCAAAATGACCCTCGGGCGTATTAAATGCCGTTTTCCATTCATCTCCTTGCCTGATTCTCACCAGATTATACGCACCACGAAGATCTATCTTAGTGAACCAACTAGCCCCTTTAATCCGAGCAAACAAGTCAGATAACAATGGCAAGGGATACTGAAACTTAACAGTGATCTTATTAAGAAGGCGGTAATCAATACACGGTCTCAGCGAACCATCCTTCTTGGCTACAAAAAAGAACCCTGCTCCCAGTGGTGATGACGATGGGCGAATATGTCCCTTCTCCAGGGATTCCTTCACATAACTGCGCATAGCGGTGTGTTCAGGCACGGATAAATTAAATAAACGACCTTTAGGGAATTTACTACCAGGAATCAAATCGATAGCACAATCACAATCCCTATGCGGAGGTAGGGCATCGGACTTGGGCTCTTCAAATACATCCTGATAATCAGACAAGAACTCTGGGACCTCAGAAGGAGTGGATGACGAAATAGACAAAAATGGAACATCACCATGTACTCCCTGACAACCCCAGCTGGATACCGACATAGAGTTCCAATCCAATACTGGATTATGGGTTTGCAGCCATGGCAACCCCAACACGACCACATCATGCAGATTATGTAGCACCAGAAAGCGAATAACTTCCTGATGTGCAGGAGCCATGCACATGGTCAGCTGGGCCCAGTACTGAGGTTTATTCTTGGCCAAAGGTGTAGCATCAATTCCTCTCAACGGAATAGGACACCGCAAAGGCTCCAAGAAAAACCCACAACGTTTAGCATAATCCAAATCCATCAGATTCAGGGCAGCGCCTGAATCCACAAACGCCATGACAGAATACGATGACAAAGAGCATATCAAGGTAATGGACAGAAGGAATTTGGATTGTACAGTACCAATGACGGCAGACCTATCGAACCGCTTAGTGCGCTTAGGACAATCAGAAATAGCATGAGTGGAATCACCACAGTAGAAACACAGACCATTCAGACGTCTGTGTTCTTGCCGTTCAACTCTGGTCATAGTCCTATCGCACTGCATAGGCTCAGGTTTAATCTCAGACAATACCGCCAGATGGTGCACAGATTTACGCTCGCGCAAGCGACGACCGATCTGAATGGCCAAAGACATAGACTCATTCAAACCAGCAGTCATAGGAAAACCCACCATGACATCCTTAAGAGCCTCAGAGAGACCCTTTCTGAACAAAGCTGCCAACGCAGATTCATTCCACAGAGTGAGTACTGACCACTTCCTAAATTTCTGACAATATACTTCTATATCATCCTGACCCTGGCACAAAGCCAGCAAATTTTTCTCAGCCTGATCCACTGAATTAGGCTCATCGTACAGCAATCCGAGCGCCAGGAAAAACGCATCGACACCACTCAATGCAGGGTCTCCTGGCGCAAGAGAAAATGCCCAGTCCTGAGGGTCGCCGCGCAAAAAAGAAATAATAATCAAAATCTGTTGAACTGAATTACCAGAAGAATGAGGTTTCAAGGCCAGAAATAGCTTACAATTATTCCTGAAGCTCAGAAACTTAGTTCTATCACCAAAAAACAAATCAGGAATAGGAATTCTTGGTTCTAGCATAGATTTCTGATCAATAGTATCTTGAATCTTGTGTACATTTATAACGAGATTATCCATTGAAGAGCACAGAGCCTGAATATTCATGTCCACAGCTGTGTCCTGAAGCACCCTAATGTCTAGGGGGAAAAAAAGACTGAACACAGAGCTGAGAAAAAAAAATGATGTCAGAACTTCTTTTTTCCCTCTATTGAGAATCATTAGTTTTGGCTCCTTGTACTGTTATGAAGGCAATCCAGTAACACAGTGTGCCAGTAATCAGAGCACATACAGTGATCTGACAAAAACCCAAAAACAATAGAACGAGCTCTGAGACGTGGAATCTCTGTAGACCGCAATACCTGAACCTATCCTAAACACAACTAAAGGCAGCTGTGGATTGCGCCTGACACTACCTATGCAACTCGGCACAGCCTGAGGAACTGACTAGCCTGAAGATAGAAATACAAGCCTGACTTGCCTCAGAGAAATACCCCAAAGGAAAAGGCAGTCCCCCACATATAATGACTGTTAGCAAGATGAAAAGACAAAACGTAGGGATGAAATAGATTCAGCAAAGTGAGGCCCGATATTCTAGATAGAGCGAGGATAGCAAAGAGAACTTTGCAGTCTACAAAAAACCCTAAAGCAAAAAACCACGCAAAGGGGGCAAAAAGACCCACCGTGCCGAACTAACGGCACGGCGGTACACCCTTTGCGTCTCAGAGCTTCCAGCAAAAACGAATAGACAAGCTGGACAGAAAAAACAGCAACAAAAGCAAAGAAGCACTAATCTAAGCAGAGCAGCAGGCCACAGGAAAGATCCAGAAGCTCAGATCCAACACTGGAACATTGACAAGGAGCAAGGAAGACAGAATCAGGTGGAGTTAAATAACAAGGCAGCCAACGAGCTCACCAGAACACCTGAGGGAGGAAGCCCAGAAGCTGCAGTACCACTTGTGACCACAGGAGTGAATTCAGCCACAGAATTCACAACAGGTTCCCTTTTCCACATTTACTGCAAGTTTGTCCTATAGCTGGACATTTGTTCATGTGGTGAGGGAAATCTTGTCCACATCTATAACATTTCTTCTGTTGCGGGGCCTGCTTGCCTTGTGCACTGTTATGTTTGAGATTATGCACATGTAAATTATCCCCACTCTCCATTGCAGTTGCCTGATGATCTGCTATCTCTATAGCACGGGCCATCTTGAGTAAATCATGCAGAGAGAGATCCTGCTGCAGAGCTTTACGCCTTATGGTATTAGATGAGCAGGTGACAATTACTTGAGTTAGGATTTCATCATCTACGTCAGTAAATGCACACCCATGTGCTAGTTCTTTTAGCCGGGTGACATAGGTGTCTATGGATTCTTCTGGAAGCTGCTTAGCAATCCTGAACTTGTATCTTTCATATCTGATGTTTTGTTTAGGGTTGAAGTAGTCAGTGAGAGCTTTGGAGCATTTGCTGTACGTGTCTGTCTCCGCTGCTGGTAATGTGCTATATATGTCATAGACTCCTGTGCCCGCACAATGCAGGAACACGGCTTTTTTTCTGTTCTCCTCTTTTATATCTATTGCTTCCAGGAAATTCTCAAATCGATTTAACCATTTTCTCCAGTTATGAGAGAGATTAGTGACATCAGTCATATCAAACTGTGGGAACATGTGCAAGTATTCAGCCATGATGGAGTCTCTCAGTGGCGCTGGCGTGTGAAGCAGTAAAGCAGGGGTCAGTACTCACAGTAGCAGGTGATTCAATCCCATCCTCGTCGCCAGTTGTAATGTCCACACGGTGTAAGGAATTTAAGAGAGAGTAAGCTTTAACTGTATTTTATTCTTCTCTTTTCCTCCAGCACAACATCATAACAGCAGCATAAGATTTCCTCCTCAGGCCAGAACTGAAACTGAAACTACTCTCAACTTCCGCCCTCGCTTTCGTAAAGAGACAGATCTAATTCTTATACATTACACCTGTGTGTGCTGCGGCCGTTCCCAATAAGACTGAGTATTTTGAGCGCTCATCAAGAATGAGACTGTACACTATGGTGACAGAATAACATTCCATCAATACTGACAGTTTATTGTACATACATGGTTTTATAATTGCATATAGAAAGGGGGCAGTTAGGGGTGGTTAGTTAATTACCATATTGTCAAGCTCCTCTGTTATTGGTTATCTAAATATATATGGAATATTGTGATTAATGCACATATGAATGCTGATTAAGCAACTAAAGTGTAGCTGTCTCCGTTTTCTGCATCTAGTACAAAGTTGAGACATCTGATCATCACTTAGTACATCTGGTGCTGTTCCGCTTTTGCCTGGAAAGCCCCAAACAGTATGTCTGGCTTATATCAGTTTAGGTCAGCCATTCTAAGCAATTGATTGTAGTGTATATATTAGCTGTGAGTATAAATGAGTTTATATGTAAGTGAGATCTATATGAAATATATATATAGATTTCCATCACAACACGAGTACTGCAATGCATGAGACCAGCGATCAAATTAAAAATGTACATATCCCACAGTGGGACTAAGTGAAAAAGTTGCGTAAAGTGTAAAAAGAGATAAAATACATTAAAAAAGCAAAAATAAATCCTAAAAACCCGTTCTTTCTCTAAAACACAGTATTTGAGTTAAAGCAAAAATTAACAGAAAAAGTACACATAATTGGTATATCCACGTCCAGAATGACCTGATCTATAAAACTTTAAAGTTATTTATTCTGTACAGTGAACACTGTAAAAAATAATAATAAAAACCACAAAAAATTACGCTTTTTCATTATACTGACACACAAAAGACTGAATAAAAAGCAATCAAGAAGTCATATGTAAAAAAGAATCATATAAATGAAAACGCCAATTTGTCTTCCAAAAAAACAAACCCCAATATGGCTCATTTGACAAAAAAGCTACAGCTCTCAGAATATGAAGATGGAAAAACAAACCAATTTTTGTAAAATATTGTTTTTAGTGTGTAAAAGTAGCAAATCATAAAAGCCCATATAAATCTGGTATTGCTGTAATCGTACTGACCAGATGAACCATGCAAAAAAATTAAAAACAATAACTAAATTTCTGTTTATTTATCATTCTGGGTCTGAAAAATCTGAATAAAAAACGATAAAAAATGCTATAAACCCAAAAATGGTACCAAAAAAATTGGTCCCATCGAAGCACACTTTGTGCGATACGGCCGTCGTCCACCTTCTATCCCCGCACCCTCCTGTACACCTGATGTATTACATGGACATGTAACAACTTTTTCATGTCGGGCCAATAAAAAGAGCACAATTCCACAAGCACACAAGGGTGAGTGCTGCATTTCTTTCTACTTTTTGTTCATTAAGCTATATGCATAAATGCTGAGCACCTCTAACCCTGGGATTTCGTGTAGGCTGCTAAATTGGACTCACGTGTATCCAAGTCCTGATTGTGTACTCCTCTGGTGCCGTTTATTCTATATACCTTCTCTTTTTTGGTCTGCAAAAAAATATTATTTTTTTTTTAAGTATTTTTACTTTGTGATAGTAGCAAAACATAAAAAATATTAATCTGGCATCGCTGTAATCGCACCGACCCAAAAAATAAAGCTGTCTTATCTATAAAACCGGATGGTAAACCGAGCAAAAATTAAAATAAGAACTGTTCTAGTACAGCTGTTATAGAATTCAATAAAAGAAAATAAACAGCACTTTCTGGTGTGGTACCATTGGGATGGATACCGTAAACTGTGGACTTCTGGTAGTCATGTTGGGGGAACAAGACTAAACATTTACCAAATATCCACAAGGGGTCAATACTGTAACATAACTTAATATTCCTCAGAATATCAGAAGATGATTCTTTCAAGTATCATATCATCATCTTCTAACCAATAGCTGTCAAGCTGCCATATTTCGGAATTTATTCAGAAATGGAGTTTGTCCCAAGTGTGTTTATTACATTATTAAACAGAGCTAATTTCAATGACAATGAACTGTTTATAAAACATCTTACTGCCTAACATACAAATGACTATTATCCACATAACATTGCTTGTTCTAGTTTTATCAGTTAATAAGAATAATAATCTCTTTCAGTAAGTAAATTGGTGTGTGAAAAGCAATTAAAAAGAGATAGTCATTAAATCGGATAAATAGATAATTAGCAGCTGTAATATCAGAGTTGAGATCCGGCTCAAATATTCCAAAAGGAGTCGAACACAAGATTAGAATTTGCATAGTTTTACTTTTTAACTTCTATTATACATATGCAGTGGAGGAAATAAGTATTTGATCCCTTGCTGATTTTGCTAGTTTGCTCACTGACAATGATATGAAAAATCTATAATTTTAAGGGTAAGTTAATTTTAACAGTGAGAGATAGAATATCAAAAATAAAATCCAGAAAATCGCATTGTATAAATTATATAAATTTATTTGAATTTTTCAGTGAGAAATAAGTATTTGATCCCCTACCAACCATTAACCCCTTTCTGACATTGGACACACTATTCCATCCATGTGACCAGGGACTTACTTCCCATGGACGGAATAGTACGTCAGTACTGACCGGCGCGCACACGGGGAGTGTGCAGCAGATCGGGGGCCGGGTGTCAGCTGATCCTCACAGCTGGCACCCGGCACTAAGTGCCAGGAGCGGTCACTTGCACTTTAACCCCCAGAACACTGCGATTAAACATGATTGCAGTGTTCTGGAGAAGGCACAGGGGCTGACAGCATGTTGTGGGGTCTCGATCACTGCCTTGAACTGACAGCCCCTCTGCCTGTTAGCGTGTTGCTCAGACTCAGTCTGTGAGCATGGATACTGCTGCCTTTCCAGGTTCTGCTTTAGTAACAGTAACCAATAATAGACTGCAGCGAGCAATCATTCCTGAGTCTAAGTCATGGTTTTGCTCTACTAGCATGCTCGTGGGTATCGTTGGGCTTGCCGTCACATACTCAGGTCCTGGTCCTGCTCTGGATTGGCCAGTGAGTAAGGTCCTGTCAGATTGACAGAAGCTATAAAAGGATCTTTGGCGCCCATCTGTGCGCTAATATTATTTGTTTGGTGTGTTTGAGGAACCTAATAGTAGTGTGGACTCGGCTGTATGTGCTCAGGGCAGGCTCAGTGCCTTTAGAATTCCGGCTTCTCCAGAGAGGAGATTGTGTGGTTGATTTAGGGCAGGCACTAGTGGCTTTAGAATTCTGGCTTCTCCAGAGAGGAGATTGTGTGGTTGATTTAGGGCAGGCTCAGTGCCTTTAGAATTCCGGCTTCTCCAGAGAGGAGATTGTGTGGTTGATTTAGGGCAGGCTCTAGTGGCTTTAGAATTCCGGCCCCTCCGGAGAGGAGTTCTGTGAGTGATTGGAGTCCACTACCAGTTCCCTTGCCCGAGTAAGGCTTGCGTACTCCTGTGGAGTTAACTGGGTGCGCATTTAGTGCCATATTTCTCTGAGGCTGTTTACCGATAAACACAGTGCTAAAGCAGTGTTCCTTTTCTGTCGCTGTGTGCGATTGGCAAAGCCATGTGCTTCTCCACTGAGTGACGCTAACTCAGTGCGAGTCACTTTCGCTCGCTGCTTGCATTCGCCATTGTCTCCTAGCTGCAGTTTGCCATCTCTGCACCGTGGACCCCGGGTGGTGAACACACTTAATTTTCATATTTATTTAGTGAGTTCCATAACCCTAACAGTATCTTGATGCCAGGGTCTGGCTACCAATGGTGGACGAGCAACTTTTACAGTGGTACATTCAGCAGCTGGAGGGCAGGTTGTCTGCTCTTGAGCGTGCGATCTCAGCTTTGGATGTTACTGCAGTCGCAGCTCAGGCAGCCTAAAAAGCTGCGATTCATGTGTCCACTGCCACCTCTGTTCCATCTCTCTCTCGTCTCCCTCTGCCTCTGTAGGGGATTCGTGAATCAGTGGGCTATACATATGGAGCTGCTGGTGTCACATTTCCCATTTGAATGGGCTAAGTTGGGATTTGTGATCTCTCTGCTGACAGTCAGAGTGCTGGTGTGGGCTATGCCGCTGTGGGAGCGCAATGATCTGGTGATTCCGGCCACACTGGAGGAATTGATATCAGTATCCACACGCATCGACCTTTGGCATTTTGAGCGATGGTTAGAGCGAGCTCAGTGTCAGCAGAGGTTTCGGCTGGCTCCAAATTTTGCCAAGCCTCTGGAAACTCCAGCCCAGGTTTCTGAACCTTAGGAGGCCATGGAGGTTTCTCGAGCGGGACCTAAGTCTTGGTCCGCTCGTATACCTCTGATTTGTAATGTTTGTAGGCAGCCTGGTTATTTTGCCAACAAGTGTGCCCAACGGCAGGGAAACCGACCTGCAAGTTGAGTTTAGGGTGACACTTTATTTTGGCTCGACCACCTTTTAGGTGGAGGCTTGAGCGGACTCTGGGGCTGAGGGCAATTTTATGTCCTCTGCCTTTGCCCAACGGCACACAATACCCCTGGTAATGCTCTACAAGTCACTTACCTTCCGGGTGGTAAATGGGTCACCATTGCCCTCACAAATTACTCATCAGAGCATCCCACTTTCTCTGGTCATGTCTCCAGAACATCAGGAGATAATTTTGTTGCTGGTCATTCCTGAGGGTATCGACGAGGTATTATTAGGGATACCCTGGCTGCATCATCACTCCCCTCATATTGACTGGTCTACTGGGAGCATATTAGCTTGGAGTGGGTCATGTAAGGGAAGATGTTTGAGGGCTCAGGTTCAGATTGCCATATCTAAGGTTACTGCAGATTTAACACCTCTCCTTAAGCAATATTAGCAGTATACGGACATGTTCTCCAAAAAGGAAGCGGAGACTCTTCTACCTCACCGCCCCTATGACTGTCCTATCGATATCTCGCAAGGTGCTGAGCCTCCCCGGGGATAGGTTTATCCTCTTTTTCTCCTGGAGACCGAGGCAATGTCACAATATATTAAAGAGAATCTGGTGAGAGGGTTTATCAGGAAGTCAGTGTCTCCTGCCAGGGCTGGGTTCATCTTTGCTCAGATTGTTTAGAAGAAGAACAGAGAACTACATCCGTGCATAGATTACAAGGGTCTGAATGCCATTACTATCAAAAATAAATATCCGCTACCACTCATCTCAGAGCTTTTTGATAGGCTACGAAGAGCGAGGGTATTCACTAAGTTAGATCTGCATGGCACATACAATTTGATAAGAATTCGTGAGGGAGGCGAATGGAAGACAGCGTTTAACACACGGGATGGCCACTACGAGTATCTGGTGATGCCATTCGGCCTGTGTAATGCTCCTGCTGCCTTCGAAGACTTTATTAATCACGTCTTTTGGGAGATGTTATCTACCTCTGTAGTTGTCTATCTGGATGACAAACTTAATTACTCCCCAGATATCGACTCCCATCGAAAGGATGTCTGTAAAGTCTTTGAGCTCCTATGTGCCAATTCCCTGTTCGCTAAGTTAGAGAAGTGTGTGTTTCAGCAGGAGTCTTTGCCTTTCCTTGGCTATATCATCTCAGATAAGGGATTGGCCATGGATCCTGCCAAACTGGAGTCAATAATGAACTGGCAGGAGCCCCACTCTCTGAAAGCGGTGCTGCGCTTCATGGGGTTCTTTAATTAATATCGCCAGATCATCCCGCACTTTTCTACTCTGGTAGCTCCTCTGGTAGCCCTCACCAAAAAAGGAACTAATCCCAAGTTGTGGTTGTAGGAGGTTTCCAAGGCCTTTATCTCTATTATGTCTCATTTCGCTAGAGCTCCCGTGTTACACCATCCTGATGAGAATAAACAGTTCATATTGGAGGTGGATGCCTCTTCCGTCATTGATGGAGTAGTCCTGTACCAGAAGGATGCTCAAGGTTGTAAACATACGTATTTTTTCTTTTCCAAGACCTTCTCACTGGTGAAGAGAAACTGTTCCATCAGGGATAGGGAGTTACTGGCCATGAAACTGGCTTTCTCGGAGTGGAGACACTTCCTAGAAAGGGCACTTTTTCCCTTCCAAGTCTTCACTGACCATAAAAATCTGCGGTACTTGCAGACAGCCTAGCGGTTAAATTCTCGCCAGGCCAGATGGTCCTTATTCTTTTCCCAATTTTAATTTCACCCTGCATTTTCTATCTGGGGAGAAGAATGCCCGTGCCGATGCTCTGTCCCATTCTGTTGTCTCATCTGAGGAGGGGGATGAACCTCGGCGTATTGTCCAGTCAGAGTGTCTGCGAATGGTAGCCCTGGTTTCGCTTGAAGTCGATGCCTTCTGGGCAAGACTCTGGTACCTACAAATCTACGGCTGGAGGTTCTCTCTTGGGCTCTAGGTTGGGAGGACATTTTGCGACCAAAAGGACATCTGAGCTCTTGATGAGGTCATATTGGTGGCCGTGAATGGCACGCAATGTTAGGGACTATGTCCAGGCATGCGTTTCTTGCACCAACAATCAGCCATCCCGGAAGAGGCTCCCGGGCTTCTTATTTATTATTATTATTATTATACATTTTTATAGCGCCATTTATTCCATGGCGCTTTACATGTGAATACGGGGCAAATATAGACAAATACATTAAACATGAGCAGATAACAAGGCACACGAGTACATAAGGAGGGAGGACCCTGCCCGCGAGGGCTCACAGTCTGCAGGGGGTGGGTGAGGATACACTAGGAGAGGGAAGAGCTGGCTGTACGGCTGTTCAGTAGGTTGAGGATCACTGCAGGCTGTAGGCTTGTCGGAAGAGATGAGTCTTCAGGTTCTTTTTGAAGGTTTCTATGGTAGGCGCAAGTCTGATGTGTTGGGGTAGAGAGTTCCAGAGTATGGGGGAAGCACGGGAGAAGTCTTGGATGCGGTTATGGGAAGAAGAGATGAGAGGGGAGTAGAGAAGGAGGTCTTGGGAGGATCGGAGGTCGCGTGTAGGTAGGTACCGGGAGACCATGTCACAGATGTATGGAGGAGACAGGTTGTGGATGGCTTTGTATGTCAGTGTGAGGGTTTTGAACTGGAGTCTCTGGGCGATAGGAAGCCAGTGAAGGGCTTGACACAGGGGAGAGGCTGGGGAATAGCGGGGGGACAGGTGGATTAGTCGGGCAGCAGAGTGTAGGATGGATTGGAGCGGTGCCAGAGTGCTAGAGGGGAGTCCAGAGAGTAGGAGGTTGCAGTAGTCGAGGCGGGAGATGATAAGGGCATGCACTAGCGTTTTTGCAGTGTTGCGGTCAAGGAAAGCACGGATCCGGGAAATATTTTTGAGTTTGAGATGACAGGAGGAGGCAAGGGCTTGGATATGTGGCTTGAAAGAGAGGGCAGCGTCGAGGATCACCCCGAGGCACCGGGCGTGTGGGACTGGGGATAGTGAGCAGCCATTGACATTGATGGATAGGTCTGGTGGAGGGGTAGAGTGAGATGGGGGAAAGATGATGAATTCTGTTTTGTCCATGTTCAGTTGTAGAAAGCGAGCAGAAAAGAAGGCTGAAATGGCAGACAGACAGTGCGGGATTTTGGTAAGCAAGGAGGAGAGGTCAGGTCCGGAGAGGTAGATCTGCGTGTCGTCAGCGTAGAGATGGTACTGCATACCGTGGGATTCTATGAGCTGTCCCAGGCCGAAAGTGTAGATGGAGAAGAGTAGGGGTCCTAGAACAGAGCCTTGAGGAACACCGACTGACAAGGGGCGAAGTGAGGAGGTGGTGTGGGGGAGGGAGACACTGAATGTTCGGTCTGTCAGATATGACGAGATCCAGGAAAGGGCCAAGTCTGTGATGCCAAGGGATGAGAGGATTTGTAGCAAAAGGGAGTGGTCTACAGTGTCAAAGGCAGAAGACAAGTCCAGGAGAAGGAGGACAGAGTAGTGTCGCTTGCTCCTGGCAGTTAGTAGGTCATTGGTGACTTTAGTTAGGGCAGTTTCAGTTGAGTGATGGGAACGGAAGCCTGATTGTAACCGATCAAAGAGGGAGCAGGAGGAGAAGTGGGAGGACAGTTCAAGATGGACGTGTTGCTCCAGCAATTTGGAGGCATAAGGGAGAAGAGATATTGGGCGATAGCTAGACACAGAGGATGGGTCGAGGGAGGGCTTTTTGAGGATGGGTGTGATCTTGGCATGCTTGAAGGATGAGGGAAAGACACCTGTTGTGAGTGAGAGGTTGAAGAGGTGCGTTAGGGTTGGGATGAAGACCGTGGAAAGGTTAGGGATGAGGTGGGATGGGAGCGGGTCAAGCGTGCAGGTGGTGAGGTGTGATCTTGACAGGAGGGTGGAGAGCTGATCTTCTGTCATGGTGGAGAAGCTGGTTTTGGAGGAGCAGGGTTGAGCAGCTAAGAGGGGCAGTGGGCGCTGTGGGCCAAAGCTTTCTCTGATCGTATCGATCTTCTGTTTAAAGAAAGAGGCGAAGTCATCAGCAGAAATGAGGGGGGAGGGAGGAGGTGCGGGGGGACGGAGTAGAGAATTGAAAGTGTTGAAAAGCTGTTTAGGGTTGTGGGACAGGGAGGATATGAGGGATGAGAAGTAAGTTTGTTTTGCGGCAGTGAGCGCAGACTTGAAGCTGGCGAGGGACTGCTTGTATGCAGTGAAGTGGTCGGCAGAGTGGGATCGCTTCCATCTCCGCTCAGCAATCCTGGAAGCCCGTCTCAATTCTTTGGTCAGGCTGGTCAGCCAGGGCTGCCTGTTAATTGTACGAGTTTTACTATGCATGAGTGGGGCGGCCGAATCGAGTGTTGTTGTTATTGTGGTGTTATAAAAAGTGGCAGCAGCATCTGTGTCATGAAGGGAAGCTATGTCTGTGAGAGGGAGAAGGGACTCAGAGAGTGATTGTAAGTTGAGATGTTTGAGATTTCTGCGAGGGTGAGTGAGTTTGTGGAGTGGGGGTTGCACACTAGGAGAGGAGAGGGATGAGAATGTCAGTAGGTTGTGGTCAGACAGGGGGAGGGGTGTGTTAGTGAGATTAGTAAGGGAGCAGAGGCGGGTGAAGATGAGGTCCAGCGTGTGGCCATCTTTGTGAGTGGCCTCAGAGGACCATTGAGTGAGGCCAAAGGAGGCAGTCAGTGATAAAAGTTTAGAGGTAGCTGAGGTGAAAGTGTCAATGGGGACATTGAAATCACCCATGATGATAGTGGGGATGTCAACAGAGAGGAAATGAAGTAGCCAGGTGGTGAAGTGGTCGAGAAAGGTGGAGATGGCTAGTTCTGGGGGGCGGTAGATGACAGCCAGCTGGAGGTTGGAGGGGGAATAGATGCGGACAGAGTGCACCTCAAACGAGGGAAGAGTAGCGGAGGGTGGTAGCGGGATTGGAGTAAAGGAGCAGGTGTCGGACAGGAGCAAGCCAACTCCTCCACCGCGTTTGTTGCTGGGGCGAGGGGTGTGAGAGAGGTGGAATCCGCCATAGGAGAGCGCAGCTGGAGAGGCCGAGTCAGAGGGGGTGAGCCAGGTTTCAGTGAGGCCGAGGAAGGAGAGTTTGTTGGTGATGAAGAGGTCATGGATAAATGGCAGTTTGTTGCAGATGGAGCGTGCGTTCCATAGTGCTCCAAGTAGGGGGAGCGGGGGAGTGGGGGCTGGATGAATGGGTATGAGGTTGTCGTGGTTGGGAAAACGTGCGGAGGATCGTGGCAGGGGGTTAGAAACGAGTGTGGGGATGAATTGGGGAGGGCCGGGATTTGGGGATATGTCACCAGCAATGAGGAGTAACAGACAGATCATTAGAAGGTGGGAGCAGGATAGGACATGATGTGGCCGTGTGTGTCTGGATAAAAAGGATTGTATGTGGAGGAACAGTTCTGAGGGGAAGGTGAGATGGCTGGGGAGTATGGAGGAAGAAATGACTAGTTCCTTACTAGGAGGAGGGAGTGCAGGAGATTGTAAGAAGGAAAGTAGTATGGGGGTGAAAGAGAAAAGAAACCGAAACATTGTAGTGGTTGGTGTTCTGTTACCTTCCAGTCAATTCCAGTCCAATTCAGTCTAATTCAGAATCATAATTAAAAAGATGTAATTTAAAAGATGGAAGTTAAAAGATGATTTGCAGCAGACTGAGTCTATAGCAGACTCCTGCATGTGAATATATCCCCAGTTAAGGGCAATCAGGTGTGAATGAGGGGGTGGCTGGGTATGGGAGACCAGATGTAGAGAGTTAAGCAAAGGTCATAAAGTGAAGGAGGGGTAAGACTGACCACTAAAAGAGATGCCAGGATCACACAATGAGAGACATGAAAACAGGTCGTGGAAACAAGCTCATAGGTGAGAAAGCATACTAAAAGGATTATATGTGCTGCACCAAGACACTCAGATCCAGGGGAAGCATAGAAAAGCCAGTGCAATATACAGAGACATTCTGGAGCCAGGGAGAGCTGGGTAAAGTCAGTGCATACCATGGAAAATCAATGCAGTATACAGAGATATTCTGGAGCCAGGGAGAGCTGGGTAAAGTCAGTGCATACCATGGAAAATCAATGCAGTATACAGAGATATTCTGGAGCCAGGGAGAGCTGGGTAAAGTCAGTGCATACCATGGAAAATCAATGCAGTATACAGAGATATTCTGGAGCCAGGGAGAGCTGGGTAAAGTCAGTGCATACCATGGAAAATCAATGCAGTATACAGAGATATTCTGGAGCCAGGGAGAGCTGGGTAAAGTCAGTGCATACCATGGAAAATCAATGCAGTATACAGAGATATTCTGGAGCCAGGGAGAGCTGGGTAAAGTCAGTGCATACCATGGAAAATCAATGCAGTATACAGAGATATTCTGGAGCCAGGGAGAGCTGGGTAAAGTCAGTGCATACCATGGAAAATCAATGCAGTATACAGAGATATTCTGGAGCCAGGGAGAGCTGGGTAAAGTCAGTGCATACCATGGAAAATCAATGCAGTATACAGAGATATTCTGGAGCCAGGGAGAGCTGGGTAAAGTCAGTGCATACCATGGAAAATCAATGCAGTATACAGAGATATTCTGGAGCCAGGGAGAGCTGGGTAAAGTCAGTGCATACCATGGAAAATCAGTGCAGTATACAGAGATATTCTGGAGCCAGGGAGAGCTGGGTAAAGTCAGTGCATACCTGTGGGAAGAGGAGAACAGCTCGATTAGATGGTGCAGATGATGATAATATTGTAGTAGTGATGAGTAGCCAAATGCATTCTAGAATTCAGTCTAATTCAGAATCATAATTAAAAAGATGTAATTTAAAAGATGGAAGTTAAAAGATGATTTGCAGCAGACTGAGTCTATAGCAGACTCCTGCATGTGAATATATCCCCAGTTAAGGGCAATCAGGAAGATAGGCCCTGGAAGATGGTCGGGATGGACTTTGTTGTGGGTTTGCCCAAGTCTCGCAACAATACAGTCATCTGGGAAGTCACCAACCTTTTCTCCAAGATGGTACACTTAGTTCCTCGCGAGTTCCATCTGCACGGGCCTTGGCTGCACTTTTTGTGAAGCACGTCATTCGTCTTCACGGCATAACTGATAAGATAATCAGTGACCAGGGTCCCCAGTTCGCTTCTCGGTTCTGGAGAGAGCTCTGTCTCCTGGTCAGTATTGAGCCTAATCTCTCTTCAGCATTCTATCCCGAGATGAATGAGTTGGTGGAGAGGGCCAATCAGACTCTGGTCATATACCCACGGCACTTCATCTCTGCCAGGCATGATGATTGTGCATCATTGCTGCCTTGGGCAGAGTTTGCTCTTAACAACGCAATCGATGATTCTACAGGGCAGACTCCTTTCCTCCTTAATTACGGTCAGCATCCACGTGTTCCCATCCATATGCACGTCTCGTCTTCCGACTCTAGGGTGGTAGACTGGGCTGTGGAGGCTCATGACATCTGGGACCACACACAGGATTCCATTAAGGTCTCTAAGGAAAGAATGAGGGTTTCTGCTGATGCACATCGCCGTCCCGCCCCTGTTATGATCCGGTGACCTTGGAGCTGCATGAGAACTTTCACTGGAGAAAGTGGCCACTATACTGAACGCAAACCTAAGCTTAACACCGCAACTAGAAGTAGCCGTGGAGTGTATCTAACACACCTAGACACCTCGTCACAGCTGGAGGACTAAATATCCCTAAAGATGGAAATCGGAATACTGTCTTGCCTCAGAGAAAATCCCCAAAGGATAGACAGCCCCCCACAAATATTGACGGTGAGTCGGAGAGGAAAAAACATACACAGGCAGGAAAAACAGGATTTAGCACAGGAGGCCACTCTAGCTAGATAGGACAGGATAGGACAGAGTTCTGTGTGGTCAGTATAAAAACCCCTTCAAAAAACCACAGCGGAATATAGAAAAAACCTCCTACATCTAAATAAAGATGTAGGAGCGTATATCTCCAGTGAAACCAATCAGACTGAGAAAACACAAACACAGTCTAATCAGGACAAAAGAAAATACAAACGAATAGTACTGAAAATAAGCACACTGCATGTGTGCCACAGGAAAAGAAGCAAACACTTATCTTTGCTGAGCTGGCAGATAAGCCGGAGAAGCCAGGCTGAGATCCAACACTTCCAGAGAAACATTGACAACTGGCAAGGGCTAATGAATCCTGCACACTTAAATATCCCAGTCAGAACAGCAATTAGCAGATACACCTGGCCAGGATTGTGACTCAGAGACAACTGCATTCCCAGCTACAACCACTGGAGGGAACCCAAGAGCAGAATTCACAACAGTACCCCCCCTTGAGGAGGGGTCACCGAACCCTCACCAAGACCTCCAGGACGATCAGGATGAGCCAGATGAAAGGCACGGACCAAATCAGCAGCATGGGCATCAGAGGCAAAAACCCAAGAATTATCCTCCTGGCCATAACCCTTCCATTTGACAAGGTACTGAAGCTTCCACCTTGAAAAACGGGAATCCAAAATCTTCTCAACAACATATTCCAACTCCCCATCAACCAACACAAGGGCCGGAGGATCAACAGAGCGAACAACGGGTTCCACATATTTCCGCAACAAAGATCTATGGAAGACATTATGGATAGCAAAAGAGGCCGGAAGCGCCAGTCGAAAAGACACCAGATTAATAACCTCAGAAATCCTATAAGGACCAATAAACCGAGGCTTAAACTTAGGAGAAGAAACCTTCATAGGAACATAATGCGAAGACAACCAGACCAGATCCCCAACCTGAAGCCGGGAACCAACACACCGACGATGGTTAGCAAAACGCTGAGCTTCCTCCTGGGACAACACCAAATTGTCCACCACATGAGCCCAAATCTGTTGCATCCTGTCAACCACAGAATCCACACCAGGACAGTCAGAAGGCTCAATCTGCCCAGAAGAAAAACGAGGATGAAAACCAAAATTACAAAAGAAAGGCGAAACCAAAGTAGCCGAACTAGCCCGATTATTAAGGGCAAACTCGGCCAATGGCAAAAAAGCCACCCAATCATCCTGATCAGCAGACAAAAAGCATCTCAAATAAGTCTCCAAAGTCTGATTAGTTCGCTCGGTCTGGTCGTTTGTCTGAGAATGAAATGCAGAAGAAAAAGACAAATCAATGCCCAGCTTGGCACAAAAGGCCCGCCAAAACCTAGAAACAAACTGGGAGCCTCTGTCAGACACAATATTCTCCGGAATACCATGCAAACGGACCACATGCTGAAAAAACAACGGAACCAAATCAGAAGAGGAAGGCAATTTAGGCAAAGGCACAAAATGAACCATCTTAGAGAATCGGTCACAAACAACCCAGATAACCGACATCCTCTGGGACACAGGAAGATCGGAAATAAAATCCATAGAAATATGTATCCAGGGCCTCTCAGGGACCGGCAATGGCAAAAGCAACCCACTAGCACGGGAGCAACAAGGCTTGGCCCGCGCACAAGTCCCACAGGACTGCACAAAAGAACGCACATCACGCGACAAAGAAGGCCACCAAAAGGACCTACCAACCAAGTCTCTGGTACCAAAAATGCCAGGATGACCAGCCAACACGGAACAGTGAACCTCAGAAGTAACTCTACTAGTCCATCTGTCAGGAACAAACAGTTTCCCCACAGGACAACGGTCAGGTTTGTCAGCCTGAAATTCCTGAAGAATCCGTCATAAATCAGGAGAAATGGCAGAAAGGACCACCCCTTCTTTCAGAATACCGACCGGTTCCAAGACCTCAGGAGAATCAGGCAAAAAACTCCTAGAGAGGGCATCAGCCTTAATATTTTTAGAACCCGGAAGGTACGAGACCACGAAATCAAAACGAGAAAAAAACAAGGACCATCGAGCCTGTCTAGGATTCAACCATTTGGCAGACTCAAGGTAAATCAGATTCTTATGATCGGTCAAGACCACAATACGGTGCTTAGCTCCCTCAAGCCAATGTCACCACTCCTCAAACGCCCACTTCATAGCCAACAACTCCCGATTGCCGACATCATAATTGCATTCAGCAGGCGAAAACTTACGGGAAAAGAAGGCACACGGTTTCATTAAGGAACCAACAGGATCCCTCTGAGACAAAACAGCCCCTGCCCCAATCTCAGAAGCGTCAACCTCAACCTGAAACGGAAGAGAAACATCCGGTTGACGCAACACTGGAGCAGAAATAAAACGACGTTTAAGTTCCTGAAAGGCAGAGACAGCCGCAGGGGACCAATTCGCCACATCAACGCCCTTCTTCATCAAATCAGTCAAGGGTTTAACCACGCTGGAAAAATTAGCAATGAAACAGCGATAAAAATTAGCAAAACCCAAAAATTTCTGAAGGCTCTTCACGGATGTGGGCTGAATCCAATCATGAATGGCCTGAACCTTAACAGGATCCATCTCTATAGATGAGGGAGAAAAAATAAAGCCCAGAAAGGAAACCTTCTGCACCCCAAAAAGACACTTAGACCCTTCTACAAACAAGGCATTGTCACGAAGGATCTGAAATACCATCCTGACCTGCTGCACATGAGACTCCCAATCATCGGAAAAAATCAAAATATCGTCCAAATATACAATCAAGAATTTATCAAGATAATCCCGGAAGATATCATGCATGAAGGACTGAAAAACAGATGGAGCATTAGAGAGTCCGAATGGGATCACAAGGTATTCAAAATGGTCTTCGGGCGTGTTAAACGCAGTTTTCCATTCATCACCCTGCTTAATACGAACAAGATTATAAGCCCCCCGAAGGTCAATCTTAGTAAACCAACTAGCTCCCTTAATCCTAGCAAACAAATCGGAAAGCAGAGGTAAAGGATATTGAAACTTGACCGTGATCTTATTCAAGAGGCGATAATCAATACAGGGTCTTAAGGAACCATCTTTTTTAGCAACAAAAAAGAACCCCACTCCCAACGGTGAAGAAGATGGACGAATATGCCCTTTCTCCAAAGACTCCTTAATATAGCTCTGCATGGCGGCATGTTCAGGTACAGACAGGAATCAAGTCAATAGCACAATCGCAGTCCCGGTGCGGTGGAAGGAAACTGGACTTGGGCTCATCGAATACATCCTGAAAATCAGACAAAAACTCCGGAATTTCCGAAGAGGGAGAAGGGGCGGTAGACATCAGAGGAACATCATTATGAACCCCCTGACAACCCCAACTAGTCACAGACATGGATTTCCAATCCAAAACAGGATTATGTACTTGTAACCAGGGAAAACCCAGCACGATAGCATCATGCAAATTATGCAACACCAGAAATCGACAATCTTCCTGATGAGCTGGTACCATGCGCATGGTCACCTGTGTCCAAAACTGGGGTTTATTTTTAGCCAAAGGTGTAGCATCAATGCCCCTTAAAGGAATAGGGTTCTGCAAAGGCTGCAAGGGAAAACCACAACGCCTAGCAAAGTCAAAGTCCATTAAATTCAAGGCAGCACCTGAATCCACAAACGCCATGACAATGAACAGATCAAGGACACAGATAACAGAAATTTAGGTTGTACAGTACTGATAGTAAATGAACTGGCGATCCTCTTTGTCCGCTTAGGGCAAGCAGAAATGACATGAGAAGCGTCGCCACAATAATAACACAACCTATTGAGACGTCTGAAACCTTGTCGTTCTGTTTTAGACAGAATCCTATCACACTGCATAGGCTCAGGAATTTGCTCTGAGGATAACGCCATAGCGCGCACTGTTCTGCGCTCTCGCAAGCGCCGGTCAATCTGAATGGCCAGAGATATAGAATCACTCAGATTGGAGGGTGTGGGAAACCCCACCATAGCATCTTTAACGGATTCAGAAAGACCCTTTCTGAAAATTGCGGCCAAGGCATCATTATTCCATTTAGTTAACACAGACCATTTTCTGAATTTCTGACAATACAATTCAGCCGCCTCTTGCCCCTGAGACAGGGCCAACAAGGTCTTCTCAGCTTGATCCACCGAATTAGGTTCATCATACAGTAATCCTAATGCCTGAAAGAAGGAGTCTACATTAAGCAAAGCAGGATCCCCAGATTCCAGGGAAAATGCCCAATCCTGTGGATCACCATGCAGCAGGGAGATGATGATATTAACCCATTGAATGGAATCACCAGAGGATCGAGGTCTCAAAGCAAAAAACAGTTTACAGTTGTTTTTAAAACTCAAAAATTTTGACCTATCACCAAAAAACAAATCAGGAGTACGAATCTTTGGTTCTAAAACAGGAGTCTGAACAATGTAATCAGAAATACCCTGTACTCTAGCAGCAAGCTGGTCTACACGAGAAGCTAATTCCTGAACATTCATGCTAGCACAAGGCTCTTCAGTCACCCAGGGATTAAGAGGGAGGAGTAGACAAAGTAGACTGCAGAAAAAAATAGCTCAAGACCTTTCTTCCCTTCTTCTGAGATGCATTTAACTCATTATTGGCCAGTTGTACTGTTATGATCCGGTGACCTTGGAGCTGCATGAGAACTTTCACTGGAGAAAGTGGCCACTATACTGAACGCAAACCTAAACTTAGCACCGCAACTAGAAGTAGCCGTGGAATGTACCTAACACACCTAGACACCTCGTCACAGCCGGAGGACCAAATATCCGTAAAGATGGAAATCGGAATACTGTCTTGCCTCAGAGAAAATCCCCAAAGGATAGACAGCCCCCCACAAATATTTACGGTGTGTCGGAGAGGAAAAAACATACACAGACAGGAAAAACAGTATTTAGCACAGGAGGCCACTCTAGCTAGATAGGACAGGATAGGACAGAGTTCTATGCGGTCAGTATAAAAACCACAGCGGAATATACAAAAAACCTCCTACATCTAACTAAAGATGTAGGAGCGTATATCTGCAACTCCAGTGAAACCAATCAGACTGAGAAAACACAAACACAGTCTAATTAGGACAAAAGAAAAAACAAACGAATAGTATTGAAAATAAGCACACTGCATGTGTGCCACAGGAAAAGAAACAAACACTTATCTTTGCTGAGCTGTCAGATAAGCAGGAGAGGCCAGGCTGAGATCCAACACTTCCAGAGAAACATTGACAACTGGAAAGGGCTAATGAATCCTGCACACTTAAATATCCCAGTCAGAACAGCAATTAGCAGATACACCTGGCCAGGACTGTGACTCAGAGACAACTGCATTCCCAGCTACAACCACTGGAGGGAACCCAAGAGCAGAATTCACAACACGCCCCTGTCTTCACACCCGGCGAATTGGTGTGGCTCTCAGCTCATAATATTAAGCTGTGCTTAATATAGCAAGTCTTCTCCCCATTATGTAGGCCCTGTTAAAGTCTTGGAGCAGTTTAAATCTTTGGTGTATCGCCTGTCCCTGAATATCACCGACCCTCTTGAAACGCGTTCACATGTCCCGGTTTTCTGAGTCGTCTGCCGAGACATCGGGTACATCCTCGGATGACTTTGAGGTGAATGCGATAGTTGGTTCCAAGGTGGTCCAAAGCAAAAAATGTTATTTGGTGGACTGGAGTCATGGGCCAGAGGAGCTGATTGAGCACATTTGTGCCCCCCCAGATTATTGTGGCCTTCGAGCGTGGTGAGGCTCGCAGAGGGGGGCGCTGGGGGGGTAATGTTAGGTGCTGGGATTCTCTCTCTGCACAGAATGGATCCCAAGCCCTATCTTCCTCTGTGGTCTCCTATTCAGTTCCAAACACAGTGGATGCTGCTCAGCCGAGGCATTGGTCTTGGCGTCTTGCTCAGACTCAGTCTGTGAGCATGGTTACTGCTGCTTTCCCAGGTTCTGCTTTAGTAACCAATAATAGACTGCAGCGAGTGATCACTCCTGGGTCTAAGCCCTGGTTTTGCGCTACTGAGCATGCTCGTGGGACGACTTCTTGTTGGTGCTTGCTCGTCACATAGTCCGGTCCTGGTCCGTCTCCGGATTGGCCAGTAAGCAAGGTCCTGTCAGATTGACAGAAACTATAAAAGGATCTTTGGCGCTCGATGGTACGCTAAGATCATTTATGTTTGGTGTGTGTGAGGAACCTAACAGTAGTGTGGACTCGGCTGTATGTGCTCAGGGCAGGCTCAGTGCCTTTAGAATTCTGGGCCCTCCGGATAGGAGTTCTGTGAGTGATTGGAGTCCACTACCGTTTCCCTTACCACAGTGGGGCATGCGTACTCCTGTGGAGTTAACAGGGTGCACGTTTAGCGCCATATTTCTCTGCAGCTGTGTGCCGCTAAGCCAGAGTTCCTTTTCCATCGCTGTGTGCGATTGCCACAGCCAAGTGATTCTCAACTGTGTGATGCTAACTCAGTGCAAGTCACTTTTGCTTGCTGTTTGTATTCACTATTGTCTCCTAGCTGCAGTTTACCATCTCTGGACGGTGGATCCTGGGTGGTGAACGCACTTTATCTTCAAATTTATTTAATGCTTTCCGCCAACCTTACCATGAATTTATTTCCATTTTCCCATTAGGGTTAGGGTTAGGGTTGGGCTAAAGTTAGGATTACGGTTAAGGTTGGGATTAGGGTTAGGGGTTTGTTGGGGTTAGGGTTGGAATTAGAATTGGGGGGTTTCCACTGTTTAGGCACATCAAGGGCATAGCATCTGATCTCAATTCCAGCCAATTCTGCGTTGAAAAAGTCAAATGGTGCTCCTTCTTTTCCAAGCTCTGCCATGCGCCCAAACAGTGGTTTACCCCCACATATGGGGTTTCAGCGTACTCAGGAGAAATTGCACAACAACTTTTGGGGTCCAATTTCTCCTGTTACCCCAGGGAAATTAAAAAAATTGGAGACTAAAAGATCATGTTTGTGGAAAAAAATATTTTTTTATTTTCATGCCCAGGCACTATAAACTTTAGTGAAACACCTGGGAGTTCAAAGTTTTTACCACACACCTAGATACCTTCCTTAGGCGGTGTAGTTTCCAAAATGGGGTCACTTGTGGGAGGTTTCTACTGTTTAGGTACATCAGGGGCTCTCCAAATGCGACATGATGCTCACAGACCATTCCATCAAAGTCTGCATTCTAAAACGTCACTACTTCCCTACCGAGCCCCGACGTGTGCCCATACAGTTGTTGTCTCCCACTTTTTGAGTATCACCGCACTCAGAACAAATTGGACAACAACTTTTTGGGTCCATATTCTCCTGTTACCCTTGGGAAAATAAAAATTTGGGGATTAAAAGATCATATTTGTGGAAAAAAAATTTTATTTTCACGCCCGGGCACTACAAATTTTAGTGATACACCTGGGCATTCAAAGTTCTCACCATACATCTAGATAAGTTCCTTGGGCGGTGTAGTTTCCAAAATGTGGTTACTTGTGGGGAGTTTTTACTGTTTAGGCACATCAGCGGGTCTCCAAATGCGACATGATGCCCGCAACCAATTCCTTCAAAGTCTGCACTCCAAAACGTCACTACAGGGTGAGCCATTTATATGGATACACCTAAAATAAAATGGAAATGGTTGGTGATATCAACTTCCTGTTTGTGGCAAATTAGTATTTGGGAGGGGGAAAACTTTTCAAGATGGATGGTGACCATGGCGGCCATTTTGAAGTCAGCCATTTTGGACCCAACTTTATTTTTTCCATCAGTGTGTTAAGAGTGGGAGAAGAGGGTTGCATTGACAATCCAACACAATGGGCAGTACTTTGAACACATTTTCTAAGTGGTCATAAACTTGTAAATAGCTCATGAATGAATAAAGTTATGTTAAAACCAAGCACACCATTGTATTTTTTGTGAAATTCTCCATAAGTTTGATGTGTCACATGACCCTCTTCCGATTGAAAAAAATAAAGTTAGATCCAAAATGGCTGACTTCAAAATGGCCTCCATGCTCACCACCCACCTTGAAAAGTTTTCCCCCTCCCATATACTAATGTGCCAAATTTAGTTGTATTCATATAACTGGCCCACCCTGTACTTCCCTTCTGAGCCCCGACGTGTGCCCATACAGTAGTTTTCTCCCACATATGGGATAACAGCGTACTGAGGATAAATTTGACAACAACTTTTGGGGTCCAATTTCTCCTTTTACCCTTGGGAAAATAAAAAAATTGTGGACTAAAAAATCATGTTTGTGAAAAAAATATGATTTTTTTATTTTTATGCCTGGGCGCTACGTATAAACTTTGGTGAAACACCTGGGGGTTCAAAGTTCTCACCACACATCTAGATAAGTTCCTTGGGGGTCTAGTTTCCAAAATAGGGTCACTTGTGGGAGGTTTCCACTATTTAGGCACATCAGGGGCTCTCCAATTGTGACATGGTGTCCGTTTTCAATTTCAGCCAATTTTCGGTGGAAAAAGTCAAACGGCGCTCCTTCCCTTCCGAGCTCTGCTATGCGCCCATCCAGTGGTTTACCCCAACCTATGGGATATCAGCGTACTCAGGACAAATTGCGCAATAACTTTTGGGTCCTGTTACCCTTGGAAAAATTAAAATTGGGGGTAAAAAGATCATTTTTGTGAAAAAAATATGATTTTTTTTATTTTTCGGCTCTTCGTTATAAACTTCTTTGAAGCCCTTGAGTGTTCAAAGCTCTCACGACACATCTAGAAAAAAAAGTTAAATGTTCATTTTTTTTAAAACATTCTAAACATTCATATGAAGCATCAGAAGGGTTAATAAACTTATTTAATGTGGTTTTGCACATCTTGAGGGGTGCTGTTTTTAGAATGGTGTCACTTTTGAGAATTTTCTAACATATAAACCCCTCAAACTGACTTCAAATGTGATGTGGTCCCTAAAAAAATGGTGTTGTAAAAATGAGAAATCGCTGGTCAAATTTTAACCCTTATAACTCCCTAACAAAAAAAATTTTTGGTTTCAAAATTGTGTTGATGTAAAGAAGACATGTGTGAAATGTTACTTATTATGTATTTTGTGTGTCATATCTGTGTGATTTAACCCCTTCATGACCGGGGGATTTTTCGTTTTTCCGTATTCGTTTTTCGCTCCCCTCCTTCCCAGAGCCATAACTTTTTAATTTTTCCGTCAATTTGGCCATGTGAGGGCTTATTTTTTGCGGGACGAGTTGTACTTTTGAACGACATCATTGGTTTTAGCATGTCGTGTACTAGAAAACGGGAAAAAAATTCCAAGTGCGGTGAAATTGCAAAAAAATTGCAATCCCACATTGGTTTTTTGTTTGGCTTTTTTGCTAGGTTCACTAAATGCTAAAAATGACCTGCCATTATGATTCTCCAGGTCATTACGAGTTCATAGACACCAAACATGACTAGGTTATTTTTTATCTAAGTGGTGAAAAAAAATTCCAAACTTTGCTAAAAAAAAAAAAAAAAAAAAAAAAATTGCGCCATTTTCCGATACTCGTAGCGTCTCCATTTTTCATGATCTGGGGTCGGTTGAGGGCTTATTTTTTGCGTGCCGAGATGACGTTTTTAATGATAGCATTTCGGTGCAGATACGTTCTTTTGATCGCCCGTTATTGCATTTTAATGCAATGTCGCGGCGACCAAAAAAACGTAATTCTGGCGTTTCGAGTTTTTTTCCCGCTACGCTGTTTAGCGATCAGGTTAATACTTTTTTTTATTTGATAGATCGGGCGATTCTGAGCGCGGCGATACCAAATATCCGTAGAATAGATATTTTTTTTATTGATTTATTTTGATTGGGGCGAAAGGGGGGTGATTTAAACTTTTATGTTTTTTTTATTTTTTTCACATTTTTTTAAACTTTTTTTTTAACTTTTGCCATGCTTCAATAGCCTCCATGAGAGGCTAGAAGCAGGCACAACCCGATCGGCTCTGCTACATAGCAGCGATCTGCTGATCGCTGCTATGTAGCAGAATTGCACGTGTGCTGTGAGCGCCGACCACAGGGTGGCGCTCACAGCGACGGGCAATCAGTAACCATAGAGGTCTCGAGGACCTCTATGGTTACAATATACAAGCATCGCCGACCCCCGATCATGTGACGGGGGTCGGCGATGACGTCATTTCCGGCCGCCCGGCCGGAAGCGGTAGTTAAATGCCGCTGTCTGCGTTTGACAGCGGCATTTAACTAGTTAATAGGTGCGGGCAGATCGCGATTCTGCCCGCGCCTATTACGGGCACATGTCAGCTATTCAAAACAGCTGACATGTCCCGGCTTTGGTGCGGGCTCACCGCGGAGCCCTGCATCAAAGCAGGGGAGCCGGCATCGGACGGTATAGTACGTCCGATGCCGGTAAGGGGTTAAGGGCATGGAAATTCAAATTTGGAAAATTGCTAAATTTTCACCAAATTTCCATTTTTTCACAAGTAAATGCAAGTCAAATAAATTTTACCACTGTCATGAAGTGCAATATGTAACGAGATAACAATGTCAGAATCACGGGGATCCGTTGAAGTGTTCCAGAATTATAACCTTGTAAATGGACAGTGGTCAGAATTGTAAAAATTGGGCAGGTCACTAAAGGGAACCTGTCACCCCCCCTCAGGCATTTGTAACTAATAGAGTACCTTGTGCAGCACAAATGCTGCATTCTGACAAGGTGGCTCTTTTAGTTATGATGCCTGTACATGCTGAATAATCGCTTAGAAAATGTGCCCCCTCATATCCTGAAATCACCAGGGAGGCGGGTCTTTCCTTCCTAACTAGATGCAGCACAGCTGTCACTCCGGGCCTGTGCGTGCTGGGCGCCGCCTCCTCTTGCTGCATTATCGTCCCTGACGCCTGCGCTGTAAGAACAAAGGGCAGCGCAACTGCGCACGCCCGGAAAAAAAACTTAATGCGCAGGTGTCGGGGACAATAATGCAGCAAGAGGAGGCTGCGCCTGGTGCGCACAGGTCTGGTATGAGGGGGCACATTTTATAAGTGATTATTTTAGCGTGTGAAGGCATCATAACTAAAAGAGCCACCTTGTCAGATTGCAGCATTTGTGCTGCACAAGGTGTCTCTGTTAATTAAAAACGCCTGAGGGGGGTGACAGGTTCCCTTTAACATGCAAGCTTGAAGAGAAGAAGAGGACATCATCATAAGATGATGGGAGGCCCCAGACCGGACCGCAATGCCCATCGGACAAGAACCAGACCTGGACTGCCCCTGGGTGAGTATAATCTAACCTCTTTTTCTCATCTTTCAGGTTACATCGGGGGTTTATCTACAGCATTACAGAATGCTATAGATACAGCTGTGGCCAAAAGTATTGATACCCCTGCAATTCTGTCAGATAATACTCAGTTTCTTCCTGAAAATGATTGCAAACACAAATTCTTAGGTATTATTATCTTCATTTAATTTGTCTTAAATGAAAAAGCACAAAAGAGAATGAAGCAAAAAGCAAAACATTGATCATTTCACACAAAACTCTAAAAATGGGCCAGACAAAAGTATTGGCACCCTCAGCCTAATACTTGGTTGCACAACCTTTAGCCAAAATAACTGCGACCAACAGTTTCCGGTAACAATCAATGAGTTTCTTACAATGCTCTGCTAGAATTTTTAGATCTCTCCACAGGTGTTCTATGGGATTCAGGTCTGGGCTCAGTGCTGGCCACCTTAGAAGTCTCCAGTGCTTTCTCTCAAACCATTTTCTAGTGCTTTTTGAAGTGTGTTTTGGGTCATTGTCCTGCTGGAAGACCCATGACCCCTGAGGGAGACCCAGCTTTTTCACACTGGGCCCTACATTATGCTGTAAAATTTGTTGGTAGTCTTCAGACTTCAATAGCCATGCACACGGTCAAGCAGTCCAGTGCCAGAGGCAGCAAAGCAACCCCAAAACATCAGGGAACCTCCATCATGTTTGACTGTAGGGACCGTGTTCTTTTCTTTGAATGCCTCTTTTTTTCTCCTGTAAACTCTATGTTGATGCCTTTGCCCAAAAAGCTCTACTTTTGTCTCATCTGACCAGAGAACATTCTTCCAAAACGTTTTAGGCTTTTTCAGGTAAGTTTTGGCAGACTCCAGCCTGGCTTTTTTATGTCTCGAGGTAAGAAGTGGGGTCTTCCCGGGTCTCCTACCATACAATCCTTTTTCATTCAGACGCTGGCGGATAGCACGGGTTGACACTGTTGTACCCTCGGACTGCAGGGCAGCTTGAACTTGTTTGGATGTTAGTCGAGGTTCTTTATCCAACATCCACCCAATCTTGCGTTGAAATCTCTTGTCAATTTTTCTTTTCCGTACACATCTAGGGAGGTTAGCCACAGTGCCATGGGCTTTAAACTTTTTGATGACACTGCGCACGGTAGACACAGGAACATTCAGGTCTTTGGATATGGACTTGTAGCCTTGAGATTGCTCATGCTTCCTCACAATTTGGTTTCTCAAGTCCTCAGACAGTTCTTTGGTCTTCTTTCTTTTCTCCATGCTCAATGTGGTACACACAAGGACACAGGACAGAGGTTGAGTCAACTTTAATCCATGTCAACTGGCTGCAAGGGTGATTTAGTTATTGCCAACACCTGTTAGGTGCCACAGGTAAAGTACAGGTGCTGTTTTGATTTTTGGAGGTGTGTCCATCCTCTTTTTTTCAGCAGACTTATGACTCCCTCCAGCGCACACACTGTGCGCTGTGCGGATTCACCGGTTTCTGACTCAGGTTCGGATGGTATGTATGTTTTATACATACTCCCTCCCGACCAGGGCCTGTCTATTGTCCATACACTTGTACAGAGTAAGGCCGCTTCCAGACTAGTGACGTGGCTGTCCAATGGGTGTGGCAAACTAGAGGACACTGCCTTGCACCATACAAGTGTATGGAGTGAGGATGCACCCACTGGTTGGGCTATGGCCAGGAGTATTAATAACTGTCCAAGCTTAGACACCAGCAAATATTCGCAGAGCAGACTGCGTGCACTGAGGATGATTCATAAATCTGCAGTCACAAAGACTGACTGCAGACTTATCGATTTGGACCGGACAACTCCTTTAAGTCAAGAGAATATTGATGACTAGTGTGTGCTTTACCACTATGTGACCTCACTTTGTAACTTTACATGGTCTACTTCGTGGCTCAGTTGCTGAAGTTCCTAAGCACTTCCACCTTTCACTCACAGTGCCATATTAAGGATATAAGAAATTTTACAAACTGACTTGTTAGAATGGTGGCAATCTATTACATGTTTAAATTCAGGGCGGCCTTTAGAGTAATCAATTATTTCACAAATATTTGTAAAGACTGACTACATGGCTAGGGGTTGGATTTTATACAGTAGATGCGATGAGACAAAATGTAAAATCCACAGAGTGTAAGCAGATGTGCAATTTCTCTAATTTTCAAAAACACAACCTTCAGTATTTCAGACTGATTGACGCTAATTGCCTCATAATTGAAGCATTAATTCACATGAGCTTTACCAGTGAAATGGCTGCTTATGGAGGATCAGTCTATCATCTTATTCCAATTGTAAAACACCTCACATGAAAAAGCAGCTTTTGTATTGGATGAGGCTGATGGACAGGTCTGGTCAAATACTCCTTATTGCTGGTCAGTTTGTGAGGAAAGCTGCATGAATAATAGAAGGTGGCCAAAATCTTGTGGTGGTGTGGTAGTTCAACTCACGTGGCGGTACACAGAGGTAGAAAATAGGAACACTGTCTCTTCAAATCTTCGGTTGGTGTATTATTATTATGTGGCATAAACCAACAAATATGGAAAACAAACAAACAACAAACAAGAAAAACAACAAAAAATCCAAAACACTGCATCACAGTCAATACTTATGCGGGTAACATCCCGCTCTGTAGCAACACAGGTTCAGTCTTTCTTCAGGACACAAAGACATCACTAGGGAAACCTCTTGCTGTCCAAAGACTGCTTCTAAAGCCCAGTTATTTAACCCCTTTCTGCCATCGGACAAAATAGTACATCCGAGGGCATAACCCCCAATTTGATGTGGGCTCCGGCGGTGAGCCCGCATTAAAGCCAGAACATGTCAGCTGTTTTGAACAGCTGACATGTGCCCACAATAGCGGCGGGTGGAATCGCGATCAGCCTGTCGCTATTAACTAGTTAAATGCCACTGTCAAACGCTGACAGCGGCATTTAACAAGCGCTTCCGTCCATCGGGCCGGAAATGCCCGCACCGCTGACACCTGTCACATGATCGGGGGTCATCGGTGCTTTGGCATAATAACCAGAGGTCTCCCAAAGACCTTTATGGTTATTGATGCCAGATTGCTGTGAGCACCACCCTGTGGTTGGGGCTCATAGCAATACTGTAATTCTATAACACAGGAGCGATCTGAACATCGCTCCTATGTAGCAGAGCCGATCAGGCTATGCCAGCTTCTTGCTTCCCATTAAAAAAAGGATTAACCTGACCGCTAAACGGTGTAACGAGAAATAGTCAAAACGCCAAACTATGTTTTTTTTGGTCGCCGCGACATTGCAATAAAATGTAATTACGAGCAATCAAAAGAAAGTATCTGCACCAAAATCTTATAATTAATAATGTCAGCTCAGTGCACAAAAAATAAGCCCTCACCCAACCCAAGATCACGAAAAATGGAAATGCTTCGGGTCTCGTAAAATTGTGCATTTTTGTTTTTTACCAAAGTTTGGAATTTTTTCACCACTTAGATAAAAAATAACCTAGACATGTTTGCTGTCTATAAACTCATAATGACCTGGAGAATCATAATGGCAGGTCAGTTTTAACATTTAGTGAACCTAGCAAAAAAGTCAAACAAAAAACAAACTTGGGATTGCACTTTTTTTTTGCAATTTCTCCGCACTTGGAATTTTTTCCCATTTTTTAGTACATGACATGGTAAAACCAGTGGTGATGTTCAAAAGTACAACTTGTCCCACAAAAAATTAAGCCCTCACATGGCCATATTGACAGAAAAATAAAAAAGTTACGGCTCTGGGAATGAGGGGAGCGAAAAAAGCTCCGGGTGTTAAGGGGTTAAACCCCAGACCATGTATCTCTTTCTAAAATGTGACCTTACACAGGACCTGTCAGTACACAGCAGTGCAGGTGGAGATAAGTTGGACACTCTTCCTCCCGCCCTATGAAGCTTTAGCTTAACCCTCATAACACGTAGTGCTCGAGGAAAATACCCTGGTTTCATATCACTGATGCCATTAAGCGCAGTGACACATATCTCCCCTCTACTACCTTACCAGTGACTTTATCATGGTTTTAGATTCTAGTGGTCCAATAAATGCAACTGTTGGCTAAAAATATTATAATTTGAATTCCAGTTTTTCTAAAAGAATAACATTGCTGGAAAGTGCAGCACTTCGCTTTAAAGACTCTATATGGTTAGTTAATCATTTGAAAAGATTGTCGATTTATTTGAAGAATTTTGACAAAATCTGCCTAATGCCTTTGAGGCAATCCCTTTAATCTAAAACAGTTTACTGACAATTCAATTTTCTATAATTTTTAAAGAATTCCATTGTTGACACTGAGGTAAATTCTTATAATACTGAAAATGCTATAATAACTTATCTTACTAAACTCAAGATGCCATGGCTACTTAGATAATTATATAATCAACTTGTCATTACAATCTTTTTTGTAGCTCCAAGGTTCCTAGCTAAACATAAGGTGACATAGCATGTCTATGATTTGCCAGTGAGTGCACTAAACAATTTATAAAGAAATTTACTTCCATACTTCCAAGTATCCTGTATATGCCAAAAAGAGCCTAGGAAAGGCACCGCTCAGTATTTATCATGGTATTCCTATCTAAAGACCCAATATTTCATTGCAACACATTTTCAACCTATTTAGTTTCTTTATTGAAATAATGAAAAGATTTTTTATCATTTTGAGGTGTAGTGATATAGGCTAACACTATTAAAGATTTAGCGGAGAGTATCAAAGTGTCTAATGTAATAAAACCTCATTCATTAAACCACAAACTTACATCTTGTTCCTGATTATAGACATGCTCATTACACGTGACGTGACACTATTCAATGAAACTAGAAAGATAAGGATTAACCATACCATGTATAAGGCCAGGGTTTTTGGACAGGTTAAGAGGGGAGGGAACCTCAATTCTTTATTATATTCCCTCATAAATGACTCTTCTTAGCCGCAGAGGTTGATACCCTACATAAGCACACAAGTTATGGTGCCCCAACTCACTGTCGTCTCGCCCTGGCATGCCTTAGGTCTCCCTAGGTACTGCAACCCCTCACAGGAGGTAACAAATACCAAATCAAATCATCAATATGTCAAAAGCAATAAGGACAAAATAAGCCAATATAAAGTGACATTATTATTGATAATCATGATGGGTCCTTGACCTCCCTGTCATTTCTATGTTAGTTTACTGACTGAGCATTCCTCCCATCACCATGTAGTTTTTAATTACATCTATTCACACTTGGTTCCGGCCAACCCATATGTAGGCCTTGCTGACAGAGGTGTCCACATTCACCCAGGCATACAGACATTGGCCTTCGGTAAGTGTTCACATTTGGACAGGGAGGTCAGGGACCCATCAGTTTTAATGAGACCACCTTGACCATGGTTGATGGGCTCACACTATTTGATCAAATTCTGTGCAACGCGTCTCTCAAATATTTTCCTAATGTTCAAAAGCCATTTTGCTATTCATATTTCATATATTCCATATTAGACATGCTTTGGCACGATAGAGTACAACCTTTCTTTATATATTGTGTATGGAGGTAGCTGCTCTTGGTATGCACCTATTCACACTAGTTTGGATGTGCCAGTCGTTTTTCTGTCATTTCTATGTTAGCTTACTGACTGAGCACTCCTCCCATCACCATGTGGTTTTTAATTACATCTATTCACACTTGGTTCCGGCCAACCCATATGTAGGCCTTGCTGACAGAGGTGTCCACATTCACCCAAGCATACAGACATTGGCCTTCGGTAAGTGTTCATATTTTGGACAGGGAGGTCAGGGACCCATCAGTTTTAATGAGACCACCTTGACGATGGTTGATGGGCTCACACTATTTGATCAAATTCTGTGCAAAGCGTCTCTCAAATATTTTCCTAATGTTCAAAAGCCATTTTGCTATTCATATTTCATGTATTCCATATTAGACATGCTTTGGCACGATAGAGTGAAATCAAACACCTGCGACAGGCTGCTGTATTCGGTGTGCGTGTATGGGTTTAGTGTTGGCTATAAAGACAAGGAAGTGTGCAAAAAATATGTTTTTTACAATACCCTTTAGCACAATTTAGTTTTCATTTCTATAATGTGGTAAAAAATAATACAAAAAGATATAACTAAAGGCCCCTTCACATTTAGCGACGCTGCAGCGATACCGACAACGATCCGGATCGCTGCAGCGTCGCTGTTTGGTCGCTGGAGAGCTGTCACACAGACCGCTCTCCAGCGACCAACTATGCCGGTAACCAGGGTAAACATCGGGTAACTAAGCGCAGGGCCGCGCTTAGTAACCCGATGTTTACCCTGGTTACCATGCTAAAAGTAAAAAAAACCAAACACTACATACTTACCTACCGCTGTCTGTCCTCCAGCGCTGCACTCTGCTTCTCTGCTCTCCTCCTGTACTGTCTGGGAGCCGGAAAGCAGAGCGGTGACGTCACCGCTCTGCTCTCCGACTCACAGCCAGTACAGGAGGAGTGCAGAGAAGCACAGCGCTGGAGGACAGACAGCGGTAGGTAAGTATCTAGTGTTTGGTTTTTTTTACTTTTAGCATGGTAACCAGGGTAAACATCGGGTTACTAAGCGCGGCCCTGCGCTTAGTTACCCGATGTTTACCCTGGTTACCAGTGAAGACATCGCTGGATCGGTGTCACACACGCCGATCCAGCGATGTCTCCAGGGAGTCCAGCGACAAAATAAAGTTCTGGACTTTCCCCAGCGACCAACGATCTCCCAGCAGGGGCCTGATCGTTGGTCGCTGTCACACATAACGATTTCATTAACGATATCGTTGCTACGTCACAAATAGCAACGATATCGTTAACAATATCGTTATGTGTGAAGGTACCTTTATGGCTGTCAATCTCACAAGACAGGAAGATAACTTTTTTTTACACACTTGCCTTCGTTTCAGGATTTTTCTTCAACTCCAGCAGCAAAATTAGAACAGAAGGGAATAAAACTGCTCTACTTATTTGCAGTGTGTAAAAATAAAAAAGGGAAAATTGTGATATTAAGGTGCTATACTGCAATATATCACAGATCAATTAATTCACTGTCACACTGACTCTGCTGGTACTGCACCTCTCTATTCCTTGAATCTTTGTATTAGCCATTTTCCGAGACTACTACTCCTCTCTTCAATGGACTTACTCACTGCAATTGTACACCACAATCAGATTTAAGTTTATGTGTAATGAGCTAGGTGCTTTAACCTCCTATACTTAATGCTGTAAAATTGTTTGAGGGTATGTGCACACATTCAGGTTTTTTCGTGTTTTTTTCGCTATTAAAATGCATTAAAAACGCAGACATATGCATCCTATCATTTAGAATGCATTCTGCAATTTTTGTGCACATGATGTTCTTTTTTTGGTGAAAAAATGCATCGTGGTAGAAAAAGCAGCATGTTCATTAATTTTGCGTTTTTTCGGGGGGTTTTCCCGCTATTCTATGCATTGGGAAAAAACGCAAAAAAACGCGCGAAAAACGTGAAAAAAACGTAAAAAAACGCATGCGGATTTCTGGCAGAAATGTCCGTTTTTGTAAGGAAATTTCTGCAAGAAATCCTGACGTAACCTGAACATGTGCACATACCCTTATAGTGCCTGTTATAATTCCCCCTGATTTGCTGTTCTAGACCATGTGATGTAATTGCTGCAAAGTATTATGGGGAAGTTATGTCTTGAACTTCCTGCCTGGCTGATGCAATCTTCAGCATTTTGTGGCATTTTTTTTCAATCTATCCTTATGCCTACATGGATTGATACCTTCTTTGCTTTGTCTGCATTTCAAGCCAAGCAGGGGATTTTACTTTGGCTGTGACATTCCTCAACACAGAATCTATTTGAACTCGTAAATGTTTTACTTTGTGCTTATTTTTTTAATGGCCCCCTTGTGCTGTTACATTGCCCCCCTGTGCTGCTGGTACATTGGCACATTGCCTTCTTGTGCTGGCACATAGCCCCCCATCCCATCCTGTGTATGGTATATGGCCCCCTGTCACTACATTACCCTCCCTGCTGGCATGTACATGGCCCCAAGTCACTATATGCCCCCCTGCTGGCATGCACATGGCTCCCCAGTCACTATATGCCCCCCTGCTGGCACGCACATGGCCCCCTCTCTCTATATGCCCCCCTGCTGGCACCCACATGGCTGCCCAGTCACTATATGCACCCTGCTGGCATGTACATGGACCCCTCTTTCTATATGCCCCCCTGCTGGCATGCACATTGCCCCCCCGGTCACTATATGCCCCCTGCTGGCACGCACATGGCTCCGCTGTCACTATATGCACCCTATATGCAATTGATTGCTATGTCTGTGATTGGTTCCTTGCTATATATAAACCTGTTCATCTATATGGTATTAGTTCCTATGACTAAGGGCGCCGTGGTGCGCCAGAAACGCGTCAGGCAGAGAGAGTCTCCTTCTCTCTTTTTTAATATTGTTTTTTAAAATGCTTCAATAAATTTTGGATATTTTACTTACACTGGATGGACGTGCTGGATATTCCCTTTTCCTTTCTTCTACCCTTATAGTGCCTGTTATAATTCCCCCTGATTTGCTGTTCTAGACCATGTGATGTAATTGCTGCAAGGTATTATGGGGAAGTCATGTCTTGAACTTCCTGCCTGGCTGATGCAATCTTCAGCATTTTGTGGCATTTTTTTTCAATCTATCCTTATGCCTACATGGATTGATACCTTCTTTGCTTTGTCTGCATTTCAAGCCCCCCTGTGCTGCTGGTACATTGGCACATTGCCTTCTTGTGCTGGCACATAGCCCCCCATCCCATCCTGTGTATGGTATATGGCCCCCTGTCACTATATTACCCCCCCTGCTGGCATGTACATGGCCCCCAAGTCACTATATGCCCCCCTGCTGGCATGCACATGGCTCCCCAGTCACTATATACCCCTCATCTGGCACACAAATAACCCCCCTCTCTCTATATGCCCCCCTGCTGGCACGCACATGGCTGCCCAGTCACTATATGCACCCTGCTGGCATGTACATGGACCCCTCTTTCTATATGCCCCCCTGCTGGCATGCACATTGCCCCCCCGGTCACTATATGCCCCCTGCTGGCACGCACATGGCTCCGCTGTCACTATATGCACTTGGCTGGCATGCACATGGACCCCTCTCTCTATATGCCCCCTGCTGGCACGCACATGGCCCCCTCTCTCTATATGCCCCCTGCTGGCATGCACATGGCTCCGCAGTCACTATATGCACCCTGCTGGCATGCACATGGACCCCTCTCTCTATATGCCCCCCTGCTGGCATGCACATTGCCCCTCCGGTCACTATATGCCCCCCTGCTGGCACGCACATGGCCGTTCCCCTGTGAACCAATTTGGTGCACCTACAGCATTGAGGTGATGAACAGCGGGTGCAGTGAATATTACATGAGGCTAATGAGTGGGAGCACAGGACCAACTGCTGTCTCTGCAGCCTGCAGCCTGCCCACTCCAGCCCCCTGACACCACTCCAGAGCTGCCCCCCTCCTCTACAGCACAGCACACATTCGGATTGTAAGATGCACCACCCTACTTTCCCCAAAAATTTAAGGGAACAAAAGTGCATCTTTTAATCCGAAAAATACAGTAAGTAAAAAGCAAAAGTGCATCTAAATAACTCAGGATTCTTAGTAATACTGTTTTTGATCAAAAAGAGCATAAAAACCATCCCATGTTGGAAAGGTGACCCTGATTGGGATGGTCCTACCCTGTCTAATATTAAAAACCTTACAATGGGTCAGAGTTGACCTCAGTGTGTGCATAAGGACAGACAAAAGGACCGAGTCCCAATCTATGGACACCAGTCTGGGGAAGCCTTTAAATGTTATTTCCAGCTCAGGACAGGGAGGCCACTCTCCGGCTTGCACAGAATGTTTGTAAAGAGGCAACGTCAGGTATTTGGAATGTACTGTTTAGCTATGAGGTCTCAAATGGCAGGTTTATCCAACGTGTATGAGACCACATGAGCATTTAACCCCTTCACCAAAAAGCCTGTTTTCATCTTGCATACTAGAACAATTTTTACAATTCTGACCACTGTCACTTTATGAGGTAATAACTTTGGAGCACTTAAATGGATCCCACTAATTCTGAGGCTGTATTTTCATTACATATCATACTCCATAATAGTGGTAAAAATTGATTGATACAACTTGCGTTTATTTATGAAAATATCATAAATTAGCCAAAAATTTAGCCACACAGAGACTCAGGAAGGACGAAGTGCTATTTGCCTCCTGGTGCACAGATTTTCCTAGAATAGTTTGTAGACTCCATATACATGGCCTCTTAGTGCTACAAGAGCAGAATCCCCCGAAAGTGACCCCATTTTGGATATTATACCCCTTTTGGAATTTATCTACAGGTGTAGTGATGATTTTGACTCCATGGGTGTTTTCCAGAAATAAGCTGTAATGTATGTTGCTGAATGAAAATTGCAAACTGCCATTTTAGTGCCCAGCATGTTATTTCCACCAGTATGTTATAGTGCCCAGCTCATGCTTCTGGAGACATGCACCTGTAAATTAGGCTGTCATCACTACAAAAATGCCATAAGTGGGCGCTAAATGTGGTTTAGGTACACTGTGGGGCTCAGAAGGCAGGGGACATTTGGATTTGGGAGCACAGAATTTGCTGAATTTCTTTTAAGGGTCAAGGTACAATAGTGCTTTTTCCAAAGCCTTTGAACTACCAGTAACATGGAAGCCCCGTATATTTCCGTTAACAGATTACGGACCTGCGTAGGGGCTTTTTGTGGATTGAGTTGAAGATTTTATTGGGAAAATATTACATAACATTTGGCATCACATTTATCCTGTGGTCTACACTGATAACTTACATCAGGGTTTCCATCTATATCTCCAAGTGACGTGATTCAGATGAAACGCCTGAGGGAGGCACTCACTATAATGAGACAGCAGAGTTACTCTGGACTCCATCTGGCCTCTGAGCCGACTCCCAGGTGAATGAAACATATACAAAAAGGAGGAAGTCCAGTCACCAGAAAAGTGACGTATTAGGTAAAGAAAAATTAGGCCATGATTTAAAAAAAAAAAAAACTTTGTCCTTTATTGTTATTCCATAAAAACATCTTTTGCTGGTGACTGGACTTCCTCCTTTTTGTGTATAGGATAAATGGGAGCCGAGCCTTACTGTGATCTTTGGGATGCAGAATGGACAACAGCAGGTGAAGAATTGGTTTTATTTTATTTTTTTACGCAGTATAAGTGATTAGGTGACTTTATTGTTTGGGTTTGTGCGATTACAGCGATACCAAATTTGTATTGCTTTTTTATGTTTGACTGCTGTCACACACTCCAAAGGCGCTTTTTATTGCGCATCTCCACATTTAGAAAGCTATAATTTTAAAATTTTTCGGATGACAGAGTCATGTAAGGACTTGTTTTTTACAAGACGAATTGATGTTTTTATTGGTGCTATTTTCAGATGCATAACATTTTTTGAACTCTTTCAATTCTGATTTTTGGGAAGCAAGATGAACAAAAACCAGCAATTCAGGAATACCGTAGATTTTTTTCTTAATGTCATTCCGCATGTGGTAAAATTGATAAGCCATCTTTATTCATTGGGTCAGTACGATTACAGCAATGCCACATTTATATTGTTTTTTATGTTTTGGTGCTTTTACACAATTGCTTTATTCTGAGAGTTGCAACTTTTTATTTTTCCGCTGAGCTGTATGACAGCTTGTTTATTGCCAGACAAAATGTCATTTTCAGAGATACCATTTGTATTTACATTCGTCTTTTTGATCATGTTTTGTCCCACTTTTTGTTTGGCTGTGTGACGAGAGAGGATAGTTTTTTTGCCTCATTTTTTTTAATTCTGTATCATGTTCACCTAAGGAGTTAACTAGTGAGACAGTTTTATGAGTCAGGTCATGCTAGATGCAGCGCTACCACATAAAGATGCTTTTCATAAAATTAGAATATCATCAAAAAGTTAATTTATTTCAGTTCTTCAATACAAAAAGTGAAACTCATATATTATATAGAGTCATTACAAACAGAGTGATCTATTTCAAGTGTATATTTCTGCTAATGTTGATGATTATGGTTTACAGCTAATGAAAACCCAAACGTTTTTCTGTAAAGGCTTCCTAAGCATTTAAAAAGGTCCCTTAGTCTGTTTCAGTAGGGTCCACAATCATGGGGAAGACTACTGACTTGGCAGATGTCCAGGAGGCAGTTGCTGTCACACTCCACAAGGAGGGTAAGCCACAAAAGGCCATTGGTAAAGAAGCTGGCTGTTCAGAGTGCTGTATCCAAGCATATTAATGGAAAGTTGTGTGGAAGGAAAAAGTGTGGTAGAAAAAGTTGCACAAGCAACTGGGATAACCCAGCCTTGAAAGGATTGTTAAGAAAAGGTCATTCAAAAATTTGGGGGAGACTCACAAGGATTGGACTGCTGCTGGAGTCATTGCTTCAAGAGCCACCACACACAGACATATCCAGGACATGGGCTACAAGTGTCGCATTCCTTGTGTCAAGCTACTCATGACCAATAGACAACACCAGAAACATCTTACCTGGGCCAAAGAGAAAAAGAACTGGACTGTTGCTCAGTGGTGCAAGGTGCTGTTTTCAGAATAAAGTAAATGTTGCATTTCATTTGGAAATCAAGGTCCCAGAGTCTGTAGGAAGAGTGGAGAGGCCACAATCCAAGCTGCTTGAGGTCTAGTGTGAAATTTCAGTGATGGTTTGGGGAGACATGTCATCTGCTGGTGTAGGTCCACTGTGTTTTATCAAGACCAACGTCAGCACAGCCGTCTACCAGGAATTTTTAGAGTACTTCATGCTTTCCTCTTCCAACAAGCTTTTTGGAGACGGAAATTTCATTCTCCAGCAGGACTCGGCACCTGTCCACACTGCCAAAAGTACCATTACCGGATTTAAAAACTACAGTATCACTGCGCTTGATTGGCCAGCAAACTCGCCTGACCTTAACTCTATAGAGAATATATGGGGTATTGTCAAGAGGAAGATGAGAGACACCAGACCCAACAATGCAGATGAGATGAAGGCTGCTATCAAAGCAACCAGGACTTTGATAACACCTCACCAGTGCCACAGGCTGATCGCCTCCATGCCACGCTGCTTTGATGCAGTAATTGATGTAAAAGGAGCCCGACCAAGTATTGCATTTATTGAACCCACATTTCAGTAGGCCAATATTTCAGACTTTAAAATCATTTTTCAAAATGGTGTTATAAAAGTATTCTAATTTACTGAGATAATGACTTTTGGGTTTCCACTGACTGTAAGCCATAATCATCAACATTAACAGAAATAAACACTTGAAATAGATCACTCTGTTTGCCCTGACTATATAATATGTGAGTTTAACTTTTTGCATTGAAGAACTGAAATAAATTAACTTTTTGATGATATTCTAATTTTGTGAGAAGCACCTGTATGTGTTCTTTTCTTGTTTATTTTTGTTTTTACATAAATGAATTTTTTTTTTTGATTAATATTTTTTATTCTTTATTTTGTGTTTTCTTTTTTATATTTTTAAATTTTGTCATTATTTTTCTTTTGCCTTTTTTACCTTGGCCCATCAACTTTCCCTGCATTGTTGTAGTACTGTGCAGTGCTTTTGCATTGTAGGGGAATTATCTCAGCATCTCACAGGCAGGGAGGAGACGTGTCAGTTCCTGCTTTGACCAGGAGCTTACAGGCCATCATCCTTGGGTGACCCCGCAGCCATCTTTTGGCCATGTTTCACCATGGAGACCATCGGCACGACGCGATCGCAATTGCATTGTGCCGATGGGAGCAGAGAGGGAGTTCTCTTCCTTTGCGATGCCCATAGATGTCACTGACACTACTGACAGTAGAATTAGAGGGGTTAAGAAACCCCAATCAGTGGTAGCACCGATCGTGGGCGTTGCTGCTGGATGTCAGCTCTCATATAGATCTGACACCCATTTGATTGCTGCGGCCCTTAACGTGAGCCTGCACGATTGTCACGCAGTATATACGACGCATGTCATAAGGGGTTAATTACAGATGACAAAAGATGAATCACGGGTAAAGAAATTGGTATGTTTTGGTGTAGTATACCCTGTCATCTGTTTGTTCAGCGCTGCACTGACAGCAATAGAGACATGTCTCTGCCTAATTAATGTGAATCTGTCAGTGTAATTTAAGAGGGTGAGTCGAGTGTGATGTGTTGCTTATTATGCTGTATGCTGTAGTTTCAGTACAATCAGTGTTTTATCCGCATGAGATTATCACTAGAGGGCTACGAAGCCAGTACAGGCTAGTCAATCTAATCTGTGTAACTAAGCTTTCACATTTGATGGGTAGCTTGCTGACAATGTATACTATGCACAGGAAGCTGCCAATAAGTGGTGTGGGTGAGGCTACAGGCAGATCAGACTTCAGACCATTGCTACATCTGCAGCAGAGAAAAAGGAGATTCTTTTAAAACTACTCCAAACAGTCCAGTAAGTGATTTGTTGCTGAAATCAGTGTCTCTGTAACTACATCATGCTGCTCTCAGATGACATAGCATCAACCTGTTGACAGATTCCCTTTAAGATCAAAGGGTATTATACCATAGTGTGTGACGGATGTCTCAAATATTGACTCACGGGTGTCAGTTTCAAGTGACTTTCTCCATAGGCCATCAAACGATTTGAAGAGTTTTGGATCTACAGAATAGAAATGTTCAGCCTAATTTTAGGTTGAAATTTGCAATATTTCAAGATTATGTTTAAATATAGTACTATAGAAAAAAAATCCCCATAAATACTTAAAAATAATGTTCAACATAGAAACATTTATTTTTTCTGATGACACACACCCTTTAAAAAATATATATAATGAGGCTTTGAACTCAAGGATTTGTGGTTAAGTGCGATAGTTTCATATACTGTATATTGTGAACAGAATTGATAAAATAGGAGTTCCATAAGTGACAATACTCAAAGATTGAATTGTTTTGCAATTGTTCGCCTGACAGAGTTGTGCAGTGACCGCTCTATTGAATGGTTCAGTTGTGTTTGAAGCATTCGATGGAACGGAGTAAACCACAGAATGGTGTAATAAAGTAATAGAAAAGGAAGCACTAGAAAAGCGATAGATGTCAATCTTCAAAGCATTTAAGTAAGGCTGAAATTACTGTTAATGACTGGTGTGCACCTTTTCTATGTAGGTGATTTTTGGAGCTTATTCTATAGCACTGTGGTTTTTTCTCTATAATGATTGTAGCAGAATGGGCTGGAGAATTTTCAGACCTTGGTCACTTTGTATCAGAAATGGTCAGGCACCAACTGGAGAAGTACAAGTAGTATAAATCCATTTCTACTGTCTGTATTGCTCTACACTAAGTGCTTTTCAATGTACATTACTGTCAATAATTACTGAATAGGGTCAATGGCCTAGGAAAAAAAGAACACATGATAAGATTCAGGATACACATTTTTTTTTCAAAACAGTAGATGCATTAGGATAATGACCAGACAATCCATGCCGTGAAGTGTCCTTATAAGCAGGCTCTTAAAGGAAATATTGGTAAAGTCTCAGAGTGTAGAGTGCGAAGGGCCCACCAGTAACAATGACTTTGAGGGCACACTTTTCACCTGCATACAAATATTACACTACCCTTGTTCACAAATGTACCTATATCACTATGTAATAATAAACTGGATAGTTTGGTTAATGAATGATGAGATGCTGCTTTTTTCTGTACAGAGTGAATCAATTGAATTATGCAAAGTACTGCCCATACAATGAGGTTGGGGGCCCAGATCTACACAGCAGCCCACCGGGGGATTCCCCTGTTACCCTATGAGCCAGTCCGAGCCTGGTACGAGATACAGAATACAGGGATTGGAATTTTAGATGCATGTTTGGTCCAGAATACTAGATTTGGAAGACAGCAGAGTAAGCACCTCAAGGCAACCAGGCAATATTTGTAAAGTTGGTCTTAGCAGGCTCATTATGACACTCTTGATAAAACCACAGGTGATGGGATATAGGACACTCATCTTATCCCAGACAGCAGAAGTGAGTCTGTTGATCGAGAACTACTACTAGAGTTGATCAAATGATTTTCAGTGAATCGAATTTGAGTTACATTTCCTGAAATCTGCAGGTCCCAGTGAATTTGAACAATATGCAATTAATTTATTTTTCTGAATCACCCAAAAATGGACATCACCAGGTTCTCGCTCTTCTTTCTGATCTTGTGTTCATTGCTGCTGAACTTTCTCTACTTGGTCTTGGTTTTCCTGATGCTGAACTCTCCTCGGACTCATTTTCCCGCTTCTGAACTCTCTCCGTGTTCTCGCATTACCTGCTGCTGAACTATTTCTGCCTGGCCTCAGGCTTCCTGATCATTATTTGCCAAAAGTTGAGCAGACTGATCTACTGTGAGTGGAATGTTTTGAAACTTGCAGATCTCTACAAATGTGAACACTTTGCTATTCAATTCACAAGAAGAAAAATGCCTAGTGCCATTTCTACTTACTTGAAGCATCAGAGAGCAAGCTATTTTGTGCAACCCCACAGGCTTTCCCCTAATTCACTGAAGCTATGACATCATATGGTGCAGTGCAGCCAATCAGAGGGCTTATTAGACCTATGAAAGACTAGGCAGGGAATCCAGCAGCCATTTTACAATGATTTTAAGCTATTAGATCCTAGCAATCGGGAAAAGAAGACAATTTGTCAATAGTACAATTGCAATACGATAAGCGTATTAGTACTCTGTGTAAGACAAGGAGTTGGTCTCTGTATCTCATTTCTGAGGTCATAGTGGCTTTTCAGTATTGCAATTTGCAGCTTATTTCTTCAACGCAAATAAAATTTGGAGGGAAAATAAAGAGAACCCGGGGACCTCGAATGGCAAGTGAAATTTCCCAGTGAAATAACCACAATTGTGACTAACCAGATCATTCTATGCACTATGCGTGAGAAGTTTGTTTTACAAAAAAAGCCAACAGAGCCTTGCTCTGACGCTTCATAGGCTTAAATTGTAAAAGACACTTCCAGGTCATGTAGAGTACAGAATAACCTGGAGAGTCTGAAGAGAGGTGCCATCACTGAGAAGATGAGAATAACAGTGTTGGACACCTAAAATAGTGGCAGTAGGTGAGTATATTAACACACATTACACTACATGTACATGTAGACATATTTAATGCACAGATTTGATTGTTTCTTTAAATATTACTGTTATACTGAACAAGAAGTGTGCCTGTTTCTCTCACAATTAATTTCCAAATTACTCAGACTTGTTAAACATACTAAAATAGCAGGCAGCATACACTACTAGGAAATGTCAGAGTGTTAGCCACTAGAGAAAAGCAAACCTTTCAAGGTTCCTCTCGGATTCAGCAAACGGACTTATGTTCGCCAAACAATTCGCCGAACGGTTCGTTGAACGCATCTGAACCTCATTAAATTCAATGGGAGGCAAAATCAAACGCATAGACAACACCTTCAAGGTTGACAAAAATCTGACAAACGTTCCAGATAAGGGTAGACACCTTGAAAAGTGGAATCAATTGACCCACAGTAGACATTTTATAATGGAGCAGCAGTCAGGCATGGGCCATGCATGAGACAGTGCCTGAGCCAACATCTACAGCTTGGAATTGAAGTTGCAATGAAGACCTAGTGGTTAAGGAAGTGGTGTAAGACTTTTTAGCTGGGAGACCTGATACCTCCAGATTTTCTTTTTACTGCAACCACACCCAGATGGCACAAGCATCAGTTTTATACAGCACTATTGGTAGAAAAATGTAAGGAAAGTAACACAGGTTGTTGACTGATCATTTGACCCACAGTAGAACCTTTTATAGTGGCGCAGAAACATCAGCCATGGCCCATGCATGATGTATCAGGGTCTGGTGCAGCATTCACAGCTTGGAATTGAGGACTTGGTGGATAAGGGAACAGTGTAAGCCTTCTAGCTGGGAGACCTGAGACCTCATGCAACACATCCAATTTTTTTTCTTTTGCTTCCAGCCACACTCAGAAGGCACAAACATCAGTTTCATGCAGTAATAATAGAAAAATGTAAGGAAAGTAACACAGGTAGTTGGCTGAAATTGAGTACAGGCCTGCTTGTCTGGGAGCCCTACTTACACAGGGAACACACCAGAGGAAGACCCAACTTTGGGTCTCCACATTTAAAAAAAAAATTAACTGTAATCATATAAAGGATTTTTGTGGATATTGTCCGCGCAGCAGGCGCAGAAGACACCACAAAGCTGACACACACTGCAATATTGTGAGATCAATACATGAAAATAAAACCAACACCATAGCCTAGCCTGCCCAATCTGTGACTGGGGTGAAAAGTCATTGCACATCCATGACTTGATCATTTTAATGAAAGTTAGGCGGTCTACACTTTCAGGGGACAGCCGGATGTGCTTATTCATCATGACACCACCAGAAGTGCAGAAGACATGTTCTCAGAGAATGCTGTCTGCCGGACCTGACAAAACCTCCAAGGCATGACAGGTGGTCTCAGGCTTCTCTTCCATTTTTGAAGACCAAAATGAAAAAGGGTCCAACCCCCCGGATAGCATTGATATTGAGCTCCAGATACTCCTCTTCAGTTGTTCACAACATGAAAGACTTGTTCTCTGTTCTGCTGGTGCACGGGCTGGTCTAAAAAAATGTGTTAAACATGTCACAGAAATTGCTTATGCCATTTACACTGCTGCTCTTGCTAAGGTTTTTGCGATGACGCCTTGACATTACCGGGGTTGGATATCTGGAACTGGGACACACCCTAGGTGCCTCACTGCTGCCTTGGGGAAAACCACTCTTAAGATTGTCTGCAAGCGTGTTTCGATACTCCAGCATGCGTGCATCCCTTTGCAGGGGGTGAAGCATCTGGCTAAATTTACTCTTGCACTGTGGATCTAACAGGGTAGCAACCCTGTAGTCAGCACTATTTCTAACTCTAAGAATATGGGCATGAAGATAGTGCAGCAAGAAGGAACTGATGTGTCGGGCACTTCCATGAGGTCCAAATCCATGCTGTGTTGGTAGTGGGGTAACACTCAAGGTTGCATCCTCTATCTCCTCCCACCAACCACAGACAAGAGAGCCCTATTATCCTCTTCATCTCCACAGTTATGCGTCCATCACCTCATCTTCCTCCATTTGATCCTTGGTTTCTGCATCTTCAATTACAGTTTGTCTGGAACTATGAGCCCCCTTGATCACTTTAAACCAGCCTCCTATGGCACGCGCCTGTGCGACAACAGTCCGGAAATTTGAGAAATTATTATTCCTTCAACATCCTCTTCTGCTCCCAACTCTTCCTCTGGGACTATCACCATAACTTTGAATAGATAATTGGGAATTGTTGCTGTACCACTATATAATGCCTAACGATTTTTAAGTGGAAATCTGGCCTTCTGATTTGTCTCTGAAGCACAGTTTTATCACAAAAAATTTGGAGTAGCTAATTGGGCCTCGCGGCTGCACCACAATATTAGGTATAGCGATTTTTACGTGGAAATATGGCCTTCTCATTTGCCACTAAAACACAGTTTTAGCACAAACGATTTGGAGTAGCTAATTGGGATTTGTGGCTGCTCCACAATATTAGGCCTAACGATTTTTAAGTGGAAATCTGGCTTTCTGATTTTCCACGGAAACATAGTTTTAGTACAAACGATTAGGAGTAGCTAATTAGGCCTCGTTGCTGCACCACTACATTAGGCCTAACAATTAGAGATGAGCGGTGTTCGAGTCGAACTGTTTGCCAATTTCAAATTCGAGCTGTTTTGCGCGGTGTTCGAGTCGTTCGACGAACCCGAACAATTGGCTTAAAATTCGGCTGTTCGAGTTTCTGTTCAATAACTGTTCATTCACCAAAAGTCTAGCTGGATTTGCACATTAAAACTGTTTATCATTGTTAATAGACTGTTTCAGTGTATAGTGGTTGGAGGTCGGGGGATAGATCTGTGCTGAAATAACGCCAATCTCCATTTTTTTTTCTTTCCCGCATTTACAGTGGGGCGGTGCAGTCTCTCAGCCTATCAGCAGTGCGCACACACACAGCAATGTGCATGTGATGCACACAAGCAAGGGCATGTGTCATCATTGGCTGTGTATGTCACATGTCCTCCTTGCCCTGTAAGAACCAGCCATTTGCACCGTCACCACCATTTCCTCACTGCTGCAGCTTAGTGTTAGACGGCACCGCTGCTGCTGTGGGCGCTATACAGATTAAGAGTGTTTTTTTGGTTTTTTGGAGAGAATTGTCAGAGAGATAGGTTTAGGGAGTCGGCACTAGTTGTAATATCAGCCCTTTCAGGGTAGGTTACAGCAGTTCATAGCACTGTTTGCCAGGCAGGTCTGTGCCAGTGCTGTGCAAGTGTTTGTCACAGCATTTGGTGTAATCTAGCTCAGCCAATCCTTTTGGGCTAGTAGCATTGTCTGATAGTCATTTGAGTAGCCCGCCTGTAAAGCTAGCTACACCGCCTGTGTATCTCAAATTTTACTGCATCTAACCCAGTTAATAGTTTTGGGCCTAGGAGCAGTGTCTGCACGTCAGCAGAGTAGCCCGCCTGTGAAACTAACTACACTGCCTGTGCATCTCTATTTTCACTGCATCTAATCCAGTTAATAGTTTAGGGCCTAGGAGCAGTGTCTGCATGTCAGTAGAGTAGCCCGCCTGTGAAACTAACTACACCGCCCGTGTATCTCTATTTTCACTGCATCTAATCCAGTTAATAGTTTAGGGCCTAGGAGCAGTGCCTGCACGTCAGCAGAGTAGCCCACCTGTGAAACTAACCACACCGCCTGTGTATCTCAATTTTCACTGCATCTAATCCAGTTATTAGTTTAAGGCCTAGGAGCAGTGTCTGCACATCAGTAGAGTAGCCCGCCTGTGAAACTAAATATACTGCCTGTGTCTCAATTTTCACTGCATCTAATCCAGTTATTAGTTTTGGGCCTAGTGCCACAGTTTGGCCACTCAGTTCTGCTCAGTTTTCATCCATCTGTTGTTGTGCCAACAACTACAGATACAGAGTTGCCAATTAGTTAAGCACTAAAATGAGTGGCAAAAGGCCTGCTGCTGCTGAAAGGGGAATAGGGGTGTTGGAAAGGGAAAAAAAGTTTGCATCCATGGGGTAGGTGGTAAAGCAACAGTAACATCTGCAGAAGAAAGACCATCTTCCAGCCAAAGTAAGATGTCTACTTCTTTTCGTGGACAATCTGATATGATCCCTTTCTTACGACCATCGCTACAAGCATCGCCAAAAAATTCCAGATGAGGCACAAAAACAACAGGTGTTTGAACGGATATCAAGTGCTCGTTCAAGTGGACTCTCCTCCATGTCAACTTCAACATCACAACTACTCCTGTCCTCAGAGTTGTCGCCCCAATTGCACTTGCTTTCTCACAGCTTCCAAGTCTCCAGCTGCCCCTGTGGGGTAACACACATGGTTGAGTCTGTAGAGCTGTTTACGCATACTATAGCCTGGGAATCAGAGGTCTGCTCCAGAGCTTCTGTGAATCCAGAAGAGGAAATGATCTGCACTGATGCCCAGAATCTTTGTGAGTCGGATCCAGGCCCAGATGAAGAAGGTTCTGAGCATAATGTAGACCCTCGTTCCCAAACAGTAACTCCTGCTGGTGGAGACAATGAGGAAGATGATGATGAGAATGAGATACCTGATTGGAACGAAAACTTGACTTTTCGGTCAGGGCAGGAAGAGGCTGACTCTGAGGACGACGGGTGTGAGAACACACAGGATGATGATGACGAGGTTGTAGACCCCACTTTCTGTCAACCCCCAGTCCGCCAGTCCATGAGGTCAGCAGAGAAGGTGGAGAAGGATGCTAGAGACGAGTCTGACGACGAGGTAACGGTGCGCCTTCCTGGACAGAGACGGAGTACTGGAAGCATGTCAACAACTGCATCCTCAACCCCAAATGTGCCTCAGACCAGAAGTCGTGGTGGCTCTTCAGGTCGCATGGGCTCTAAGCCTTGCATAGCCTGGGCATTTTTTGACATCGCAAAGGATGACCCAACTCATGTTGTCTGTAAGATTTGTCAACAAAATCTCAGTAGAGGCCAAAAAATCACTAGCTTGAGTACTTCATGCATGAACCGTCACATGGATATGAGGCATAAGTTGCAGTGGGAAGCTCACTGTGCTACAATGCGGCCTAGTGGGCCGACTCAACCACCATCTGCCCCATCAAGTGCATCTGCATCCTCTTCATCCTCTGTGACTGTGGGGACAGCAGTCGCACATGGTTTTGGATGCAGACCTTCCACCTATTTACCCGCAACAGCCAGTGTGATTGGCAGGTCGTCAGGACATTTGCAAGTGGAAACACCTGCTGGTGTTGAGTGCTCTCCGACATCGACACCACATTTTGATCAAGGCAACATAACATCTCCACCTGCACCTTCCTCACAGACCAGCAGTTTGCCGGGGACTCCCTACTCAACTCCGTCCAAGCTTGGCAGCCAGCCCTCAGTCCCTCAGATGTGGACAAGTAATAGACCATTTCCTCCTAGCCATGACAAACCTAAGAGGTTGAATTTCTCCATCTGCAAGCTGTTGGCTACAGAAATGCTGCCTTTCCACGTGGTGGACACAGAGGATTTTCAAGACCTTATGTCTGTCACAGTGCCCTAGTACCAGATGCAGAGTCATCACTACTTCTCAAAGAAAGCTGTGCCTGTGCTATACCAGCATGTCGCACACAACATCACCACTTCCTTGAGAAACTCTGTGTGTGACAGTGTGCATATCACCACAGACACTTGGATGAGTAGACATGGACAGGGGCGTTACATGTCGGTGACAGGGCACTGTCTAACTACGGCGACATCAGGAGAAGGGGCTGCTGTCCAAGTCTTGCCGTCGCCACAAGTTGCTCGTCGATATTCTGTATCTAGAAGTTCCTCCACTGCTTCTGCCTCCTCAACCTCCTCTCGGTCCTCCACCTGCACCCAAAGCCTGTCTAGTAATGCCACCGGTGTTGTAACTGCGCAGAAGGAATCCTGCACACCTCCTCACTATGCTGTCACCAGGGCTCAATGGCATCAGGCAGTATTTACATTGAAATGTCTGGGAAATGTGAGTCACACAGCTGAGGAGTTGTGGTCAGCTCTGGAGACCGAGTTCCATCAATATTTGTCTCCACTCAACCTGCAGCCATGGAAGGCTGTGTGCGACAATGCTGCAAACCTGGGTGTGGCCCTTCGCCGGGGCAATGTCACACACGAGCCTTGAATGGCTCACGTTTTGAACCTGGTTGTCCAGCAATTTTATCCCACAATCCCGGACTAGATTGGCTTTTGCAGAGGGCACGATCGCTGTGTGCTCACTTCCGCCGTTCGCCTCCCGCAGCTCGACGACTTGCATCTCTACAGAAGTCATTGGGCCTGCCAGATCACCGGCTGAAATGCGATGTGCCCACACGGTGGAATTCAACTCTGCACATGTTGCAGCAACTGTGGCAGCACTGACGAGCCTTGGTGCAATACGTTATGACGTATAGCCTGGGCCAACGAGATCAAGAGGTGGGGCAAATCACGCTGCAGGAGTGGTCTCAGATCAGGGACCTATGCACCCTTCTGCACAGTTTTGAAATAGCGACGAAGATGTTTAGTGCTGACGATGCCATTATCAGCATGACCATTCCGGTGATTTACATGCTGGAGGACACCTTACACAGTGTTCGGAGTCAGGTGGTGGAACAAGAGGAGGAGGAGGAACAGGAGGAGTCGTATGCAAAAGGGATCATATCTCCAAGGTCAAGAAGGTTGGAAGCACCAAGGCAGCTGGCATTGGAGACTGGGGGAGAGGGATTACCAAGGGCGCATGGTAGCAGCCAAACTGTTGAGGAAGGTGCAGGAGGCGAGGAAGAAGTGGAGGACAAACTGGCGCTGGGCATTGAAGACTCATCAGATGAGGGAGACATTGATCAAATTTCTGTTGTGCGAGGTTGAGGGGAGAGGGCTGACGAAGGAAGCATGATTCTCAACTCGCCACCACCAAGACAACAACGACTTGGTCCTTCTGGATGTGCAAGACACATGAGTGCCTTCTTGCTGCACTACCTGCAACATGACCTTGGATTGTCAGAATCCGAAGTAATGCCGACTAATGGGTTGCCACACTCTTTGATCCCCGGTGCAAAAGCAAATTTGGCGAAATAATTTCTGCCATAGAAAGGGATTCACGCATGCAGGAGTATCAGCAGAGACTGTTACAGAATCTAACATCTGCTTTTCCACAAAACACCAGTGGTGCACGTAGTGAATCTCTTGAGTTCTAACTTGCCAACCGTGGGACTATCGAGTCATCACTCAAACCGTAACAGTAACATCGTATCTGGTGGTATCAGCAATTTTTTCCAATCGTTTCAAAAAATTTTTTAGACCATCCTTTGCAAAGTCACAGGAGACAAGAAGTCTGACGCACAGCCAACGCCTAGAGAGGATGGTACAAGAGTATCTCCAAGGTAACATCGATGCCATGACTGTGGAACTGGACCCTTGCTCATTTTGGGCTTCCAATCTTGAAAAATGGCCTGAGCTCGCCACTCATGCCTTGGAGATCTTGTCATGACCCCCAGCCAGCGTTCTCTCTGAACGTGTGTTCAGCGCTGCTGGTTGTGTGCTGACAGATAAGCGCACGCGGCTGTCCAGTGACAATGTAGACAGACTAACGTTCATCAAGATGAACAAATCCTGGATCCGCAAAGACTTTTCTACCCCTGTGTCATCTTGGGGAGACTAAAGGCCCCTTCACATTAAGCGACTCTGCAGCGATACCGACAACGATCCGGATCGCTGCAGCATCGCTGTTTGGTCACTGGAGAGCTGTCACACAGACAGCTCTCCAGCGACCAACGATCCCGAAGTCCCCGGGTAACCAGGGTAAACATCGGGTTACTAAGTGCAGGGCCGCGCTTAGTAACCTGATGTTTACCCTGGTTACCAGCATAAAAGTAAAAAAAAACAAACACTACATACTTACCTACCGCTGTCTGTCCCCGGCGCTGTGCTCTGCACTCCTCCTATACTGGCTGTGAGCACAGCGGCGGGAAAGCAGAGCGGTGACATCACCGCTCTGCTTTCCGGCTGACCGACGCTCATAGCCAGTACAGGAGGAGTGCAGAGCACAGCGCCGGGGACAGACAGTGGTAGGTAAGTATGTAGTGTTTGTCTTTTTTACTTTTACACTGGTAACCAGGGTAAACATCGGGTTACTAAGCGCGGCCCTGCGCTTAGTTACCCGATGTTTACCCTGGTTACCAGTGAAGACATCGCTGGATCGGTGTCTCACACGCCGATCCAGCGACGTCCACGGGAGATCCAGCGACGAAATAAAGTTCTGGACTTTGTTCAGCGACCAACGATCTCCCAGCAGGGGCCTGATCGTTGGTCGCTGTCACACAGAACGATTTCCTTAACGATATCGTTGCCACATCACAAAAAGCAACGATATCGTTAACGATATTGTTATGTGTGAAGGTACCTTAAAAGCTTGATGATTTTTGAAAATCACCTCACCAACCGTTTTAAAAAAACTCTGGCGAAATTGATGCCACTTAATTGGTGTCTGTGGCCGAATTTTAAGAAAAAATGGAGACTCTTTATTTAGTCTCCTTGCTGAGTTTTACATGACGTTGCCATCGTCAATTCCAGGTGGGTGGGGTCGTCTGAAGAGTTGTTTCCTCATATTATGGCCTGGGATTCAGAGGTCTGCTCCAAAGCTTCAGTGTCTGCTAGTCAGCAGAGTAGCCCAGCCACCCACCGCCTGTTTACCTAAGTACTATTTTTAACGGCATCTGGCGCAGGAAATCCTTTTGGGCCTAGTAGAATTTGGTGCTACTCAGCAGCGAACTTCACCCATGAAGCAAGCTACACCGCCTGTTTACCTAGCTACTATATTGTAACGGCATATAGCCCAGGAAATCCTTTTGGGCCTAGTAGAATTTGGTGCAACTCAGCAGCGTACCCCACCCATGAAGCAAGCTACACCGCCTGTTTACCCAAGTACTATTTTTTAACGGCATTTGGCCCAGGAAATCCTTTTGGGCCTAGTAGCAATTTATGCTACTCAGCAGAGTACCCCACCCATGAAGCAAGCTACACCGCCTTCTTTCTTTCTCTATCTAACCCCTCCACTCTCCCTCCAGCTCTCTCCTTCTCACAGGTGGACTACCGCGTATTTTCACACCGTGGCGAATCTTTTGGGCCCAGGCATAAGACGTCGTCGAGGTAATGGATAATATATGCCGCCTTACAAATGTCCATGACAACACATTCGATGAAGCAACTAAACGCCTCAAATAGTGAGCAGGATATGGAGCACCCCATGGGCAAACAGCAATCTAAGTAGTATGCTCCTTCACAGAAGCAGCCCAATGGGAGGACACTATTCGGTGGCACAGGTAGTAATCGGAACACCCCCTCAATGTCTGTTTTGGCCATTATGGTGCCCCTTACCAACTTCTTGACCCACCTGATTGCCTCATCAAAGGAGGTACAGTACATAGTACTGGTTCCGCGTCGATGTTGTTGTTTACTGACCTGCCCCTTGGATATGACAAATGGTGGATTAGTCTGAATGTATTGGGTTCATTTTTTGGCACAACTCCCAATGGGGGTACCATTACGTCTTCTAAGGAAAGTGTTCTGAATGGACCCGCCGCTATTCTACCTAAAGATATTTCTTTTTTAATTTTTTTTGTCAAGACGTCTGGGTGTTGGTAGAGTGAGTTTACATTTTTACTCCAGCCTTTCTTGATTTTAGAAGGGCATGACATGCCTATATCTGTGTCTCCTCCTCCTTTTACTCCTCCACCTCTTTTCTTTTCGCATGACTATATGTAGTTGTGACTTTTCCATGTGCTTGTTGTGTCTTCTGATCAGTTTGTCAGCTTTTGGACACCTTTTAAAGTGTTTTCTATGTGTTTTCTATGTGTTTGTATGTGTTTGTGTTTGCCTGCCATTGGTTTCAATGGGGTTCGACGGTGTTCATTGAACGTTCGACGAACATATCGTCGAACATGTCCCTGTTCGACGAATCGAACCGAACCCGAACACTAGGGAGGTGGCTCAACACTACTAACAATGTTTAAGTGGATATCTGTGTGGCGGGCGCCAAGGTACTCTAGCTGAAACCGCATGGACAAGGGATCATCCTCTTGAACGCCAGCTCTCCTTTTAGCGTGGGTATAACTCTACTCAGGCAACACAGGGTGAGGGTAAAACAGTGTGGTAATGATATATTGAACCACAAAATTGGCAGATAACACGAAGAACAGTCCCAGCAAAATACCCAAAGATGGTGCACATTACAGAGTCTCACCCTTCCGCTGACTCACCGGGATAATGGCTACCCCATCTGTGGCATGCACAGAGAGAAGGTAACAACATGCTTGGAAAGATGACAGTCCATTAAGGTACAAGACCTGTTGACCCAAGGGTCACATCCTGGCTTCTCCAAACATCTCCATGGAGCCAGGTGACCAGCAGGTCCCAATCCTGGCTTTCTCCAAACATATCCATGGTTCAACGATGGTCAATGGAGCAGATCTGTATTCTTCCAACCGCGGCCGAAAACCCCTAGGTTGTTTCCTGTAGAATGATTCTTTTTGGAAGTGCATTGAACAGCAAGGTGGATTGCTGCTGAGGGGAAAAAGAAAAAAAAATCTTTAAATCTTCAGCTTAGCGAGTATGAACTAGCTGAGTGTGACCTAAGCGTAAGTGTGAACAGCGTTAAGTGTGACTTGTGATTCAGTGACTTTGAATTTAGGGAGTTTCTAAGGGAGGAATTACTGAATTGTTGTCTGTATTTTATTAATACTTTGCATTTGTTTTTTGTTTTTTTATTTTAACGGTTCTGTCTGGTGCAATCCCCATTAGGAAATGTGCTCCACTATTGTTAATGCCATCCAGTGCACATCTTGCCACATGTATGCAGTCCTTGATCAGCCGGTCGAGGGTGCATACTGTTGTGCGACATGTGAGCACGTTGTGCATTTGGAAGCCCAGATTCTGGATCTAAAGGTGCAGCTGGCAACACTGAGATCCATTGACAACATGGAAAGGAGTCTTCTGCTCACTGAGCAGACGCTCAATGGGATAGATGAGGAGGGGGAGGGTAGGATGGAGCTGCAGGACAGTGAAGTAGCAACCTTTGTGACAGTTAGGCTATGTGCACACGTCACGATTTCTGGCAGAAATTTTCCTGACAAAAACCTAACATTTCTGCCAGAAATCCGCATGCGTTTTTTTCGTGTTTTTGATGCGTTTTTTGCACGTTTTTGATGCGTTTTTTCTTACATTTTTTCCAAATGCATAGAATAGCGGGAAAAACGCAAAAAAAAACGCAAAATTAATGAACATGCTGCTTTTTCTACCGCGATGCGTTTTTTGCCGCACAAAAATCGCAGAATGCATTCTAAATGATAGGATGCATATGTTTTCAGTTTCTAATGCGGTTATATCGAGTTTTTAACACGAAAAAATGCAAAAAAAATGTGAAAAAACCTGAACGTGTGCACATACCCTTAGAAGGCCGGGTAGAGGGAAGAGTGCCAGGGAGTCTAGTCCTGATCTGGCACACCCCAATAAGTTTACTAAGTTGGCAGATGAGTGGGTGCCAGTACAGGGGTAGCACTGCTGCAGCAAGGCATGTCCTCTGAAAGCTGGAGGAGTGACTGCTCCAGTAAGGAGGGAAATAGGAGAGCAGGGCAGGCCAGACAGGTGCTGGTAGTGGGGGACTCAATTATTAGGGGAACAGATAGGGCAATCTGTCACAAAGACAGGGATCATCGAACGGTGTGCTGCCTACCTGGCGCTCGAGTCCGACACATCGCTGATCGGATGGACAGATTACTGGAAGGGGCTGGTGAGGACCCAGCCAGGAGTCATGGTACACATTGGCACAAATGACAAACTTAGAGGTAGGTGAAAGGTCCTTAAAGATGATTTCAGGGAATTAGGCTGCAAGCTGAAAGCAAGGACTTCCAACGTAATATTTTCTGAAATACTGCCTGTACCACGTGCCATGCCAGAGAGGCAACGGGAGATTAGGGAGGTTAATAAGTGGCTCAAGAATTGGTGTAGGAAGGAGGGGTTTGGGTTTCTGCAGAACTAGGTCAACTTCTCAGTTGGCTACAGGCTCTACGCTAGGGACGGGCTGCACCTCAATGGGGAGGGTGCAGCTGTGTTGGGGGACAAAATGGCTAGAAGGTTGGAGGAGTGTTTAAACTAGGGATTGTGGGGAGGGTATTCATTTTATAGGAAGGGAAGATAGAGACCTGGGCACAAATAAGGAAGTTGGGGGTGGCGGTGGCATGGGGGGTGGGATTAGAACAGTTAATAATTTAAGAAAGTATAGAGGTAAAAAAAAAAACACCAGTACACAGGCAGAGATGCTTACCTGTCCAAGGCCTCCAACAATTGCACTAGCCAAGGTGCAGCGGACCCAATGTTAAGATGGCAGATACACAGGTGCAATAATACTGATAAGGCAGCCACCCTACAATTAGGAATTGGCCACTTGGTGCACCTGTGCAAACAAATAGTCTATATGTGGCGTGTTCACACAGAAATGCAAAGTATATGGCTCAAAGCCTATTAATGACGCCATATAGTGAGCTAACCATAATGCATCCTGTGTGAACAGAGGCCACAGTATACAGAGCCATCTAGGGCCCAGCCGCACCCTGGAAAGATATACAGTGCACCAAAAACATAACAATGTATGCAAGGTATTGGTCGATATTATGGCCACAATATTTAAGCTGCCAACCCGCGTCAAGGGTCCTTACATATTGGCAGTCCTATTCTAAAAAAAACCATAAGAGAAAAACCTCCACTATTCTAGACAAAAAAAAAACACCAGTACACAGGCAGAGATGCTTACCTGTTCAAGGCCTCCAACAATTGCACTAACCAAGGTGCAGCGAACCCAAGTTAAGATGGCAGATACACAGGTGCAATAATACTGATAAGGCAGCCACCCTACAAAGTAGGTACAGAGAGGAACATCAAGTGCATGTATACTAATGCCAGAAGCCTTGCCAACAAAATGGACGAATTAGAATTAATGTTGTTAGAGCATAATTATGACATGGTGGAGATATCTGAAATGTGGCTGGATGAGAGCCATGACTGGGCTGTTAACTTGCAGGGTTATAGTCTGTTCAGAAATGACCGAATGGATAGGCGAGGGGGTGGGGTGTGTCTATATGTAAAATCATCCTTAAAACACATCCGGCGTGATAATATAGGTGAATATAATGAAAATGTAGAGTCCCTGTGGGTGGAGATAAGGGGAGGGGTAAAAAATAATAAATTACTGATAGGGGTTTGTTATAAATCTCCAAAAATAATGGAAGCAATGAAGAATATCCTCGTAAAGCAAATAGATGAAGCTGCGACTCAAGGAGGAGTCATTATTATGGGGGACTTCAACTACCCTGAAATAGATTTGTGAACAGAAACTTGCAGTTCCAGCAAAGGTAATCGGTTTTTGACAACTATGAGAGACAAATACCTTTCACAACTGGTTCAGGACCCAACAAGAAGGGGGGCACTACTAGACCTAATATTAACCAACAGGCCAGACCGCATATCAAATATAAGGGTTGGGGGTCACTTGGGGAATAGTGATCACAAAATAATAAGTTTTCATGTATCCTTTAATAAGATGTGTAATAGAGGGGATACAAGGACACTATACTTCAGGAGGGCAAATTTCCAAAGGATGAGAGAGGATCTTGATGCAATTAACTGGGACGATATCCTGAGACATAAAAATACACAAAGAAAATGGGAGACATTTATTAGCATCCTGGATAGGACCTGTGCACAGTATATACCATATGGGAACAAACATACTAGAAATAGGAGGAAACCAATATGGCTAAATAAAGCTGTAAGGGGAGCAATAAGTGACAAAAAGAAAGCATTTAGAGAATTAAAGGAAGTAGGTAGTGATGAGGCATTAAAGAAATACAAAAAATTAAATAAATTCTGTAAAAAGCAAATCAAGGCAGCAAAGACTGAGACAGAGAGACTCATTGCCAGAGAGAGTAAAAATAATCCCAAAATATTCTTTAACTACGTAAATAGTAAGAAACTAAAAAATGATAGTGTTGGCCCCCTTAAAAATAGTCTGGGTGAAATGGTGGATGAGGAAAAAGCCAATATGTTAAATGACTTTTTTTCATCAGTATTTACACAAGAAAATCCCATGGCAGACAAAATGACTAGTGATAAAAATTCCCCATTAGATGTCACCTGCTTAACCCAGCAGGAAGTACGTTGGCGTCTAAAAATCACTAAAATTGACAAATCTCCAGGCCAGGATGTGATACACCCCTGAGTACGGCAGGAATTAAGTACAGTCATTGATAGACCATTATTTTTAATCTTTAACCCCTTTACCCCCAAGGGTGGTTTGCACGTTATGGACTGGGCCAATTTTTACAATTCTGACCACTGTCCCTTTATGAGGTTACAACTCTGGAACGCTTCAATGGATCCCGGTGATTCTGACATTGTTTTCTCGAGACATATTGTACTTCATGTTAGTGGTAAAATTTCTTTGATATTACCTGCGTTTATTCATGAAAAGAACGGAAATTTGGCGAAAATTTTGAAAATTTTGCAATTTTCCAACTTTGAATTTTTATGCAATTAAATCACAGAGATATGTCACACAAAAAACGTAATAAGTAACATTTCCCACATGTCTACTTTACATCAACACAATTTTCGAACCAAAAATTTTTTTTGTTAGGCAGTTATAAGGGTTAAAAGTTGACCAGCAATTTCTCATTTTTACAACACCATTTTTTTTAGGGACCACATCTCATTTGAAGTCATTTTGAGGGGTCTATATGATAGAAAATACCCAAGTGTGACACCATTCTAAAAACTGCACACCTCAAGGTGCTCAAAACCACATTCAAGAAGTTTATTAACCCTTCAGGTGTTTCACAGGAATTGTTGGAATGTTTAAATAAAAATGAACATTTAACTTTTTTTCACAAAAAATTTACTTCAGCTCCAATTTGTTTTATTTTACCAAGGGTAACAGGAGAAAATGGACCCCAAACGTTGTTGTACAATTTGTCCTGAGTACGCCGATACCCGACATGTGGGGGTAAACCACTGTTTGGGCGCATGACAGAGCTCGGAAGCGAAGGAGCGCCATTTGACTTTTCAATGCAAAATTGACTGGAATTGAGATGGGACGCCATGTTGCGTTTGGAGAGCCACTGATGTGCCTAAACATTGAAACCCCCCACAAGTGACACCATTTTGGAAAGTAGACCCCCTAAGGAACTTATCTAGAGGTGAGGTGAGCACTTTGACCCACCAAGTGCTTCACAGAAGTTTATAATGCAGAACTGTAAAAATAAAAAATCATATTTTTTCACAAAAATTATCTTTTCGCCCCCAATTTTTTATTTTCCCAAGGGTAAGAGAAGAAATTGGACCCCAAAAGTTGTTATACACTTTGTTCTGAGTACACTGATACCCCATATTTGGGAGTAAACCACTGGTTGGACGCATGGGAGAGCTCAGAAGGGAAGGAGCGCCGTTTGACTTTTCAATGCAAAATTGACAGGAATTGAGATGGGACACCATGTTGCGTTTGGAGAGCCACTGATGTGCCTAAACATTGAAACCCCCCACAAGTGACACCATTTTGGAAAGTAGACCCCCTACGGAACTTATCTAGAGGTGTAGTGAGCACTTTGACCCACCAAGTGCTTCACAGAAGTTTATAATGCAGAACCGTAAAAATAAAAAATCATATTTTTTCACAAAAATTATTTTTTAGCCCCAAGTTTTGTATTTTTCCAAGGCTAACAGGAGAAATTGGACCCTAAATGTTGTTGTCTAATTTGTCCTGAGTACGCTGATACCCGATATGTGGGGGGGAGCCACCGTTTGAACGCATGGCAGAGCTCGGAAGGGAAGGAGCATCATTTGGAATGCAGACTTAGTTAGATTGGTCTGCAGGCATCACATTGCGTTTGCAGAGCCCCATATGTACCTAAACAGTAGAAACCCCCCACAAGTGACCCCATATTGGAAACTAGACCCCCCAACGAACTTATCTAGATGTGTTGTGAGAACTTTGAACCCCCAAGTGTTTCACTACAGTTTATATCGCAGAGCCGTGAAAATAAAAAATCCTTTTTTTCCCACAAAAATTATTTTTTAGCCCCCAGTTTTGTATTTTCCCAAGGGTAATAGGAGAAATTGGACCCCAAAAGTTGTTGTCCAATTTGTCCTGAGTACGCTGATACTCCATATGTTGGGGTAAACCCCTGTTTGGGCACATGGGAGAGCTCGGAAGGGAAGGAGCACTGTTTTACTTTTTCAATGCAGAATTGGCTGGAATTGAGATCGGACGCCATGTCGCGTTTGGAGAGCCCCTGATGTGCCTAAACAGGGGAAACCCCCCAATTGTAACTGAAACCCTAATCCAAACACACCCCTAACCCTAATCCCAACGGTAACCCTAACCACACCTCTAACCCAGACACACCCCTAACCCTAATCCCAACCCTATTCCCAACCGTAAATGTAATCCAAACCCTAACCCTAACTTTAGCCCCAACCCTAACTTTAGCCCCAACCCTAACTGTAGCCTTAACCTTAGCCCCAACCCTAACCCTAGCCCTAACCCTAGCCCTTACCCTAACCCTAGCCCTAACCCTAACCCTAACCCTAGCCCTAACCCTAGCCCTAGCCCTAACCCTAACCCTAGCCCTAGCCCTAACCCTAGCCCTAACCCTAACCTTAACCCTAGCCCTAACCCTAGCCCTAACCCTAGCCCTAACCCTAACTCTAACCCTAATGGGAGAATGGAAATAAATACATTTTTTAAATTTTTTAATTTTTCCCTAACTAAGGGGGTGATGAAGGGGGGTTTGATTTACTTTTATAGCAGGTTTTTTAGCGGATTTTTATGATTGGCAGCCGTCACACACTAAAAGACGCTTTTTATTGCCAAAAATATTTTTTGCGTTACGACATTTTGAGAGCTATAATTTTTCCATATTTTGGTCCACAGAGTCATGTGAGGTCTTGTTTTTTGTGGGACGAGTTGATGTTTTTATTGGTAACATTTTCGGGCACGTGACATTTTTGATCGCTTTTTATTCCGATTTTTGTGAGGCAGAATGACCAAAAACCAGCTATTCATGAATTTCTTTTGGGGGAGGTGTTTATACCGTTCCACGTTTGGTAAAATGGATAAAGCAGTTTTATTCTTCGGGTCAGTACGATTACAGCGATACCTCATTTATATCATTTTTTATGTTTTGGCGCTTTTATACGATAAAAACTATTTTATAGAAAATATAATTATTTTTGCATCGCTTTATTCTGAGGACTATAACTTTTTTAATTTTTTGCTGATGATACTGTATGGCAGCTAATTTTTTGCGGGACAAGATGACGCTTTCAGTGGTACCATGGTTATTAATATCTGTCTTTTTGATCACGTGTTATTCCACTTTTTGTTCGGCGGTATGATAATAAAGCGTTGTTTTTTGCCTCGTTTTTTTTTTTTTTCTTACGGTGTTTACTGAAGGGGTTAACTAGTGATATAGTTTTATAGGTTGGGTCGTTACGGATGCAGCGATACTAAATATGTGTACTTTTATTGTTTGTTTTTTTTTATTTAAAGAAATGAATTTATGGGAATAATATTTTTATTTTTTTTCATTATTTAGGAATATTTTTTTTTTTTTTTTACACGTGTGGAAAAATTTTTTTTAACTTTTTTACTTCGTCCCACGTGGGGACATCACAGATCGGTGATCTGACAGTTTGCACAGCACTCTGTCAGATCACCGATCTGACTTACAGCAGTGCAGGCTTCACAGTGCCTGCTCTGAGCAGGCTCTGTGAAGCCACCTCCCTCCCTGCAGGACCCGGATGCCGCGGCCATCTTGGATACGGATCTGGAGCAGGGAGGGAGGTGAGGAGACCCTCGCACCAACGCGATCACATCGCGTTGCTGCGGGGGGCTCAGGGAAGCCCGCATGGAGCCCCCTCCCTGCGCGATGCTTCCCTGTACCGCCGGCACATCGCGATCATGTTTGATCGTGGTGTGCCGGGGGTTAATGTGCCGGGGGCGGTCCATGACCGCTCCTGGCACATATTGCCAGATGTCAGCTGCGATAGGCAGCTGACACCCGGCCGCGATCGGCCGCGCTTCCCCCGTGAGCGCGGCCGATCGCGCTGGACGTACTATTCCATCCTTGGGAAGTAGGGCCCACCCCACATGGACGGAATAGTACGTCCATTGGCAGAAAGGGGTTAAAGACTCCATAATAACAGGGTCTGTACCACAGGACTGGCGTATAGCAAATGTGGTGCCAATATTCAAAAAGGGACAAAAACTGTACTCGGTAATTATAGGCCAGTAAGCTTAACCTCTACTGTGGGTAAAATCCTGGAGGGCATGCTAAGGGATGCTATACTGGAGTATCTGAAGAGGAATAACCCCATGACCCAGTATCAGTACGGGTTTACTAGGGACCGTTCATGTCAGACTAATCTGATCAGTTTCTATGAAGAGGTAAGTTCCGGACTGGACCAAGGGAACCCAGTGGACATAGTGTATATGCATTTTTCAAAAGCTTTTGATACGGTGCCATACAAAAGGTTGATACATAAAATGAGAAGAATGGGGATAGGGGAAAATATGTTTAAGTGGGTTAAGAGCTGGCTCAGGGATAGGAAACAAAGGGTTATTAATGGAACACACTCGGACTGGGTCGCGGTTAGCAGTGGGGTACCACAGGGGTCAGTATTGGGCCCTCTTCTTTTTAACATTTATTAATGATCTTGTAGGGGGCATTCAGAGCAGAAATTCAATATTTGCAGATGACACTAAACTCTGCAGGGTAATCAATACAGAGGAGGACAATTCTATATTACAGGATTATTTATGTAAACTAGAAGCTTGGGCTGATAAATGGCAAATGAGCTTTAATGGGGATAAATGTAAGGTCATGCACTTGGGTAGAAGTAATAAGATGCATAACTATGTGCTTAATTCTAAAACTCTGGGTGGATGACAAACTCATGTTCAGTGGCCAGTGTCAGGCAGCTGCTAAAAAGGCAAATAAAATAATGGGATGCATTAAAAGAGACATAGATGCTCATGAGGAGAACATAATTTTACCTCTATACAAGTCACTAGTTCGACCACACTTAGAATACTGTGCACAGTTCTGATCTCCGGGGTATAAGAAAGACATAGCTGAACTATAGCGGGTGCAGAGAAGAGCCACCAAGGTTATTAGAGGACTGGGGGGTCTGCAATACCAAGATAGGTTATTACACTTGGGGCTATTTAGTTTGGAAAAACGAAGACTAAGGGGTGATCTTATTCTAATGTAGGCACGGTGGCGCAGTGGTTAGCACTGCAGCCTTGCAGCGCTGGAGTCCTGGGTTCGAACCCCACCAAGGACAACATCTGCAAAGAGTTTGTATGTTCTCTCCGTGTTTGCGTGGGTTTCCTCCGGGCACTCCGGTTTCCTCCCACATTCCAAAGACATACTGATAGGGAATTTAGATTGTGAGCCCCATCGGGGACAGTGATGATAATGTGTGCAAAAAATGTAAAGCGCTGCGGAATATGTTAGCGCTATATAAAAATAAAGATTATTATTATTATATATGAGGGGTCAGTACAAAGACCTTTCTGATGATATTTTTAATCATAGACCTCAGACAGGGACAAGGGGGCATCCTCTACGTCTGAAGGAAAGAAGGTTTAGGCATAATAACAGACGCGGGTTCTTTACTGTAAGAGCAGCGAGACTATGGCACTCTCTGCCGTATGATGTTGTAATGAGTGATTCATTACTTAAATTTAACCCCTTTCTGACCTCGGACGGGATAGTACATCTGAGGTCAGATCCCCCGTTTGATGCAGGGCTCTTGCGGTGAGCCCGCATCAAAGCCGGGACATGTCAGCCGTTTTGAACAGCTGACATGTGCCCGTAATAGCGGCGGGTGAAATCGCGATTCACCCGCTGCTATTAACTAGTTAAATGCCGCTGTCAAACGCTGACAGCGGCATTCAACCGGCGCTTCTGGCCGGGAGGCCGGAAATGAGCGCATCGCTGACCCCGTCACATGATCGGGGGTCAGCGATGCTTCTGTATAATAACCATAGAGGTCCTTGAGACCTCTATGGTTACTGATCCCGGCTAGCTGTAAGCGCCACCCTGTGGTCGGCGCTCATAGCACTTCTGCATTTCTGCATTTCTGATGATCGCTGCTATGTAGCAGAGGCGATCGAGTGGTGCCAGCTTCTAGCCTCCCATGGAGGCTATTGATGCATGGCAAAAGTTTAAAAAAAAGTTAAAAAAATGTGAAAAAATAAAAAAAATATAAAAGTTTAAATCACACCCCTTTCGCCCCATCTACTATATAAAGCTGAATGTGTGTATGTGTGTGTGTGTATGTATGTCCGGGATTGGCATCTGCACCGTCGCAGCTACAGCCACAAAATTTTGCACAGTCACACGTCTGGACCCCGAGAGCGTCATAGGCTATGTTGTGAGGCGAAATTTTAACCCCGCGCTTTCCAATTCACCAAACAATTTTGCCCCTATCTACATAATGGGGAAAAAAGTGAAAGGAAAAGTGTTGGAGGCGTCGCAGCTACAGCCACAAAATTTTGCACAGTCACACGTCTGGACCCTGAGAGCGTCATAGGCTACGTTGTGAGGTGAAATTTTAACTCCGCGCTTTCCAATTCACCAAACTATTTTTCCCCTATCTACATAATGGGGAAAAGTGAAAGGAAAAGTGTTGGAGGCAAATTGACAGCTGCCAGATGTGAACAAGGGGGACTTAAAGAATGAGAGCGATGGCGCAAAAGAGTATATACCGATCAGTTGCTAAGGTGGGGCCCCGACATGGGATACTCACCACACACGGGGATATGAACACACACACAAAATGCGCCACACACTACCACGTGCTTGAACACATATACCACCCTCAGCACACATTTCACCACACATACACCAACCTCGCCACATAAAATTCGAAACACAAAAGTCGCCGCTCAAAACTCGCCACATGCAAAAACTAGGCTCACGCAAAACTCGCCACAAGTGCAAAACTCACCTCATGGAAAACTCGCCACACGCAAAACTTGCACATGCGGAAAAATTGCCACATGCACAAAATTTGCAACACATGCAAAAGTTGCCTCACACAAAACTTGCACATACTCAAAAGGCACCAGACATAAAACTCACCACGCGCAAAACTCGCCATGCGCAAAACTTGCTGCACACAACTTGCTACACTAACCTGTCACATGCAACTCGACACACAAAAAGTTGCTACACGCATGTTGCCACACAAAACTCATCTCACAAAAGTCGCTACATGCATGTCGCCACACACAACTCAACACACACAACTTGACAAACGAAACTCGCCCTAAAACACACACAAGTCTGGTATTAGCCTTCAAAAATAAAAATCTGATTAATAAGCAGACAAACTACAAGAGCAACAAATGTACCATATAGGAAATACAGCAGCTGTCAGTCACATGACCTGTCTATTATGTGTATGTGTGAGCTAATATATACTGCCAGGGGGAGGGCTTCCTGTTGGCTGGGGATTTATCAGGCTGCCAATTTATCTTACAAATACTGAGGTAAAAATACTGAGCAAATAACGTGTTAACTAGGTCTAATACAGGAGATCACACAGGTATATACTATATACAGGGGAGATGACACACAGATATATACTATATACAGGAGAGATGACACACAGGTACATACTATATACAGGAGGAGATGACATACAGGTACATACTATATACAGGAGGAGATGACATACAGGTATATACTATATACAGGAGGAGATGACACACAGGTATATACTATATACAGGAGCAGATTACCTACAGGTATATACTATATACAGGAGGAGATGACATACAGGTATATGCTATATATAGAAGATGACATACAGGCATATACTATTTACAGGAGGAGATGACACACAGATATATACTATATACAGGGGAGATGACACACAGGTATATACTATATACAGGAGGAGATGACATACAGGTATATACTATATATAGAAGGAGATAACATACAGGTATATACTATATATAGGAGGAGATGACATACACGTATATACTATATATAGGAGGAGATGACATACAGGTATATACTATATATAGGAGGAGATGACATACAGGTATATACTATATACAGGGGAGATGACACACAGCAGGTATATACTATATACAGGGGAGATGACATACAGGTATATACTATATACAGGAGATGACATACAGGTGTATACTATATATAAGGGAGATGACAAACATGTATATACTGAGGTGAAAATGAGAGGTGTGAGGTGAAAATGAAAAGGTGTGAGTGCAAAATGAGAGGAGTGAGGGAAAATAGTGTAGTGATCGGAAAATGACAGATGTGAGGTCGAAATGACAAGTGTTAGGGGGGAATGAGAGGAGTGAGGGAGAAAATGAGAGGTGTGAGGGAGAAAATGAGAGATGTGAGGGGGAAAATTAAAGATGTGATTGGGAAAATGAGAGGCGTGATGGGAAAATAAGAGAAGTGACATGCTATAACTAACCACAGATATTTACTATGCCCAGGCAACGCCGGGCTCTTCAGCTAGTTCAAAATAAGTCAATAAAAAAAATAAAACCTACACATATTTGGTATTGCCGCATTCAAAATCGCCTTATCTATCAATAAAAAAAGGATTAACCTGATCGCTATACTGCGTAGCGAGAAAAAAAATCAAAACGCCAGAATTACGTTATTTTGGTCGTCGCGACATTGCATCAAAATGTAATAACGGGGGATCAAAAGAACAGATCTGCACCAAAATAGTATCATTAAAAACGCCAGCTCGGCACGCAAAAAATAAGCCCTCAACCCACCCCAGATCATGAAAAATGGAGACGCTACGGGTATCGAAAAATGGCTCAATTTTTTTTTTTTTTAGCAAAGTTTGGAATTTTTTTTCACCACTTAGATAAAAAATAACTTAGTCATGTTAGGTTTCTATGAACTCGTAATGACCTGGAGAATCATAGTGGCAGGTCAGTTTTAGCATTTAGTGAACCTAGCAAATAAGCCAAACAAAAAACAAGTGTGGGATTGCACTTCTTTTGCAATTTCACCGCACTTGGAATTTTTTTCCTGTTTTCTAGTACATGACATGCTAAAACCAATGTTGTCTTTCAAAATACAACTTGTTTCGCAAAAAATAAGCCCTCACGTGGCCATATTGATGGAAAAAGGAAAAAGTTATGGCTCTGGGAAGGAGGGGAGCGAAAAACGAACACGGAAAAATCGAAAATCCCAAGGTCATGAAGGGGTTAAGAGGGGATTGGATACCTTTCTTGAAAAGTATAATGTTGCAGGGTATATATACTAGATTCCTTGATAGGGTGTTGATCCAGGGAACTAGTCTGATTGCCATATGTGGAGTCGGGAAGGAATTTTTTTCCCCAAAGTGGAGCTTACTATTTGCCACATGGGTTTTTTTTTGCCTTCCTCTGGATCAACATGTTAGGGCATGTTAGGTTAGGCTATGGGTTGAACTAGATGGACTTAAAGTCTTCCTTCAACCTTAATGACTATGATACTATGTTACTATGATAGATCTGTGTCCCTTGTGATGGAGCTATGATGAATAGGCATCAGTCCTGTAGGATTCCTTGGATGTTTGGATGTCTTGGCTGAATCTCTGGCTGTCTCTCAGTCTCTCTGTCTTTCTATATCGAGCCATTTGATCTATTTTTATACTTAACAAGTGTCCTTCATTCAGCATTTACATAAAGAGTAAGAATGGAGATGAGATCAAGGAGCATTGCTTGATTATTTAATCTATTTGCATAGTCTTTCCTCTTCAATTTTCAATGTCAACAAACTATCTGGCCTACTCAATGCGTAATTAGTAGGGTTGAGCGAAACGGGTCGTTCATTTTCAAAAGTCGCCGACTTTTGGCAAAGTCGGGTTTCATGAAACCCGATCCGACCCCTGTGCGGGGTCGGCCATGCGGTACGCGACTTTCGCGCCAAAGTCGCGTTTCAATGACGCGAAAAGCGGCATTTCTCAGCCAATGAAGGTAAACGCAGAGTGTGGGCAGCGTGATGACATAGGTCCTGGTCCCCACCATCTTAGAGAAGGGCATTGCAGTGATTGGCTTGCTGTCTGCGGCGTCACAGGGGCTATAAAGGGGCGTTCCCGCCGACCGCCATGTTACTGCTGCTGATCTGAGCTTAGGGAGAGGTTGCTGCCGCTTCGTCAGAAGCAGGGATAGCGTTAGGCAGGGTCCATTAACCACCAAACCGCTTGTGCTGTAGCGATTTCCACTGCCCAACACCACCTTCGGTGTGCAGGGACAGTGGAAGCTACATTTTTTTTTTTTCCCCTCAGCGCTGTAGCTCATTGGGCTGCCCTAGAAGGCTCCCTGATAGCTGCATTGCTGTGTGTACGCCGCTGTGCAAACCAACTGCTTTTTTCAAAGCACAAATCCTCTTGTTCCTTCCTTTCTGCACAGCTATCTTTTTTGTTTGTCCACACTTTTTATTTAATTTGTGCATCAGTCCACTCCTTATTGCTGCCTGCCATACCTGGCTGAGATTACTGCAGGGAGATAGTAATTGTTGGACACTCCCTGTTTTTTTTTTTTTTTTTTTGTGGGAGATTAAGATTGACATTTCTGCTAGAGTGCCATCCCTGTGTGTGCCATCTCTCACTCAGTGGGCCATAGAAAGCCTATTTATTTTTTTGCTTGATTTGGGTTATAAAATCTACCTGAAAAAATCACTACATCAATCAGTGGGAGAAAAATATTGGCCTCAGGGCTTGTGTGCCACTCTTGACTCCTGTGTGTGCCATCTCTCCGTCAGTGGGCCATAGAAAGCCTATTTATTTTTTTGCTTGATTTGGGTTCTAAAATCTACCTGAAAAAATCACTACATCAATCAGTGGGAGAAAAATATTGGCCTCAGGGCTTGTGTGCCACTCCTGACTCCTGTGTGCATCATCACTCACTCAGTGGGCCATAGAAAGCCCTTTTTTTTTTTTTTTTGCTTTATTTGGGTTCTAAATTCAACCTGAAAAAATCAATAAATCAATCAGTGGGAGATTAATATTGGCCTTTGGGCTTGTGTGCCAGTCCTAAGCGTGCCATCTCTCTCTCTCAGATAGTGGGCCATAGAAAGCCTATTTATTATTTTTTTTATTGGGTTTATAAATTTTCCCTGGAACAAAAAAAAAAAAAGTGGGAGATTAATATTGGCCTCTGGGCTTGTGTGCCAGTCCTGAGCGTGCCATCTCTCTCACAAATAGTGGGCCATAGAAAGCCTATTTATTTTTTTGCTTGATTTGGGTTCTAAAATCTACCTGAAAAAATCACTACATCAATCAGTGGGAGAAAAATATTGGCCTCAGGGCTTGTGTGCCACTCCTGACTCCTGTGTGCATCATCACTCACTCAGTGGGCCATAGAAAGCCCATTTTTTTTTTTTTTTGCTTTATTTGGGTTCTAAATTCTACCTGAAAAAATCAATAAATCAATCAGTGGGAGATTATTATTGGCCTTTGGGCTTGTGTTCCAGTCCTAAGCGTGCCATCTCAATCTCTCAGATAGTGGGCCATAGAAAGCCTATTTATTATTTTTTTTATTGGGTTTATAAATTTTCCCTGGAACAAAAAAAAAAAAAGTGGGAGATTAATATTGGCCTCTGGGCTTGTGTGCCAGTCCTGAGCGTGCCATCTCTCTCACAAATAGTGGGCCATAGAAAGCCTATTTTTTTTTTTTTTTTTTGGTTTTATAAATTCTCCCTGAAAAAAAAAGGGAGATTAATATTGGCCTTTGGGCCTGTGTGCCAGTCCTAAGCATGCCATCTCTCTCTCTCAGATAGTGGGCCATAGAAAGCCTATTTATTTATTTTTTTATTGGGTTTATAAATTTTCCCTGGAACAAAAAAAAAAAGTGGGAGATTAATATTGGCCTCTGGGCTTGTGTGCCAGTCCTGAGCGTGCCATCTCTCTCACAAATAGTGGGCCATAAAAAGCCTATTTTTTATTTTTTTTTTGATATTATAAATTGTCCCTGAAAAAAAAAGGGAGATTAATATTGGCCTTTGGGCTTGTGTGCCAGTCCTAAGCGTGCCATCTCTCTCTCTCAGATAGTGGGCCATAGAAAGCCTATTTATTTATTTTTTTTATTGGGTTTATAAATTTTCCCTGAAAAAAAAAAAAAAGTGGGAGATTAATATTGGCCTCTGGGCTTGTGTGCCAGTCCTGAGCGTGCCATCTCTCTCACAAATAGTGGGCCATAGAAAGCCTATTTATGTTTTTGGTTGATTTGGGTTCTAAATTCTACCTGAAAAAAATCAATAAATCAATCAGTGGGAGATAAATATTGGCCTCTGGGCTTGTGTGCCACTCCTGACTCCTGTGTGCGTCATCTCTCACTCAGTGGGCCATAGAAAGCCTTTTTTTGTTTTATTTGTTTTCTAAATTCTCCCTGAAAAAATCATTTTATTTTATTTGGATTCTAAATTCTTCCTGAAAAAATCATTTTATTCTATTACTTTTTTTTCCTAAAGTCTCCCTGAAAAAAACAAAAAAAACAAATCAGTGGGAGATTAATATTGCCCTTTCTGCTTGTGTGCCAGTCTTGACTCCTGGGTGTGCCATCTCTCTCTCTCTCTCTCCAATTGTGGGCCATAGAAAGCCTATTATTTTTTTAGCTTGATTTGGGTTCCAAAATCTACCTGAAAAAATCACTACATCAATCAGTGGGAGATAAATATTGGCCTCTGGGCTTGTGTGCCACTCCTGACTCCTGTGTGCGTCATCTCTCACTCAGTGGGCCATAGAAAGCCTTTTTTTTGTTTTATTTGTTTTCTAAATTCTCCCTGAAAAAATCATTTTATTTTATTTGGTTTCTAAATTCTTCCTGAAAAAATCATTTTATTCTATTATTTTTTTTTCCTAAAGTCTCCCTGAAAAAAAACAAAAAAAACAAATCAGTGGGAGATTAATATTGCCCTTTCTGCTTGTGTGCCAGTCTTGACTCCTGGGTGTGCCATCTCTCTCTCTCTCTCCAATTGTGGGCCATAGAAAGCCTATTATTTTTTTAGCTTGATTTGGGTTCCAAAATCTACCTGAAAAAATCACTACATCAATCAGTGGGAGATAAATATTGGCCTCTGGGCTTGTGTGCCACTCCTGACTCCTGTGTGCGTCATCTCTCACTCAGTGGGCCATAGAAAGCCTTTTTTTGTTTTATTTGTTTTCTAAATTCTCCCTGAAAAAATCATTTTATTTTATTTGGTTTCTAAATTCTTCCTGAAAATATCATTTTATTCTTTTTTTTTTTTTTCCTAAAGTCTCCCTGAAAAAAAAAAAAAAATCAAATCAGTGGGAGATTAATATTTACATTTGTGCTTCAGTGACAGTCCTGCGTGTGTGGCATCTCTCTCATTTGTTGCCACCAACAACAGAGTGTGTAACATTGTGCCTGATTTTCGTTGTGGTCTCACTCACCTGTAAAGGGGTAGCTAAATCATACTGAAGTTATAGCTCACCGTGTAAGTTGTGTGACAGCAACAAATACCGTTAGTTTGGTTACGTTTTTAAAACAATGAGGAAGTCTGGTGGAAGAGGTCGTGGCCGGGGGCGTTCATTGTCAGCTGGTAATGAGGGTAGTGGTAGTGGTGGAGCATCAGCTGGTCGTGGGAAAAAAAATATTGCACCTAAGTCTGGAGCTGTGGAGCCAGGTTCGTCGTCTGGCTACACAAGGCCTCGAACGCTCCCTTTTCTGGGAGTAGGAAAACCGCTTTTAAAGCCGGAGCAGCAAGAGCAAGTTTTGGCTTATCTTGCTGACTCAGCCTCTAGCTCTTTTGCCTCCTCTCGTGAAACTGGTAAATGTCAAAGCAGCGCGTCGTTAGTGGATGTTCACGGTCAGGGACAAGTCGCTTCCTTGTCCTCTTCAGCAAAAACAACAACAGAGAAGAATGCAGCAGGCGACACAACGGGTTACTCCATGGAGCTCTTTACACATACCGTCCCTGGCTTAGAAAGTGAAGCAGTTAACAGTCCATGCCCATTACAAGTTGAATCTGACATGGAGTGCACTGATGCACAGCCACAGCCAGACTACTATGCTGGTCCTTTGACTCAGACCACAACATTGCCCTCGCAGGGTAATGATCAAGAATCAGACACTGATGAGACTATGTTGCCCCATCACGAACGCTATACCACCGACCGACACGGTGACACAGACGAAGTTGCACACGAGCTACAAGAAGAGGTAATAGATGACCCAGTTCTTGACCCCGATTGGCAGCCATTGGGGGAACAGGGTGCAGGCGGCAGCAGTTCTGAAGCGGAGGAGGAGGGGCCGCAGCAGGCATCAACATCGCAACAGGTTCCATCTGCCGGGCCCGTATCTTGCCCAAAACGCGTGGCAAAGCCAAAACCTGTTGGAGGACAGCGTGGCCATCCGGTTAAAGCTCAGTCTGCAATGCCTGAAAAGGTATCCGATGCTAGAAAGAGTGCAGTCTGGCATTTTTTTAAACAACATCCAATTGATCAGCGCAAAGTCATCTGTCAAAAATGTTCAACTACCTTAAGCAGAGGACAGAATCTGAAAAGTCTCAATACAAGTTGCATGCATAGACATTTAACCACCATGCATTTGCAAGCCTGGACTAACTACCAAACGTCCTTTAAGGTTGTAGCACCCTCGGCCAATGAAGCTAGTCAGCAACGCAACATCCCTTCCGGCAGTGTAGGGCCACCATTTTCCGCACCACCTGCAGTATCTGTGCAGGTTTCTTTGCCAGGCCAAAGCAGTCAGGGTCAGGGAATCACCAGTTTCGTAGTAGGAAACACTGCATCTAGGGCACCGGCGGCAACAATACCATCTCCCACCGTCTCTCAGTCTGCCATGTCCACCGGCACCCCCGCTAGTTCCACGATCTCCAGCTCTCCAGTCCAGCTCACCCTACATGAGACTATGGTTAGAAAAAGGAAGTACTTAGCCTCGCATCCGCGTACACAGGGTTTGAACGCCCACATAGCTAGACTAATCTCGTTAGAGATGATGCCCTACCGGTTAGTTGAAAGCGAAGCTTTCAAAGCCCTGATGGACTACGCTGTACCACGCTACGAGCTACCCAGTCGACACTTTTTTTCCAGAAAAGCCATCCCAGCCCTCCACCAGCATGTTAAAGAGCGCATCGTCCATGCACTCAGGCAATCTGTGAGCACAAAGGTGCACCTGACAACAGATGCATGGACCAGTAGGCATGGCCAGGGACGTTACGTGTCCATCACGGCACACTGGGTGAATGTTGTGGATGCAGGGTCCACAGGGGACAGCAAGTTTGGGACAGTTCTGCCTAGCCCACGGTCTAGGAAACAGTTGGCTGTAGCCGTTCGCACCCCCTCCTCCTCCTCTTCGTCCTCCTGCAGAAGCGAGAGCTCGTCCACAGACCGCAGTCGCACAACCACTCCATCCGCAGCTGCCACTGTTGCACACCAGGTCTCCCATTATGGGGCAGCTACTGGCAAACGTCAGCAGGCTGTATTGGCTATGAAGTGTTTGGGCGACAACAGACACACCGCGGAAGTTCTGTCCGAGTTCTTGCAGAAAGAAACGCAGTCGTGGCTGGGCACTGTAGATCTTGAGGCAGGCAAGGTAGTGAGTGATAACGGAAGGAATTTCATGGCTGCCATCTCCCTTTCCCAACTGAAACACATTCCTTGCCTGGCTCACACCTTAAACCTGGTGGTGCAGTGCTTCCTGAAAAGTTATCCGGGGTTATCCGACCTGCTCCTCAAAGTGCGTGGACTTTGCTCACATATCCGCCGTTCGCCCGTACACTCCAGCCGTATGCAGACCTATCAGCGTTCTTTGAACCTTCCCCAGCATCGCCTAATCATAGACGTTGCAACAAGGTGGAACTCAACACTGCACATGCTTCAGAGACTGTGCGAACAGAGGCGGGCTGTTATGTTTTTGTGGGAGGATACACATACACGGGCAGGCAGTAGGATGGCAGACATGGAGTTGTCAGGTGTGCAGTGGTCGAAGATTCAAGACATGTGTCAAGTCCTTCAGTGTTTTGAGGAATGCACACGGCTGGTTAGTGCAGACAACGCCATAATAAGCATGAGCATCCCCCTAATGCGTCTGCTGATGCAAAGTTTGACGCACATAAAGGATCAGGCGTCTGCAGCTGAGGAAGAGGAAAGCCTTGATGACAGTCAGCCATTGTCTGGCCAGGGCAGTGTACAGGACGAGTTAGCGGGCGAAGAGGAGGAGGAGGACGAGGAGGATGATGGGGATGATTATATTTTTAATGAGGAAGCTTTTCCGGGGCCACTGGAAATTGGTGGCGCGGCAAGGCCGGGTTCTGGTTTTTGGAGGGACACAAGTGACGTGGATTTGCCTGAAACTGCCCCTCAACCAAGCACAACCGCAGATTTGAGAACTGGAACTTTGGCCCACATGGCGGATTATGCCTTACGTATCCTCAAAAGGGAACCACGCATAACTAAAATGATGAACGATGACGATTACTGGTTGGCCTGCCTCCTTGATCCTCGCTATAAAGGCAAATTGCAAAATATAATGCCACATGAGAACTTGGAACTAATATTAGCAACCAAACAATCAACTCTTGTTGACCGTTTGCTTCTGGCATTCCCTGCACACAGCGCCCGTGATCGTTCTCACACGAGCTGCATGGGCCAGCAGACCAGAGGAGTTAGAGTGGCAGAAATCAGAAGTGGCGTTGGCCAGAGGGGTTTTCTGACCAGGTTGTGGAGTGATTTTGCTATGACCGCAGACAGGACAGGTACTGCAGCATCAATTCAAAGTGACAGGAGACAACATTTGTCCAGTATGGTTACAAACTATTTTTCATCCCTTATCGATGTTCTCCCTCAACCGTCATTCCCATTTGATTACTGGGCATCAAAATTAGACACCTGGCCAGAATTGGCAGAATATGCATTGCAGGAGCTTGCTTGCCCGGCAGCTAGTGTCCTATCAGAAAGAGTATTCAGTGCTGCAGGTTCAATACTAACAGAAAAAAGGACTCGTCTGGCTACCCAAAATGTAGATGATCTAACCTTCATTAAAATGAACCACAACTGGATTTCGAAATCTTTTGCCCCACCTTGCCCGGCTGACACCTAGCTTTCCTATGAAAAGGTCTTGCCTGTGGACTATTCTGAATGCCTTCTCCAATCTCGTAATTTTCTGCACCTGATTGTCCAGCATACGACATGTTTACACCTCACTAAATGGCGAAACTCCCCACACGGGGCCGTGGTATCGACACTTGGCGACAGCACCCGTGAGAGTGCTGTTTGTCTGAAGAGGTGGGTGTGCCCGCTTTTGGTCGACGGCACTGCCACTGGGTCCCTCCTAGTACAATAAAGTGTCTCTGGCGGTGGTGGTGCGCACCCAACGTCAGACACACCGTTGTAATATGAGGGGCCCTGGGCCTGTACCGCCGGTCACAAGACAGTTCCCCCCCCCAGCTCAAACAGTGCTCTACCACTTGCAAAATTATCTCACAGCTCCACCAATGTTTAGTCTATGCGCTGACATCCTTCAATGCCTGCCACTGACAATACCATTGTATTGACATTTTTGTTATGTTAGGCCTTCGAAGCCTGTCTGCGGTCACTCCTTCCACTAGGCCTCCACTGACCACACCACTGCTGCCCGTGTACCCCTGGAACCAATTTAAAATTGCCTACAGCCAGCCCAATTTTTTTACTTTAGGCCTTCGATGCCTGTCTGCGGTCACTCCTTCCACTAGGCCTCCACTGACCACACCACTGCTGCCCGTGTACCCCTGGAACCAATTTAAAATTGCCTACAGCCAGCCCAATTTTTTTAATTTAGGCCTTCGATGCCTGTCTGCGGTCACTCCTTCCACTAGGCCTCCACTGACCACACCACTGCTGCCCGTGTACCCCTGGAACCAATTTAAAATTGCCTACAGCCATGTGTTATTATTTTAGGCCTTCGATGCCTGTCTGCGGTCACTCCTTACAATATGCCTCCACTGACCACACCACTGCTGCCCGTGTACCCCTGGAACCAATTTAAAATTGCCTACAGCCAGCCCAATTTTTTTATTTTAGGCCTTCGATGCCTGTCTGCGGTCCGTTCTTTCTACTACTACTACACTGACCAGGCCACTGCTGCCCGTGTACCCCTGGAACCAATTTAAAATTGCCTACAGCCATGTGTTATTATTTTAGGCCTTCGATGCCTGTCTGCGGTCACTCCTTCCACTAGGCCTCCACTGACCACACCACTGCTGCCCGTGTACCCCTGGAACCAATTTAAAATTGCCTACAGCCAGCCCAATTTTTTTAATTTAGGCCTTCGATGCCTGTCTGCGGTCACTCCTTCCACTAGGCCTCCACTGACCACACCACTGCTGCCCGTGTACCCCTGGAACCAATTTAAAATTGCCTACAGCCATGTGTTATTATTTTAGGCCTTCGATGCCTGTCTGCGGTCACTCCTTACAATATGCCTCCACTGACCACACCACTGCTGCCCGTGTACCCCTGGAACCAATTTAAAATTGCCTACAGCCAGCCCAATTTTTTTACTTTAGGCCTTCGATGCCTGTCTGCGGTCACTCCTTCCACTAGGCCTCCACTGACCACACCACTGCTGCCCGTGTACCCCTGGAACCAATTTAAAATTGCCTACAGCCATGTGTTATTATTTTAGGCCTTCGATGCCTGTCTGCGGTCACTCCTTCCACTAGGCCTTCACTGACCACACCACTGCTGCCTGTGTACCCCTGGAACCAATTTAAAATTGCCTACAGCCATGTGTTATTATTTTAGGCCTTCGATGCTTGTCTGCGGTCACTCCTTCCACTAGGCCTCCACTGACCACACCACTGCTGCCCGTGTACCCCTGGAACCAATTTAAAATTGCCTACAGCCATGTGTTATTATTTTAGGCCTTCGATGCCTGTCTGCGGTCACTCCTTCCACTAGGCCTCCACTGACCACACCACTGCTGCCCGTGTACCCCTGGAACCAATTTAAAATTGCCTACAGCCAGCCCAATTTTTTTATTTTAGGCCTTCGATGCCTGTCTGCGGTCCGTTCTTTCTACTACTACTACACTGACCAGGCCACTGCTGCCCGTGTTCCCCTGGAACCAATTTAAAATTGCCAACAGCAATGTGTTATTATGTTAGGCCTTCGATGCCTGTTTGCGTTCACTCCTTCCAATAGTTCTCCACTGACCAGACCAATGCTGGCCGTGTACCCCTGGAACCCAGCTGAAAGTGCATGTAGCCTCCTTTTTTTCTTTGTTTTATATTTAGAAAGCCCAGATGAACTACGCTGTGCAACGGTTCAAGCTACCCAGTCGACATTTCTTTTGCGAGAAAAGCCATCCCAGCCCTCCACCGGCATGAAAAAGTCTGCATTGTCATAGCACTCAGGCAATCAAACAGTAGAAAGGTGCACCTGACAAGAGACGCATGGACCAGTAGGCATGTCCACAAAAAGTTACGTGTCCATTACGGCGCACTGGGTTAATGTGTTGGATGCATGGTCCACAGGGGACAGCATACAAAGTCTGTCTGCAGTCCCTAATTCCAATTTTCCTCCGCTGACCACACCACTGCTGCCCGTGTACCCCTGGAACCAATTTTACAGTGTCTACAGCCTAATTTTGTTATGTTAGGCCTACTACGCCTGTCTGTGGTCCCTCCTTCCAATACTCGTCCACTGACCACACCACTGCTGCCCGTGGACCCCTGGAACCTATTTTTAATTGCATAGAGCATCCTTTTTTTAATAGTAGGCGTACAAAGTCTGTCTGCGGTCCACTATTGAAATTGTCCTCCACTGCCCAGAGCACTGCTGCTTGTGTACCCCTGTAACTTTTTTAAGCTGCAGTGAGCCACATTTTTGGGTTAAGTCCTACTACCTGTGTCTGTCTGTGCCACTCAATTCAGCTGTGTTCCTTTGGAAAAACCTGAGTGTCAATAGTCTTGTTTTCAGCCTCTAGGAATTTTAAAACTGCATTGGGGGTACAACTTTGGTAGGGCCTACTAACGGTGTCTGCCTCCCCAAGGTGTGCCCCAGGTTTTCTCGCCATTGCTTCGATCTTAATGCTCTCGTTTAGTAGTTGTTGGAAACTACACTGCATTAGGCCTACAAATTGGGTATGGGGTGTAGAGAGATGGTGTGTTCCACTCCAAGGTGTTCTCCAGGTTACCTTTCCTGAGCTCCGATCTTCCGGCTCTCGTTTAGTAGTTCTTGGAAACTACACTGCATTAGGCCTACAAATTGGGTATGGTGTGTAGAGAGATGGTGTGTTCCACTCCAAGGTGTTCTCCAGGTTGCCTTTCCTGAGCTTCGATCTTCCGGCTCTCGTTTAGTAGTTCTTGGAAACTACACTGCATTAGGCCTACAAATTGGGTATGGGGTGTAGAGAGATGGTGTGTTCCACTCCAAGGTGTTCTCCAGGTTGCCTTTCCTGAGCTTCGATCTTCCGGCTCTCATTTAGTAGTTGTTGGAAACTACGCTGCATTAGGCCTACAAATTGGGTATGGGGTGTAGAGAGATGGTGTGTTCCACTCCAAGGTGTTCTCCAGGTTACCTTTCCTGAGCTCCGATCTTCCGGCTCTCGTTTAGTAGTTCTTGGAAACTACACTGCATTAGGCCTACAAATTGGGTATGGGGTGTAGAGAGATGGTGTGTTCCACTCCAAGGTGTTCTCCAGGTTGCCTTTCCTGAGCTTCGATCTTCCGGCTCTCGTTTAGTAGTTGTTGGAAACTATGCTGCATTAGGCCTACAAATTGGGTATGGGGTGTAGAGAGATGGTGTGTTCCACTCCAAGGTGTTCTCCAGGTTACCTTTCCTGAGCTCCGATCTTCCGGCTCTCGTTTAGTAGTTCTTGGAAACTACACTGCATTAGGCCTACAAATTGGGTATGGGGTGTAGAGAGATGGTGTGTTCCACTCCAAGGTGTTCTCCAGGTTGCCTTTCCTGAGCTTCGATCTTCCGGCTCTCGTTTAGTAGTTCTTGGAAACTACACTGCATTAGGCCTACAAATTGGGTATGGGGTGTAGAGAGATGGTGTGTTCCACTCCAAGGTGTTCTCCAGGTTGCCTTTCCTGAGCTTCGATCTTCCGGCTCTCGTTTAGTAGTTCTTGGAAACTACACTGCATTAGGCCTACAAATTGGGTATGGGGTGTAGAGAGATGGTGTGTTCCACTCCAAGGTGTTCTCCAGGTTGCCTTTCCTGAGCTTCGATCTTCCGGCTCTCGTTTAGTAGTTGTTGGAAACTATGCTGCATTAGGCCTACAAATTGGGTATGGGGTGTAGAGAGATGGTGTGTTCCACTCCAAGGTGTTCTCCAGGTTACCTTTCCTGAGCTCCGATCTTCCGGCTCTCGTTTAGTAGTTCTTGGAAACTACACTGCATTAGGCCTACAAATTGGGTATGGGGTGTAGAGAGATGGTGTGTTCCACTCCAAGGTGTTCTCCAGGTTGCCTTTCCTGAGCTTCGATCTTCCGGCTCTCGTTTAGAAGTTGTTGGAAACTATGCTGCATTAGGCCTACAAATTG